>NC_140591.1:1101562234-1102162234 GCF_964204655.1 Triturus cristatus | reverse complement strand
ATTCAACCACCCCTCTGCCTATCATCCCCAACAGATCCCCTACAAAATATGCCCCATCAGTAATCGCAGTGAGAATTTGCATGAGGAGTGTTGAAGTAAGCACGTTGAGTAACAGTCTACAAAGCCAGTCTGTAAATCCGGTGCCTCTTTCACTGTGGCAGGACTACTGCCTGCAGCGGATGAGGGGTTAGGGCTTAGATCGGATAAAATAGCATCCCAATAAGTAGCTATGGGGTACTTTCGCAGTCCAAGTGCGTCTTCTCTATGGAGAGCTTCATGTTCTGCTTGTGCCCAGTTTAACATTGAGTGCTCCCAGGCCGTGACTGAGGGTGCTCTGGAAGTTTCCAGCTGCAGGTAATAAGCCTTTTAGCCACTATTAAGCCCAGATCTAGGAAGCGAGTGGTCACCCTATGTTTCTTACTCCTGTGATACAAGCCCAAGAGACAGATGTCCCATCTGTGCAGATCCGAATATTCAATGCAAGCAGATAAGCTGGTGGTGACGCTAGACCAATAAGCATCCAAGGAGGGGCAAGACTAGAGCATGTGTAGTTAGTCAGTGTCTACAAGGAGACAAGTGTTAGTGTTTGTAGGTGTGAGGTAAGCTCTATGTATTTTATAGAGCTGAATAAGCTGAAAGCGGGCATTGCATGGCACGTGTCGCAGGCCCTCCAGTAATGCCGCCCATTCCTTTTCAGTGCAAGGCCGTGTAAAGTCCGCCTCCCAGCGGTGATGTAAGGAGAGAAGCTGTGGAGTAGTATGAGTGCGGATTGAATCAGCGAACTACCGTATGAGGTGTCTGCCCCCACCCATCACGTATAGATATTGGATTGGGAGGTGTATGGGCAGTTCAGTGGTCATATCACCCCAGTGATGTCCAAGCGTGGCAAGCAGTGAATTGTGAAGCAAAAATTGTCCAGGGGTAGGCCATCCTCCTTCATTACCGTGTCATATGGTGCTAGTGTACCATCCCTGTATAGGTCTTCCAATGTGTGTAAGCCTCCAGCCTGAGGTGTGTCCAGCAGATCCAACCCTGGTGCATAGGGGACCACATGGTTAATGATGCGTAGACATCTGTGAAAGTATCGATACGCAACCTCAATTAGTAGGGAGTCAGGTATCCGCGTTCGCGTGCATGGGTGGAACAGGTGTAAAATGGCAGGTAGGCAGGCTCTAGCTTAGAGAGGATCTCACACTCTATCCTGTACTTAACCTTTCTTTGTACAATATCTTTTTATTGAGTTCACAGTAAAACATAAGCAGATAAGTATACCACAGCTGCTGTGCACAAAAACAGTTAATGTGTCAAATATACACAAGACAATCCATCCCCGGACATGACACCTCACAATGTCATAGCACACTTCCCCCTCTACATACATCTAATGCGGTATAGTTGGCAATGACAGTCTCAGAGGACACCGCTATGGGGGCAGCATATGGACTGCCTCTATAAACATTCCACTTATCCCAGATCTTTCCCCACTTGGTGAGGCAGCACCTACTTTCATAGACCACCTCCTCTGCGACCATACACCAGTCCTTGTCTCTTTTCCAGTCTTCAAGGAGTGGTGCGGTCGATGCTCCCCATAGATGTGCTATGTTACTTTTAGCAATTATCATACCTAGGGTTATCCACTTTTGCTCTATGCGACCCAGATCCATAGCATCCCACACATTGAGCAGGCATAATTTAGCTGAGGGAGTCAAATCACATCTACAGACACCATTCATACATGTCACCACAGATCCTCAAAAAGCCAGAACCACTAGGCATTTCCAAATAATATGAAAAAGGAGCCATCCTATCTACACTATCTGCGACAGACCAGGTCAGCCCTACTGCCCATTTTCATCATGGTGTTACAAGATAGATAAGTTCTGTGGAGTATTTTAGGTTGCACCAGACTGAATCATGCTCTAATTGCCACCTCTCTAGGGGAGGCCACAGCCTTCGTTCAGTCCTCATCTCCAAGTTCTCCCAGATCTGCCTCCCAGCGGTCATGCAAGTGAAGAAGTGTATCTTGGGAGTTATTGATTACCTTCTTATAAGTGAGGGGGATCACGTTATGGCTCATGTGTTTGTCTAATAACCTATCTTCTAGCGGTGATGACTCCGGAAAGGGGATCACTGCCCGAAGAGTGTGACAAACCTGTAGGTATTTTAATTTCTCTGTGTCTGCCAGGTCATACTCCCGCTATAGTTTAGAAAAAGGGATCTCCCCTCCATTAGACCAAAGATCTCCTACCCTAGAAATGCCTATTAGGTCCCATTTATCAAATCCTATTCTTTTTTTTTTTTTAATAACAATTTTCTTGAAAAAAAAACCCACAACATTGCAGCAGTGATGACACTTAATTAGCACCTCCACTTGCGAAGTATACATTCGGGCGTTGGAGACACCAGACAATATATTCAGGGCAGTAAGCATTGAATCAGACCAATTAGTGAAGCAGCACAAAGGTGGTTACATGTACATGTTAGGATCGGGGAGCCCCCGTGTACAGCGTATGTCTGGTGGCCTGAAGGTTTCAGGTCACCGCGCTTGCCCCAACCTTATCCAATGTAGCCAGTCTCTCCCTCCTAAGTTCCACAGTAGGAGAAATACAGATGTCCCCCCGGTATTTGTTCCATCGTCCCCACTAGTGATCCCACTTCCGCGGGCAGCCTCGACTTTTGTATACAGCTTTCTCCGCCACCATGGCCTGATCCATATCAGTGGCCCAAACACGCAGCTGCGGTATGGTGTCTACCCCCCATTTCTGGGCAATATTCCTTTTAGCAACGGCCCAACCCATGGCCGACCACGCTTGCTCCGCCTGGGTGAGGTCCGTATCTTCCCAAACATTAAGGAGGCAGAGCTGGGGAGAGGGGGATATGGGCTTATCTATGGACCTCGCCATCTGTCGGGTGACGTCTATCCAGTACTGCTGGATGTGGGGGCATTCCCATAGAATGTGTAGAAATGTACCTATCTGGTGACAGTGTCGTAGGCAGAGCGTATCCAGTCGCCTTCCCAATTTATACAACAGTTTCGCATCAAAATATACACAATGCAGAAATTTGAGCTGAACGAGGCGAAGTCTAACGCTTCAATCCAGTCCTCGTCAGTCATTACCCCCAAGTCCGTCTCCCACCTAGCCCTTTATTTCCGCATTGGGTCGGTCCGGTTGTTAATTAACTTCTTATACGTCAAAGAGATAGCCTTGCGGTCCATTGGGTCCAGCAGCAGCCTATCCTCCAGAGGAGAGGAGTCTGGAAGGGGGGCACCAGCGGGAAGGGCACCGTCGATAGCATGGCTAATTTGAAGATATCGAAAATACTCTGACGGTGCGAGCTGGTACTTGAGCTGGAGCTCCTCGAATGACGCCTTTTTGCCTTTGATCCATACATCCCCCACCGTAGAGATACCGATAAGGTCCCATTTATCGAACCCTGCGCAGGTACTCAGCCGCCCCAGGCAATGAGGCTCCCTGAGTGGGGTGGCCTTAGTCAGCCGCCCATTACCAACCCATGCGCCGCTGGAGCCTGTGTCAGATTTCTACCGTCCGGGCCGTAGGGCCAGTCAAGCCTAGGTTTTTATGGTTTGAGTATAGTGCTCTATTATAACCTCCCTTTCCCAGGAGCCAGCGATCAGTACGGAAATTGGAATCATCGTGGGATCCGAACACCCACTGGTTGATTGCGATCAATTGCGATGCCTGGTAGTAAAGGCGTATGTCCGGCAATCCTATTCCACCATCATACCATCCCATGGTAAGTTTCTGCATTGCGATTCGAGGCGGTCCGGTATCCCATAACAAGTCTCTAATTGCTGCCTCGATCTGCAAAAAGTAGGATTCGGGGATCGGGATGGGCGTATTCTGCAGGGCGTAGAGAAAGCGTGGGAGGGCAAGCATCTTAAATAGGGATGCACGACCCAAGAGTGTGAGGAGCAATGTCTTCCAATGGACCACGTCTGCCTTGAACCTCTGCAATGGGCCCGATAGGTTTCGATCATAAAACAGGGTTGGGTCTAATGTTATAAAGATGCCGAGGTATTGGAAACCCTGTGGTGCCACAGATATGTTGTATCCCCTGGGACTATTTGGTGGGTCACCCCAGAGGGGGTACATCTGGGATTTGGACCAGTTGATCTGGTAACCGGAGTAGGCCCCAAAGATATGAAAAATATGAAGTACACGACGGATCGAGCGTCCCGGGAAGCTAGATACAACAAAATATCGTCCGCATATAAAGAGATACGGTCTTCATGATCTTCTGTCCATTTAAAGCCTCTGATTTCAGGGTCACCCCTGATCCAGACCGCGAGTGGCTCAAGGGCCAAGGCAAAGAGAAGCGGTGACAATGGACAACCCTGTCTCGTGCCGCGGCGTAGGGAGAAGGAGCTTGAACAGTGGTTGTTAACTGATACGTGGGCCGTGGGCAAGTTATACAAAAGTCTGATCCATCCGATCAGCCGGGTCCCAACCCCACACGAGCCAGGACAGGAAAGAGAAACTCCCAAGCCACCGTATCAAATGCCATTTTGGCATCAAGCGCGAGCACGATTGCTTTCTCTTGGAGTGTTGCAGCACGACCGAGTGCCCCGTGGACACGGCGCAGATTGCGTGCAGTATTAGGCCTGGCATGAATCCCGACTGATCAGGGTGGATCAGTGCAGTGAGATATGGAAGCAAACGATTGGCCAGCAGTTTGGCCAATTTTTTGGCCTCTACAGTGATCAGGGAGATGGGTCGGTATGATGCACACTCATCCGCTGGTTTACCAGGTTTGCGGATGACCACTATGTTGGCGATGCGGATATCTGCTGGGAGGATGCCAGTCTCATAACACTCATTATACAAATTCAGCAAGTGGGGCGCAAGCTTCATAGCCATAGGTTTCAGGAGTTCTATCGGGATTCCATTGGGGCCCATGGCCTTGCCGGACCGGATATCTTGAATGGCTTTTTGGATCTCCTCAACCGAGATATCCGCCTCCAAGGCCTCTTTATCCTGCTGGGAAACACAGTGCATTCCCATAGTGGCAAGGAGGCCTGCCGCCCACCGTGCTTGTGAGTGCTGTGGCGTATTATAGATTTGCTCATAGTACTTTGCAAATGTTTCGGCAATGTTTTGGGGGTCAGTGATCAGCACACCATCCGGCCCTTTGATCGCGCCCACCCACCGCGCAGCTGATTCCTTACGTTCCAACCATGCCAACAGTTTGCCGGTGCGCTCACCCAGCTCATATATTCTGTGCCGGGTAGCAAGGGTACGTCGGTTGGCGTCCTCAAAGAGCAGTTGTCTATAATCTTGTCTCTTAACATTGAGTGTGTGTTGTGTCTCGTGGACAGAGGTCTGCGAAACATCGCGCTCGAGGTGAAGTATCTCTGCCTCCAACTCGCTAACTCATCGCTTACGTTCAGCCCTGTGTCCCACTATCATGGACAACTCTCTTCCCTTAATAACTGCCCCATACGCGCCCCATAGCGTTATCGCCGACGCCACAGACCCAGTATTTTCTTCAAAGTAGTGATCAGTGTCTTGCCGCAAGGAGTCCCTAATGTGTGGGATTTTTAGCAACCAGGGCTGGATCATAATGGGGCCTGGTTGCCTTGCCCGATGGGCTCCGAAGATAACTGTTACCGGGGAGTGGTCAGATATTCCCCGTGCTAAGCACGTGGACTCAGTGAAGTGTTGAATCTGTTGTGCCTGGGTGAACAGGTAGTCAAGCCGTGAGTGACTGCCATGAGCACCAGATTGGAAAGTGTAAAGTGTGTCTCGGGATGTGACCATCTCCAAATGTCTACCAGCCCAAAAGCGTCAGTAAAATTGCGTAGTTGCGAGCCGTGTGGAGCGTCCCGTCGAGTTGGAGAGCGGTCCATGGTACCGTCCATCGTCAAGTTAAAGTCGCTGCCCATCACCAGGGCACCCTCAGGCAAGGTCATCAAGAGCGTCCCCACGTCTGCTAGGGTCTGGCGTTGAAGGCCCGGTGGGGCGTACACCAATAATGCGGACGTTATTCCGGCGCATCCTGCCTTCATAATCATCCAACTGCCGAGCCAGTAATTCGTGGGAAGCACGCAGGTCTGCGACCTCTCGCTTGAGAAGGCTAGTGTCACTAGTCAGTTCTTTGGTTACACTCTCCACAGCTCCCACGCGGTCGGCAATCTTCCTCACATCCTCACGAATCAGACCCACATCCATGGCCACGGTATCTATCCTTGTTTCAAGGGACGCCTTGACAGCCGTGATCTCACCCAGAAGGTCTTTATTCGTCGGTACTACCTTGCCATCCGAGGCCGGCGCCACGACCCGCTCACCGCCTTGTTGGTGTTGCCATGTGAATTTCTCCAATTTAGTCTGTGCCTCCGTTCTGTTGCTCCGCCCGGATGTCATAATCACAACTTAGGTGGCGCTCCCCGGCCTCTGGGCGCAGCCGCTACTCCCCGCCGCCTGCAGTGGACTACGCCACCCGGATACACCCCAGCCGGGGGGACACTCCACCAGGGCCCAGACACCCAGCAATGGGTCAAAGATAGGGCAGGCCCCTGCCCTCTGCCCGCCCAGTTCACCTCTCCAATGTTTTAGCGTTCCAGCCGTCACTGCCGGCCCGGGGAAGCCAGGCGCCGTCGTCAGGCGATTTGTCACAGTGCCGAATCGTCCAGAAGAGTCACCATTCCATAGGGTAGCCCGCAATCCCGTAGGCCACCCGGAGCCCAATCACCACCGGCGTCGGAGGCCCGCTACACAGCAGGAGCGGGGAACCGTGGACCTCTCAGCAGGCCCCCACACGCCGCACCCAATTAGCGCTGTAGAGGAGTTGGGCACACCCCTGGATGTCTTCGCCCCAGCAGGGTCTCGCCAAACAACGCGGATCATTGCACCACCAGACCGCCGGGGTAAAGGAGCCGGAGCAGGGGCCCCGCTCCCACCGCTCGGGGCCGGCGCGCCAGTCGCGCCGGAACCGCAGTCACTTGATCGTCAGCGGGACACGCGACATCAGGGGAGGACCCCCTCAGCAAGCCGGCCAGGCAGCGCCGAGGCAGCGGTCGGGTCCACCCTCCCCCAGCAGGGCCCCCACAGCAGCCAGTAATGTCTAAACACCCCGAGCGGTGGGGATGTCCGCCCGCCCGCTCCTGGTCCCCACCTCTAGGAGAGACAGGCCGCAGCCGCGGCCCCACGCTACTTCACTCCCCGGTCAGGGCGCGCACTCCACAGTTAGTATACCGGCATGAGCACTGGGCCCGGAGCTCCATCGCGGCGCCTCCTCAATTCCGCCTCAATCTGTCCGGTAGGTCAGTGGGAGTCTTCGGGCCACAGGGGACGCCCCCGGACATGGGCGGACTCAATCTCTGCACTGTTGGAGGCGTCGAGCCTCAAGTCTCCGTTCCCAGGGGAAACAGGCCGCAGCCGTGGCCTCGCGTAGTCCCACTCCCCGGCCGGGGCACGTACCTCACAGCCTGGCCGCCGGCACGAGCGCGGGGAACAGAGCCCCGTCCCGGCACCACCTCCAATCGGCCTCAAAGTTCTCAGCTGGGTAGGCGGGAGCCCCGGGACCACAGGGGACACCTCAGAGCACGGGTCAGGACGACGGAGCACGAAGGATCAGGATATTGCGGGAGTGGCGCTTCAGAGCCTCGCTACTGAGCGGCCATTCCCGTCTGCAGCAAGCCACGCCCCCTCAAATCCTATTCTTGATCTCAACATGCCCAGTCTCTCAGAGTCGAACATTGGTGTGACCTGGGTAATCTTACCTTTCCAACCCAGTACTTTAAGTGTTGTGTGCCAGACTTGAATTGTGAGCACTGTCTGCCCCGTGATGGATGAACGTTTCGGACTGTTGTATGGTGCTCGCAGGTAGCTGCTAGGGCGCAAGGTATATTGGTCTATGCAGTACCCAGGTTCATTCATGGGCTAATGCACCCATTGGTTGATTACCGCCAGTTGCGAGGCCAGTAGTACTTTTGAATATCTGGTAAGGCTATTCCTCCATCATACCAATCTCTTGTTAATTTATTTATGGCTATATGGGGGGCTCCCCCATCCCACAGCAGAATCCTGACTTAGCCCTCTATATTTTTAAAGTAGGTGGAGGGAACAAGGTATGGTGTATTTTGTAACACATAGAGAAACCGTGGTAGTGCCAGTATTTTAAACAAAGCTGCTCTACCGAGCTGCAAGAGTGGGAGCGACTTCTAATGTTGAACATCTCCTCTGAGTCGCCGTAGTCGGCCCTGGAGATTCTTATTGTTGAACAGATCAGGGTCGGTGGTAACAAATACCAATTATCGGTCGGAAGCCATTAATTTTTACACGCGCCCCAAATCCTGGAGGCAAACTTGGTGCACCATCATGGAAAACATATACTGTTGCCTTGAACCAATTGATAATATATCTTGAATATTTCCCAAAGTTAGTGAAAATATTCAGTATTCTGTAAATGGAGGATTGTGGAGATGCTATGTAGAACAGGATATCATCATCATAGAGTGATATTCTATCTTCACATTCGTCTGTCAAGCACCAACCATGGACCAATGGATCAGTTCGAATCCAGGACGCTAAAGGCTCAAGAACTAATGCAAAGATGAGTGGTGAGAGAGGACAGCCCTTCTAGTCCCATGCTGGAGGGGGAATACTCGAGAAGTCCTGCCATTCACAATCACCTGGGCCAAGGGTTCAGCATATAGAAGTCGCTGCCAAGACAGAAATTTGAGGCCAAAGCCCATTTGTTCTAATACCCCAAAGACGCATGGACATTCAACAGTGTTGAAGGCCATGCGGGTGTCAATCGACAGGACCACAGCATCCTCCCAAATCTTACCTACTCGACCCAGCACCCATGTAGGCACTGTAAATTAAGGGCTGTGTTCCTGCCAGGCATGAAACCAGATTGATCAGGATGTACCAATTTGGTTATAATTTGGAAAAGTTGCGATGCCAGAAGCTTAGTTAGAATTTTAGCCTCTGCATTCAGAAATGAGATACGTTTGTAAGACAGCCACTTCTCTGTCGTGCTGTCCTCCTTATGAATTACTACTATTGAGGCCAGTCTCTGGTCCATAGGGAGTATGCCCTTCTCCTGACTCTCCATATACATCCTCAACAAATATGGTGCTATAGTAGGTGCAGTAAGTTTATAAAGCTCTTTCGGGAGGCCACTGGGCCCATCACCTTGCCTGATTTATGTTACAAATCGCAAAAACGACCTCTTTCTCAACAGGATCGCTTATCCTCAGTGTAGCATCGCGCTACGAAAGAACCACAGACACGTCGTGGACTTATCTCTAAACAGTGGGAGCTTTATTCTTACATCCAACACTAACGCTGTCCCTATCCTAACTGCCATATCCTCTCGTGACTCCTCCTCTTCCCTCGACCCTCTGGCTCCGCCCTCCCCAGCTACTAGACTGCTAGCTCTATTACATCTCCCCTTTTCTTCATAAAATAACGGAGCAACAGTGCTCTAGTCCATCTCCTCGATGAGTCTCTTGGGTGGCCGGATCTCACGACGTGACCGCAGTGGCATGTTCCCGGTGGGCGCACCCGCCACTGGCTCACTTTGCTGGCCTCGGTCCCCAGCGTCGATAGGGTCATGTTCTTCACTTGCCGGTAGGAGAGTCATGTCTATCCCTGGTCCGTTCGGGTCTCGCGGACACCTCTTGAAATGGGAGACATTTCTAGTTATTCTGCGCTGCTCAGATTCCGCGGTCAGCATGGTGCCCTTCTGGTGGGTAACTACCAGTGGCTCATCACGGAAGCGGGAATCAGTCTTTTTCCGCTGCTCTTGTTTGACGAGAACGTGATCCCCTTCATGCAAGGACGGAGACCTCGCTCTTCTCTTTGCGTCAGCATACGATTTCATTTTGTCCTTGTGGTGCTTGTCCGTCACTACCATTTCCTGATGGATGAGACTTGGTGATACAGCTTGCAAGGCGCCCTCCCAGGTTGGGATGCGATTCCTCATTGGTCGCCCTAGCATGAGGGTGGCAGGCCATTGTCCGGTAGTTGAGTGTGGTGTTGTCCGGTACGCTCTGAGGACTTCCGTCAGAGCTGCCTGTAGTTCTTTCTTCTCAGCGGACGCCTGCTGAAATGTCTTTTTAATCGTGGCCATAAACCTCTCAATGGTGCCATTTGCTTGGGGCCAGAGTGGCGTGACTTTTCGGTGTTTGAAGTCCATGTACTTCGCAAAGGCACTGAATTCCTGTCCATTGAACGGGGGCCCATTATCTGTTTTGACTTCTCTGGGGACACCCCATGTTGCAAATACTTCGTCCAGCACTTTGAGAGTACAAGAGGCGCTAGTAGATGATATGATTTGGGCTATGGGAAATCGCGAGTATTCATCGATTATGGCAACCATGTATTTGCCAGACTGCAGTGGCCCATAAAAGTCCATGGCGATTTCTTGCCATACTCCACTGGGTAAGGTGGTCATCTGTAGCGGTGCCGGTGGATTGCTTTGGCTGGTCAGCTGACAGAGGTGACAGTCCCTTAGCGTGGACTCCACCATCTGATCCAGGAAAAGGAACCAGACACGTTCCCGTAGGGCTCTCTTTGTGGACACCACTCCTCTATGGCCTTCATGAGCCAAGTCGATGACTCCCTGCCGTAGTTGACTGGGGATGACGAGTCGTTGGCCTCTTAAGATGACTCCATCCGTGGTGACCGATAATTCCTCACAGACGTGCCGGAATGCCTGAATCTCTTTCCGGATTGTCGCATCTGTGTCTTCTTCTTGCGTGGTGTGTCTCCATTTATTCGTGCGGATCCGGTGTACCACTATTTGCAGGATGGTGTCCTGGGCGGTGACCTCCCGAATGACATCCATGGGAATGGCCGGTGGCAGTGCTCGGGCAGCCACGAAGTGAATATATTCCTCGGTAATCGATGGGCTTGATTCTGAAGATGGTTGAGGATGACGGGACATGTAGTCAGCCGGGTTCTCCGCCTTCCCCGGTTTATGAATAATTGTGAAAGTGTACTCCTGAAGTCGGAGACCCCATCTCTCAATTCTCTGAGGCATCTTGGATTTGGGATTGCCGTAGATCGTGAGTAGCGCCTGATGATCCGTGATCAGGGTGAAGTGCTTGCCATATATGAACACGTGAAAATGTTTGCACGCCCACACTACAGCAAGACTTTCCTTCTCCGGCTGCGAGTACTTCTTCTCGGGATCCGACAGGCTGCGGCTGGCATATGCAACGATCCGCCTCTGGTCAGAGTCATTATCATATTGGGCCAGGATGGCCCCTAGTCCAACAGGGCTGGCATCAACAGTGATCTCTGTCTTCCGTCGTGGATGGAAATAGGAAAGGCTGTCGGCCGACTCCACTGCACGCTTTATCTCCGTGAACGCCCTCTCACACTCAGGTGTCCAGTCAAACGGTTGACCAAGCTTGGTCAGGATCCGAAGAGGGTGACTGATAGTCGCGTAGTCCCGGATGTAGCGGGCACAATAACTGGCCATCCCTAGGAAAGATCTCAAATCATTGACGTCCTGCGGGCTGTTGGTGTTGTTCAATGTCGCAATCTTATCCGGGTCAGGCTTCATGCCCTTGTCGGAGAAGATATGACCGAAGAACTTCAGAGTGGCCTTGTGAAACTCACATTTCTCTTTGTTCAGCGTCAGATTTGCATCCAGCAGGGCATGGCAAACGTGATCAAGAGCGATGTCATGCTCATTCACGTCAGACCCATAGACCAGGATGTCGTCGCTGTAATTCAGCGTGTTCGGAATGTGTTGGATGATCTGGCGGATAGCTTCCTGGAAAATCTCCGTGGCGGATGAGACACCAAAGCTCAGCCGTTTGTACCGGAACAGTCCTAGGTGTGTAGCGAACGTGGTGATGTAGCGAGACTTGACATTCAGTTCTAACTGGTGGTAACCTTTATTCAGGTCCAACTTTGAAAACACCCTTGCGCCATTCAGAGCAGCGATCATATCGCTCAGGTGTGGTCCAGGGTGTCGCTCTCTTTCAATTGCGGTATTAGGCAAACGCATGTCGACGCACAATCTCACTTTGTTGGGAGTCCCCTTTTTCGGTACGATGACCACCGGCGATACCCACGGCGTCGGGCCATCTGTGCGCTCGATGATGTCCGCTGAGAGCAGTTCTTGAAGTTCCTCTTCAACCGCATTTTGAAGATGATAGGGAACCCGTCGTGGGTGCTGCGCAACAGGCTTGACCTGTTCATTGATGTGCAGCCGAACTTGGCAACCTCTCAGCTTGCCTAGACCATGAAAGAGTTCGGGAAACTTAGTGACGTAGTCCTGTGTGTTGTTGATTTTGAAAAGAATCTCCACCAGGCGAAGCCGCTCCGCCGTGGGGAGGCTGAGAAGGCAGTCGGCCTCAGGCCCTTTGATGACGTGTATGACCGCCTGTATGGTGATGTTACCATGCGTGAGCGTTGTGTGAAATTTGCCCAGACAGGGAAGTGGTTTGTTGGACATCCACGTGAAAACGCGGACCGGTGCAAAAGTCAGTGGAGGTTTTGGGACCATTTTGTCATGCTCTGTAACTGGAATGTAGCTCAGCGAAGCACCGCTATCCATGACAAATTTAGTGTTGTGATTCCCCACTTTAATGTCTAGTCGCGGATATTTTTTTAGCTGATCGGGGTCTGCAATCATGTTTAGGTATTCCACTGTGTATGTGGAGTCTCGGGAGGATGATGAGCTCGAGTCCCGGGATGGGGATCGGCGTTCCCAACATGACCTGCGTGATTCCCGGCTAGAATGTGATGAGCCTGGGGACCGCACAAGTTCTCCTTGAACAGCTCGTATGTGATGTTTCCGAGTGTCTGAGCGGAACGACCTCGTCGGTTCACTCCGCTTGTTTCGGTGGTAGTCCCCACACATTGCTTCGAAGTGATTGGACCGCCCACATTTCCTGCACCGTTGGCCCATGGCCGGACAGGTGTCCACATGGGGATAGTCACGTCCACACCGGTAACATCGCATAGTCCTTTCTGTCTTCCGATCTCTTCGCCTGAGCTCCCTTCTCCCATACTCCAGACGCCGTTGGTGAGACGACGTGCTATGCCTCCAGTTGTTCTCCGGCGAATATTTCCTTCTGCCACTCGGGCGTTCTTGAACGCGGTGCGCTTGCTCATGGCTGATGTTGTGACCTGTTTCAATGGTGGCAGCGTGTTCCTCCGCTTGATCATATATGCGGGTCATTTCTTCAATCTCTTCTAATTCATGGGGTTTCCTCAATAACCGTCGCCGAAGTGTCTCTGAGTGGCAACCTGTTATAATTTGCGATTTGATGGCAGCATAAGGCGAGAACATTTCGAACTCGCAGTATCTCGACAGCCGTCGCAGCCTGGTGATGAATGCACCCATCGCCTCCTCCTTTCCTTGGAGTGCTTAATGGAATGTATGGCGCTCATAATCTACGTTTCTTTTGTGAAGGAATTTTTTGTTCAGTGCCTCACGCACTTTGTCATACGTCCCTGTTTCAGCAGACGGAAGATCCTTTATTATTTTGCTTATTTCTCGGCCTGTGAGGTTGCGGAGGGCAATTAACTTCTCTTTGTCTTCCGTCACCTTGGATCCCTCAACATAGTCTTCGAAGTCTTCTAACCATTCCTGCCACTTGGGGCCCATGCTCCCTCCTGTGGTCACGGTCAGACATTCCGGAGCTCGCAGGTGTGATCCTCCCGCAACCAGGGGCTTCCGTTGTGGTGAGGTCGCCATTGCGTCGTTGTCTTCTTTCCACTCCCTCGATGGGTCTTGTTTCTTGATGGGTTCTCGCCAATGCTTGTTTACTCGCTCTCGTCAATGCTTGTTTATTTATTCTTGCCAATGCTTGTTTATTTCTTCTTATCAATGCTTGTTTGTTTGTACTTGCCAATGCTTGCTTGCTCTCGTCAATGCTTGTTTATTTTCCTCTTGCCAAGGCTTGTTTATTTCTTCTTGCCAATGCTTGTTCGTTTGCACTTGCCAATGCTTGCTTACTTGCTCTCGCCAATGCTTGTTTGTGTCTCTTTCCGCCAATGCTTGTTTATTTGTTCTTGCCAGTGCTTGTTTCGGTTACTGTGTGCCTGACTTCAAAATGGCCGTTCCCCGAAAATCAAGGGGTCTGTCTCGAAGGCCTGCCTGACTCCAAGATGGCCGCCGTCACTGCATACACACGAGGCTTTCTCTCGTGGCTCATTCAGCCCTCTTCATTCTGGACTCACCAGCGGGCAGCTTTGGCAGGTGGCACACCTCAAGTCCTGCTTCTCCCTCACAGCGACTGCTCAGGTGAGGTCGGGGTGGGCTCCCGCCTTCTTCTGCAGCTTCCCGCGGTCCTCCTCGCGACGGCGTGCCGAAACTCACGCATCAAGCGTGAGGTTTGCCGGCATCCAGAGAGCTTTCCAGCTCACACTTCAGCGCGCTCGACGACGCTCGCTGGCAGACCCTCGGGGACAGCGTCTCCAGTGCTGGGACACTCCTCTTTCCACTCTTGGGCGCAAGACAGGGTCGGGGTGGGCTCCCGACTTCTGCACTCACCAGCGTCCTCCCAGCCACACGCGTCTTGCGTGAATCGCGCTTCAACACGATCGGCTCTGCACGATCTCTACGGTTCTGTGGTCAGTGGGGCTTGGTCATCACACCCTCGTCGCCAGTTGTAGCATCGCGCTACGAAAGAACCACAGACACGTCGTGGACTTATCTCTAAACAGTGGGAGCTTTATTCTTACATCCAACACTAACGCTGTCCCTATCCTAACTGCCATATCCTCTCGTGACTCCTCCTCTTCCCTCGACCCTCTGGCTCCGCCCTCCCCAGCTACTAGACTGCTAGCTCTATTACACTCAGTGGAGAGAGTTGGAAGCTGCAAATCAACAAGGAGATCACGAGATTAATCCTCGGTAGGCACACAAGCAGGTAAATAAAGATGGGCATGATATGTTGCGAAAGCGTCCGCAATATCTTGTGGGTCTTTGAGGGATTACCCACCCACTAGGCAGATGTCAGTAACCTAGCGGCTTACCCTCTCACATCTGTCCAGCAATGGCAGTAGTTTCCCAGCCTTGTTTCCTAGTCCATATATGCAGTGTTGTGTCGCTCTGTATCTAGTTTCAGCTGCATCTGAGACAAGATCTCGGTATTCCTGTTGCCTAAGTCCCAACTCATGGCTAATGTCACCGGTCTAGTCTCAGACCAGCGTAGCCTCTAGAGCGAGAATATCACCTTTGAGCATCTTGACGGTGGCCCTAGTCTCTTTCTTGTGCCCAGTCAGTCAGTGAGAGCGCACTTCCCTTAATGACAGTTTTATAAGCCACACAAAGAGTTCTCGAGGACTCCACGGATGCCTCATTGTCTTTAAAATATTGTTCAGTCGTTTCTTCTTGTACTTAACCTTGTCCCTGTGCTGCTTCCCCTTAGCTCCTCTGTTGGACTCTGAACCCAGTGCTGCCCCCAGACCATACTTTGCCTACTGCACCTTGTGATGCCCTGACCCTGCTGGTTGCTCTCCCTGGACTCTTCACTGTTCCCCTTGTGCTGCACACTGCACCCTTGGGTTGCTGCCCTGCACTCTTGGGCCAGGTGCTGATGCTAACTAGTGGATTAATGCTGCTACTCTCAACCCCCAGACTACACTGCGTCTCATGGATTCTGTGCTCCTCCTTGACCCTGAAGCTTCTCTGCACCTCTGCTGCCCATATCCTCGTTTGATCCTCTGCTGCTTTGGATCCTGTGCTATTTCCTCTCGGACTTTGCACTGCCATCTTTCCTTTTCAACCCTGCACTGCCCCTCCCCCCTTCACCTTCTGCTACACCCTTCCCTTTTGGACCCTGAGCTACTCCACCACTTGGATTGATTGTGCCTTAACCTCCCACGCCCTTGGACCAAATACTGCTTCGGCCTGTAACCTCTGCTGCACACTTGAACCTTGTATCAGTCCACCATGCATTGGGGACATTAGCGCTCAAATGTTCAAAGGTATGAGAGTATCCTTCACTGGCCTATCATGAAGGTACTTTAATATGTAGTTGTCTGGCTGGATGACGGTTAAGTCACTTTAAAAACAAGTAAAAACGTGTAAAATTAGGTAGGTCCTCAAAGTAGGATGGCATGATAGCTGGATTACTCATACAGTGTAAGGTATGCAGCTGATGGTGATCACCATACTATAAAATGGAGGATCGCAATTCCTCCAGTGAAAACCTGGCTACCTTGTAACTTATTTGCAAATACTCATAGATTCTGAAAAATGAACGACTCAAAGGGAGCACAGAAGAAAATTAAAACCAGTTTAACAGTAACTCTGAAAGAGAACTTAGAAGTGCATCTCCCATGCACATTTGTTCTGATGCTTGTGACTATTTTTCCTAAACCTATTTACATTATGTTTGTGAATATGTCCACTCATAAAGAAATTAAAGCTAAAGAACTCTCCATTTGCCCCAGGCCAAGTGATTTAATTTAGAATGGGATGGCAGTAGATATCACATCACAAGCTATGATGCTGTTACCAGGCAGGGCATTTGCAGAAGGTGTTGAGGGGGCTACCTAAATTTGGGGATAGGGATACCAACCCTGAATATCACAGCACACTAAGAGTGCCTCTGAAGAGCACCTGATTTACATTTGGAGGGGTCCCTCTGGATCTGGTGCCTAACAACCTGTTGCTAAAAAGCTAATATAATTGGGCGCTTTTGAGACTAGTGGAAGGGTGGTAGTGCTGTTTGAGCTGCACAGACAGGGACGGCTCCTCCACTAGGGCAGAGGAGCGTCGCCCCACTGCTTTTTCTCAGTGCAAGAAGCAGAAACACGAAATGGTAAAACTACCATTTTATGTTTCTGCTTTTCGCACTTTGAGAAAGCAGAAGTGTTTAGTTGCGGACAGGCGGGTGGGCGGGGCTGCTCTATGAACAGAGCTGGGCAGGGAAGGAGTGATGTGCCCAATCCTGAGTGAGCATGACTGGTTTGGTCGCCCCTCTGGGGCCGCCCAAATCAGTCATGCGCACTCTGCCCTTACTCCATGCAGGCTGCAATGCAGCCTACATGGAGAAAATGGCCTCCCCATAGTCACCTGACTGGGCGCTGTCCCAACCAATCTCATTGTGATTGGCTTAGGGGAGGGAGGGAGGCTGCCTGCATCTTGTTCCTGCCGGAGGCAGGAGAAGGAGCCGAGAAAACGTGGGACCCGGCCGGGTTGGCAGAAGAGGGCTCAGAGAAGGCAGGGTCTGATGGGAGAAGATGTTGGGTGGTGAGAGGAGGTGAAGAGCAGGAAATATGAAGTAAGGGAAGGAGAGAGAAGAATAGGAGATAGGGGTGAAAGTGGGACGAAATAGACGAGCAAGCGATATTAAATAAATAGAGTAAAATGATGAGTAAGAGAGAAGAGCAGGACATAAGAAGGAGTGAGAGGGTGAAGCAGAGGAGGTAGGAAAGATATTAGAGAAAGGTGAGGCATAGAAGCAAGCAATAGAGAGTCAATGAAGGCAAACGTATTAATGTTAATGGTATAAAGAAGCGAGGGGATAAAGGTATGCAAATAAATGAGTAAGAGTGCAAAGGTATAGAGATATCAGGCTATGCAAACAGTAGATGAAAGAGAATGGCGGAAGAGAACAGGGAGAGGGAAGAAGAGGATGGAGGAAAAAACGAGAAATAAAAAGGCAAAGAGGAAATGCCTGGGCCACAGAAAGACTCATACATAGAAAGCATGAGCAGTTGCATACTGATTCACCGAGTAATCGATCGTGGGCAAACAAGACAGACACATTGAAAGCTTGAGCGACTTACAATGGTATTCTCAGACGCCATCATTACTCCCTGGGGAAGAAGGGCAGCCCCAGCTATGTTGCAGCATATTCTCACTCACCTGTCAGCATTACCGTGATGGCAGCTGCCTGCTGGTGCTCGCACTGCTGCTGAACATGAAGGCTGCTCAATTGGCGCCTCGGCTGATCCACGATTTATTAATGGACGATTAATTTATTCCCATGACAACAGATCAATAGCTTCGTCGCGCTGGTTAGCTGTTTCAAAGGACTGTGTACCATTTCTTGGTAAGTAAAGCAACAAAACACACGACTCATACACATTACTTGTTGTTTTTATTTCATAAATGCTTAGTGCGTTGTATGAAAGTATTTTCTTATTTGAAGCAAAATATATTTTAGCACTGGTATTTGTCAGATGGTTCCTTACCCTGCTTTTGTGTAGCCTCAGCATTTACAACACACTCCCTACTGTCCCTATAGTCATGAGAATGTGTAAGTCCACCCGTTAACATTAAATAAAATAAAAAAACAGAAAAGCCAAAATACAAAACCTCGATGAGGTCAAAGACCTTGAGTTGGTTACAACTAGACCAAATAAATCATCTTCCTGTGACAACAACAGACATACTGGAAAATCTAACAGGAAGTGGGAACTGTTGCAAAACTTTGGCATTGTTGTTGGGGCATTGTTAAGTTAATTTTCTTATTATATCTACTAATTCAAAAACATGCAGTTTGTTTGCATCCTTTTGTATTTTCCCGAAAATTATCAGTTTCATTACCAAGTTTATTTACTCAGTTTTCAGAGTTAGGCAAAATCAGCGTGCATAAAACAGGATTAAGGAGCCGTGTTCACACGAATATGCACAAAGAGATTGATGCGCAGCAATGTATGCATTCTTTTGCAAAAGCAAAAAATGTGAACCATAAGGTCACTTTAGGTCCACTCCCGAACCAATGGAAAGGTTTGCCTCCAATATTTCAAAAGTGCCCCTACGCTACAAATAAAAATTACATTTCTCAATAGAGCATAATTTACTGAAACCTCAAAAAGTTTAATTGGATTAACATGGATCTTATTGTCCAGGAAATTCCCAATCTGTATATTTACATAATTATTCATTAGATCTGTGTTGATTACACGCCTTCTCTTCATTGTCTGTCTGTCTGTCTGTCTGTCTATCTATAGCATCAAGGACATTTAATACATTCTAAAAGTGCTGAGACCTCATTTGAGAGCATTATAATTGTCTGTTTGTTCCTACTACCATTTCTTAGAACTTTAAAGGATTCAGTGATTACTTGATGAAAAGGAATCTCTAATGTAACTTAAAGTCTGCTCGTTGTTGTGAAAAACACTTTTTTTCTTAAAAGAATGGCAGAAATGTCGCCAGACCAAACAGCGGTACAAACCAGGTGCAGAATGAGAACCTACCATAGCTCTGTCCATAATATTAGTTTCTGTATTTAACCTTCAACCTTTTAGGATCACCCAACAGCATAGCCGGATATCAGCAATTGATTTCCCCCTGTTATTAGAGGTCAATTCAATATATATATGAAATTCAGAATCGATTGTTGGTACATTAAAGAAAAATAAGGTTTTTCTTATATAAAGTGATGAAAAATGAAAAACGAAATTAAGCTTTAGTAAAACATCTTCACCACGTTAAAGCATCTAGTCATCTTAAAGATAGTGTACTTCAATATTGTGAGTGAGCCATTAATTTAACAGAATCCATTGTGTACATTTTCTTTACATTTCTGTAACTGGTAGTTCAGGATAACTACGCAGCATTTATGAGAACTTGAGAATCAATATTCAAAGCAAATATCCTTTTTATGCCTTCATTTAAAGGCCTACAGTTTCTACAGTGAACATTTAGATGAATGTTCACACTAGTAAATAACCTGTGTACAGACAACTGTTTTCCTCAGTTCTCAAAATTTGAACGGAAGGATTCCTAGTGTCCTTTGTGTTGCTTGTGCCATTGACTTACAACATAAATCATCATGTAAAGGAAATAACATCCGAGTGTAATAATCTGGGGAGAGTTCAGCTTGAGGTCCTATTCGAGGTTTGGACGTGCCACATTGAACTTGATGCTTCTCCAAGAGACTGTTCAGATCTAGTAGTTCAGAGTCATTTTGTCGTAGTAACCCAGTACTTCCAGTCTTCCTTAAAATCTAGAGAGGGTACAATGTACATTCTCAGACCGCAAAAAGCCCAAAGGAAACATTGGATGATACAAAGTAGAACCTCTGCTTTAGAAAAGGGATTTGTGATGCTGGTTGGAACCTCTGCACAGGATAACAACAGAACCCAAACATACTAAACACACTGTGCTGTTTGTAAAAAGCTAATGCAATTGTCAAGGGAATGGGTCATGGCACTTACCAGATTATTATCTGAGAGTAGTATTAACTAGGTGGTTTATCAGCTACGGATGTCTGGTTGAGGGAAGCAGGAACCTGAACATTTGGTAACTCAGCAGGGCAGGTCAGAGTAGAACCACAAAACTTGAGAGGTGACGGTATGAAAAAACATGCAGGGAGCAAGAGGCCTGGTGTGGACCTCTTGCTCGTACCAAGAAGCCTGTTCACCACAAGAATACTGCCAGAAGGACCCTGTTTTCCATGAATCCTCTTTTGCTTTCCATGCCTTTAATGGTCAGAAAGTGATTTTTGTAGATGTGGAAGTGTGATCACAATCTAGAATGAGGTATCCTACCCACCACCTTGGAGTTGTATCAGTGTATTAGTTACTTAAACAAAGAAGCCCACACATTGATATGTGGATGCCCAAAGTGCTATTTAACCCACTCATGAACTATTTGCTCCTGGAAATATGTGATGACTTAACAAGGTGACAGTCTTGAATGAAACATGATACAGGCAGAATGTAATTTACACAGAATATCGGGAATAGAAATATCGTGGACCAAAATATTGTGTCAAGAATATCGAGGACAGTAACTTACTCTGGTTTCTCTTCAAAATGAAAAAGTATTTCGCCTTTTACTAAAGAATATCGAGGACACATATATTGTGAAGGGAAGTTTCTATAGGTAAGCAAAGTTTTACTATATATAACTGCACATATATGTACCTTGGCAAAATATATATTTTCAATGTACATAGATGTGGAGTTAAGAATCATAAATCTATGCTTACCTATTTGCACTTATGTTCTCAATACTTTGGCCCGCGATATTTTTGCACAATATTATGTCCACACAATATTTATATTTCCAATATTCGGATGAATAATGACAACTGGTGTCTTATGGGTATCATTCAGTACTGTGAATGTATCCAAGCATGGCCTGTCTCCCACCAACATAGGTACATGGTAGGATATCCTGAATGTAGTTGTGCACCTGTAGGCAAAAATCTGGCAGATATGGGAAATTAGGAGAGACAGGCGAACACGTCAGGGTGTTCATTCATTCTGCTTTTTATTACATAGATCAGTAAGCTAAACGACTATCTCTGAAGTTGCATCCTTGATGTCTCCAGGGTGGGGAACCCAGTCCCCTGAATTTGGTAGTCACCTGCAATGTTGTGCCATTGTGTAGCACAGAGAAGTCTGCAGTATCTATATTATGTTTTTTAGGCTTTTGTGTCAGCACATACAAATAAGAATATGCCAGAGGGGCTAACAGGGCAAAGCCTAGAAGATGTGTGCATGTTAATTATGCTTTAACCAGCTTTGAAAATATCTTCTTAAATCTTTTAAAATCCTGCTTACACCTTTCTCCCCAAGTACCGCTCAGGCTTCTGAGTAGATTGTTGGTTTTCTTTTCCTCTACCAGCCTCAACTAGTTCATAGTGTCCGTACTGACAAATAACGCTTCTCTATTACATTCGATTCTGTTAGTCCACTGCTACAGAGCCAAGGCAGGTTGTTGAGCCAGTGGTAAGGCTACAGGGTTCAACACATTAATGCAGAGGATTTTGCTTGAACAAGTCAAATCAGCTACTACCATCATCAGTTCTGCTATGCTTCATATCCTCGCTCTCCAATTCTGTTGAGGATGGTACCTCCCTCAACCACAACTCTATTAGGAGAAAACCCTTATATTGTAGTGTCCTTGGTAGGACGAGCACAAACAGCAACGTGTAGCCACTGTCTGTTTCCAAGTACACCCTTGGGCGGAGCTGACCAGTGCTTTGGACTTGGCACATCTTTACTGCTGTAACATTATTTACACAGGGATGTCTACGAATGGCATCAACATGCTCCAAAGACTACAAAATCAGACAGGCACAAATGTTCCGCAATCTCACAAAACATACCACATAAAACAAGCCTCGAATTCTCTCCACTGGCTTCTGATAAATGCAATGATCACATTTAAGTTCCTGTGAACCGTGCACAAAACCTACTATGACAAAGTTCCAGGATACGTACAGAAAACAAAACCCTGCCATGTGCAGTCTAGGAACCTGTGAAAAATGAATGCACACTAAACCAACCAATGAACCTACAGAAGCCCGGGATTTTCGGAAGTCCAGGGTTCTAAGCTGTGGAACACACTGAACCCTCCAACGGCAGAGCAGGACTGCATGCATTTCTGAAAACCCCTGAATCCAAACTATTTTACATGCTTTTGAAGAATGTCATTGCAATTGAAGAACAATGGTAACGGATCCAAAAGCACACTTGAGTTGACCTTAGCCTTCACGCTCCTACTTCATACAGGCTTTCGTCTCATACCCTAATTCTCTAAAGTGAACGAAAGGTTATGCGTAGCACTGTATACCACTAGTAAATAAACATACAATATCCTCTTTGTTGTGAATATCTTTAAAATCTTTCCCTGGAAGAGAGCCAAGAACTCGCATGTGTTTCGGAAAAAGATCTGCAACGAGCAGAGTGCCTAGCTTACAGGGTTACCCTTGCCCGCCTACCTGTCTCCTGCGGTGGGCAAGCCTTGTAGCAACAGTTTTTACTTGCAGAAAAGTTTGATGTGGAGCATAATAAGGTTCCGTAATATATCATCAGTCGTCAGACTCCGAAGTGTGTTTTGTAGGTGATATTTATTAAACAAATACGCATGAATGATGGGGTATTTAGTATCCATGTTGGGTGTAGTATAAAGTGCTCTGTTTAGCCCCTCCCTGCTGCTCAGTAATGGTTGCTTGCCCAAAGAGATCTTGCTGTTTTGCTCTTTGGTCTAGACAATGACACAACAATGCAGATGACTAGCAAATTCATGGCGCTGTGTTGCCTACTTTGGCGACATCACAGATTAAACCTTGGCGACAGTAGTTTTGCTTGCTGGTTTATGCAATATAAATAAGCTGAATGAACGTCCTGATCTTGTTCGCCTGTCTGTCCTGATCACCCACATACTAATCTCATCTCTGTTTACTTACAGTAATTGACCATGGTGTCGTTCTCTTTCGTTCTTTTTTGTGTCTGTCTTTTCAGGTGACCCACTGTCCTGATATGCTGGGGTTCATCCTCTGCCCCATGCCCTTGGGACAGTCCTTTACATAAAGTAAACAATTCTGGACCAGCCTGTAAAATCCAAGCCTGTAATAAAGCCTGGTTGTCGTTCGCCAGCGAGGTGGTCACTGCTAGAGATAAACATTTGTTGCAAACTAAGAATAAAAGACCTAAGGATGTAGAAATTCAGGAATGCAGAAAAACAAGAATATAAAACATATCAGAGAAAAAAGTCAGACACTGTTGGCATTTTAAAACATGTTAACAGAAAGCACTCTCTATTCATAGGGGCTTCACTGAAATAAACATAATGTTCCAAAGGAACGCGGGGTTGGGGACAAATGTATGCAATAGCTGCTTTTATACCTAGTCCTCAAAAGTAATAAGTGCTTTTTAGCTTTTTCAACACTTTTTTTTCCAGTTTTCTGCTAGAGGTCTCAAATGTTTTTGTGCCTTTGTGTTGCAATGTGATTGCTGGTTATTGATTAATGCTTTCAGTCCACTTTGTTTCCCTCATTGGCACTAAACCACGACTTTTGTGAGAGAGAAAAACAGTACTCGGCATGGGGTTTTTGCTGAAGGTCTGTCTGACATCTAAAGCTTGTAGTTTGCTGGGTCATTTGAAGAAAAGAAGTTCTTTTGAATGCTGTATGGCTAACATTAGAACCTGTCTTTCAAATGTCTGCATTGCATGTTTAAACAAGTGTCAATTGTAGGCATCTTACAGGGCTGTGGAATTCTATAAAATGTCTGCTTGTCCAATGAATGGGATGCTTCAGAAATCTAACTTGACTTGTCCCTTTTGGTGCCATGCTATTAGGTTGCAAATTATGGCAGTGTTCTCATTTTACCAGACTGTGCTAATCGCCTCTCTGCTTATCTCAGTGTTCATATTATATCAGGGTTTGGATTCCAGCAAACCTCTGATGTTGCCATCCTTTCCCAAATCTAAATAAAGGGTCTGGAAGTTGGTAGGAAGAGGTAGTTCCCGGGTTGGAATGACCTGTAAGTCGGTGCACACCCACAAACTAACATGTTTAAGGATATTGACCAATCTTTCCACGCCACAAGAAAGGTTAGAAATTTACTCCTGACAAAGGAAGCAGTACACCTTTTTCCAGAGTGGGGAAAAAAGGTGTTTAGAGAAAGTGAAATAGCAATTGTTCAGCAGATTTTTGAATAAGCAAATATATAAACGGATATTTGCTCATGTGAAAATAAAATTCACAAAAGATTGTGTTTTCGCAGCCTACTTATGTAAACTATCATGAACTCCTCAAAGTCTTAAATCCGCCCAGTGCAAGGACATGTAACTTTGTATGCACTTTAGTGACTTTCTTTAAGAATCGGACCCCTAATTTATTTTCATGTTGCTAATAATGGTTTTATATTCTCCCAAATTAATCTTTTTATGCATATTGCCGTGAATCAACCACATTTTACTAAATGATGCATCAGAAAGGCCTCAGTATAAGTAAATTTACTATTTGATGACTTGGGCTCCCTTGTCGGTGACCTGGGATGCCTTGGGAAAAAGATGATTCGAGAATCCGCCTATCACAATTTTGCCCTTCTAATGGGCCAACTACAGTAGCCTATTCCTAGTTAACTCATCCTTCTGCATCACCATGATTATGGGGCCTGCTAATGCCTTTGGTGCGGTGGCTTTTGGTGGCTTCAAAAGGCAGCAACCGCGGCTCTCTTCTTCGATACCTTTCAGTTGCTTGTTCGAAGGCCCCTGCAGTCCATTTTCAACATAACACCTTAAGGTTATTTCCTCCTCCGTGTCCGGGATCCCCTATGGCTGTGCATTTTTGGATCTCTGGGTGTTTTACATTTATTCCAGTTGCAATTCGAGCTGGTGCTGGTGTTGTAGCATTAGCAGCATGTTTGCCTAAGCCAGGAACTTCACTTTGGATCTTCTGTTATCCTTCCAGAGGCATTGCTTATCTTGTCTTCTTTCTTTCTCTTATTTCTCATTGTGGAGGTTTCCCGCGGTTTGATGTACTTTGCATGTAGTGCTGAAGCATTATGATCTATCCCTGCAACATCTCTTTTACAGTTGATCTTGGAATGGGGTGGTCCTGGCGGAGGAATCTCTCTCCTTCATGCTGCCAGCAGGAGTACTGTTGAGCCAGAAAGAAGTTGCTGTTTCCGTTTTCTTTTTGAAACTTCCTTTATAGATTGTGTGTCATGTCTTGTGTAAAGCTTACTAAAGGGCAATGCTAGGGTGTAAAGCTGTCTTCACCTGGACCATTACATGATGGCTGCTCTAGAATCCCAAATTCTTTTTGTACTTGTGCACACTGTGTAGTAATGGGCGCTCTTCCCTCTCACTTTAGGAATCTGTCTTTCTCCAAGTATGAGTTCCAGTCTGGCTTAGCCCTCTGCTCCCCGCTCCCACACACATTGGTGTATTTTGGCAGTGGTGGCTGCCGCAGTACTGAAGCAGGGGGGCGGGACAATAATAATTAAACATTTTGCCTCGGTCCTCTTCTCTGGCTCTCCACTAGACCCAGCATGCACTGGGACACAGGCTCCACACCTAATCCTGGCGCTACTCTCAGATATGAGAGCAAGGCTAGGATTGGTCTGAGGGGCGTCATTCACCGCTCAGACAGTGCCTAGGTGCCTGTGATGTTTCTCCAACCCGGCTGTGTAACACAGCTGGGTTGGAGAAACCTAAGTGCGCATGTCCATATGGCCGGCCGAAGACGGCCGGCCAAACATACATGCACACTTACCACTCCACCCTGCTCTACCAGGCCCTACTCGCCCTACACTGCTGGCATCGGCTCAGTCCGTCACTGGTCATTTGCTAGAACACTAACTGATTGACCACTGGGGCGATGCTCCTCCACCATTACGGAGGAGGCACCCCTGCATTCTGGGCTCTGTTCAGGCTTCACAAAACTCCACTGAAAGAATGGCAGATGTTCCTCTTGCGGTGAGCAGGCCACAAATCTGCTCCACAGAGCAGATTCAGATCCCACAGGGTCGAGTGCTACGCCCACTTGTTGCAGTTTCAGGTGAAACTGTCATTATCCGCCATTATCTGACTATTGCTTGAAACTATATTTACTCCTGCGAGAACAGGGCAATCTCATCCCCTGGAGTTATTTCAACATGGAGGGCTGCAGGCTTGCTGCTTCTGGGTGGCTGTCTCTGCCATTAAGTACTTGTGGATGTCGGAGATCATTTTCAAAGGCTGGTGCTTGAGTGCTTGACAGGATGGTGCCTGTAATCTGTAATGAGTTTTGATTTATGTAAGGAAAACTACAGACAGCGTAAACAATGTCTGGAATACACACCGAAGAGAAATCATAGCATGAGCATAAATATAGAATTGAAGTAACGAGGGAGCGTAGCGTTGCAGCAGGCACAACACCTCAGACTGCATGGGCCCGGAAGTCCACCTGTATCTATTCTTTGGTTGCGATTCTCAAAACCCCTGGACTGAGAGTTAGAAATGTAGGATCACGTCTACCTTGTGTACTACATTTCACACTTTAATTGAAATCTTAAAGAATTCAGAAGTGCTACCTCCAGGAAATTGACACACAATCAAAGGTATTCATTTTCATATCTGTAAATGTACATGTAATTTACTCCTACCATAGACAGAAACAAATCTCCAACGGTTTTAAAGTGGGTTAAAAACCTGAAAAAAACTATGAGTTTGTGGATGTTCACCAGCCTTCCTATGTGGTGCCATAAGGGAACACCACCCACAAAAATGTCCCTGTGTGAAGTAGCCATCCTGGTGGAAATAGCTGTCGGTAAATCCCATTCACAACTCCAAATCCACACCGTTCTCGATTCTGTGAATTGAAATTTGAACGAAAATAGGTATTTTCGTACCTAACTGTAACTGCGATGATTTGGTCCCTTTTTTTACTATACAGTGACATCAAATAATGCCTCCTTCTGTAGCTCACAGATCTGTCTCGTTTTTTTCTTTCCCTTTTATAGGAAATACATGTGATATTTCTTTTGTGTGCTGGAATAAGGGTGAAGCCCTTGTAGTTAAATGTGGGTCTGAGCTTGTTAAATTGTTGGAAGACATTCCTAGCAACAGTTGTTATACATTAACTGTTTGTTGCCTTTTGAGTCTGACTTGAATCTTGGCTGCTGCTAAAACTAAAGGTGTTGATCAGGTACAGGACTAGTTAGGACATCTGTCAGACCAGCTATTAATTTCAGATAGTGTTGTGGACTTGTCTGTTGTCAAGTCGCAGCGCATACACTGCCACACCTGGTCATGAGTCAGGTATGTGATCTGCTGATACAGAAATAAAACAAATCGTCAAGTTTTCCAGAATTCTTAATTTATCAGAACAACTGCATCAATTGATTTCACTCTACCCTGAGCCCTCCTGCTATGCACTGAGCTCCTGCTGCTGCTTTGTCCTCCCTCTATGGCACTGGAAGCTGTATCGCTTGTACTGCCGATGACACTGCTGTTCTTTCTTTGGCAAGCTCCCAGGCGCCTCCTGGCTGATGGCATGATTCTGTCTTCACAGTGTATCATTCTTTCAAGCTTGGCTCTACATTATTAGCCGTGGTTGGTGGAGCCACCCACTCACTGTGCTTCATGGCGACAGCTGCCCTGTCGGAACACGCTCCGCCATTGTTACTTTCGCCTACTTTGGGTGTCTAACAAAGTGTTGCCATCACAGATTGCTGTGTGTGTGTGCAGCATTGTATTCATTAGACCTGGAGGTGATGGTTTCCAGGAATGTATTATTTTTATTTCACAAGCTCTGAACAAAAATGTCTTAAATAGTACAATAAACAATGGGATCAGTGTTGAATTTGTTATAAACCAAAATTAAACCAAAATGGAAGCGAGTGCAAATAAATGAAAGCATCTCAAAATCCTAATGGAAAAGTGAACACATATCTCATGGCATCCCAAAACTGTACATTGAAGTCAATACTTTCAATCTTTATCAAATAGTATAGTTTATTTTTCAAATATATTTCACTCAAGAAACTCTAAACAGAATTCAAAAAGAATATGGAAGTGTCAAAATGTGAAAGAAACTGCTTGTCAGTGCCTAAATTTACTTTCCACAGGACTCAGAACTGAAACGAATGCTCCAGCCGTTTGTTTCTCTGCCGTAGCCCAGGGACCAAATTGATGGTCCTTTTGCATCAAATGCTAGTACGGTGAGTGCAGCAGCCAGTGCTTAAATTGTATTAAAAAAATGTGCCAGGGCTCTAGTCAGCAGGGCACTTCCGCTTGCACTGCCCATTGCCTGTCAATTACAGTAACAGCATAACTAATAAGTCACACTCCTACAAGTGTAAGCAATTCTGACATTTTCACGACCCCAAGTTTAAAAGAACAGCTTTGGCAGCCGATCTTAGTCATTCTTAATGTATATTGAATTAATAAACAACAGTTGTTGTGCTCATCTCTGAATTAAAAAAACAGCGCCACCATGTGGCACACTGTCATAGGTACCGGTGCTTACAATTAAGTGCTGGTGCCGAACACCGGAAAACACTGGCTCAAACAAAGCACTGGCAGCAGCCAGCTACTCACCCTGTACCATAAATGCTTCCTCGATGTTACAGGGTCTGTGCGTTTGTGCAATGTGTAGAATGCAAGTCTGCAATGTGTAGAAAACAACTTATAAAGTCTGCTCTTTAGTCATATCCCAGCAAAAATATGCCTGTTCCTGTACTTTATGGACAAGCTGGGAGGGATGAGGAGCAACTCTGAGAGCATGGTGCTGGTATTTGAAATTTACCAGTATTTGGAAGCAGCACATGAGGAAGAGAGCAAGACAAGACCATGAAAAAAGTAAAATTGGTTCCCTGAATATGAGCAGTGGAAGGGTACAAGCCAACCAATGAAAAGAATGGTAAAGAAGTTATGCTCAATGGGAGGAGGAAACACAGGAAGCAGAAGGAAATACATTAAATAAGAAGCAAGCGAACAAGAGTGATGAAGAAGCCAACCAATAGCTTTGAATAAATTTAGAGTGAACCCAGACACCACTCTAAAATTTAGCTATAGTACAAATACGGTCTTTCAACAAAAGAGAATTAAAAACTGTCTTGAGGTGAGACAGAGAAAAGCTTGAGGAACTAGGCTATTTAGGGTCTATGACAATGGGTGTTCCAGTTGCTTAAGCACATCATTAGATAAACTGCAAGAGGTTAGGGGAATCTCTGAAACACTACGCAGATCACACAAGGTTGCTGTGCTAACAAAACATGTATATGTTTATAACATTCCCAAAGGGACAAAACATGTGAAAGACCAACCTTAACAACTGTGTATTGCAAAGTGACACATAATGTTGCCTTGTTTGGTGGACGTACAATGGCTGTCAAACTGGCAATGCAAGTTCAGCAGATAATTCTACCATAGGTGATATCCGACTATCCCTTCCTGTACTAATAGTAAATAACTACTTTGGGAAACTGGTAACCACTTTGCATTTCTTAATGAAGGCCAACAAACGACACCTGTAATTATATGAAGAACAATGAACTTCGTTGAGCCTACTAAGAGCTTCATGAACTGAGACACCCAAGTGTGTGTGTATGTGTGTATGTGTGTGTGTGCGTGTGTGTGTGTGTATATATAAAAATTACGGACTTAGATAGACTAAACACAGACGAACAGAAGAGTTCTCTCCTGACTGATAATAAAGGGAGGTACGGGTGAGTGCAGTGTTAAACAAAAAAGTGCCTGCAAAGGTTCTGCATAGATCTAGAGTCAGAACAGAAACAGACTACAAGGCAGTGAAGCAGTGAAAGAAACAAGACGAAGGAAGAGCTGGATCAAGGAATACACAGGCTATTTCAGTTAGTAAATAATGGCATGCAGAGGGACACAGTACAAATTAGGGGTCCATGACTTCCCAACAGTTGAGTAGGCCTCACTTGCACTCTGGCCTTGATTGGTGGGTAATGTAAAATGCCCCGAATTGCGAAGGAAGTGCTAAATTGTGCTATTCATGTGTGGTGAACCTGCTTGTGCAATTGCCTTTGCCAGAGTTATCTAGTGTTTTTCTAATTTGCAGTGTGATATTTTGAAAGAACCTATGATTGTTGATACTTACAAGCAGGCATCCTTCAATTACAGCGACAGAGGAAAGTATTCAGTAAAATTAACTCGCTATAGTTACATTTTAAGGAATTCCTACGTGGAAGGTAGATTATGTCTGCTCTGAGGTGGGGATGCAAGGCTTTTTGAGCTTAGGGCTATCTGCTGCCAGAAAATGTTCACCTTGATTCAGTGGCTTAAAGGGCATTAGGGGAACGGGACGCTGACAGAGGTTTGTGGTTTAGATGTATTGTGTGGGGGCAACATTTGTACATATGTAGGGCCTTTGTTCCAGTACACCGTATGGAATATGCAAAATGTCTTGAATGTGATGTTCACATTGTGCTTTCAGGGCTGGTTTGATGTGGTCATATCTCCGCTGGTTCAAGCACAGCCTGGTTGCCTGATTATGAATTTACTGTTCTCTGTCTGTATGATTTTTCAAAAACATTTTTTGGTTAATTTTTATTCTGCTTGAACATAAGCTTAAAACATTATATACATTATTGAAATCGTAAGTCCTATAGCTCAGGGTTGTGAGCAAGTATATCTCTGCATACCGTTAAATTACAGCTGGCACCAACATATGAAGGGGGCGGGGGAAGGAGTGGGAGGGGAAGGATTATCATTCATAATGTTCAGTCGATTCCACTATATTTCTCCCCACTTCCTCCAGTTTGCTTTATATGTACTTCTGCATCCTCTACTTTAATATATGCTCTTCTCTGGCTATATATACCAATCTGTGTTGGTCTCCCACTATGTAAGTGTTGAGGCATCCCTACCACCTGTCTAGCGAAGTCTCTACAAGCGATCATAAGTTCTATATTGCAGAAGTTTTGGCTGTCTTTGGGTGTGGAGTCTCCTCTGGCCATATCCCCAGACAGAAAATGTGTGATCCCCTCCCACCGTCGCCTCTGCTATCTGCACCATGGATCCTAAAATTCCTGAACTGTATCTCTTTAATATGAGGTAGGCCCATATTGTGTGTCTACAACCACTCAGACACAGTTCTTTCTCAGACATACCAAATCAGACATTTGAACCCTCAGTCTCTATGGAGTATTTTAAGTGTTACCCATCGAAATCCTAATCTAATCGCAACTTCTCTAGAGCATTGGATTGCTTCTTCCAATTCTAGTCCTCCAGGACTCCAAGGCCTCCCCTCCCATTTTTCCCTAAGACTGCCCAGTATGTCCAAAATGTTTACTAAGGATCAGTGAGGTGGCTTTTTTGGCCACAGTTTCCAATAGAAAACTGTTGTCCAATGAGGTAAATTCCTGAATATTTGCACTGTTAGTCAGATCTACTTTCAGTGCATGTCTTAGTCTAAGATATCCAAAAAGCACTATATTAAACAGACCAAACTCTGTTTGGAGTTTCGGTAAAAAAAATGTATGCCTCTATGTCTCAGTATATCTCCCAGAGTTGATAATCCACTATTTCCTATTCAGCGAACCCTTCTAATTGTGATAAAGATACCTTTCCCATCCACAATGGGGTATTTTTTGTCTTTACCTTTTCCCAGCTTAATTCTGCAGTTGCAGCATGCAGGCCTACATGATTTTTGTGAAGGTCTGCATGCAACCCAGTGCAATAGTCTAGTTGCCCATTTGAATTGTTAGTTCATTCTGGTCAAATATTTGCAATAGTGAAGGAATTATCCAGAGCATGGAAAGTTAGGCACTGACACCTTTAGCCGCTGCTTTAACCCGTGGGTGACTGAGCGATCCCTGTTGAAGAGGATCACCTTATTCATAACTCTTCTAGAGTTACTGGTTGCAGCTGCAGGCTAAAGAGCCAAACAAATTAAAAAGAGAAAGAGTATTATCCTCCTCAGGTTATCATTTTAGTTTGAGCTGTATTCAGACAAAGGAAACTTCCTCTCATCCAATGCTTGCAGTCCACATTGGTTTTCTAAAGTTCTTTTCCATGTGTTTATAGATTTGGGTGTTGTCATACATGTGGGAGTGGATTGGATATTGTTGTAGCCACTGCAAAGGGGTTACATGCAGCATTTCAGCAAAAGCTGATAAAGGGATATGGCTTGAGGAGAATGTGACCCAGTACCCCATAACACGAGAATTCTGTATATCCGATGCACACTTGTTGTCTGCAATCACAAAGTCAGAAATGCTCCAGGTCAGGGCATTTCCAGAAACCGTAATCCAGTCTTTGAATATAGTCAGCAATATGGGATTATCAATTGTGCTGTAATCTGCAAAAGAGATTGAGGAGGATTAGGGCAGCTTGTTGTCTTTTATTGTGCGTGATGAGGAGCTTATCTCAAATGTCAACTGAGTCTGGTTCAGTCCTCCCCAGAGTTTAGAACCCTTATTGGAGGTCATGAAACAGTTAATTTTCTGCAATATATTCTTACAGTTGTTTCATAGCTACTCTCTCCAGGTTCTTCTGTGGAGATGGTTAATTGTAAATTGTAAATTGGCCAGCAAAAGCCTCTCCCTACTTAATTTTAAAACTGGAGACCTTGCACCTTTTTATTGCCTTGGTATTATGCAGGTCTTAAGAGAAGAGTTTGTCGTCATGGTGTATGCCAGAGAGAAGATTAATTGGTTCATTTACATCCTGGACATAGATCCACAGGTAGATTGATTCTTTAATTTCTGAGGATAACCTGATAATTTGAATTTTAGAGTTACTGAAATGCGGCAAGGTGGTGATTTTCCACAGTGTAATGATTAGAGGTTAAGATTGATTGCATAGCAAAGTTTTGTCATTTTCAATTAAGAAAATCATCAGCTAGTTCTTCCACTATTGTGTGCAGTCATAACGGCACCATTTTGAATTTGTAATTTCCTGGAAAATTTTAAAACGGTCCTTTGTTTTATTTTGGAGTTCTTGAAGGTTAGGCAAGGTAGACTTTTTTTGCTTTATAGCTTTCTTTTTGATATACTCATCTGCACCTCTTTTAAGCAGTTTTTTCTGTTGCAGACAGGGATGTATGCCATTTTTGTTCCCGATTCATCATTGGCTTTTCAATTCTACCAAACCACAAATAAACTATTTGTTGGAAACTATTTGGGTTTCCTAATTGTGCATGGGGCTAACTTGTTCCATGTGGTGGTGATGGCATTATAGTATATTGTATAATTTCCATAATAGGAACTCTGGGTTGTTCTTAACAGCTAATATTAGGCCCGTTACTGTGTGTAAAGTGCCTGGTAGCGGGGGACCATGTGCGCGCTGCGGCGGCAATAAATCACGCTACACTTGTGTTTGGATCTGTAGCGCGGTCCCAACTCCCGCCGCTGGGCCACGCCTCTTTATTTTATATCCCGGCGCATTGCGTCATGCGCCAGAGACAAGGCGTACGTTACGTGCGTGGGTGAACTGCACCGTCACCCGCACTATAAACATTACATTCCTTCTCACCTTAATTAACAACAAAACAACATGAAAATGAACAATCTGTTATCAGTTCTGGATGATGAGTCCACTTCCGGCTTGATGACGCAGACACAGGTCACAACCCCCCACATGACTTTGGCGCCTCACACCAGGAACCCGGCAAGACGGGAGGAGGGGGCAGGATTGCTCTGTAGATGGTACAGAGAGCGTTCTTCTCTGGATGGGGCCGGAGACGGGACCACCTCTCCCGGGACGCAGCCATCCAGGAGCCTCAGTGGGGAGTTGGATTGCTCTCCTTCAGGGTCTCTCGGTGGAGATGGGGGCTCCTGGTTGGGCTCATTCGAGGCAGCCATGGGGATCATCCTCTGGCGGGTTTTACCTTCCCCAGCCACTCTCTGGCTTGGGCCGGCCTCTCCACTCTCCCGGATTGGGAGGTTGGGAGTCCCGGCATTAACTTTTTTTAAGAAAGATACATTTTGTGTGAGTTCTTCTGTTCCCCTACGGGCAGTGATCATCGTGCCTCTCCGGCGAGTTACTGTCCACTGGAATTGCTAAAATGGGAGGCAGAATTTGCTCCCTGGGTGTCTGTCTTTGACGTAGACCATGTCCCCATCTCAGATGGACGACGATCTTGCTTTTCGGGTGATACTGGACTGGTCATTGGTGCTTGTCCTTTTGGCTAGGATCCGGGCTCCTTCAATCGGGGAAGGAGCCCAGTTCGGTTGATGTGGAATTGTGTCTCGTACTACTCGGCTCATGCTCGCGGGCCCCGGTGCTCTTTCTGTCATAAGATGGGGCATCAATCGGTATTCCCTCAGGAAACTGTATATGGCTCGTTCCAGAGGCGCTTCTTCGGCGTGAGCAATGCGAATGACTTGTTGAGGGTGCGCATGAACCGTTCAACTTCCCCGTTTGCTTGAGGCCAGCGCAGTGTTATTTTCCAATGGCGGATGCCCCAGGATCTGAGATAGTCAGCAAATTCTTGTCCCTGAAATGGCGGGCCATTGTCTGTCTTCACCACCTCAAAGATCCCGTGGGTAGCAATGATCTTTTCCACCTTGGTGATGACTTCCATGGCGGTTTGGCTCCCTACGATTATTTCTACTTCAGGGTATTTTGTGTAGCCATCATAGCGCCCGTCTGGCAAGTGCCCAAAGTCGATGCTGACACACTCCCATGGTCGTTGCGGGTTGTCTTCTGTGAGGACGGGTGCAGGTCGCTCCGGCTGGCCTGAGACCTGACACCACTGGCATGTTCTGACGGCCTGCTCTACCATTGTGTCCATCCCTGGGAACCACACTTTCGCTCTCAGCCGACTTTTCATTTTCACGACACCTTGGTGTCCTCGATGTGCTAGTTCTACCACTTGTTGAACAAGGCTTGACGGGATAACTAGTCGCCGACCTCTCAAAAGGCACCCACTGCTGTCAGTGGATAGTTCTTCTTTGACTCTCATTAGCGACTCCAGCGTGGCCTTCGCCTGTGTTGTCCGTCTGGTCATACTGGTCTGGATGGCTCGCCAGTCATTAGCTCGAACCACCGCAATAGCCAGCTGCAGACACTCATCATTTCGGGTGGCCTCAACCAGTGTTTCGATCCTCATTGGCATCGGCCGGGACTGTTCGGCCACGAAGCGGATATATTCTTCTGTGTCTTCGGCCTCCTCTTCTTCTGCTTTGGTCGCCACCCTCGGGTGTCTTAAGAGATAATCTGCTGGGTTGGATGAACCTGGTTTGTAATCTACCTGATAATCATATCCTTGCAGCTGGAGGAAACGTCCGCAGAAATTAACCATCCCCAGGAAGCTCCGCATCTCTGAGACGTTGGAGGGAGCCGGGGCGTCCTGAATATCTCGTAGTTTGTCGGGATCTGCGGCCACTCCTTCGTCCGAAAACATGTACCGGAAGAAGCTGATTTTCTTCTGCAGAAATAGGCATTTCTTTCTGTGCAACGTGAGGCCTGCTTCTTGGAACCTTTGAAGGACACTGCAGAGCCGTCTGTGAAGATCTTCTAGGGACGTGGCGTATACCAGCAGGTCGTCTGACGTTAAGGACTCCGGGGAGCCCACTGAGGACTTCCCTAATGGTGTTCTGAAACACCTCGGCGGCACTCGAGATCCCAAAGTTGAGGCGCTTGTATCTTCTCAAGCCTACATGGGTGGAGAAGATAGTGATATATCGGGAATCCGGATGTAGGGGCAGTTGGTGGTACCCCGAGCGTAAGTCCATTTTTGAGAACCATACTGCACCATTCAGCTCACTTAGAATATCATCAATGGTAGGGGTTATGTGACGTTCCCTCTTTATGGCCACGTTTGGGAGGTGCATGTCAACACAGATGCGGACCTGCCCTGGCTGCTTTGGCTTTCTGGCCACCACTATCGGGGACACCCATGGAGTAGGCTCATTGACCTTCTCTTTGATCCCTTGCCGTTCTAATGCCTCCACTTCCTCTTCGACTTTCTGTCAGAGGTGGAACGCTATGTGTCTCAGCGCCACCGGTTGAACTGATTGGTCGATGTGGAGAGAGACTTCTTTCTCTTTGAGGCATCCTATCCCCCAGAAGATGTCGTCGAACTCTTCCATGATGGCCGCTAATTCTTCTTCCTGGACAGCGAGGGCAAAGAAGATCAGACGCAGCTCTTCCGCTGCATGGCCACTGACCAGCATTCCGCTCCCTTCTTCTGTCACATACACAGTGGTGGGGATGCTCATGTCGTGATGTCGCAGTTCAGTTTTGAAACACTCCAGGAGCGGGATGGGTGTTTTTCTGCCTATACGCGAACACACAAATCTTGGCCTCACTCAGCGGTGGGCATGGATTTAGGTTCCTGTACACGTTGGCGGCCATCAGTTCGATTGAGGTCCTGGTGTCTATGGTGGTCCGCACTTCTTGGTGATGAACCTGTATACGGCACTTTGGGAGCCTGCACCTTTTCTTTCGGCGGTTGGTCCACTGCAAACACGTAATGGACGGGATAGTCCCCAGTGTCGTCATCCATGTCTTCACTATCTGGTGTTTGGCCTACTGCCTGGGCCGTTTCTTTCTGGTGCCTCGCCGATCTACACAGGGCCGCAAAATGGTTTATCCTGCCGCAGGCCATGCACCTCTTCCCCTTCGCCGGGCAGTCCTGCATGCGGTGGTGTGTGCCTCCGCAGTATCCGCATTCCTTCCCCTTGTCCTCCAGACGCTTGCCTGGGGGTTGGCGCGGTTTGGCCTTTACGTTGTCCGCCTGCTCAGTCTTGATGGGGTGGTGGAGTGCAGCGTCCATATGTGATGCTCTGGCCTTTGCCAACTCCTTAAACCGTCCCATGGTGAGAATGTCAGCCAAGGGTTTACCCGATTCCTGGAGAATGTTCTCCCTGAGTTTCGAGGAGTAGCAGCCCTGTATAATCTGGGCTGTGATTTCTTCCTGTTTGTTCTGGAAGCCGCACGTGCTGGCCAGCTCCTTCAGGCGACCATGGAATGCATCTAACGACTCCTCTGCCTCCTGCTTAGCTTGGCGGAAGATGAATCTCTCATAGCCCTTGTTCGCCATAGGCTCGAAGTGCGCATTTAGAGCCTTCAGCAATGTCACATATGTCTTGGGCGTGGCCTCCACCAGCGTCTTGTATATTCGATGTATGTCCTTACCTCCTAGGTGTAGGAGGAGTGCCTGGCGCCTTTCGCGGGCAATGCCCACCCCCTCAAAGTAGAATTGAAGGCGCTCTGTTCAGTCCTTCCACTTCGGGGTAAGTGATGAGGGAGCGCCATCCACCACAAACGGCTCGATTGCCGGGATCTTTGTCATTAGGACGCAACTGGGGGCGCACCTCGCGGCACGTGCATTGCCTCATCTCATCAGAATGGGCAGCCGCCTGACCGAGGGCATATGTGGCCTGGATTCACAAGGCCTCTCAGCACTGTCGCCAGCTGGGCAGCACCAGCAATGGACGCCCTCCAGGGGGGCTTGGAGCCGATCCGATGCGTGAAAGACGGCGTGGAGTTGGGGTAGCAGAACCCCTCCCGGCAACAGCAGCTGTCTCACCACCATGGTGCACCAAGCAGCCGAGCGCCGTGCAGCGAAGTAGCATGCGTTCGCTACCGCCTCGTCGCCAGTGTAAAGTGCTTGGTAGCAGGCAACCATGTGCGCGCTGCTGCGGTAATAAATCACGCCACACGTATGTTTGGATCTGTAGCGCGTTCCCAACTCTCGCCGCTGGGCTTCGCCTCTTTATTATATATCCCGGTGCATTGCGGCATGCGCCTAGAAACCAGGCATACGTTACGTGCGTGGGTGAACTGCACCGTCACCCCGCACTATAAACATTACACTGTGTTCAATACATTCTGTTATATCACTCATTTTAGGGGGTATCCCTCCCTATGCCACCTTGAAAGCGAATTTACTCCTACCATTAACCAGAGGCGTAACACAGGCCCCCGCAGCCCCCGTGGTGCGGGGGGACCCCCTCGGCACTGCACTCTGGCCAGAGTGCTTATGATTGAGCCTGGAGGGAGCCCCTCTTCATACCAGTAGGGAGGCTCCCTCAATTTTCGTTACGCCAGTGCCATTAACAGGAAGAAATCTCCAACTTTTTAAAGATGGGTTAACTACCTGATCAAAACTTGTGAGTTCACCAACTTTTCTAAGTGGTTCCATCAGGAAACAGCACCCGCAAAAAGTATCTTGTTTGCAGGATTTTCCACACAGAAAACTCTCCCTCCTGGTGGAAATATTTGCCTGTAAATCCAATTTACAATTCCAAATTCACACCATTCTCGATTCTGTGATTGTATATTTGCACAAGTATAGGTATTTTCGTTCCTAACTGTAAATTAGGTGACCGTGGCCCTTTGTGTCTATACCCTTACATCAAATAATGCCTCCTTCTGTAACATACATCTGTCTTATTTTTCCTTTCCTTCTTATGAGGAATAAATGGGAAAGTTCCTTTGTATGCTGCAATAAGGGTGAAACCCTTGCACTTAAATGTATCACCATCATTGCAGCTGTGCTCGTGAAGAGAAAAAGGAGGCTGGCAACTCTCATGCAGAAAGGCAGGCTCTTAAGAATCAGCCCAATCAAAGTGTCCTTTGCTCTTCTAGTGAAAGGGAAAATACAGCATCTACCTTTCAGGTGTAACACAGAGAAACCCTCACTCAGTGATCAGGCATACAATAAGCACAGTCCTTCAACTGATGGTCACTGGGACCAGTTGCACATTAAGTCATTCCTGGTACTCTGATATGGGACGACCATGTGACTCCTCTGTACACAGAAATGCCACTAAGGCTTCCAATAAAGTGGATGTCCTATGAGACTAGTATTGATAAGCCTACAAAAGGTGAATGGAATTTCAAGAAGGGCATGTATGTAGACCAGTAGGCGCTCTACAAAACAGGTCGCGTTTAAGGATTGCACCAGAAGAATAGAAATACGACCAGCCGAAACAAATCTCTTGCAAGTGCCAAGGATGAAAAAGTTCAGACAGAAGTTCTTATTCGATGCATGCTCCTTCTTAATTAATCTGCCTTCCAGTTTCATACAATGGAAAGAAAGCGGGCAGTTCGGAAAAGCAGAAAACCTGCCACTCACAGTAATAAATAGTGCAAGAAATTCTCTTTTGCTATTCAAGTGTATAGTGAACTGGTACCGTTTTGATGGTGAATGTTGTGCACGAGAAAGAAAAAACAACTTAGCAGAACTACGTTATGTAGGACAGGTTATTACATTTTTATAAAATACCTATTCGTGCCAGGAACAGGATGCATCAGAAATCTGTTTGTCCTGTAATGAGATCTACTTGTTCATTTTGATGCCATGTAGTGAGGTAAAAAAAACGATGGCAGAATTCTCTTATTATGTTAGGGGTCATATTATATCAGGGTTCGGAGTCTAGCAGGGCTCTGATGTTGCGACCATTGTTCAAATCTGCATAAAGGGACTTGAAGTAAGCAGTAAGTTGTAGATACAGGGTTGGACTGCCCTATAAGTCTGTATGCATCCCCAAACTAACATGATTAATGGTATTCACCAACTCCTCTCTAGTCTCTTTCCACACTGGAAAAGGTTGGGAATGTACTCCTGGCACAAGCCAGTCGTAAGAAGTTCTCCAGTGTGGGGAAATACAACCGCGTAGGAGAAGTGAATTTGTAATCGCTCAGCAGATTTTCACATGAGCAAATATATATGTGTAAATTTGCTTATGCAAATATGGAATTTGCAAAAGTTTGCTAGGATTATGGTTTTTATATCTACTTCAGTCAACTACTATGAATTTCTGAAAGTTGACAAATTGCACCAATGCAAGGACATATACCTGCAGCTTTTGTGATTTTACTTAAGAATCTGGCATCCTATTTATTTCCATGCTGCTCACTATAGTTTTGAACTGATTCTCCACTAGAAATCTTTTTTTAACATATTGTCATCCATCAACACATTTTAGTGGTTTTACAGAATGATACGGAGTGGAATTATATTTGAAATTGTACAATAGCTAAGCAAAACGTTTTTTTCAAACTGCAGTTTGTTGGTGTACATTTTATCTTGAAAGCAAACATTCACCATTCCTGTGTTTATAATTATGCTTGCATTGGCACCTTAGAGCATTCTAGAAGCTTTTAAATAGCCTCACATATTGCAAATATGTGTACATATTTTTGTATACTTGACTCACTGTCATCCATGCACGCTGAGCTCACAGCTCGCTACATTTCCTTTGAATGCTCGCCCCAATAGTAAAGGCTTTGCATCACTGAACAATATGGGCACGTTTGACCCGCTTATACCTATGAGTACAAACCTTGCCTTGATGGCAGACAGTACTCTTTCACAGATCCATATTGTGGTACAGTAAACTGTCAGTCAAAAAGATCTGTGCTGCAGGGGGCTGTGCTGACTTGTCCAGTGGAAAAAATGAACATGAAATCTTGATCTTGACCCAAAACACTATGTCTTGGTCATAGGGCGATAGGAAATCCACACCCTTGTAGAATCTAAAACCTGTCATAATTAATCTAATTTGTCAGAATGTATTAATTCAAACTATAAAGATAGATTGTCTAGTCTGAATCTTCTGCAGTATTGAGATATATAACTGCTCTGGTCAAGTACCTGAAACAACAAGCATTAAAAATGCAATAGGTCTCGCCTTTCATTAAGTTAAAGACATTTGCTTTGCTATATAATTCCATTAGCAAAGCAAATGGCTTTAACTTAATCAAAGGTGAAACCTATTGAATTTTCACTGCTTGTTCCTCTTGCAATCACTGTTGTTGCTTATTTTCCGTCTAAAATACCATTAACACAAGTTTTACATGCATTTTCTCAACTGCTGTATGTCATCCATTCATTCTTGCCCTTCAGACACTCAATATGAAATCCGAAACCAGTTTATAAAAATAAAGTAGAATTTTATTTGAATTTAGACACAATGATCTTTAGAATAACTTCAGTACTTTTGATTCATCGATTTTTAAAGAAAACAATAAAATGCTCACATGTTTTTTGAGGCATTAGCCTCGAGTGCGGTAATGTTATCCTGTGGGATGAAAAACGTACACAGCTAAAAATACTTGCATTCATAGTTTGGGGGTGCCCTTTTGAACTCAAGGTTCTAGAGGGCCATGGCTATGTGCAAGCCAAGTTCTTCCTCAACCGTGGTAAGTTCCTCAGTAATTGCCTCACCGCAGATGTTAGAAAGCTCACTATAGAGCTTTTACCTGTGGCGCCCTGATGGGTAGACAACATGGTGGGGCAAGTAGTGGATGACTTACATTTTCTCATCTCCAGTTACTTTATGGGTATCTCAGAGAAAGACGTGAGAAGGTGAAAAATGACAGAGGGGTGGCCCGGTACGGTCAAGTACGGGCGCAGACTGGCACGGTCTTCGCCCAGACACATGCCTGGGTGCGTGCCACACTGAAGGGTTCTTGGCAGCCTTAAATACACCTGACCAGTGCATTAGTGAGTACCCCAACCCTACCAGTAGCAGGGCTTGATGGACCTTAAAGTCCCGACCCTTCTCCTTTGTGGAGTGCCCAAAAATATCGGCTACAAGAAACCATCACTCCCTTTGACAATCCATAATTGTCTGAGGAATCAACCACACACTTGAGAGATCTGTGAGTCTATTAGTAGGCCTACAAGTCCAACAGCAACTGAACGTCTGAGAGACTGAAAGCACCTCCAAGAACCTTTTAGCATAGAGTAAGAGTGAGAAAGCACCCAGAAATATGCATGTGAGGCAGCATAACTGGAAGAGCATCCACGAGAATGCAGTACCCCAACGGAGTGAATGAAGCCCAACTCCCCGACAGAACCATCAGTATGCTGATAATGCCCAACTCTCCGTGGAAATCTCCACTCATCACGACATTCAGAGACTCAAAACCTTCCTCAGGCTCATTCAGAATTGGGTGTCAAGCACTGATCTTAAACTCATCCCGATCAAGACACAATTCCCACCAATAGCAACAAGCGCATTCAAATTCAAGCATGAATGTCAAAAATGACCCTGAATTCCTCCCCCTTCTCCCCTGTCCCCCAACCCAGGTGAAACCGAGTGCAAAATCCTGTGGCTTCGCCCGGATAAGTGGCCTGTTCATCAAAGAAGACATTTCCAAGAAAAGCAAGATGGCAAGGTATCCGCATTCCCTCCTGAAGAATGAAAGAAGAGACACATTTTCTCCTGAAACCATAGGTCAGAAGTACAGTCTAAGCCTTGGTCCTCCTGCACTTGGGGAGAGGAAGCACCTTCCTCTGCCGTCTCCCTGACACCACACTGCCGCCTTGCGGGCGCATGGCCACATGCCGAATCCAAGGCCTGAAGAAGTCCAGCCGAAGCACCTCATCCCTGAGAGAAATACACCAGCTCCCCTCCAGCTCCTCATCATTTTCAAGCCCCATCACAGACGAGGCTACCAGTGGGGGACTGCAGGTAGGGAACTGAAAAACATATGCACGTGGAGCACACGTGATGTATGCTGGAAAGTCAGCAGGGAGGCAGACTGAGTAGCTCTGGACTGCTCTGAACTGACTTCCTGTTGACTTCAGTTAGAATGCTAAGCCCGGAGTGTTCAGCATCTGGAATGGCTGACAGCTTTCCTGCCGACAATGTAGGGCCAGTGGATTCGAATGCTTGCTATAAGGCCACACAGTGGGCTGTGCAGAAGGCCGCTTTTAAACACACAAATAATTAATTTCCACATAAAGTGCATCAACCATGTGTGATGTTAATTAAAACTCTCCTACCCCAGGAGAAGATAGCTTTACAAGAAACTGCTTTCCAACGTGAAGGTAGGAGGTGCATTCTCAGCGACCGCTTTCTCCGCTGCTACACAGGCTTCATTCCATCAGTGCCCAAGTGTCTAAGAGAAGGAGTAGACCCTGCACTGATCCCTTGTGAGTCACACCAGATGGTATCTCCTGAAATAGACACCATATGCCACCCCTACAACCTTAATTACACAACCCCAGACCTTTCTCAAATGACCTCATTTGTTCCTGTTGCAGGAACCTACAGGGTCCTTGCTTTGAACAGGTTATTTTCTGCAGAGAAAGAGACATAATTTATATCTCACTTTAGACAGATTATTTCTCTGCAGAGAAAGAGACATAATGTATATCTCAAGCCCACATTGTTAGAAGGGGAGCCTCTAGTTTCATATTTTGAATTGCATTTAAAAGTGTTGGCCCTGTCCAAGTCCACCAGAACGGCCATCCATTCAGGTGCTGTCTGCTTTCAATGCTTTGCCTGATAAAGGGCTGCTCTGGAGAGGCGCTTGGCCAGGATCAAGGAGTCTGTGCCAGTGAAACACATGGCCCCATAAAGATAAGAAAACGTTTACGACGGGCGGAAAGCAGGCGAGGGAGTCCAAGTAGGCCGTCCCAAAAAACCAAAGGGAGGCAACATAGAAAGCTCTTTTCCAATGGCTGGCACCGTTTAGCATAAACGGTGACGCCGGCCAATGGGAAAGAGGGGCGGGGCTTAAAGCCCTTTTCTAAAAGTAGTCAATATCATTAAATCTCGCCGAGCGAGCTGTGCATGTGTGCAGCAATGCTAGCCGAGACCTAAAAACAGAGCCAACATTTTTGGCAGAATTTTCAGGCTGAAAGATGGCGACACAAAAGTTGCCAGTTAATAAAGGTGTTTAGACATGGATATGAAATATCAGCAGCTGAGAAAGTGTATTAAAAGTACTTGTCTGATATTAATACTACTGTGGTTGATCTGCAAAATGGAATGGTAAGTAGCTTTTGCAGGGCGTTGTGCCTGTAAATTTGAAGGTGAAGGTGACATTTTTGCCCTTCACGCTGAGTCACCAGTGTTCATTTAAACTCAGAAGGGTTTCGATAAATCCACTGTTGATTCAGTGTGTTATGAAGAGAGCTGGGCAGAGCAAGTCATGTGAAAAGATCTCACAAACTACCATAGTCGAGTGGGAGGCACTGAAAATTTGAATGGTATTTACATCATTGATGAACAATAACAATAATACAGGGCAACAAAAATATTACTCAATACATGAGCTCATTGTACTGCTTTCCTCATCATTAACAAACGCACTTTGTCAAAGAAAACAGTATGATCATGTCCAGCAAGACAAGAAAGCAGGGGGAAAAGGAAAAAAACACAACAAACAAACCGATCAACAATTCTTCTTCCTATATGTTCCATAACCACTAGGTCATAATTACAACTATACATACAATTCATTGAACAGTAAGGCCCCTTTGCTTGCATTCGACTTCTGTCGCAAGTTCTTATTTGAATATTTTGTTTTTATTTTGTGGTTCCTCCACATTCATAAATCTATTTTGATACATTTAAATTGATCAAGGAGTTCCGTGGGCTCTAGTGAATAAAGAAGATTGAAGTATGACTGAATTATATTATTGATAATTAAAATGATAGAACTAGGTACAAGAATGGAGCTAGAACAGTTTGTGGCTGCACCGATGACACTGCATCACACAACTCAGATGACTTTTTAAATAAGTTACCCTTTTTTCATGTCCTATGGTACAAGTGGGACCTGGTTGCAAGGCCGAATATTAATTGATTGACTACTAAGATAACCGACCAAAACTTTGTAGTTAGCGTTGAGCTGTCACCCTGAGAATGCAAGTCCAAATGTACAGTACAGCTTGTTCATGCATGTGAGATGGATTGTTCCAGATCCACATTTGATTCGAATGAGACAGTGACATGTGACAAAATTATAAAGAAAAGCTAAGCCTCAAGTACTTTGCTTCCGGCTAGGGAATGTTTAAACGAATTCCGAGAGAGTAATTACAAAATGCAAGACAGGTGCAGGTTCACTTATTTAAAATGATTTTCCAAATAATATAGGAATAGAATTAAACAGACCATGTTATCTCAACGGCGCCTCCAAGAGGAAGACTGTACACTTTATTCCTTTATCCCCGAGAAGCAGTTTATGTTTCACAAAGAAGGAGGGATTCAAGAGACATAGCTATTAATCCAGGACATATTTGACACATTCTACCACAGAGGCATTTGAAAGATTAGAGAGGGATGTCTTCAATGTTTGGCATGTAGTCGTCATACTGTTGTAATACAATTGCAATAAAATATAGATTTTAATTGCAGAGATGCTAAGTATGTATTTCGAAATATTGAGTACAGACATTAAAGAAGAACCTGGTGGGCACATATATAGTAATTTTCTGAGGTTTTGTTCCATAAGCATTGGATATTGATGCGCAGTCTGTTAAAACTCGGAAGTATTTCACATTGCAAAAGGTCCTTCGATTAGGTAGCCAAGTGTGGTCAACTCAAGCTAGTGTAGTGCCAGGCGTCATTGTCTGACCTTCTAGATTAACAGCAGCCGTGATCATAATGACAATTGTAGGAATGGACGCTTTCAATGATTTGTTACGTTTGTGGTGCAGAAGGCATATAACGACTGTTAGTTCGAGTTAGAGCAATTTTTCTTGTTGGAACCTGATCACTTACAATTTGATTTAGTTTCCTCCTCTTGATAAATGTTTCAATAAATTTGTCCAATGATTCTGCTATGTTTCCTTAAATAAGGAAACATTAGGGTGGTACATCATACCCTTTACAAAGTTTCAAAAAATGCCTTAAAATACCCTCCTTAGCCATTTGTCTCACCAGACCACCAACTTGTGTTTTTTGGAAGGTGAACGCTGCATCTGGATATCATCTTGAATTACTTGTTATAAACTAAAACAATGGAGGAGGCATGTAATAGAATGTGAAGAAATATATGGGCGTGTCAGTGGCCAATGATACTGGCATTACATAAAACTACTAAATGGAGGTCAAATTACAAAGAAAGTAATGAATCAGATATCTGCAAAATAGTTTTCCCGTTTCTAGCGATATAGTCTTAAAACTATTAAATCTCGTGTGTTTTGAAATGACAGAGGCTAGTTGTTTGATAAACTGATACCTTTGTTAACTTTGTTGATTACCTATTACTTTGAGGAATTATACATTTTTTGTAAAAAAAATATTCTTGGGAATAATTCGTGTTTTGATCCTCAAGAAGTAGGTGTGAGCTGATAAATACTGAAAGTGTAGGAAAACCTAATTTGGAGCACTGTGCACATTTTACAGAAACTGTTTCTCATTTTGAATATAATTTTGGACTTCTCCTGTCAAAGATGTTTGTCTTTTTTAACTTTAGAACATAGGTATTATTGGTCTTAAGGGAAACATTTATGGAAAATGAATACTCCATTTACTACTGCAGGAGTGTCCGAGTGCCCGTTTCCTAAATTATCAAGCTTTGACCCTGTGCACTTTGTTTTTTGAGATCTGTAGATACATTTGTTATTTTTTATTTAAGTGACCGGCTAGTTCCGGGTTGATATGGATCCTGAATATCATGATTATCAACTATGTTTTTAAACGTTTGGGTGTGCATCGTAGTTTTGAGAATGGTGATTTAGTATGATTATGAGCAACCGAACACATTTGATATACCATAGTTATCATAGTTACTGATTACTTTCCAATATAGCCATATCAGGGGTTTGGGGTTTCAGTGCAGGTAGGACATAGTTTATCAAAATGTTATTCTTTAGTGTTTCTTGCCCTTCATTATTTCGTTTGTTAAATACACAGATTCGCTGTCACCATTTTGAACAGTATATATTTGATTTAGTAACATGTTAACTCAGAACAGCCGTTCCCTTTGAGTAAACACAAAACTGTTGGTAAAATCTTTAGTCGACCTTGAAAGGCATGTGTGGCACATGAATTCCCCGCGTTATGTTATTTTTATGTAGTTTGGCAACCAGCATATAATAAATGGCGTGCATTTTGACTGTGAAGCGCAGCTGTGAGTAAATTAACCGATTTGTTAATATAAAGCCTATTACAGATTAACTTTTTATCCATCGTGCTGCTCTTTAAAAAGCAGAATGAAAATTGAGGAAAAGCAATGTATAGCTATCAACTTAGGGAGTTGTGTCTGGAAGTGATAAGAAGGTATTGTGTAGTATTGTAGCATTTATAGAGGTAGGCCAGCAGACAAATTAACAGAGCCAGAGGTGATTGAACCGCCTGGCTTCGGCACAAACTGATCCCTGAAAATGTTAGCCATGTCAATCATACAACAAACAGCGGCTCACCCACCCCTACATTTATATAGCACTTCTTACCCAGGTGTGGGGTGTTGAGCTTGTCTACTTGAGTAGCAGACTACACCATGTAGTTTGTATGGTTGGAAGTGTGGTGGCTTTGTTTTAATAGCAATGTTTCCACTCGTACCTGATGCTCATCGTGTTATGGGATGCATCGCTTAGCAGTGTGATGGATGAAGTAGTGTGGGAGGGAGGTTTTCAGTAAGCTGGCAGCTTTGAACATCTCTCCAGCTCCCTTTATGGTATTTATTATGATCATAGTCCGCTCAGCTTGTTACTGACTCGATTATCTATTCTGAGGTATTTTGTTTAAAATGTAAATGTTTGGGTGCAAAACACTCATTTAAGAGGAGCTCCATATCAGGCCTCTCCATAAAACAAGAAAGTGACGTTTGGATACCCTCTGTTTACCGCCATTCTTAACAGAACTTCTAAAAGGCATGTATTTTGGGTAAAGAAAGAGGCTTTCTCTTTGTAGAAAATTGCTGTGAAACCATAAACCAGCGTTATTATTATATACCGCAGAAGTACTCATTTGGTTAACTTCGGAAGGATGAAAGGCTAAGGGCCTGGTTTAGAGTTTGGTGGACTGGTCACTATGTCACAAACGTGACTGATATCCTGTCAGTGGTGTTACAAGTGTGATAGGATATAATGGATTTATATAGCGGGCAGGCTATCTGTCACGTTTGCGATGGAATAACCAGGGTTGATTTGGGATTAAAAATAGGCCCGGGCATGCTAAAGTAAAAGTGGCCCACATTTGCGGATTGCGCCTTTCTGAAAAACACTGCTTCAGTGTTTTAAACTTATGAAAAGAAGGAGGGGTTTTTCTCTAAAATGGGCATGTTTTCTTAACTTCACTGAGATAAAAAAAAATGCAAATGTAGGCCTGCACCAGTGGTGTAACGATAGCACCCACAGTGTGTGTGTGTGGGGGAGGTGCCCCCCCCGGCACCCAGGCCCCTGGCCTGCAAGTCCCTGACTGGGTCCGGAGCGTGGGGGCCTCGCTCCATGTACTTTGCAGAGAGACCCCTCAAGTTTCTTCACGCCTCTGCCTGTAAAATTGGGACGGGACGCTGCCTGCTTTCGACTCCAGGATTTTTTAATTATTTGTACGGACCAAGACGTACAAGATATGCTTCAATGTTCTGGGAACTTAGATGGCCTGAACTCGAATCTAAGATTCTGCTTTCCATGGTTTTCGATCCATCAATCTAACCCCACTCAGGTGGAAGTACACTGAGGAAAAACCTTATTTCCATCTTGGGGTCTACGGATATATACCTGCGCTATTCTCCGGCTGGAGTATTTTGCACTCCCTTCTGTTGACATCTTTTTGAAGGAACACCATATAAAAAATCTTTCTCTCCATGGTGGATGCAACCCTACCAAAGTTGGATTTTGGGCTCCCTGAATATATTTTTCCTCTTTGTTGGATGGCCTCTGCCACCACATAAACAGTATACCCAGCGCCCTGATGAAGGTGGTCAAATTTGTCTGAGTCTTTCTTTCACCGAAACGCGAGTCAGCGCTATTCTGTTGTCCTTATATGACTATTTATAGTTTGATGCTGAAGACATTGATTTATGTATGGGACACAAATTGAATATTTATGAATACTATTTTTGAGGTATTTTTCAACAGATGTATATACCAATTCAATAATGTCATTGTGTATACTGAACAATGTTTTTAACGTGTGGATTGGGTAATTTTTTCTGTGAATGATTGTTTATGTTTGGTTTGGATGGATTTGTTTGATTTTCAATATGGATCATGATGGTAAGGAGTCCGAGATATACATAAACTAAAGTATTGTACTAAAAAAATGAATATGTATTAAATAATGAAATATGTTTTGAATAGTTCTGTCTAATGAAACAAATTATTTATTGAGTTATACCTTGTGAAAAGAAATGGAGAAGTCTGTTTTCATTTGATGCTTTTTTTCGTTACACCATTGGCATGCACTCTTTGTGCACGGATTAGTTCACACTGGTGAACCACACCTGAATATAAGTGAGCCCAATTCTGCTCAGGCCCTTGCCCCTGCTCAATCTGCATCCATTAATGGGCCGGCTTTGTGAGAGACTGGGAATGAAACCTCCCCCGTTGGTAAAAGGGAGGTCGCTCAGTCCCCCACTGGGACCCTTAGACAGCATCTTAACAGCACAGACCAAACCCAAATCGACTACCACCGCGCTGCCTAAAAAAGCGTCCCACAGCTGCAACTCACTTACTGGCCAATCACCACTGGCCCATCGCCCGAGTACCCACCTTCTCATCTGCTAAACTATAAATCAGGTCCTAAGTTGGCTTCCTCAGGGTTCAAAGCGGAGATCTTTCAGGTTAAGCTGATCCCTAAAATTGGCACGTTTGTTCTCTGAAGCATCACAAAGTGGCACTCACTTCAATTTCTATTGCAGTGTGTTAAGCAAAATAGATTTTAAGATTGCAGTGACTATCTCAGTACTGATTTTCTAACCCACAATGCAAGTTAGAGCAGAGGTGTTTTATGGGCGCTCTCTGAATATTTCACTACAAGTCCGTTCTGCAAAACATGAAAGAAGGGAGTTGGGCGAGCTCTGCGGATGCCTAAGTAATGACATCTTAATACATCAGAGAAGTCGGGATACAGGTGAATCTTTTGAGCCGTGCTGTTGTTTCAGTACTGTGACTAGCCTGCACTGCTAATCAGGCAGGGGGTTCCAGTGAGACCCTGTTAAACGTCTTCATTTGATGTGTAAGTAAAGGCCAGGTGGTTTACTATAGAGACCAGGGCATTCTGCTAATCACAATGTGTGTGTTTTCATGAGCTGAAGATGTTTCTGCAGTTGTGCACTAGTACCCGATATACCTATCTTGGTGTGCCAGTGGCGGGGTGGCTGTGAATTGCGATGGTCGTATTAGAAGTGAATTATAAAACTCATCAATAAATAATCAAACCTGGAGGTGAATGGTGAATAGCAAAAATGCTATAGTGAATGGAAAGGATGCTGACGAGAAAGATGCTAGGTTGAATGGCAGGGTAAACATGAAAGATGCTGAAGTGAATGGCAGAATTAAGGCTAAAAATGCTGACGTGAATGACAGGGTGAACGAGAAGGATCCTGACGTGAATGGCAGGGTGAACGAGAAGGATCCTGACGTGAAAGGCAGGGTGAACGAGAAGGATCCTGACGTGAAAGGCAGGGTGAACGAGAAGGATGCTGACCTGAATGACAGGGGGAACGAGGAGGATGCGGGGTGATGGCAGAGTGAATGGGAAGGATGCAGGGTGATGGCAGGGTGAACGAGGAGGATGCAGGGTGAACAGGAAGGATGCAGGGTAATGGCAGGGTGAACGGGAAGGATGCAGGGTGATAGGGTGAATGGGAAGGATGCAGGGTGATGGCAGGGTAAATGAGGAGGATGCTGGGTAACCATATTGTTATCTAATTTATGCTTGTATTGTATGGCCTTTAATGAACTGAAACAATAAAGTATTTAATTTTATTGACCTGTCACTTCTTAGGGCACAAACACCCTAAGAGCAATGTGACAGAATTTCACCATAAAATTATATGAATGGGATGAAATATATAATGTGGGCTCCCGGTTTTATGGTATTTATTTTTGTAACATTTCCGTCTGTATTTACCCATATTTATTTTTTGGCCGTCCTATTGATATTTATCCATATTCATGTTGTGTTTTGAGAATTAATGGATTTGTAGAAATATATATTTCCACATTTATATCACTGATAAACATGCACTCATACGTTGATGCCTGTTGTGTTTTATCCAATTAAGCAGCCAAATATAACAACACACTACACCCACAGGTAACTATTAGCATTATATATAAATACATGTTAACATATGCCTGTATTTAAGGAACTCTCATCCTGTTTTTTAACTCCCTTAATATCTGCTCAGCTAGGGGCCTGGAATTCATGAAGGACAGCATGGACAGGCATTCACAAGAAGCACAATTTTCAGTTTTTTTCTACTTTTAAAAATAAAAACAGACAGATAACACATTATGTTCTGCCTGTATGTATCTGTAAAAATAAGTAAATACTGAAAAGTGGCAGCCTTATATATAATATATATACATATACACAAATGTTTGTCTAAAAACAGTCTGGCTCAAATATTGTTTTGGAAGTGATTGATAAATTGCATGTGTTGGTGCTCTAGACATAATCACCACCAGACTTAGGTTTTCAAACACTGATATTGGTTCGATACAGATATTCCCTGGTCTCTTCAAATTAAATGTCTCTTTCAGAATTATTGTGGGTGTACCACACAGTTTAGAGACCGATCCAAACAAAATCTGATGAAAGACACATAGCAAAGGCTAACACAGCGCAATGAAGAGAGTTTAAAAATCATACCTCTGTAAGCGTACCAATGAAGCATTCAGAAAAAAAAGGAAATCTTCAATACTTTCTGTCTAGTACTGGCACTCTTTGAGGCTTCTTAGTGGTAACTCACTGTGAAAACGTATTTGACCTCCTTGAGTTCTTCTAATCAAGAATTGCCAATATCCATGGCTTAATCCCCTTCGTACTCAGTGTATCCTTCTACTCACTTATTTTACCACCTCCACTCTGATCTGCCTTCTCCACATTCATACCTTTGGAGACCCAAGATGCTATGTCTAGCTGCCTAGGCAAAAGTGGCTAATGTGCCTATAGGTCCCTGCTATGCTTCCTGCTTCAAACAATCCACCCTTCTCTCGTGATGGAATCTAGAAATGTAATGAATATTTCTCTCACGTCTGCTGTTCTGCCTTGCCTTCATCAGCTGTCTCCTATAAGAGCAATCCACTGTCAAACTATTTTTTTTTCCTTTTTTTTTCCTCATCTCATCATGACCAGGCCAGCTCCTTTGTTCGAAGCTTGGTGTAATCATAGGACCCGGGGCCATCAACCAATCTCATCTCTCTGCCCCAAGATATTAAATCCAGCCAAATGTTCATGCTGTAATCATTTAAAACCCCCTGGTCAAGGCGTGCCATGGTAAACGCAGCTTTCAACTAGTCCTCATGTAATGGAGGCTGCGGATCTTTTCATAATTTACAGATTTCCCTTCGGGCAATAAGAATTAAGTAAATCAGTTGACCTCTTTGTAAAGGCTGTAAAAGGTCCATGCAGTCATTATCAACGCCGAAGATTACTATAGTGAGATTGACACTCATCCTGACTTTAAAAATGCCACATAGAACATGCTCCACATTCCTCCAGAAAGCGCTTAATTTAGAACACTCAAAAAATATATGAATATCATCCGCTTTAGGAAGGTCACATCTTGGACATTTTAGGGAGGATAGGGGAGCAAATTTAGCTATCTTCGCCGGGGTATAATATAGTCTGTTAATAACAAAAAAATGATTCTTTTTTAAAGATGCTGGTTTAACAAACTTATATAAAGTTTTCAATGATAGATCAAATAAGTCTTCAAAATTGGAGTCTGGGGGGACTGGTTCCAGACTACATATTGTGAGGAATATTCCACAACATCTGCGTCGAGGAGTTCCTTATACCAAAATGCGACTTCCTTTCTCTTAGGATATGGGTTTTGAAAGATAAGCTCAATTTCCCAATCTCCACTGATAGACCCCTTCTCCACTGAATGCCAAGAGACCAATTGTAGATATTTAAATTTGGAGAGGCCACTTCCTATTTTAGATCTTAATGCTTCCCACGGGTGAACACCATCTGATGATACAAGGTCTGACCATATAGATATACCAGCCCTCTTACTTGGTGTCGCCAGGCTATCTTTCAAACAGGCCGGGGTCCCGGGGGAATCCCAGATCGGGGCAAAATCAGAGTAGTAACCAATGCCCCATCTACATCTGACCTTGTACCACAAACTGAGAGCAGCCCATAGGACTTTCAGGCGTACCTTTTTAAAAAAATCTTGGTGCCCCAAATTTATAAAGGAAACCATCTCCCCCACCCTCGGCGATGGCCATTTCTCTCAATAGCCTACTCCATTTCGATTCATCTGTTTTAGTCAGGACCATCCGTATATTTTAAAATTGAAAGGCAATGGAGTACCAGGCAATATCTGGGAGGGCAAGACCCCCTTTCAGGAGTTTGCGTCTCAGCTTCTTCCAAGACAGTCTAGCACTCTTATTAGCCCAGATAAAACTACCAATTTTTATCTGAATTTTGCCGATATCTTTGCTAGGAAAATCAAGGGGAATAGCATTGAACAGATATGTCAGCTTGGGAAGGATGAACATTTTAACTAGGTTAACCCTACCAAATATCGTCAGGGGGAGATTTTTCCATCTAGAAAATAGGCGATCCACCTCTTTGATGGTCTTTTTTAGATTGATAGATGGTACATTAACTAAATTGTTGACTATGATAATTCCCAAATATTTATACTCTTTACTTAGTCTACCCTCCTCAGTTGTTGATGTTCCAACATATCACCTCGGTTTTGGAGGGATTAGCTAAATAGCCCGAATATGTCCCAAATTCCACCAAAAGGGCTTCGACCCTTGGTATTACATCGACCGGGTTGTTGGTGTGTAATAACAAGTCATCAGCATAAAGGACCAATTTACTACTGTATTGATGGGAGCTAAAAGGGGTGATCTGTTCGTCTAGTCTTAAGGCTTGGGCAAGGGGCTCTATGTATAGGTCGAACAGCAAGGGCGAGATGGGACAGCCCTGTCTTGTTCCCCTATAAATGTTAAAACTTGCTGTTAGCATACCATTTAACAAAATAACTGCAGAGGCCCCCTGGTAGCAACTAGACAAGGTCTGAATGAAGATATGCCCAAAGCCCATCCTCTTAAATACCTCCCACATATATACCCAGCATACTCTGTCGAAAGCCTTGGCTGCATCGAATGCCACTACAGCCAAGGGTCCCTGCTAAGCCACCGCCAGATCTATATTGCCAATAAGTTGGAGCGTCTGCTCCTGAATATATCTCCCTGGAAGAAAGCCCTACTGGTCCGAATTGATCAACTGCGGGCTAGCTTAACCAGTCTCCCTGCAAGAATACTTATAAAGATCTTATAGTCGGCATTCAGCAGGGAGATTGGTCGATAGGAGTCTGCTTTAAGGGGGTCCTTCCTAGGTTTCAGAATAAGTACAATAGTAGCCTCCTTCCAGGACTTGGGGACTTTACCTTCCAGGCTATATACATAATTGAATAATACACACAACATCGGGACTAGCTCGTCCTGGAGGAGTTTGTAGACCTCACTTGGTAGCGCATCAGTACCCGCAGCCTTATTCTTCGTACTTTTGTTTAGATATATTCAATCTCGCTCTCAGTAATAGAAGCATCAATACTATCTCGGCTGCCTTCTGTTAGTGCTGGTAAAGCTTTATCCCGCAACCAATTTTGGAGAGTTTCTGAGCTAGGTGTAATCTCCTCCCTATACAGCTCTGAAAATAAAGAAAGGAGGCGAGTTTGTATATCCTCCAGTCTACTTGATGTAGTCCTGTTCTCATCAATTATTAATTCGTTAATAATGTTTTTGGCGCGATCTACTCTTTTGCCTTCCATTCCATTCCGCCTTTTCACCGTACTCATAATTTTGCATATTTTGGGACGCCCATTGAGACTTCACCTTTTGGTCAAGCCTGCCCCTGTAGTCCTGGCGTGCGTGATCCAAGTCGCTAAGAACTTGTGACAGCCTTTCTGAGTGCCCCTGAGTACATCTAGTCCTCTCATCCTCAAGCTTGAGAATTTTCTCTTCCAGGTTTTGCAGTTATTGTGCCTCCACCCTATTTTTGAAACAAATCAGGCTATGTAAATGACCCCTCCGGTGAGCTTTAAAAGCGTCCCAAACATAATCCATAGAAGTAGAGCCACTATTTAAAGAGAAAAAATCGAGAGTGGACAATTTAAGTACCTTAATTATTTCAACGTCCGACAGCATTGCCCTTTTTAGCGTCCATCTAGGTCTGAGGCTATACCTCTTCCCTAGGTGAACAAAAAAACATAGGGGCATGATCTGATAGAAGACCAGGTAGGATGGAGATAGCAGATAGTTGATAGGTCGAGTTTGGAAAACCTAAGACATAATCGATTCTAGACGAATGTCCATGCTTTTTAAAGTGTACCCCTGTTTATCGTCCATCATTGCCCTCCAAGCATCGGCAAGCCCTAGATCGTGAAACATGTTGCCCAAAGCCCGACATATACGTGGTGCTCCTACATAATGGCTATGGTTTGATCTATCTCTTAATGGGTCAAAGAGGACGTTAAAATTGCCACCGATTATTATAGGCGAAGTGGCTTCCATTAATTTAGACAGTAATTTGCAAATATGTGTCAGATCGTCAACATTAGGGCCATAAAAAGAGGAACAGTTAACTCCAAGCTTCCAAAATCCAACAGGGCTGTGATCCATCTCCCTGTCTGATCAGTTAATGTTGATTCAATGGTGCATCTTGCCCCTTGTTTAATCAAGATAGCCACCCCTTTATTATGTGCTACCTACTCAGAAGAGCAAGAATATTTTACCCAATGGTATGTTGCAAAGATGACCTAACACTCCGAATGACTTAAATGTGTTTCCTGAAGAAGACAAACTTGGGCGGGAGATTGTTCTAAGTATTTCATGACCAGTCTTTGTCTACGTGGACACTTCAATCCATTAACATTCCACGAGATAAACTTTATTTCACTAAACATCGAAGCGGCTCCCTCCACCCGGTGCAAAAAACTCGACACAGATGGTTAAATACTAGATGGAAATTGAGGTTGAGATTGAGGATACCTTTTCTCACTGCATCCCCTCGAGCACCCCATCCCCAGTCCTCCCCCTCCTTGCCCACGTGACCCCACGCCGCCCTTACCCCCCTGGGGAACCCCCCCCCTACTCTAGGCATAGCCCATATGGCCTCTGTCCCTCGGGCTTAACACTAAGAAGACAAACTTCATGATTCCTTACCAAGTCCCACCCGGGGACCCCCCCGCATATTTGACCCCCCCTACACCCCTATACCCCGCTCTCATTCCTTATTTTATCAATGAGGGCATCCACTTCCTCTACTGACCGCAACATGTGCATGTGGTTATTCCACATAATGCGCAGAGATGCTGGGAACCTTAATTGAGCCTTAGCCCCAGTGTGTTTCTCCATTCTTTTACTCAGCTCCCACTGTTTTGTAGCTGTAATATGAGAGACATCTGACCTGATGGAAAATGAAAAGGGGTTGGAGAAAGATTTAGTTTTGATCAGAGCCAAGGATAAAATCTTCTCTTTTATAGTATACGTGAGGAAATTTATTAAGATTTTCCTTGTCTTCTGTTTTGCAGGGTTTCTTTTAAACGGGTCCCGATGGACTCGTTGAATATCGTGAGCCAGATCTAACTCCGGGAAGTCCTTCAAGACTGTGTCTTTTAACAGGGAAATGACAAAACCCTTGACATTTGCTCCTTTCAAATCTTTGGGCACATTTATGAGTCTTAGATTATTTTTCCTTGAGTTATTTTCCAGGCGCCCCAAATCATCTTTTAAATCCCTATTTTGATTGACTAATTTAGCCATTTCCATTGTGGAGGAATGGAGTGCCTCCTTGAGTTTAGGGATTTCTGATTCTAATGCGTCTGTTCTCAGAGATACTTTTTCCAGCTTATAGGCTAGCGCTTCGCATGATGCTTGGATTGCTGCTTGATTGGTCTCCGAAACAGTAAATTCTTTCCCTATATCATCCTTAAGAGCCAGTAAAATATCTGCTAATGACTCAGTCCCAGTCCCAGACCCAAACCCAGCAGAAACTACTGGGGGTTTTGAGATTGCATTATCAAGTGGGGAGGGGGAACCCGTTTGGTCATCTTGAGCCTCCAGTACCAGAAAATCTATTGGAGGTTCCAACAGAGGGATGTATGATTGATAGATGCTCTCCGGATACTTCGGTTGCGTCAACCTTCACTCCCCCAGGCCTGCTCATGGGGCCATGTGGTGCGAGGGACTGCATATTATTCGGAGGTAGAGCTGGCCGATCAGGAGACTTTACCGGGGAAACATTTGATAAAGTAGCAGGTTGTAAGCTATTAGACGCCAAGAAGCTTCCTTTATTAGAGCCCCGATTTGTAGGAGTAGACAAAACCTTGTAAAACGTTGTTAAGGAAGGTGTAATTTTCAGTTTAGAAGGGGGGCTTTCTTCCCCCTACCTTTCCCCTTTCTGCTTACTGCTGTGGTAGTCTCCGTGCGAATTTTCCCCAGCAACGGGAGGGGAAATCCCAGTCGTGCTATGGTGACTGAACTTAATACAGACGGAATTGCCCTGGTGCGCAGGGTATACCTACACACATTGGGTAATGGTATACCGATTTGCTGGGGCTGGGCAGCGCTACTCTCCATACAGTACAGGAATCCTTCTTGCACTGTTCCAGTCACTGGTGGGTTCTCCTGCTGATAAAGACTTTCACAGCGTGCAACAGAGATCGAAGGATCCTTAAGGCAACGACTGTGATTCTTACCTTCGTCTCGTTGCAACAAAACAGCTTCAGGGAGAAAAGAAGCACCAAAAACAGGACGCCCTACCTTATACGGGCATCCTACCGCTCTTTCCCCTCTCCAGTCACCAGTCCTCAGGCATGCATAATCGCAGGTGCTGACTCTTCCACAAGTAACTCGGGCCTGAAGGCAGGGGATGCCACATCGTCTCCACTCACGGGCCGTGCCCTCCCACTGCAGGAACGCCGACTCCGTCACGGGCCGCGACCGTTAGCTTCCGGCCGCCATGTTCCCCCTTCACGATTGAGAGAGTCCACTATCAAACTATTGACCTTTCATTAAACTCCCCATTCCCACAAAGACAAAGGAAAGTAAGAGGGTGAGACCACTCCAGAACTTAATCATCTACGCCATGATTATCAATGTGGTTTTAGACCATAGATGTGCACTGAACCAGCCCAGTCAATATAAGTTAAAATATCCTACTTACCGAGGATGAAGGTGAGAAACAGCCCTTACTTTCCTAGACCTATCCATCGCCTTGAACACTATTGAATACTCAATACTGTTTTAAAGGCTAGAACACTGATCAGGCATATCTGTCCTTGCTCACTTATAAAGACCATATATTCTCTCCCATCTTTCGAAAACAAATCATCATTTGAGTCCATTAATGCAGTGCCAGGTGGCGGTTCCCCGCGGATCATCCCTCTCCAGTTTTCTTAATATTTATGTATTCCCCACACTAAGTTTCTTGAAAAGTACTAGGTGACCTTCCACATGTACACGTATGACATGCAGATCTACTTGCGGTTAGAAAACAAACCAAATAATACCGCCAACATTATATCATGCCCGGACCGTGTGCTGCACTGGATGTAAGAGATCCTATGCTTGGACAGAACCACCTGCAACCTGCAGTTACGGGGCAGGATTGAATGCGACGAAAATGCTTACCTCTCTGCAGCCATGTTTCTCTCTCTCACTTATCTCCAACTCTTCACGTCTCTTAATCCCGCTAGCATTACAAGCGCCCAGGCCCGCGCCCAGCCCTTGCGCTCTGTTTTGATGGTCTTTTTTTTGTGTTGCCACTTGTGATGTCTGTTATGTGTGTGTGAAGGAAGGTAGCATAACTTTTGCAACAGCTGAGTAGGAAAGATGCTTGCCTCACAACAGGACTGATTGTGTGTGGAGGAAACGTGACCTATTACTGCCAAGTGTAACTGTGAAAGAGAAAGTCCCTATTACTATATTTGCCATAAGTGGGGAAGTTTGTCCTACTGCTGTCCGTAGTAAGAGCTTATGCTGTAGGTTCACATGGTGTCTTTGCACTGTTCCTGATCCCATGGAAAGAACCAACATGCCCTTCTTCTGATACTGCTGTTGTTGGATGAAGATCCCCCATTAATCTTTGTTTTTCAATCCCCTCTGCCTTTCTCGTTTGCCCCAATGCACCTTGTCCTTTCACCGTCTTCTCATCTCTCAGTCTCTTTTCCAGTGTCTTCTTTTTCTCTTTCTTTCAATCACTCTCCCTCTTTCTCTATTCACTTCTTTCTCTCATATTATCGCAGCACTATCCTCCCTAATTTTCACTTTCCTTTTTTGCCCTCCGTCTCTTTCCATATATTTTTCTCCTTTCTTCTGTATATATCCACATCACATTGTAATCTGTTATCTTTGTCCACACTTCTATTTCAGCCTCACACTCTTCCTTTGTCCCAGTGACGTTAAGTCACCAAAATACCAGAGGTAGCAGAAGTACATCACATGCCCTTTGACCTATCGATGACATCACAGGAAGTGACTTCACAGGATTGTTGACTCAATTACAACGGAAATGACATCACATAACTTCTGACTTGTAGTCAGTCTGTGTCACTCTATTCGGGACTGGTGCATTTTACTGCAATTCTGGCCAGTTAGGAAGTAGGTACACCACAAAGTCTTATGCGCATGACATGCTCGCTTTCAAGTTACACTTATTTGGGGGTATGGCTCTCATTTTTCCAACTCTTCACAATAATTTTAATTAAAATAATTAAGTGTTTCTTCCAGTGCCTTTCAATTAGTCAACAAGCATTCTATGGCTGTTCAACAGTAATTCAGGTTGGACCAACGTTCAATATTAGAGACGCCCTCAGTAAGCTGATAGCCATGCATAGTGTTCAGTTATAGAAATTCACAACTGACAGGCCAAGTACTTCAAAAAAGCACACAATGTAACTCTCTAAGCAAAACATATTAGCTGCCAAGTTATCTTCATCTAGGGCCTGATTTAGATCTTGGCGGACGGGTTACTCCGTCACAATGGTGCCGGATATCTCATCCGCCAAAATGTAAATTCCATTATATTCTATGGGATTCATATTTCGGCGGACGTGATACTCGTCACCGTTGTGACGGAGTGACCCGTCCGTCAAGATCTAAATCAGGCCCTGAGTTTGTTATAATTACAACGCAATAAAGATCTCGCGCCATTCATTCCAGTGTATTTGATTTATTATTTAATGATATACCAATTTTTGTAAGAGAGCCGTCACTAAAATAGACAGATTGAGACCTTTGCCAGGTGCTCAGTTAAGGCAATGATTAGGCTCATTATTGAGTGCTGCATACCTAGCAATGGGTAAACGGAGAACATGGCACCAAACACTCTGGTTTAATTAGCATTTTAAAAAAATCACATTTAAAATTTGCTTCACAGTTCTTGGTTTTAAAAGGTAAGCTTTTTAGTAGTGACTCTCTGTGAGTGCAGATAGTGTCTTTTTTTTATTATTATTTGTATTTCAGAAATAGGTGAGATTTAAACAAACGTCAGCAAATCCTACACAACTGCTAAGTATTAAGAGATTGTCATTTACAGTTTATAAACAATTGTTTATAAACTATAAAACACTTTGCATCGCACTATAATATAATACACCCACCTCTCCATGTACAGCAACTCTCTTCCTGTGTGAAATGCATGGTGTAGGATTTAAACCAACCAGTGGCATAGCAATGATGTGATAGGCCCTAGTGCCAGTAAACAAAATGGCCCCTGAGCAGTCCATTGCAGTTATAATCTGTGGTAATGGGGCTTCTCTCGCTTCTTGAACAAGGTGCCACTGCACCTGTTCCACCATTAGTGGTTACGCCTCTGAAACATATGCAGTTTGTCTTTCCAGCCCTGTCCTTTCCTTCTGGCAATGAAACGTAAAGCCTGGGGTTGTAGCTGCGACCCCTAAATGACGACCATGCCCTGCTGCACTTCTGTATCTTAACCTGTTTTATTTTTACTCTCCACCATACTTTTTTCAGTGCTGTGCCTGCAGAATCTCTGCAACATGTATCTTACCTTTTACAAGTGCAGAAAGTGCAGTAGGAAAAGGCTAGTAGTATAAACCAATGTTCAAAGAGAAAAGGTAATCACATACAGTTGAGAGAAGATTTTATGGATAGCAAAATACGCCCAAAATACTCCGAGGGTTTTGAGTCTGTGTAGAATATCTGGAAAAGGCAGTCTAGATATGAAAGACTGCAGAAAAGAGGGGATGTTAAAAGATTTATCAAAATCTTATGGTTTAACAGCGTCCAGTGCCAGGGTTCGGTGGGAATAGCAGGTCAGGAGAGTGACAGCTGGAGAGGGGTACGCGACTGGGTTGTCCACTCTCGCCACTATTATTTGCCCTGGCAATTGAGCCACTGGCGATCCGAGTGTGCAGGGAACTGGAGTACTGGAGCATTAGCATGGGTGGAACCCCACACACCAGCTAACTCTATATGCTGATGATGCATTGTTTTACGTGTCCTCGCCCAGGGAGCCCTTCCCCAAAGCACCTTCAGGTATTGGAGGTATTTGGCGGGTGCTCAGGGTCGCGACTAAATAAGCAAAAATCAGTGATCTTTCCTTTGGCTCTGCTGGCTTGCTTTCCCCGGGATGACCTTCCACAACTGGGTCTGTGATGGGAGACTGAGTGATTTAGGTACCTGGGCATACAAGTTGCATCAGAGGCTGCACAAATACTGCAATATAACGTCTACTCGCCGATTGATGCATTGAAGCGCTCTGTGAGCTTTTGGAATACCCTTCCTCTTTCATTAATGGACAGACTGGCGGTGGCCAAAATGGCAGTACTGCCCCACGGTCTATACATGCTGCAAAATGCTTTGTGTCCCATACCCAGGCGGATATTCAGTACGCTGGATTCCTTACTAATAGAACTTTACTTGGCAGGCCGCCGAAGTAGAGTGGCACTTGCCACACTAAACAGCACGTATGAGGATGGAGGGCTAGTGGCACCATGACTGGACCTTTATTATTATGCCACACAACTACAGCATGCTGCCCATTGGCTAGACGAAGGGGACAACTGGGAGAAGAGGTTACTCAATGATAGGGCACCAGCATCTAGACTGCCGTCATTGTTGCTGGAGGGGGCGGGAGTCTCTGAATTTCGTAAAGCGAATCTTAAAGCGTTCCCTGTTTCACCAGGAATTATCGGTGTGTGACCTTGCCCAGGTTAGGAAGGTGATATCTAATATGTCATATCAGGCGTGGCAGGAGGGGGGATGTGGCGTGCTGTAGGACCTGTATCCGGGTGAGTGCTTTATCACTTGCGAGCAGGCATGATGGGATTTTAGACTGGGCCAGGGACAATACTTGCAATACGCCAGACTGTCCAACTTATTCATAGAGATATGGCCTACACACCCCTCGATCCCAAAAAACTCCCTGAACTTAGATGTAATACTTACATCCGGAGTTGGTAGACGCCTCATTTCCCTATTGTATAAGGCCATGAGGGCCAATGTGGATGATCCTTTCCCAAGGGCGTTCGCCGCATGGAACACAGACCTTGAGGAGCCTTTGGAGAAGAGGGACTGGCGGGTGGTGAGCAGGCTCACACGCACGGTCTCAAGTAATGCCCGCTTTAGGCTCGTCCTTTATAATTATGCACATAGAACATACATGACACTGGTGAGACTGCATCGCATAGCCCCATAGAGATCCAACTCCTGCCATACGTGTCACACCGAAGGCCTGGGAGTGTCCTGAGGTATGACGTTTCTAGACAGAGGTGGTAGGGAGGGTAAGAAGAAGCGTTAGCTGTCATGCGAAATTGATGCCAAACCATTGCCTGCTGGGGCTAATCCGTAAACCTAAAAAACAGAGCAAGATAGCATACAAGCTCCTGTAACTACTTCTAGGTCTAGCAAGACATAGGATAGCGATTGTCTGGATGGGGGTACAGGCGCCTGAGGTTACGGCATGGCTGAGAGATGTGCACGAGTGGACACTAGCCGAGGAAGTACATATGAAAGAGACGAGAAGCTAGAGGAGGATTTAAGGGCATGGGGGGAACTCTGCCATGACCTACTGGTCAAGGAGCCGGGGGCGAGCCCACAAAGTGTACCCGGGGGAGGCGACGGGATAGCTTCGACGAGGAGGGGGATTCGATGGTACTCATGATCGAGGGGACCCTCATGTGATTGCTTATGTTATGTGCAAGTCCCCGGATTGCACCTATTCTGTCTAAGTCTACGCCATTGCTGAATGCTGACATTGGATTGTACACCTCTGTTATGTGTTATTTAAAATGTATAAATAAAGTTAATAAAAAACACTGATGTGTTTGTTCAAGACTTATATAACGGAGTGCCCCACTCACGAGATTTCTGGTAACAACCATTGCACAGAGCAGTTTGCTTTTGAAGTAAGCATTTAGATTTTTCGATTGGGTGTCAGTGAGGAGGCATGCTGCATTAGTAGCCTTTGCTTTAATTTGCCTTAAACATCAGCTATAGAACTTTGACGCCAGTACAATAACACATGGGTGATTTTTGTTGTCCCAAGCTGCAAAACTCTATATATGATTTTTCCCTTTGCACAGATCTCACCAGTTATTAGCTGCTGAAGGTTTTGCTGACGAAAACACCTGATGTAGGAAGCCTTTTTGTGGTCACAAAGGGTCCTACTCGCATAATTGGGCCATTTGTGACAACAAAGAGGCCCTTTCATACATACCAAACTAAATTGCGATTTGATAACATTACTGAATTGCAAATTGGCTTTGCAATCAAATACCGATTGAGTATTTGGAAGAGGCACGTTTAGGGCATCCCTTCCAAAGAACAAATCCGATTATTATGGATTATAGCACTGCAACCGAATTACGGTTGCAAAACAATTAATCTCTTACGACCTCCTCAAAGGAGCTGGTAAACTATTTACAAACAGGAATTTGACTGGACTTTCCCTGCAAATAGTGATCGTTGTCCGAACATTTTTGGGAGTAGGCAGTGTTCCAAAATAAAAAGAACACATTTTTTTCTTTTAGACGCATCCTGTTTTCCTTTAAGGAAAACATGTTGCTTTAAAAAAAAAAACTATTGCTTTATTTAAAAGCAATCATAGACATGTGGTCTACTGACTTTAAAATAAAGGCCTATGTTTCTGGATTAATCTGGCGGCGCGGGTTTGCATTCTGATCACCTGGGATGAATACAGAACTGGGCGATGCGCTTTGCTTAACAGTGATGGTCTTTTGTGTATAGCAATTCAGTACGTCACTTATTCCTTGATAACTGTTCAGTTTCGTCTGTCTAAAGAGAAGTCTTTTATTTTTCATTCAGGCTGCTGTTTTCTGCAGGAAGTCTGCAACTTGCTGATGTTACACCCAGTTAAAATTGAAACGTTGCTTGAAAATTGTCAATGATCGTTAGATACTTGTGTGGACTACAAGCTCGCATGATTTTAGCCTTTGGCCTTCAGTTTTTTCCATGCTTCTGAAGGTCAGTATTGAAAAAAAGGAGCACCGGGTAACTGGTGAAACAAAATGCGCACATGTACTTTGCAGTTCTCTGGCAGCTAAAAAAAAGGATACGTCCCAAATTTTTATATAGCAAACACAAAATGATGATGGACGGAGTGCTGAAACTTTTCAACCACTCACCCCCAGTCAAGAGATATCGGTTTAATCCATCGTTCTTTTGCTCGCTCTGCCACCCCGGTTTGGACCCAAGGATATGTAAATCAGGAACAGTCCAGCCCGATCTGCCAGGCTAGGTCCTCCCTGGACTGGAAACAAGCATCCTGGGACTGGTTTCGGATTATCACCCCTCATCAGCCAGGCTAGCTTGAATTCAGTGACACAGCGAGCAAGGGCCCCACGTCTGGGCGTACCCTTGGCCACTTAGGGTTAACATACTAAACGCAAAAAGATGATGGATGGAGGGCTGACACTTTTCAACCCCTCACCCCCAGTCCATCAGTTGTTCTTTTTGCATTTGTCACCCCAAGTGGGACGGGTATGCCCAGACATGGGTCCTGTGCTCACTATGTCACTTGATTCAAGCTAGCCTGGCAGATGAGGGGTGATACCCCAAAACCAGTCCCAGGATGCTTGTTTTCAGTCCAGGGAGGACCTGGCCAGGCAGTTCTGGCTAGACTGATCCCATGGGGAGCAGGAGCAAGACTGATTTTCATATGGCTGGGTTTACACTGGAGTGGCATGTTGGGCAAAAAAAACAATGGATTTAGACCCAGATCTCTGTACGGGGGGGTGAATGTTTGACCTTGTTCAGCTTTCTCTCCATCAATTGTTCTTTGTCCAGTTTTATGCATGGCAATATATATTGAAATACAAAATTTCGACCTTGAAAACTTTGAAAGACGACATATGCTAAGGTAAAATATTGTAACTTTTAATATAAAAAAAATCACAGTATGTTCTGTGCTTATGCTCCCTGAAACAACAACATGAGTGCAAAGTTCATTTCGTATTAGTAAGACTAACACTGCTTCTTGTCAGCTCTGTAAGTCTCACCACCCTCCTTTATGATATTCTGAAACAACAAGAGCAACCCATGTGCCATTGGGAGGGATCCTGGGTATACAATTATAGTCTGGGCAGCAAACTTCCTGCGCGCATTTAATGCTTACATACATACCATAGCCATATAATCAATTGTTCCTGTCAAAAAGAGATTTAATGCATGGGTGTATCATAAAACGCATTATAGCAGTAATATAGGCGTCGTACTGTGTCCCCAGGAAATACAAAGAAACCACAGGTTAAGTGAAGTGAAAGAAAGTTTACAAAATGTATTCACTGTGTTTTAAAGAAGCATCCAATTTGTAATGCCATTTAGATCATCGAGTTTAAATAAGCCCACAGTTAGATTGAATTCTTGTTAAAAAACATGTTTGTCTGCTATTACCTTTTCGACAGCATTTCAGCCTCTTTTGTATTGTTGAGACCCCAACAGGACAGGATGTTGTGAGGGACAGATACCTTCGAATATATGAGGCCACTTTCTGGTATCCATTGTCCGAGTGATGACTGCTGCGGTTAATGTGGTGACACCAACGGTGACTGATAATTTAACATTGTCTTACTCCCGGGTTTGGGAAACCCGGGAGTGTACCTGGGAGTGTTGTCAGGTGGGCTGCGGTTGCAGCACAACTTGCTAGAGCGAAGGACTGCTTTGTCCACAGAGTATAACCTCCGCAAACAGCTCGGCTATCACAACCGTGTGTATGTACATAGGCAAGTGTGCATCATTAAATGTGAATCGCAAGGTCTGCTCCAAGGTAGCTCGTCCTTCGTCCCAGATAAGGTGCTGAGCCAAACACTGATTTGCATATGGCTGGGCCCAAACTAGGGTGGGGTTGTGAGCAAAAAAAAATGATGGATTAAACCCAGATCTGTAACTGGGAGCGAATGTTAGATTTGTTCAGCATTCCGTCCATCATCTATTCTTTTTGCATTTGTCACCCTAAATCGGATGGATATGCCCAGATGTTGTGGCTCATTGTGCCACTGGATTCAAGCTAGCCTGGCTGATGAGGGGTGATTCCCTGAAACCGGTCCCAGGATGCTGGTCTCCAATCCAGGAATGACCGGGCCTGGCAGTTCGGGCTGGACTGTTCCCATGGGGAAAAGGGTCAATACTGATTTGCATATGGCTGGGTCCAACAAGGGGTGGCGTGGTGAGCAGAAAAATCAATGCATTAAACCCAGATCTGTGACTGGGGATTAATGTTAGATTTGTTCAGCATTCTGTCTATCATTTGTTCTTTTTGCTTTAGCCAAAATACAGGAGCAGAACAACGGTTACTCTTACCTCCCCCACTAGGAGCAGTGGGAGCCACAGACTCCAGTGCTTAGGGCAAATGACCGGGGTCTGAGAAGACTCACGGTTCCAGTCCTCATTCTGTGAGGACCATGTCAACCATGGGAAGAGTGGCACTATCTGAAAAAGGTCTTGATGCAAAGATTTCTAAATTACTTTGCAAACATCCTGAGCAAACTACCAGACCCATTGTTTCAAATCCCAGTACATGTTTCTCGTTGATCTGATCTGGGCAGGCACAGAGGGGCACTTTGAAAACTCCATCTTCTTCTAGGGAAGGGCGGTTGAGTTGCACTAAATTATGAGCATTACTATCAGTTGCCACAATTGCAGTTAGAAATAAAATGGCTTGGAGATATGGAAATGGAGGAAAAAACCCCATATAGGATTCCAAGTACTTTCGTTTTGGATGCACTGTTTAGGAATGGTAAAACATATATAAAAGCAAACTTTTCCCGGACTCTACGACGTACTGTTGTTAGAGTTGCTCATTCTTAAGCAAAATTATAGTATCATGTGCTCTCAGCCTGCTGCCATAGTGTAATACCAAGATTAAAGAAAAGGCTATATTTGCTAAACTGCAGAGGTAGGCTGAAGCAGGAATACTGCATATAAATTATTTATTTGATAATGTAGAACTCCATGTCATTGAGGACGTAAGATACTATACATTGTACAAACCAAGCCTATTCCTTGCTCACAGAGTCCTGAAAAGGCCAGTAAAACATACCTAGGGATGCAGAACGAAAGAACATCCAACACATTAGTTTTTGAACATTTATGTTAGAGAGCCTCCACAATCATATATAAGTCTACCAAGAGTGTGAGTAAGATTTCATGAGAACCACTAAGAACGAGAATGAGATGGCATTTGGGCAAGAAACTTGACACAGGGTGGACCTGGATACTGGCATTCCCAATAGTAAGCTCCTTGAATGCCAGGTTTAAACTACTTCATGTTAACATTCTACTCTAAAAGTACATGTCTCCACATAGTGTTCGCACATTATACCCATATGAGCCTAATGCGTTCCCACAGTAGTCAGCGAAAGGTGCAGATTTTTGGCACATATTATGATCATGATCAAATAGCAAGGCATTCAGGCAGGTGATCACCACACAGATCTAATGGAACTACAGGGCTTACTTCACACTTGAGTGTCCTTAATTGTCTCCGAGATGGCATGCAGATTCACAGAGCTACCATTCACATTGGCTAAAAGACGGCTAACCATGCATTGAAAGTCCCCGCTTGCAACATTGATTTCTGCTTGGAAACCTGATTTCTTTAAGATGGCCGAGGCAGAACGTGCCACACTTCACACACTGCGGCATTGGTGGCTGGGGTGTAATAATGTCACACAATGGAACGTAGTACTACTTACGCTACAAGGGAAGGATAACTTTACATCCTTTTAACATGTGCATTCGGGTAGTACATACATAACACACATCGAAACAGATGAACACCATATCCATTGCTCCTCATCAGGCCTGACCCCACCTATAAACACACACTCATCGTGGGCATGGAGATGTGGCATCCTAGAATAATGGCTGCTCTGAAAGCATTCAGACTTACAACAGCACTGCTCTCTGAGCTGACACCATACATATATATTATCAGCCCAAAGGAACCCACATAGGCCCTTTTGTCCAAGGCTAACGTGCGATAAGGCAGAGCCACAAATGCAAAGAGCTCATATAGGTATGTATATGGGAAAAGGCTTAACGCCCACAAAATGCCACCTTTAGGTTTTTCTGTTATGGTTTTTATAGAGTTTATTCATGCATAAAGGCCCTGCAACCCTTGGCACCACTGATATACAAAATCTAAAAAGTATGTGATGTGCCAAAACTATTACTAAAACTGTTATGTTTTCTTTCTTTTGTGTCTTTGTATTTTGGAAAATCACTAAAGAAATTTAAAAACACAAGTTTTAAGATGTGTACGAAAACTAAGAAAAATAATCTGTCTTTTCAGCACCATAGCCAAAGAGTTTCAAATATAGGAGCCTCGGACAGTAGCTGATTTTGCCCCTCATGTACCTCGTCTACATTTAGTCACATCGAAAAGCAACTGCGAGGTTGACTGAAGATGTACCAGAGACGTATTTGTGGAATTTGTTTGCCAAGAAATGGTGTTAAGGGTGGTAGACGCAGTGCATGAGACAATAGTTTTAAACAACAACTCTCTTGTGTATAGGGAGTCAGTGAAGCTCCATGAGCTTGGTCGAAATTGGTTAATGTGCTGACATCTAGATTTGGCTTTTGCAGCAAGCCATAGAAAGGCAAAATTGCAAAAGTTCAAGTGAGAATGAACTAAGACTTTGACCACTATGATTCTTTGAGAGAAATGTTGGGAAGGTATGACTTTGAGATGGAGAACACGAGGCTGAGGTCCCTTTGCTAGTTTGGGAGCCAAGGGCTGTTCTGGGTTTATTAAGTCGATTCCCTTTCTCCCTATTTCTGCTGGTGAAGGACAAGGTATCATAAACTCCGACCAAAATGTAGTGTCCCAAGGATTAGCAGAATTATTAGTCATAAGATTCTTAGCTTTGGTAGGATTAAGCTTGAAGCAGTTTGTGTTATTCTACGTTATACTGCCTCCCGTGCCATAGGTAGCGTACCAGCTGAAAGGTCCTCCCTCCTCTGAACGTTCATCAAGATCTCTGTCATCTACGACGATGTAAAAGGAAGGAGCAAGAGCATGCTCCACAGATAGGCAACCTTTATTTCAGTGGCAACCTCCTTGTCACCAAGAATGCCCACATACCGATGGGCCGTCATTATATCAGAGATATCCAGCATCTTGCTAAGAATGCCTGCATGGATGACTGTTTGCAGAGATAGCCTACATGTGACCTATAACACTTAGAAAATGCCGGTTGGAGCACCATTAGGTCAGGGATAGCAAGTATATCTGAAAGAACACCACATTTAGGTCACTGATGGGCCATTACTGTGTCAGGTATAGCGAGAATGTCACGTATATATATGTGATGGACCATTTTTTGCAGGGATGGTCAGTCTCCAAAGATCTTCACAATATGTCATGGATCTGCCCCATTAAGCACCAGTGAGTCCCCCGACTGCAACCAAACACATGCAAACAGCATCACACCCACACACTCACTTCCAATCAATCATTCGTTCATACCAGTCTGACCACCACCCCGGTTCCAGCCTGGCCTCTCCAGGCATCAGAAGCAAGAGAACTGCCCTCTGTCCATCTTTTTAGCATAACAGCACACCGCTTAGTTACATTGGAGGGGCCAGATGAGTAACCGGCCATAAAGCAGTCCAAAAAGCCAGGGAACTGGAAACAAGAGGCAACGGTACAGCAGAGACACATGCAGTGTTTTGGCCATGAGGTATCCCACATCCTCCTCTCATTGGCCAATTCTCCAAAGGGTCAGCTATTGAGAGGAAGAGAAGTACCTTGAGGCTTGGCAAAACTCACTAATGCTGGTGGCAAACCGATTGCTCACCTTAAGCCCTGTAAAACTGCTGCGATGAGTAATGCCTGGCTGCTCACTGCTGACTTGAAACATGCATGCAATTGACATGCAGGATTGGAGGAGAGGTGTGGCGCAGCGTGGGAAACCTAGTATCCAACTAAAGTACCCCACCTCTGTGAAAGAATTCTGAGGATTCTATATGTGACTTGTGAGGGACCTCTCATAACGACGAAATAGTGATATTTATGGATAAAATAATCTTTCATCAAATATCTTTACTGCCTCGCTCCACTGACATTGAAATTTCACTTCTTCCTACCACAGTATACAGCCATGAGCTTAAATGTAAGCAACTGCGATTATTGTTACACATGTATAATGCCACTCAAAAAAAACTTTTAAAGAATAATTTGGACGGCACTTGAATTTACCAGTGGCTGGTTATATGTATGCATATCAGGATGTCATCACAAGTATTCCATAGTAATCAAGATGTTTAATGAAAGTTGTAAGGCTCTAGTACCCATCAAAAACAATATCTACGTTATCCATTGGGGTGTTGAATTGTCACTCAAATCATGCTCCCTCCCACCAAAGCACACAATATAAGATGCCGGGTTTGCCCAATGCACACTGGATACCTTCAATGCAAGTGACCGCATTCTGCTTGCGCACAAGTATGCAGTCTTCTAAAATAGTCTCCTGATGTCAAATATTTGAAGCACTTTAATTATCAGTGACTATCACTACCTGTTTACAAATAGGGTGTCATCGCTTACTTTAATAAAAAGGAAGAAATGTATTGAGATCAGTGGCGTAACAATAGCTGCGGGGGTATCAGATGGCCCCCTCAAGCACTGTGCACGGGCTGCCGGTCCCTGTCCAGAGAGCTCCTGGCTGGGTCCGGAGCACGGGGGCCCCTTGAAGTTTCATTATGTCACTGATTGAAATCTGGAAAATATGCTCATTATCAAAAACACTTTGCCTTATTTATGTATTCTATGGAAAACAAGCACAAACCTTTATAACTGCTTAAGTGTGCATGCAATTTTTTGTTGAAGCCACACCCTCTCAGCTTTGTAAGAGTCGTTTGAAACACGTAAATCTAACTAGAGGGGACACCTAGTAAATATTTGAAGGTCTACAAGCTGTTGCTTCTGACTCCATCGGGAAATCAAGTAATGACTGGAGGCACTGCAGCTATGTGAGAGGCCAGTCCTATTGGTTTTGCCAAAGCTTCTTTGCTTTGCTATTAACTTTGGAGCCTTTTGATGAAACTGCATTCAATTTGGAACATTTCTAGTATATTTTTCAGTTACGTTTTGCTATATCAAGTTTAGTGTATATCTGGCACGGGGGTTAAAAACTAAAGAGGGGTCAAAAAGGTGTTTCCTATTTTAATGCATGGGAATATTTGCTCCTGCGTACTGCAAACCTACTCAAAATTGTTCTTTTTTGTGTGGCTAGTTACAAATAAATGCGTTGGGAAGTTTTAAAGATATTTTTGTTACAAAATGTGTTGAACAGATTTGAAAGGTTAATTTTATAAATATCTTGACCATTACATTTGCAAGTTCATAATTCTTGAATTCTTTTAATCAAAGAAATGTTTTTGAAAAATGATTCATTGGTGAAAGGCTTATATTTTTTCCGCCATCTTGCATTTCCAAATTCAGCATTGTAAAAAAAATGTGTAGGAGAATTTTAAAGGCATGAGGAGCAATAATGGAGTTAAAAAAGGAAGAGAGAGCATGTCCCTGTGGCTTAAAAATGTCTTTTGTTGTGAGATAAAAAATAAGTATTTTGATGTGTTGAACTTGAAAATTCAATGTGTTTATAAACACTGGTAGAAAAAATATTTTTCCTGATTTAGAAATTCACAAATCCAACTAGGTTTGCTAATTTAAAAACCTTAACCAAAAAAAAAACGTAACTCTGGTGGATTCATTCTACAGCGAGCATGACTCACTGGCAGAGCTTGATTGTTGCCATGCTCAGCTTTATGCTACACCAAGCACCACTTGTTAGGCTTAGATCATGGCTGGGCGATAGGGATCCGGGAACATACTTGAGTGAGAGTCCTGCTTCTCTCACAGACTAAAAGCTGCCCCTTACAGGTCCTGGGACTATTAGGATTAGGACAGCCTGGCCTGCTGTCTGGTTAATCCCCACCCTGTGCCATTGGCCTGGGTAGGCTCTTGATGCTCTTTACCTTCTTCCAACCTGGCCTGTCGGGCAGCATGGAGCTTTTGTACTTTCTGCTTGACACACCAACCAATACGCTGGGGTATAGGGAGGGTGGTCTAACTCGGCCTTTCTTTCCCACCTGTCACTGTGTTCCAAGCTGGGCTGGGATAAGTGAAAACACCGCTTGGCAGGGTAAGCCGAGCTTGCTTTTACACAAGCCATGCCCAACTGTAGCTTGTGAGCTAGGATCAGCTTTCCAAACCAACTGCTGATCTCTTTTTTTATCTCATCTTGCTGGGTGGAAGCAGTTTTGAGGAATCTCTGTTGACTAGGGAGCTATTATTTCACTGCAAAAGTCTACTTCTCACTTATGGCCTGGTGTGCAAGGGAGCAGTGGCGGCTGGTGACATTTGAAAGAGGGGAGGCGTAAAGTTTCTGTCTGAGTGCACCGTGGCGAGCAAGCGTAGCGAGCGAGCCTGAATATCTTAATGAGGGAACATTTTGAAAAAAGAGTGGGTAAATGGTGCATTTTCAAGCACATTTGAGAAGCACAGAGACTACAGCTGCAAATACACATAGAGCTCGCTGCAGCAGTAACTAGGACTGGTGCCACACACAGAGCCAGCTGCAGCACAGAGACTAGAGCAGTAGATAAGTGGGAGAACTAGAAACAAATAGAAGTGCCATACATACACTAAACAGAACACGCTTTCAAATAACAGACACCCCAAACAAAGGATGCTCCATACCCAGATGAGCGCAATGGGCAATTGAAAATCATAAAATAAAGGGCACACGGAGTATACACATGGAAACAGAAATACCAGAAATACCACACACACACTCAGCAGCAAGCCGAATGTGGACATCAAATACAAACAAAAGGCAGGCCCAAATACAGAAATCGTCACAGACACTCCGAAACGCTAAATGTCACATACATATTAAATGGCATAAAGAACAACTGGCACAAACATATACACACGTACTGTCTGGAATATAAAGATAAGCAGCAAACACAATAAATGCTATACGTACAAACGACACAGAACACATACACCCAAATGACAACAACACCCACGCACCAAAAACTCAAACGTACATAATACCAAAGAGGAGACAGAAACTAGTTAACAGATATACAAGTAAATTAAGTAAACTCCAAATAGCACAAAACAAGTGAAATACATACAAACCAAAAGGCACACAAGATTAATCTAAACCCACATGTGCAAATCTGCACGAGACACTGTCAGAAGATTTGGGCTGAGTGAGGAGGCTGTGGGCATTCAGTCACTCTGACACTTCGACAAACTATACCCAACACAGACCCGCAAGCATGAACGACGAGAATTATACATCGCTATTAGCTTTAAAAAGAAAGTCACAACGCTAAAACCTAACACAGGAACTGGCAACACACAAGCGGAGTGCCATTTTGCATGAAAATATGTTTAGAAACAAAGTGTTGCAGCATTAAAGTGATTTATTTTCTGTAGCCCTGTTACTAAGCTTAAAGTAACTATTCAGAAAGAAGTCTGAGCTGAGATAGGCGAAAAATATTACTCTTTATACGTCATGACGTCACCTTTTTGCACACCAAAATACATTGCTTAAGTTTACTCGATCTATAGTGCTGGATTCAAAGCACAGACAAAGCATATAGCATAAATAATGCATCCAGCACAGCGTAGGAGTGTAAACGTACAAGCTTAAAAAACACATAAACAAACTCTGGCCTGAAGATGGAAATGGTGTGTGCCAGGCAGGCAGTCACAAAGCAAACCTTCTGATTTACAGGACATGTTTACACCACACATCACCTGACTCGGAGGGTGGGACTGGGTGAGTCTGGGAGTAACAAAACACAAGTACCATTTCCAGGGTATAAGCGCTGTTTTGTAAAAGCACACAGCACTGCTCAAACGGCACAGCTGCTCTCTAGCCCCACGCATGCCACTTTAATCAGGAAAGTAAACACGCCTGTCTATGTACATTTCTAGTCACCAGCTAATAACTTTCAGAAGCACAAACCTTTTTTGAAATAATTTCCAGAAGTTGGTGTCGTTTAGCGCTGCATAACAGTCACTCAGGAACACTCAGTCAGTCAGGTGTCTCATAATTTACATTCATTACGTTCATTTCTGCTTTTTCAGCACTCCCACCAAAATGATTATGACACCCAACTTCGCGGTATTGCATTTATTTACAACATTGCTTAAACTGATGCACAGTCTGCATTGAAATCTCAACATTTACGATTTTTACACCCCTCCACAAAACCACGGCGATGCAGACCAACATCAGTAAATGTTACCGGGCCCTCAAAAGTGCGTCTCCGCCTCCCACATTCCGCGCAGACCTCTGCCTTAACATGCCTTTTAGCCATTTCATAGCAGTGATAAAATTCAATCACTCCGCACACACAAACGCATCACTGTCGTTTCGGTAAACAATGCTCCTACTTATAAACCTCAGAGCAATGCACCAGGAAGTAACTAACTTTTTACCTTTCCAGCTGCCTGGCGCGAGACAATGAGCTGGTGACATGCGCCCTGCGGGAGCCTGCCTAGCTGGGTCTGCCCAGTGTAGAGCTCTCCCCCCTCTGCCCATACACGAGTAGCAGTTTACAGCACATACATGTACATGCCCGACGCAAGAACAAAACTCATGCACAAAAAGCAGCAAAAACTCACCCTTATGTCCCCATTCACCGGCCGGGGAGGTCCCAGAATCTGTTCTCAGGGACCCTAATAGTGCGGGTGCAGAGGTTCTCCTCTTCCTGCTCTCTAGTGACCACACCGTCATCCGCTCCACTCAACACGCATGCACAGACGTCACCCAAAGATTACACTGACACTTTCGTTGTGGCACACCCCCGGTTGGTCAGGCCCCCCAACCGCCCGAAGGACTAACGGGGCGCCGTCGCGGTCTTCCCAGAACCTCTTTCGGCTTCCGGACCTTGGCTCGGGCACCCTTACTTTGCCGGACAGGGGTACCCTTACTGTACCGCCTGTCGCAGAGGTACCCTTACTGTACCCGTCTGCCTCCAGATCGCCCTGTAACTCCGCCTGCAACGCAAGAAAAAACATTAAAACATTCCAATAGCGTGCTGCCTCCGCCGCGGAGGGTAAGCGGAAAGGGTGGGAGTTCGCGTGGCCAGGAGGAGCGGCGCAGGAAGCAGAGGAAGATCTGAGGGGGTGAGGCGCCTAAAAGGGGGGTCTAGCCTCGCCCACCCTCGTGGCACGCCTCCCCAGGACAAACCCATTGGGGCCTCCCCTCCCCGAGGCGCGGCCTCGCTAGAGAGGCGGAGCGGGGGGGGGGTATTTTCCGACGGGCGGCCACTAGAAGGCTGCCCTGCTGATGTCCCCCTGCGTGGGACGCGGGCAGCGGCATTCTGGCAGGTGCACCCGCTGCGGGCCTCCTGGAGGTGTACATTAAGAGCCTCTGGCCTTCGAGGCAGCGAGATCCGTGGGGGCAAATCGTCTGGAACTAACCTTAGGGACTCAATGAACTTCTAGAACACCGGAATTGTGGCGCAGGTGCTTGGAAACATATCAGGGACTCCGGGACGTGAAGAAGAAGCATTACTGTGCCATAGTCCGGCTGCGCAACCTGTGCACTCCTTCTGACCCTCTGCACCCTGTTAGCGCAAGAGCTTTGCAACTTTTCTGCACCCGTCGACCACTTTCTGCGGAGACAGGCGGAGTCTACCACCTCGGCTGCAGGGTTTTCCTGTGGTCTGTGTTCCTGTCTCTCTGGTGAAAGCAGAGGCGAAGCCACGGAGCCGCCTTGTGAGACTCCTCGTGCCCTCAGCTCCCTGCTGGCCCCCGGATTGAGTGCGGGAGTCTCCTTGTTCAATACTTTGAGCCCTGGATGAAGTAATGTCTCGAGAGGGACACGCAGCTCCTCGCCCCTAGTGCCAGGTAAGTGTTGTACACTCTATTGGAATACTCTCGCATGTTTGTTCCAGGTTCTGGTGTTCAGGTTCAGAGGTCGACAGTTGCACTGGGATCTCCGGACCTGATCGCCACGATCTCCTGGGCTGCGTGCATTGGCGAATAAAGACCCCACTTCTTCAAGTCATCTACCATCTCCTTGTCTTGATTTGTGATGGCATAGACAACTTAACATTTGGCGATGATTGGGATTTCGACGATCACCTTTGCGACATTCCGCCATCATCCTGGTGGATCTAACATCGTTGTGAATTTTCTACGGGAAAAAAAAAGAAGAGAAACGATCGGAAGTCACTTACTGAGTGTCTGGATCTTGGTGACAGGTCGTATTTCAAGTTCTTCTTGGTGTTTCTGGGTGCGCATAACTTTGTACGACAACCGCCTCTCCTCGAGCGTTAGCGCGAGCATTTTCACACGCGCGCTACCCTCACACGCTCTCCTCTGGAATTCTGTCGAGCAAACGCTAGCGTCATCCTGGAGGTCACGGTACGTAACCTTACGTGCCTCCATTTTGGAAAGAAAGCTTCATGCTGGGTCCTAGCGCGGTGAAGCGCACACCAATCCCTGTTAATTTAATTAAATAATCAGCGCGGTGACGTGCACACCACTTATATTTTGTCTCTGAGTTGTCTAAAGACATAATTTCAGCGCAATGAAGGTTCTGCATCATCGGTGACGCGCACACCTTGAAGTTACATGTAAAATTCTAAATGTACATTATTATAACTTGGTGCATATTTTAAATTTTAGCTGCTCAGCCTAAAGCATTTTCATTGTCACAGGTACACATTATAAACGACTGTATTTTATACGTAAGTTATTCTTGAGGTCTACTATGGCCACTGTGCAAAATATTTCTTGTCTTCCTCATTTCTTAGCGGAACCTGGTATAATTAAAATAAAATGGAAACAGTGGTTTAAAGGTTTTGCTAGCTATATCATAGCTTCGGATGGCACATAATTTGATCCTGTCAGGAATTTGGCTCTATTATATAACAATTTAGGTTCTGAAGGCCAACGCATATTTGACCACTTACCTGTTATCAGTCAAACTAATGAGAGTGATTGGGATGTCTATAAAGAGGCAGTATGCAGACTCGCCAATCATTTTAAAGATTAAACAAGTGTCGTAGTTGAAAGGCATAAGTTTTACACTAGACGCCAATTTGAATTTGAAACAATCAACACTTTCTTAACCGAACTAAGAGTCCTAATAGCCACATGTGAGTTTGATGGAAGTATTTATTCTTATTTGAGAGATCAATTAGTGGTTGACTGTTTTAATAAAAAAGTACAGGAAAGACTCCTCTGTTGCAGGAATCCCTCGTTAGAAGAAACCTTAGATTTAGCTAGAGGGATTGAGAGATCAGTAGTTGCACAGAAAGAGTTGAAAAAAAATGAAACTCCTATTGAACCCGTGATGGTTATAGGTACCACATCTAAGGGTTATAATTTCAACAAAACTCAAGATGCAAGAAAACAGAATGTTTGTTATAGATGTGGGTCATCATCTCATTGGGCCAATGCAAAGAATTGTCCGGCTTTGGGTAAACTATGTGTTAATTGCAACAAAGTGGGACACTTTTCAAAAATGTGTAAAGTACCTCGTAAAGTTGCTGCTATTGAAACTATTGAAAAGGTAGTAAAAGTTCCTGACTCCGAGGTTTGTTCCATCAAATGTACAAAAAGAATTGTCTTGGCAGTTGATTCTGAATCTTCTGATGGTGGTCCATTATGTGACATTTCCATAAATAATATTGATTTACAAGTGACTGTAGATTCTGGTTCGCCGGTTACTTTTATTACAGATGATCTCTTCTTCAAATATTGGAATAATTTACATCTCAATCCTCCGGATATTTGCACCATTGCTTTTGGGGGACATAATATTGAGATGCTAGGGTTCTTTTCTGATAACATCAAATTCAAGGACAGATCTATTTTCACCAAAATCTACGTAGCAAAGAAAGGATATAATATACTAGGGTGGAGAGACAAAGGAAAATTTGAAATGTTTCTCAGACCAGGCACCTCTTGCCCTATTTCATTGGTTGACATTCCTAACTCAAACAGCGATCTTCAACGGCTTTTGTCTGATCATAACTCCCTTTTTCAAGATAGACTTGGCTTGGTCCATAACTTTGAACACAAAATTTTATTGAAAAAGGATGCAATACCAGTAATTCACAAAGGTCGAAATGTGCCGCTTTCAATTAGAAATCAACTAAAACTACACTTGGAAAAACTAGTTTCGGAGAAAGTTATTGAACCAATTGATTCATCAGAATGGATTTCTCCGATTGTCGTGGCCAAGAAAAAGGATACCAATGACATCAGACTCTGTATTGATTTGAAATCTCTAAATAAGAACATTTTAGTTGATTGTTTTCCTCTGCCAAAGATTCAAGAAATGTTAGCTCGTTTAGGTGATGCTAAATTCTTTTCTTGTATCGATCTTAGATCAGCATATCATCAAGTTGAACTTGCAATTGATTCACGTTCCCTTACTGCGTTTAACACCCTGTTTGGTGCTTTTCAATTTTTGAGAATGCCTTTCGGCCTTGCTTCGGCCGCTTCGGTCTTTCAAGAATTGATGTTCAAACTTTTTGGGGATTCAAAGAATGTGTTGGCATATCAAGATGATATTCTCATCTTTTACAAAACTTCTGACAAACATATTAAAATTTTGAGTGATGTCTTGTGCAATCTTGAGAGTAATGGGTTCACGGTAAAAAAAGAAAAGTGTAGGTTTCTTCTCAACAACATTGATCATTTAGGGCACCACATCTCAGACATGTGTATTCAACCCAAGTCTGATTTGGTTAAAGCAGTTATGGACAGTCCTACTCCAATCAATAAGGATCAACTTCGATCCTTTCTTGGACTCTGCGAATATTATTTGCGTTTTATAGACAGTTTTTCATTACAAACTGAGCCTTTAAGGAAATTACTCAAGAAAAATGTAGAATTTAGTTGGAATGAAACTCAAGCTGCAGCCTTCTCCAACCGAAAAGAATTAATTTTAAAAGCCCCTGCTCTTCATTCCTTTAGGGATGATATTCAGTCTATTCTCACGGTGGATGCAAGCGGAGTTGGTTTGGGTGCTCTGCTCACACAATTGGTGGAGGGCGTTGAACATACGATAGGATTTGCTTCAAGATCACTTTCTCAATCTGAACGCAACTATAGTACCATAGAAAGAGACGAGTTAGCTTGTGTTTCGGCTGTCAGACATGTTGAAACATTTCTCTGGGGGAGGAAGTTCCTTTTGATCACTGACCATAAACCTTTGGTTTTTCTTTTGTCCAAAAGTGATCATGATAAACTTAGTCCCAGGTTGGTTAGGTTACTCTAAAAAATGTTTGAATTTAATTTTGTCATTAAGCACATTCCTGGAGGGAAAAATACACGTGCTGATTTCCTCTCTAGGTGTCCTTTGTTTGAGGAAACTTTATGCAATTTGATTGACGATAACGAATGTGAGGTAGGCTTAGTTGATGGTTTAGTGGTATTGGAAGGAGCTATTACTCATTCTGAATGGATTCAATGCTCTGTGTCAGACAATCTGCAGTGTTTAATTAAAAAATTAATTGTGAATGGTTGGCCACATGAAAGAATGTTATGTGAAGGTTTAAGACCTTTTCATAAAGTAAAAGAGGATCTCACTATTGAAGGTGATATTGTTTTCAGAGGCAATCGTCTAATTCCTCCTGCTGAACTAAGACTCAGATTAATCAATTTTGCTCACCAGGGTCATCTGGGTATGACCGGTACCAAAAAACATTTAAGACTATTTTATTGGTGGCCTGGGATGGATGTTGAGGTAGAACATTTTGTTGGTCCTTGTACTAGTTGTTCTATGTCTGACAAATCCTTAAACGTGCGGAACACACCTCTTCACCCTGTTGACTTCCCGGATGGTCCATGGGAAAAGTTAGGCATTGATTTTATTGGTCCCATGTATAACATTGTTTCTAATTTAGGATATGCTTTAGTTGTTGTAGATTATTTTTCAAAATGGGTAGAGTGCAAATTTCTTCCCCAACCTTCCACTTTAGCTGTAATTGATTTACTCAAGGATTTATTTAGTCGGGAGGGAATTCCTAAGAGTTTAATTTCAGATAATGGTGTCCAGTTTAAATCTGAAGTTGTTTCACACTTCTTAGAAAATTTGGGAATTAAACATCTGACTGTTGTCTTGTACAGTCCGCAAGGTAATGGGATGGTGGAAAGGGTTAACAAAATGATCAAAGAAACTATCCAGCTTGCGTCTTTGCAAGGTGACAACATAAATGAAGCGATTCAAGAAAGATTATGGAGTTATCATAATACTCCTCACTCCGTCACAGGTATACCACCCTTCGTTCTTCTCAAAGGGCGTTATGGGTCATCTAAATTGTCGCCTTTCTGGGTTTTGGAACAAACCAACTCTGCTAGTAACTTACCAGATATTAACCAAGTACGTTCTTCGGTAGAGAAGGCTCAAACTAAAATGAAATTGACTTATGATGCAAATAAAAAGGTGACAGATCTTCATTTTATGACGGGGGGATTTGGTCAAGGTTAGAAGACCACTTGGTTCAAAGAACAGCAAGTCTAAGTTTTTTCCTACTACTCGCATTGTCAAAGTTTCCAAACATGCAGTTCTAGTTGAAAATGGCAAATGGTGGAGCAAAAGGAATGTGGTTTTAGTAAAGAATGATGTTCAGTTTGAGTCTACTGGTGAGAATCACATAAATGAACATTTTTCTCCTTATTTGCATTTTTCAAATCGCCCTATTGGCCAAAGTAATACAAGCACTAATGACAATTTTGTTACACATGATGATGAGCAGTCTAATGTGAGGGTCCCGCGTTGGCGCCTTCAACGTCTAGGAACAGCCACGTCACTGGAGTGGCAACTTCTCTCAGCCAACACTGACGTTGCTCCAGCAGCGCCAGGATTGGCTTAGCAGGGATACTCACCGCCAGCCAGAGCATTGACTAGTGCGCATGACTGGGCTGTATCGGAAAAATTCTCCGACCTAAACCTAACATTGATTGGTTTCTGGGTCTGTGATTCAATTAATGTAGGGTTGGGACTAGGGTTAGGATTTCTATTGGAAGTAGGGACTAGGGCTTCCTGTGTTATTGGTTGTTGGGACTAGGTTGGGACTAGGGCTAGGGTTAGGCCTTTACTTGGAAGAAGCGATTAGGGCCTCTTGTGTTATTGGTTGCTGGATTAGGTGTGGGACTAAGAGTAGGGTTAGACTTTCTATTGGAAGTAGGGACTAGGGCTGCCTGTGCCATTGGTTGCTTGGACTTGGGTTGGGACTACTGGTAGGGCTAGGGCCTCTATTGTACGTAGAGATCAGGGTTTTTTAAACAAATTAGGTGCTTAGACTAGGGCTAAGATTGGCTGTAAGGTCCTGGTCTCCTATTGGTTCTAGATTTTAGGGCTAGTGTTGTGATTGGATAGTGTTAGGACTAGGGTTCCCATTGGCTGAAGGGGGCACCTGACTACTAGGGCTATAAACGACCAAGGCTTAGGGCGTCAAGGCTAAGGGTGGAGAGGACAAGGGTGAGTGCCTGTTTGAGCCTGTTTGAGACTGGTTGAGACCTGGGCCAGAAATGCTGCCCATTTTCCCATTCATTAATAGCCACCCTATGTATGTGTCCCTCTGTATATAAGCATTAATTTTCACTATAGATACATACCTATCTTTGTGTACTGCTTTGTTTAAACATGTAGAATAATTATATTGTTATAAAAACACAAAAACAAAATCATATTTGGTCTACATTTACTTGCTTCCATTGTGCATCTACGTACCTCCATGTACTTGGATCTGTGTGTCTGTTACTTTTCTCCTGAAAAAGCAGATCCAATGCACTACCCTATTTCTCATCCTGTACCTCTATCAATATCTTTAATCAGCATATACTTACCTCCTTTATGCATCTATATACTTTCAATGTACTTATGGACCTATATATTTATCACTGTCTTCTAATTTAGAATTTCCAATGCACTACCCTATTTCTCAGCCTATACTTCTCTCAATATATCTTCTAGCTCAACTTTCTGACTCATCTCAAACTTCTTTCTACTACTCTTTCCAATGCACTACCCTATCTCTCACCCTATACATCTATCATTACATCCTCTACACCCACCCACTCATTTATCCCAAACCCCATACCACTACTATGTTCCCCAAAATACCCCTTTCTTGACTCTCTCCTACTCTACCCCTCCTTGCATCACCTGACAGTTCTTTTGCTATACAGATCCCCCAAAACAAGCCTTTCTAAACTCTTCCCTCTGACTCTTCCCCTCCAAAAATCCTTTTTACTCATCCAAAAGCCTCCTCCTACTGCTATGACCTAAAAAAAGAAATCCTTCACTCTTCTATCCCGCCACTATCCTTTTCAATCAAAATAACAGACTAACATATTCACCTCTCTAATTCCATATTCCACTATACTAATTCACCACTAATCCTTTATGGGTTCCAGAGTAGCATGCTACTTGCCAACAAAGCGCTTCAACACCCCATCAGGGGTAACAGGCGCTATATGAATGCAAACCTTTCTTTCCCTTCTATCTCTCCACTATCCTTCTCACTTCTCACTTAACTGCCTAATATCTACCACTCAAATTACTTTCATATTTCACCATACTAATTCACAACTAATCCTTTATGGGTTCCCGGAGTAGCGTGCTACTCGCCCCAAAAAAGCGCTTTAACACCCCACCAGGGGTAAGAAGCACTATATAAATACAAACCTTTTTTCCTCTTCTATCCTTCTGCTATCCTTCCAAACCCAAATAAATGACTAACATATCCACCACTTAAAATGTACTTGCATGTTTCACTATACTAATTCAACACTACTCCTCTATGGGTCCCGGAGTAGCGTGCTACTTGCTGAAAAGCGCTTTGACGCCTTGTCAGGGGTTGTAAGCACTATACAAATGCAATTACAATGCAATACAATACAACATGCGCACTTGTGCTGCTGCCTGCAGTACGCTCCGCGCCACCCCCTGGTCTGACATGCATATCAGTCAGCATGACGCCAGAACACCCACCCCCTTCAGACTCTGAAGAGGGTGGGAGGTCCGGCGTCATGCTGACTGACATGCATTGTTGTCAGTTCAGAGCCACCGAGGGAGCTGCGGGCACAGCGTGGCTCGTTGGTAAACGCCCCAGCGCCCTAATGGACGCACCGCCACTGCAAGGGAGCCTCTAGCCAGCTGTCCCTCTCTTTAGAGATGCAGGGAAGAAATTCAGTGCACCAGGAGACCTGGAGGAGTACTGGAGGAGATGGAGGGGCATTTGAGGCAGTGTTGTTTCTGTTCTATCCATGTGCAAGAGATCCCCTGTCAATTGAAATTAAAAACTGAGTGGAGTAGCAGAGGAGCTACACACGTAGCATCAAATTTAACCCACCTCGAAATGGCCTTCTGTTGATCACCCATAAATCCCCAACCTAATGCTGTTTGAACCAAAAACTAAAAAAAGCGTTATTTTCCTCTTGTCTTAGTTAGAGCTTAGTATCCAGACCCCCCTCTCCTCCAGGGATATGTGCTATGTGATACTCATATGATGTTATGAAATGCCTCGCTATAATTGTGAATGATGTCTTGTCTATCTTCTCACAAAAACACCTCATGCAATGGAAATCTGAAGCTGCACAAGAGGCAGTTGTTACCCTCTTGCTCTCATCGATGTGACTGTGTTGCCCCAAGGGAACCTAGGAGCAATTAAGTTATTTACTGAAAGACACACCAATAATATCCACCCACTGAGGATGTACAGGGTAGGAGTCCTCTTGGGGTATGGCTGAAGACCATTGGCAGCCTCTGGATCAGAAGAAGGGGCCAGAGCACAAACCTTTACTCCAAACTGGTGGGCCATAGACTAAGTGCTTGCTTCCAATTGGTAGAGGAGGTCCTGCTCATGATTGTAACTGTATTATTTCCAAAATTGTCATTGCATGTTATTAGGATCAGTGTACAGAGCTCAGTTGCCTTTGTAGCTAGTTCTGCACTATGTAAATACCTTTAATAACTAATATAGATGTGTTAAATTTCCGTATTCATTAATACGTTAATATGGAAGAAGTAAGCAGTTTTGAGCAATGTGTTCAATCCTGAGCGGAAGCTAAATGTGCTGGCGCAATAAGTTCACTGCTTCGTGCAGTTAATTGTCATGCAAATAATTCATACTCTCTCCTCCCACCGCCCCCAGTACTTGTGCACTCTGTCAAAGGGGCCCTAGGAGTGCGCATATCATTCTTACCGGGGATCATCCTGCCGGTAAGGGCAGTGCAGAGGGGGTGAGAGAAGTACTAAAGTAATGATATGAACAATACAATCTTGAGAGCTCCACTGAAGACAATGAAGTAGGTCAGGGCCAATAATAGCTGGTATAGGCCTTCTTGTGGAAAACGTGTAATATTTTACTTAGCATAAGCAACAGCCATTTTGGCTATGGTGTCCATTTAAGCTGCGTTCATAATTCTTTCGTCTTCTGCTGCTCGTCTTTACACTCTGCTTGTGTTATCTATTTTTGTTGACTTCCTGGCTCAGCTAAAGCAATGTGCGTGCTGAGGGTTTATGGTTGTCAGTGCACCTGGTCTCAGATGTTAACTGTCGACCATTTACTGCTGCCATAAGCATTTCTGCTCCCCCTGCCACTTTGCTGACCAAGTGTTTATTCATCTGCCCTTGTTTGCTGATAACTATTTCTAAAACTTGTTCTTCCTATTTCTGCTCACATGCTTACAGTGCAGAAAACCTGTATAAAAGACCTGTGTTCTTTGACTTCAGTGTACTACCTCATGCAGCACTTGAGAGTGTTGTGTGGATGTGGTACCACTCATGAGTGATTAACAAACGTGTTATTTATTCCAACTCCAGTGCTAATCTCTATTTTGTTGGTCTTTGAACCCGTGGACAAAAGGGTGACCCTGCACCAGTGTACCCCCAAAAAGGTACAGTTCCACATTCTGTCCCAACATTCCAATGTTTGTATTTATTTTTCTCCCTTTTTAATTTAGAACATTCTATGTTCTAATTGTCATATAACCCTTCTGCCTCTGGCTATACCAGTTGTGTCAGGCCTTCTCCCTTGTTTTAGGGTTCAGAGCCTTTAACAGCCGGTATAGCCCTTGGCAGCAGGCTATACTGTATCAATGTTTATGTGCCAGGCACATAAGCTTCACCAGATACAAAATACTTATGGTACAGTGTTTTGTAAAATGACCCTGAATTTGCTATGTGAATAAAAATATGTATCTCGGTTTGACACAACTGTCACTGCTGTGTATTTTCTTCTATTTTATTCTCAAATATGAATAAAACTTTTGCTGATAGATGTATTTGCCATTTGTAATTTTTGCAGAACGACTGTACGCATTGCCCATGAAGCGAAAACTGCATTAGTGCAATGGAAACGAATGAATGCACCTATTTTCTGTAATCTGTCCCCAGAGGCACTGTCTGGTCTCTGGACTTCCTCAGGAAACGAGGACACGAAGTTCCAGTATGAAATGGTTTATTATTAGCTGTTCCATTACATTCTGCTCTGATTCTGCGCTTCCTGTATAGGAAGCTGAGCCGTAAAGATGTACAATACAGGTGTAGCTCTGTGCATGCAGTAGAATAGATCAAGCAGCTGTGCAGTTACAGGACAAAGGGAAACACTTATGGCTGCATGAAATATTATTGCATGGTCCATTGTAGACTCATTTACAGTACAGGCTATAAACAACGCTTCACTTTGTCGATTCATTTTTTTTTAATGCATGGCTTCCATTGAAAGCCTCTACAGTTTATACCATATTCTAAATCTGGTAACTCACTGCTATGATGTAGCAACAGTAGATAAACTACTTAACCACTGCTGCTGCATCATAAGGGCTTTCCAGGCCAGGCTGACAGGGCTCGCTGAGACCGCGACACTGCTTGTCTGCTTTTACTGAAATTAGAAAGCACAGCTGCAGGAGGGGAAAGACAGCAGGAAACTTTTGGGCCAGGAAGGAGAGGTTATGTTATGTGTGGCTCCCCATTACTCTTGTTCCCCCTGCATAGCATTCAAAAGAAGGGCAGATGATTTTCACGCACTTCATATCATAAAATTACAGAGAGTAAAAAGTGAATTACGAGGATGTTTTTCACCTCGAGGTTCTGTATGACATCATAGACAACCCAAGCTTTGCTTTTGTTGTCTATTTGATGTAATTCCGAAACCCCTCTGTGAAAAATATCCCAGCAATTCACTATTACCCATCTATAATTCTATATATCTCCACTGCCCCATTATCTAATGACCTACTAAATCTTGGAGTCAGAATTTTTCTTCTTAGGGCTTTATCCTCACTTGCACAGAAATGCAGTAAGGTAAACTCACCTGGAGAAAACTTTTACCCAATTTGTTTATTTTTTGGAGCCACCATCTTTGTGCCAATCATTTACGTTGCAATGGTCATAGCTGAAAGCCGGGCTAATGGACTTGATGAAGCCATATTATACTACTCACTCATATCACAAATGCATTCTCCCATGTGACAACAAGGGGAGTAACACAGGCTCCTGCTGCCCTCTGGGGGTGGGGTGCAACCCTTCAGGGGCCCACTTTCATCCCAAGGTCAATGAATATCTGTAAAATATGGGAGACTCAGGGCCCCTGATCACATTCTACTGGGGGCCCATCAGGTAACAACCACAGACATCTTAACTGAACATTTTTCAGAAATGATATCAGTTCTCTCTGGTTCTAAATGACGTATTAACGTTTCCCTTATATAAAGGGATGAACTGTAATTGAATGCAATTACAATCCAATAGAGTGCATTACAATCGTATGCCCTCTGGGGCCTCGCGGATGCGGTCATGCTATGCAGCAGTGCTCTTGGATTCTTCCCTTGGTACTGTGTTCTATTTTTAAACACCTAATGTCATAACATCACACGTGTTTACTTTGTTGCATCTTCTTTTTCCATGCATGGTAGGAATTACTGTTTCAGTCATAGTCTTACACTTTAAATAAGCATTTATGTGAATCTCTGCATTTTCATCTGCCGCCGATGTGTTGCTTAAAATAATGACGTATTTGTTCTCCATAATTGGATATTTTTATAGATTCAGGGTCTTGAATTCACTATTGCTGGCAGACTGGCTAGAGTTTGTACAGACGGTAATACTGCAGCTTTCATCCAGTAGTGTTTGCAGCCTTCGCATCTTATTGTTTGGCTGCACTGCACCCACTGGTGTGCAGAGATTTAAAACTAAAATAACACCTTGCGATACACATTGCTACAATTTTCCGTCTACTGCTGCAGAGACACATAACAGATTTTTTATTTAATTGATTTTAATTTGGGGTTTTCCAATACCTAGGGGTGTTTTGGGGGGCTCTTTAAGGATCCTTTCCTGACCAATCAGGCTGCACAAAGCTAAACAACAGAAAACACATTTTGAGCCCTTTAAAACAGGTGGCCTCTAAAAGATCTCTGCAAATGATTTGAACTTAGAGTGCCTTAACAGCCAACATCAAAAGGATATTTCCCATAGCTGTGATAAATGTCGATCATTTTCATTTAAAGCACTGAGTGATAGAGAGAAGCGATTCTCATTTCCATCCCAGAGATGCAATCCACTGAAGAGGAATCAGTCAGCTTGAAAGAGTATGGGAAAAAACAAGCGTTATTGTTATGCCTACTGGGAATAAAATGAAGAAAGTTACTGAACTGGCCCTCCCCACCTCCATGGAAATAGTACCATCCCATTTTGAAAAATAATCCCTCATTGACAACAAAAAGCACCAAAACCATCTTACCCACCATACTCTTCATCCTCTTTGTTGATGACTGCTTTGCCAACGTGGGAATTAAGTCTCGAACTTGCCTTCCACCTTGCCTAAGAGTCTTTGTCAGCGAGTCAGGTGATCGTGACAGTCTTGTTGCCTAGGTTTCCTTTGTGGAAAAAGCCCCACTAATGCCCCCCCCCCCCCTTAACCCCATTGACAACCAGAAAATCAACCTCAATGATGATCAGGTCACCTAACCGTTGACACTGAATACAGCATCAGTCAAGTCAAGTCAATATAGTCTTTATTTCGATTATTCAATCATAAAAGACAGGATATTACAATATTAAAAATTTATAAAAAAAAGATAATTAATCTCTTAACAATTTTTCCCAATTAGCATTAAACAATAAAATCAACAGTGATCATAGTTCTTCATAAAATAGTCAATACATATGTATCCATTATTAAAACTCGTGATTGTACATAGTCAATACTAAAATTAATTATTAAAATACAGCATGGCGTTCAACAGCATCAGTCACTTTGGCCCATGTTTTCACTCTTCCTATCAATAATATCTGTAATGACGCCGTTTCTGCCCACTGAGGTACTAGCAGAGATGACCAGGCATATACAGCATCAAGAGGAAGAACAGTAATCATAAGATGAAGATTTCTTCTGTAAAAGTGCGTCCGAGCCAAGACAATTAGATATCCACTTTGTACCAGAAAACAAGGATGAACAATATTCTAGAGAGGAAAAGGACAGTTGTGGTGATGTAGTATTTGGATTGTTGGTGCATCGTGGAAGGCAATGAGGAGCTGCATTTCACGTGTGTCAGTTACCCCAGTGCCCCTGCTGTTTGGGCGTGTGCCTTATCGATCAATAAACTACTCTGATATCTACAACTCGTCTGAAAAGAATCACTGCAACAGTTTCTTTATTTCAACTCTCCATTTATCAGCAGTATTTTCCTCAACCCTCCAGTGTTTTTTTCCATGGTCTCCTTTGGTCTGTGTCCTCCTGAAGGCACCTGTGTATCAACCACTCACTCATAAAATAATATGGAAAGAATAAAGCAAATCTACTTACTCTCCGCCGCCTCTCCACCTAGCAGGAAACACCCAGGCTTCCTAAGCCAATGACAACTCTGCAATACAGCGTTGTGATTGGTTCCCCTAGGCTCCCTAAAGCCAATTACAGTGCTTTATTGCAGCGCTGTGATTGGTCTGAGCGCTGTGGTTTGGCGCTCAGATGGGCTTGTTACCCACCAGGCTGTGTAATGCTACCTGATGGGGAACATGCAAAGTGCACATGAATGTTTGGCCGGCCCAAGACGGTCGGACAAACATTCATGCGCACTTTGAGTGTGTTCACCACTCTTCCCCTGGCCCCTTCTCTGGCCAGCCCTGCCCCTACGAAGGAAAAATAAAATGATAATGCTGTGTTATTATCATTTTATTTTTCCTCTGCACTGCTAATAAAGCAGTGGGGCGACGCTCCTGCGCCTTAGCAGGGGAGCCACCCCTACAACCAGAACAACTTCTTGTTACTCGACCGTTGTTGCTCACCGAACCACCAGCACCTGTAGAACATTCATGGCCCAACAGCCTGCAGAACTTACTCCATGGAATTTTGGTGAGCCTGTGTTCTTCTCCTGGTCATGATGTATGCAGTGCAGGTGTGCCAGAGATGAGGGAGTTATCCTAAATTTGATGATGGCATTTTGCGGTTTGAATAGTGTGAAGACTGTCATTCCACATAAAAGAACGCTTGAACACTTGCTGTTTCATCTCCCCTTTAAGAGGCTTTTCTCAAGATCAGCCTAACAACATAGGGCAAGGAAAAATGTTTTGTTTATGACTCCCGAGGAGAAGCCTAGAGACTCTGAGAGCTCCTTTGGGTTATAGAACATCTATAGGTTGAGATCTTATCACTCATGAACATTCCACCTAGGTCTTCAGTAATTATTACCAGCATGGAAAAGAAATAAAAAAGTGCCAAAGGTATCTTCAGCTTTTTCACACTTTGACAATGCTGGGTTCATTAATTAGCTTCCCTGCTTAGGGGTGTTCCAATAACCCAGCCCTGTGCACATTGTGCACCAGGCAAGATAGGACAATGTTTAGATACATTTGTACTGGTGAATGCCAGAGTGGTCACACCAGTTAAGACTTCCAGTTAAGACTGCACAGCCTTTCAAAATATCCCTTAAATATTAACATTGCAAAAAACATAATGAAATAGAAACTCAACAATTTTAGCCTTGGGTGCACATTCCCCAAAGCTCCGTTAAAATAGAAAATGACAAACATGGTAGTATTGTGTGTGCTCCCCTTGCTCACACGCACACTCCTACATCTGCAACAATCATCCAAAGCCACAAGGTGTCAGAAGACAGTGAGAGTTACGATGAAACTCAATCTAGCTCATTACCCCAGTTACAGGCCTGTTTCCAAAAAAATGGACTGCTAGACCAGCCCACCGTGGAAACTATACAGAAGGGTTCCATTCTGTATACAAACTGACCAAGTTGTCCTACATTCTGTAGTACTCTTCGCGTGGAAGAGAAACATGCTAAATAGAGGCAACTTATTAAAATTGAGACTGCAATTTGTTCCTTTACTCACACCCTTCAGGTTAGAGGTGTCACTGGTCACCTGGATAGCAGCTCATATGGGCCGCAGAGGAGGCTGCTGCTGCGGCAACAGTAAACCAGCGACTCAAAGGCGAGCAAGAGAAGCGATTCCCAGATCTAAAACACAAGGCGAGACCGTGCTCGCTCCATTATCCTGAACTAGAAAGCCCCTTCACGGTCTAGCCATAGATGCGGTGGGAAGCATCCCAGAGACAGTGGAGGGGGGTGTGGGGCAGGCACAGATTCGAATACGAGGTGCTGTCTGGGGTGTCAGGAAGCTAGAAATACTCCCTGCGTCATAACATTGATGCAATTGGCATCTTAGGTGAGGGAATTGTTCCTAAAATAAATCTTAAATAGCATTGCAAGTGAAAGGCCCTGAGATGCCTCAGGAACTACCTTGTAGTATTCTCACCTATGGAAAATGTCAGGTGTAAAAGATAAACATCTGTGAAATGCCGCTGGTTGATCCAATGCTTATAGGACCTCCCTTCTGAACAGTAGCTAATGGAGACTGAATCTAAGAAACTAATAGCTGAGCCCCTTCTCTTTCCGTATTTTCTTTTTTTTTTGCTTTTTAGTTTGATACTGATGACACGACCTGTGTCTCTAGAGAGTCCTAACAAGCCGTGGAAGCCAGTTAGTCTCTGCTCTAAAAGGTCGAGCGATTGTTGTTGCCAACAAATGCATTCACATGCCTGGTAATCTTACAATGGAGTTTCTATTAAAGAAAACCCAGTTCAAGATATCTTAGATCAGGGGTCTCCATGCTTTTCTGTCGTAAAAGCTACTTATGATCAATGAAAATCATCCCAAGCTACTAATATTATAAATGTTGTAATAGTAACAACATCAAACATGATCCCATTAGTGGCCACCGTTTTCAAGATTGCTTGCAGTGATCACCTCAGTTAATCAGGCATGGTTGAAAGCAGTAATGTATAGACGATGTTGTTAATCAGGCTCATTTTCAGCATCTAACTGATGATAATTTGTTACTAGCTTCAAAATGAGGTCAGCAACTGGGTACAGATGTGCGTATCACAGATATACGGAGCGCATTGGAGATTGTTGACAGATCAGTCTATTCAATCAATTTGAAGCTGCAACAGTTTAAGACTGTCTGTCTTTTATATTACACGCCCAAAATAATCTCTAAATGCAGTTCTAAGGCTCTTGGGGATAAAACTAGATGTCCTAAATGCAGGCAGCAGACATGGTTCATATGTTTGTTGTATGCCCTGCTCTTCAGCAGTATTGGTCTGATGTAACTAAGCTAATGTCTCATTGTCTTGGCTTACATATGGTTTTGTCCCCTAAAGAGATTTTGATGGGTGTTAAATATGAATGTGATGGCGGCACCAAGGGTTTAGTGCCAATAATGGTAGTCTTTGCCTGGTTATGTGTGGCCCGTGTTTGGATCACAGATGCTCCCCCTAAATCCACTGAATGGTGGCTGCTTCTGAGACAAATATACAAGTCAGAGAGGACCCTTGCTAAAGCTAGATAGAGGCCCTTCTTCACTCAGGAACTTTGACAAAACCTGGGCGGGTCTCACTTGGGACATGACACAATATATAACTGATTAAGTAAATATATTTTTGTTACCATTTAGAAATATCCTCACCATAGCTATATATTTATTTTTATTTGTATTGGTCTATGTTGTAGTATATTAATATAGAACCATAATGACGCTCTCTGTTGTGTATAGCTGCACTTTTGTTTCTCAAGACTTAAATTTTGAACATTCTGACGGGGAAAAAAAACCAAGACGTTAATGTGGAATGCCTCTTGGTGAGTAATACCAGCCATAGCTGCAATATCCCCGGAAACAAAGGTAACAATATTATGAATAAGTTTCCCCAGCACCTCATGATTTAGCACTGAAATATCAGCTTTAATTCTATTTTGAAAGTTCAGTCATTTTTCTCCACTAATAAGTTTCTGAAAATGCACACATTCTCACCTTGAGGTCTGGTTTACATATATTATGTCAACCAACCAATACTTTCCTATGTAGTAGACTGTGCTGCACACTGAATAGCTATTTACAAGTAGTTAGAGAGCTACCAGTAGCTCGCAAGCTACTCGTTGGAGAAGCCAGTCTTAGATGCACTCACAAGCATTATTAGGAACGTGTACGTACAATGTTGCGTGTATGCCCATGTGTTGTAACACATTTGTGCACATGGGTCTTGGTTTATAGCAGCAATTTTAAATGTACTGTTCTAACTTAGCTATGTCTTGTTAGAAAAGTGAATTAAAAAATGTGAAAAGCAAGTATGCATCAGCACAAAAATGGAAGCGAGCAGTCCATTAGCACTTTGCTGTTGCCGGGCTTTTATAAAAGTAAGTTAAAAAATAAATGAAATCAATAAAAATATGTTAAGGAGTGAGGCGAGGAGCATCGAGGAGGAAACAAGACCGCCATGGGGAAAGAGGGCAGAGGAACAAGTGGGAAAGAGGAAACCCGTGTAAAATTGGGGAATCTGAAGCAGACATACGTTCAATGACATTTTTTTTTGGTTCTGTTTTCTGAGAAAAGAACCACAGTTACACCCAGGGTCTGGCCCGGGGAGGGAACTAGAGGCGTTAGGGCACTGGAGAACGGTCAGCCTCCAACCAAAGCTATGAACAACAAAAAAAGGACCGTCCCTAGTTGTGTCTTAAGAGATGCCCAATTTAGTGGGGGCAAATCACAAAAATTGACGGACTGGCATCACACACCACCAGGTGTCATGCTTCATCATCTGCCAGTCCTCGCCCTCTAAAAACCGCGTTTGATAGAGGGCGGGCATACACCTGAAGACAGGGATGCACTTCTAGACTAAGTGGGGGCCCAAACAAAAAAAAAGAGTGAGTGAATTTAAAAACCATCATAGTATACCTGAACAATTTTTATTCTATGGGGTTACTATCTGGGATTAAAATATATAAGTGCGGTGAGTGGGGACCTTATCATCCCGTCGCCGCTGTGAATCAGTGATTGTTAATAGGGGGTCAATATGTTTCTGCCTGTATTGTCCACTTGGGTACGTGGCATTCGTCAGGACCTTAAATATTGGGCTCCAATCTTACCACTGGGGGCGTAGGCCTATAGCCAGCTGCCACCTGTTTAGAGAAACCTGTAAGAGAGAGGGGGTGACACAAACATAAAATACTCAAAATGGTTGTCATTCGGTAGACCTTGATGTGTCACAGTCACGCTCCATACTTACTGCTCTCTCCTAAAGTGAAAAGGTGAAAAATGTATATGAGTGTCAGGCATCTGTGTTCACTCTGACATTCATGTGAAACAAATATAGAAGTCTTACCCTATTGGAAAAACCTATTTGCCCCATGGGAGGGGTAGGGGGGAAATCCTTGTGGCCACATTCTGGTGGGAGACGATAAAGGATGAAGACAAAAGGGTTAAAAACCAGACTGGTTGGGAAGGTATATCAAAGATACTGAATTAGTTAGCAGAAAAAAACGTCAGGGCGTGCTTGGTCTACTATAGTTTCAACCTGTTGGAAGAAGAAATCAGAACAATGACTTACAGTTCAAGGCGTACTCCCCGCTAGAAAACCTAGTGCTGCATGCGTCCAGCCTCCTCCCCGGTGACATTAAGTGTAGTGCGCAGCAAGCTTTTATACTGTTGGGTGGGGTCGTGGCATGCGATATGGGTTTCAGGTGAGCGTGGCGCACAGTAATGATGCTGCATTTCCTGTGTCCTGAACGAAGCATGAATGTCAGAGTGAACACAGATGCCTGACACTCATATACATTTTTCACCTTTTCACTTTAGGAGAGTGCAGTAAGTATGGTGCGTGACTGTGACACATCAAGGTCTACCGAATGACAACCATTTTGAGTATTTTATGTTTGTCTCACACCCTCTCTCTTACAGGTTTCTCTAAACAGGTGGCAGCTGGCTATAGGCCTACGCCCCCAGTGGTAAGATTGGAGCCCAATATTAAGGTCCTGACGAATGCCACGTACCCAAGTGGACAATACAGGCAGAAACATGTTGACCCCCTATTAACAATCACTGATTCACAGCGGCGACGGGATGATAAGGTCCCCACTCACCGCACTTATATATTTTAATCCCACATAGTAACCCCATAGAATAAAAATTGTTCAGGTATACTATGATGGTTTTTAAATTCACTCACTCTTTTTTTTGTTTGGGCCCCCACTTAGTCTAGAAGTGCATCCCTGTCTTCAGGTGTATGTCCGCCCTCTATCAAACGCGGTTTTTAGAGGGCGAGGACTGGCAGATGATGAAGCATGACACCTGGTGGTGTGTGATGCCAGTCCGTCAATTTTTGTGATTTGCCCCCACTAAATTGGGCATCTCTTAAGGCACAACTAGGGACGGTCCTTTCTGTGGTTCATAGCTTTGGTTGGAGGCTGACCGTTCTCCAGTGCCCTAACGCCTCTAGTTCCCTCCCCGGGCCAGACCCTGGGTGTAACTGTGGTTCTTTGCTTTGTACAGCCTCTTGGCTGTGGGAACATTAACTAGGGCCTACTCCACAACTGGGAGTCTTTCGAGGACTGTATTGGATAAAAGCCAAACGTCCCATATACTATAATTACATTGGAAGTCCGTGGTGTAGCCACAATCCACCTCCTTAATAATGGAGACGGAAGTCATGTTTGACGAAGACACCTTTACAGAAATACTGAGAACCCCCTCACTACTGGCAGAAACAGTAGTAGCATGCACCGTAAAAAACTCTGACGAATGGGAAGCTCTAACAACCAAGAAGAAAGAACAGATAAGAACAGCTCTTCATGGAGCTTTTATGACAGAATACCTGAGGAAGAACACCGCTCCCAGGGGCCTGATAGTCACCAACGAACCCAGACTCTTTCTGAACAATAAAGAATTCAGGATCAACTGGTCCGGTATAGCCTGGAAATGTACCAAGGACTGGCTGGCGCTCATTATTAACACGGCAAGACAACTGGCGGATGCCCTTCTTGTTGAGATCCAGCAGAGCGAGAGTCGACTTAAAACGACTATTGATATCAAAATCTTTAAGAAAAAATTAGACGATATCAATAACGACCATCAAGAATACCGGAAATTCCTCACCCAGTCAAAGATTACCAAACTTCAAAAGGATGTCTTGAAATTCAATAGGGATACAGTCTACCCCTATACGACTGATGAGTACTACGACAAGGCTCCAGAACCCCAACCTACAAGGAGACGACAGCAGCAACAACGCCCCCGTCCAACTCCCCTGAACTGGACTTTCAGTTCAGGAGATGAGCGCAGTACATCAGAAAGCGGCGAAGAAGACAATGGAGGTACTACCAACCAAGGTCAACAACAAAGACCGCACCATAACCAACAGATGTACGCCCCTCCAATGAATCCGTATGGATTTTGGCAGCAACCACCGTTCTATCCGCCGAACTTTGGCTATTATCCCGGCCCACAACCTTTTTTATCCAGGGGCAGGGGACGAGGCAGAGGAAAACAGAAACAATGGAGAGGACCAAGAGTACACTGGGAGGAAACCGCGGAAGACCAACTAGGCTCAGTAACAAGGAGCAGGGGCAAAGGCACCACAGCCTCAACGAGCAAACAGACACGAACATAGTGAACCTGAGTAATTACCAACTATCAGGACCTGAACAATCAGTACTACAGAAAGGTTTAGGCTTTGTACCCACTCCCCAAAATGATCCATTTACCCTACATACCGAAATGGCACATTTTTTTCAGAAAATCAGACTCAGGGCCTTCTTTGGAGACTCTGAAATATACAAACCGAAGGACGATGGACATACTGATCTAAGAAATATATCTACCTTTTGCCCACCTATACAATCCATTCCATGCCAGGTTCTGGCTTTTGAACAGGCAGTATTGGCAGAAATTGAAAAGATCGATTTTCACAATCTAAAAGGCTTCCAAAACCTAACCCGGGAAGAAAAATCCGCGATGGCAAATCTCAAAACCAACAGAGACATCACGATTAAACCAGCGGATAAAGGTGGGGCCACAGTGATCCTGGACACAAACGCATACGATCAAGAGTGCCTGAGACTATTAGCCGATGCAACCAGCTATGAGGTTTATCAGACGGACCCTACTGGACGCCTAATGACCAAAATAAGGTCCATCGTGGTAGAAGCCACCGCCAACAACTGGATTACACAACATGAAGCAGACTTCCTCATTAATGAGAACCCTAGGATGCCCAGGTTCTATACCCTGCCGAAGATACATAAAAACAAGGTTCCCAACACCAGGAAGACCCATAGTCTCAGGGATCGGTTCCATATTAGAACCCCTATCCCAGTTCTGTGACTGGTTCCTGAGACCTATTGTCCAAAATTCAAGAACCTACCTACGGGACACCAAGGATGTTCTCTGTCTCCTACGTGACATGCCTATCAATCATATGGAAGACACCCTGGTCACCATGGATATTGAAGCGCTATATACCAGTATACCACAGGAGCGCACTTTACAAGTGGTAGAGCAAATAATTCTAAACCAAGATTGGAACTATGTCACACCACAACACTTCATAATGGAATGCGCAGAACTGGCACTATGTGAGAACTTTTTTGAATTCAAGGACGTGATATACCACCAGATCAAAGGTACTTCAATGGGGAGCACATTCGCTCCCAGTCTGGCATGCCTCTACGTACACCAATTTGAGGAGGACCATATCTTTAAGGAAACCAACCCCTACCTTGATCAAATCAAAATGTGGAAGAGGTACATCGACGACGTTCTGATCGTCTGGAGGGGTACCAATGAAGAAGCACAATCATTCGTGGAATGGGTAAACAGCATTGATCCACATTTGAGATTCACACATACCATCGACAAAGAAAGAGCAATATTCCTGGACCTTGAAATCAACCTATCTTCAGAAGGCCTACGCACAAGAGTTCACAACAAAGCAACCGACAAAAACAGCCTTCTGCTTTTTGAAAGCTTCCATCCCAAAGCCCTAAGACAAAACCTCCCGGTAGGGCAATTTCTGCGCATCCGCAGAAATTGTTCAGAAATTTTAGACTTTCATGAACAAGCAGACACCCTGGAAATGAAACTCAGAGCAAGAAATTACCCCAAAAAATTGGTCAAGAATGCCAAAAAAAGAGCTCGAAACAACAACCGGGCAGCTCTTTTAGAAAATACGCCAAAGGAGCCGGCGAACCGGATGGTGTGTGTCACCACCTTTACCCCAGCGTCTAACAAAATTCAGAACATTATTCAAAAGAAATGGCGCATATTAAACACCAGCGACAAAGTCTGGACCCAACCCCTATTTGCGTACAAACGCAGTAGGAACATCAAGGATGAACTAGTCCATACAAAACCACCAGCCGCTACAGATGACAACCAACTGACACTATGGGGCCACCAACGACCAACTGGACATTACCCCTGTGGCGATTGCGTATCATGCCAATTCACGGCCACCACAAAAGAAGTGGACATAGGTACTGAGCGGCCATGGACTCAGAAGAACTTCTCTAACTGCAACACGGAAAATGTAGTGTACCTACTCAAATGCCCTTGCCAACTCATGTATGTTGGCATGACTACTAGGCGTGTAAAGATCAGAATTAGTGAGCACCGGAGCACTATCAGAAGGAAGAAAGATAACACCAAATTAACAAAACACTTCCTTGAGAAAGAACACTCTGATAAAGATCTAAGATGGACGGTACTGGAAGTAGTACAGAAGCGCAATGGCTGCCTCTCACATGTCTTACATGTTAGAGAACAGCGTTGGGTGTTTCGCCTTGGGACATGGAAAAACGGATTGAACGATGATATCCCATGGCTACAAATGAAGTAACTTCCCTTAGCGCTCACTAAAACATACACTTTAACAGTACCCATTATAAAGACAAAAACACAAACAATAGACACAGTAATACATGTGAATAGAGCTACACGCAGTTTCCCTTACTCCCTAAAACTAGAATCATCTTGATGAGCAATCATGCGGTAGCTGTAAAATCAACTTGTGCACTAATTGTAGGTTTAACCACACCGCCACCCTGACTGTAAACAATCTGGGTTTGTTTTCTCTTCCTTTCTTCTGTGTAAATACTCGTAACTGCTCCCGTCATGAAATAATACTCACGAGCAGGGCACATGTTCCCCATATTTCTATATAACTTGTCTACACACGTTAAATATCTCCAGAAACTATGGCAGGCGCTCTCATTGGACCACAGCTGGTCCCGCCCCACCCCAGGCAATCATCTGAGGTAATGACGGGACACAGGAAGCAGCGTGTCATAGAGCAGCGCCATGTGCTGACACACCCCAACGAGGGTCAGGCAACAAACAGGCAACGTGCAGTCCTTTCTGCATGCTTCGCTCAGGACACAGGAAATGCAGCATCATCACTGTGCGCCACGCTCACCTGAAACCCATATCGCATGCCACGACCCCACCCAACAGTATAAAAGCTTGCTGCGCACTACACTTAATGTCACCGGGGAGGAGGCTGGACGCATGCAGCACTAGGTTTTCTAGCGGGGAGTACGCCTTGAACTGTAAGTCATTGTTCTGATTTCTTCTTCCAACAGGTTGAAACTATAGTAGACCAAGCACGCCCTGACGGTTTTTTCTGCTAACTAATTCAGTATCTTTGATATACCTTCCCAACCAGTCTGGTTTTTAACCCTTTTGTCTTCATCCTTTATCGTCTCCCACCAGAATGTGGCCACAAGGATTTCCCCCCTACCCCTCCCATGGGGCAAATAGGTTTTTCCAATAGGGTAAGACTTCTATATTTGTTTCACATGAATGTCAGAGTGAACACAGATGCCTGACACTCATATACATTTTTCACCTTTTCACTTTAGGAGAGAGCAGTAAGTATGGAGCGTGACTGTGACACATCATGGTCTACCGAATGACAACCATTTTGAGTATTTTATGTTTGTCTCACCCCCTCTCTCTTACAGGTTTCTCTAAACAGGTGGCAGCTGGCTATAGGCCTACGCCCCCAGTGGTAAGATTGGAGCCCAATATTTAAGGTCCTGACGAATGCCACGTACCCAAGTGGACAATACAGGCAGAAACGTGTTGACCCCCTATTAACAATCACTGATTCACAGCGGCGACATGATGATAAGGTCCCCACACACCGCACTTATATATTTTAATCCCACATAGTAACCCCATAGAATAAAAATTGTTCAGGTATACTATGATGGTTTTTAAATTCACTCACTCTTTTTTTTTGTTTGGGCCCCCACTTAGTCTAGAAGTGCATCCCTGTCTTCAGGTGTATGCCCGCCCTCTATCAAACGCGTTTTTTAGAGGGCGAGGACTGGCAGATGATGAAGCATGACACCTGGTGGTGTGTGATGCCAGTCCGTCAATTTTTGTGATTTGCCCCCACTAAATTGGGCATCTCTTAAGACACAACTAGGGACGGTCCTTTCTGTGGTTCATATCTGTTTTCTGAGACTCACTTTCAACATATTTCAAAAGGAACGTAAAGATCTACTAAGTACGCCTATAGAAGTAACGTCACTGAACAGCAGTGTTTGGTATTTTTAGAAATATCTTGATATGTAGTGAAGGGTGACTACAGCAGTTGACAGCTGTGAGGCATAAATCCAGCTAGCATGAGCAATGGCAGCATTATGTAACGATGACTGTATTATTATCAGAGTTGCTTATTTCTCCTGATCCTGACAGATTGCCAACATTTCAGTGTGAGATTTAAATCATGGAGAAAGGGATGGTAGAGAGCAGTACGATGGGAAGAGCACTATGCCTTGAGAAGCAGTACATCATATATCTGAAAAGTTTCTTAATACTAATGACCACTCCTATATGACGTCACTGTTGTGGCTAACTTGTCGCGTTTTCACCCAGATCAACACATCTTTTCCCAGGGCTGAGAATATGAAGTGGAAATAAATGGTGTGAAAATATAGAACGGTGTTACATCAATTCTCTTCGAAAGATAAAAGGTAACTGATGTATGCTGGGACCTCACCACAGCACACTTGGTTCCCTGTTGCCTCCACTCAACAGGGAAGTTTCTCCTGCCCACTGCAAACTGAGGGGAGCAGAGAAGGAACAGAATCACCACATGCTTTGTGACAAGGAAGGAAGGCCGGCTTTAGAGTAAGGGGCGCCTGGTGCAGAATCCCCCCCCATGACCTCCTTCTCCAAAGCTTCCCTCACTACCACCTTCCAACAGTGCCACTCATCCCTCCACAGCCCCTCTCTCACATGCATTTCTTTTGTTTTATAGCACTGGTACCCACACTAACGCTAGGGTGTCAGAGCACTTTAAATCACACATACATTATACAGAGGCCTTGAATCTTACGTGTGTAACTCAGTCTATAGGAAATGTTATACAAAAAACGGAGGATTCCTGTTCTCTGATCCGTATGGACACGTTCTTACAGCAGGCATATTAACTTGCTACATTTCTTTATGATGAGTCAAAACTGCCACTAGGCAAAACTTCGGTCTCTCTCCAGTAGAAACATAAATCACCTGGTTATCTTCACATTTTTATTGTTACCTGAAAACTGCTGAAGCAAGGAAACAGCAGGTGCTTTCAAAGCCAAAAGTTATTTCTGAACACAGCATCTCTCCAAAGCTCAGCGCCAGATGCGGCTGCATGAGTCGCACAGTCCTAAAGCCGTCCCTGCAAGGAAGTCCAATGGAAGCGCTGTTAAAAAGTGCTAGCACTTCACCTGCTGAATGGAAGAGCTGTGAACGAGCACCAGCTGTTCATCTGCAAAATGAAAATAATGCAAAAGCGTGCCAGCACTTTACCTGGTGAGTGGAAGCACCGTTAAATAGTACCAGCACTTCAAAAGCAGAGGAAGCGTTATGTGAAAGAGTTCTAGGCACTTCATCCGCTAAATGGAAGCAATGCAAAAGAGTACCAGCACTTCACATGCCTAAAGGAAGTGCTCTGAAAGAGTACCGCCACCTCAAATGGGACCGCTGTGAAAGTGTGGAAGCACCGCACATGCCAAATGGGAGTGCTGTGAAAGAGTTCTATATGGCGACCACTTCACTCCATGTTATCATCGACAGACTTTCCATTCATGAGCTTTTTACGTACAAAGCTTTGCAATCAGGTGTGTCAGTCAAATGCATTCAAGGGAAGCAAAGCAAGACTTCAAACACAGAATGCATTTAGCTGACACATTAAAGCCATAGGTGCGCACTGTCGAGTATCAGCACTTCACCCGCTGAATGGAAGCAGTCTAAAAGTACACCAGCACTTAATCCTCCGAATAGAAACGCTGTGAAGGAATATCATACTTGACAAGGCTCTTGTGTTCCTCTTGACATAAGGCTCAAAATCTAGGTTATTGAGACATGGCCGTTCCTCATTGGATCAGTGAGAATCCCCAACTAGGTATAGCTCTTACAGTACTTTTAATTAAGCCAAAATTCTCTCCTTAAAACTGCTAGTAAGTGATTACAGTAATCCGTCCAGGCTTGTGTCAGCTGTTTTAATTTTGTAAACACTTTGTCTTCCTCCCTTCTTCTACTAGTAACAAAAAAGCGGATGGATTTGCAGACTCTATTCTAAACTTTCATACACTGTACCCAAATCTTCCTGCTCTTTGACAAACTGTAGACTACCTCCCCCCTAAATCCAGAAGCAGAATTCATTCCTTGCATGAAACTGCAAAGCATATTATGCCACTCCTATGTTCGATTTCTTCCAGGACCTCACTGTCCTACTTGAATGTTCATTTTTCATGTGTTCTGCTTGATCCACAGAGCCCTTGCCATTGTTTTTTTACTCACCTGGCTTTAAGACTCTACGTGCACCTCCCTCTCCCCTTTACCATCACAGGTAAATAGCACCAGAAGTAAAGTGGTTTTACTGCTTACTCGCCTATGGGCCAAATGGCGAAACTAAATGATGCGTTACTGTCTGGCCTATAAGCTAGTTAATGAGGATATTTTTTGATAACGTAGGCTGCCATTTTAAAGTTGAGATGCATTTTGTGTACAAATAAAGTCAGTTTTGCCCCATGAAGAAGAAGCCATTTGGCAAAATAGGTCACTGATCCAAGCTATTAGGATCTCATCCAACATTTAAAGTTCTCATGATAGTCTGGGATACAAAATCATTGAAGTCATGGATTCTTCATCACAGCCAGAAGCCATTGAAGGTGCAAATGTCATCCATTGAGAAATCATTTGGAGTTAAATAATTGCCAGGCCTTTTGGAGACCTCTGACATAGTAGATCGCATAGACAATATTGTTTTCTTTCAGATGACACATTAAAAAAAAAGGACTTTCATTGGTTGTGATTAATTATTTACCATTTTTTATCAATAATGTGTAGTGTCCATTTTCACACGTGGCTTACATCTACAGACTGATATAGTGTTATATTAGATTATTTTCTATGTTGTATTGTTTCTACACTGGACCTATTCACTTGTCAATGTTTCAGTTTTTGTTCGAATGCCTCTGGATGATCTTAGCATATAGGGTGCTGGATAATTATTTTAAAATAGGTTAGTGCTTAGGTGCTAAGGTAATATGACATTTATTTTGTATGTGCTCTGATTTCCTGTAGAAATTATATATTTGCTCACACCACAGTGAAACTGCAGAGGTGTTGGAAGTGTGTATATAAACCCCTTGATTTGGGGGGGGGGGGGGTGAGACAGATTCTATTGAGCTTTCCTATGCTGCTAGGGATGGTGCCCGATTTTCTAATGATTTTGCTGCTGATTGGGACATAGAGAATGTCCTGATTTTTGCCTACTCTGTAAAACTTTGCGTCTGTGAGCCTCAGCCACATCTTTAGGATTTCAGGGTCCCTGGACCAAACATAATTTTGGGGGCCCTAGATTCATGATCCAGTTTCAGCTCATTCATGCCATTTGTGGCCAGGTCACTGAAAGTGCAAAGACACAGTGGTCCAAATTCTGTTTACTTCACTTATTCAAGGATAATGACATGTTTTCAATATTAAACTATACAGCAGCTCACTAATATTATTGCAAATAATCTTTGTAACCTCCAACCATTTCTCATATGGGAGGTCTTGTTTGTATCTAAAAGAAACTTTTTAATGGATGTTACATAGTATTGAAAAACGTAAACATTTTGCAGCAGAATGTCTGTATTAGACTCCTACAGACCCCCCACATTAAAATGGAAAGATAAATGGTATTGAAAACAATCTGATTAAGAATTATTAACCCTTTCGATTCGCATGACGGAGCGGTTCCGTCATGCGCATCGGTTGCGCTGTGCGGATGACGGAACCGCTCCGTCATGGCCCCGCCCGCGCACGAACCCTTCAGCACAGCGCGGTAATCCGCGCTGAAGGGGTTAAAGGCCATCATGGCAAGACTCCCTGCAGAACAGAGCTGGCTGTATCAGGGGCCCCCTGAAACGCTGGGCCCACTTTACCCATCCTTTAAACTGTCACTGAAGAGCCTTCACATCATAGACTCTCTACCGCTTATTTTGTAATAAAAGACTTTACCTTTTCATTGATCTAGAACTCAGTTACTGAGTTGACCTCCTTACTTAATGAGCTGCTTCGGCCTGCTGATTTCATGTTGCGGAGTTGCCTCATGAAGGTGAGGTTTAACACAGTCTATGATCCAGTAAATGTGGGAGCCTTGATTTAGATACATTTTGGGGTACTGCTTTGCTTCCACACTTGTTTCATACATGTTTTTAGTGAGCTTTTAATTTGTCCCTTTCTTCTAGTTCGATTTGTGAACATTTATATTTTCAACAGTTGGCACAATATTGTGTTCTTCTTAAGCTCCGCGCTCTATTTGAGCCATTGGTTGCTGGTGGAGCCCACCGGCACTCATTTTTGGGGACCAGCAATTATTTTTCCTCATCAGCTATTGACCCGAGAGCATGAGAGGGAAAAAACACACAAAGGGAAAAGGAGGAATAAGAGAAAGATGAAAAAACCATCACAAAGAGAGAAAGCAGGGACCGGCAAGAGTGAGATAAAGGGTCAGGCAGTATGCGGTAGTGGATTAGAGTCCTGAGGTAAATTCAAAACTACGCGCCTTGGTATTCAGCACGCTGATATTTCGTAGCGCTGGCCGTGAGCTTCTGAGGAGAGCTGTGGACACCGACACTCATTCTTTTTCAAATAAAGAGCTGTTTAAGAACTTAACCTGGCATTAACCTGGCGAGCCTGCACAGGGATGCAAATGCAGTAATTCAGGGCTGCCTACCAGGCCAGTCAAAAGCTTTTATGAGTCCAAAACTCATTGCAGGCCTTCTGGAGAGTTCCTTCGTTTTTGCCAGGTGTTAAAGCACTTGCTTCTAATAATTGACGGAATGCTGAATGATTCAAACATTCTCCCCCAGTCAAGAGATCTGGGTAAAATCCATTGTTCTTTTTCTCACTACGCCACCCCAGTTTCGACCCAGCTATATGCAATTCAGGCTTGACCCTGTGCCTCATGGGAATAGTCCACACCGAACTTCAAAGCCAGATCCTCCCTGGACCGGAAACAAGCATCCTGGGACCGGTTTTGGGGCATCACCCCTCATCAGCCAGGCTACCTTGAATCCAGTGGCACACTTAGGGCAAGAAAACAAAAGACATACAGATGATGGCCTTTTATAAAAGTGGGCATTTCTCTGTGATGATGACTCTTTGTGCTTTTCAACCAGACTCCAATCCACATCTATTGCTGGGTGACAGCTATACTTGGTGCATACTTTCAAGACAGCCACAACACAGGAAGGGCTGGGTGTGACAGGGATTACTTCTGCATTCATCTGCATACTGATGGTCTTCCTGGGCTGTGAGAGGTCGTTCACACTTTACATGTGTATAGGTGGTGTCTTGCCCTCACACAAAGGGCTGATTTACCCCCCTACTGAAGCCTGGAACCGTGGCTGGGTTGAAAGGGTTCCTTTGAAGTCACCCTTGAACAATTACATTTTTGAGTATAAGTACAGGGGCTCTGACCACATGTTTTTTAACACTGTATAGGACTTGCAACCAGACGCTGCTGGCTCTACATGCTGCACATTGCCATAGGACTGCCTGGAGAAACCGCCATTGGGACTGTTTGCTTTGTTCTGTTGGCCTGCTGCCTGCTAGGGCTACCGGAGAGACTGCCACTTTGCATCCTGCCTTATGTGCTGGCCTGCTGCCTGTCTACTTGCTCTGTGTACCCTAGTGCTCTCCAGGGATGGGGTGGAATACCCCATCCCCATTCTGGCCATCATAAGCTTTTTAGTCAGCGCATGTGAGCGCTTCGTTGGTTACTTTAAGCGCGTGGTGAGCGCTTCACTTTTAAATCTGACTGCAAGCAGTTGAAGCAGTGTGTAGTGAGCACTAGTCATTGTTCCGATTAACTCTTGGTGAGCGCTGGGTTCCTGGTATAGAGCAGTGTATGGCAAGCACTCACCCTCCTCTGCCCAGAAGGTAGAATTTCTCTGGTTACTGAATTTGTTCGTTCCTGCCACCACCTGGAAGGAAAACAGCAACATACTCCCCATGCCGCATCGACTGCAGAGGGCGCTCCTGGCTGGCCAGGCGCTTCGCTGATCGAGGAGGAGCAGGTCCCCAGTGACGGGGGCACTGCTCTGGTTGTGATAAAGGTACTAGGCCTCAGGGTGGAGTCCTTGTGGGTCCTCTGTGAATGTGGGACCCCGCGTGGCGACTCCTAGTTCCTGCTTTCCTCAACAGCTGTGCCAGACTTTTGTGGGCAGCTGCCGCATTCACTCCAGTACGGAGGGGACCAAAGGCGGTCTCCCATCTCTTATCTACAGCCTTCCACCCGGTGTTTGGGCCATAGCTTGGAGTGCTTGACCAGTGTAACAAGACTGAGTGAAGCCTCGGCAGAGGTCCCTGGGCTCTGCAAGGAATCGCCCTGAGTGAGAAACTTGCTATAAAATACCTTAATACAACTAGTAGGCGTGCAGGTGCTCCTGTGCCTTACATGGGATCCCTAATTACTGTATAAAGTGTAATAGGAGTGCAGGTACTCTATGTTCTTATGTGGATATTTTGTGATCCATGCATTTATTGTGCCATATGATACTTCATGTGTTTTGTCTCCAAAGTAACATTACTTGCACTAACGTGGTGATTCATGTACCTTTTCATAATCTGCTGCATTTCATGCCCTAAATAATTACCGCTGTATGTCGATTTTTGCCTTGCATTGTCCAAAATAATGAGCACTATTTAAGTAATTGCATTGGCTGCACAGTATTTATGATTCATTTCGTTGTGGTCTGAGTTTATGTATAATATGCTATCTTTTTTATATAATCTGGTGTGGAGCCGCTTGTGGTTTATGCAATGTGTTTGTGCGTGGGTCTTTTGTGCAAACGCTTTACACATTGCCTCTGATGCTAAGCGTGACTGCCCTGCGGCAATCTACCAGAGGGCGAGCACAGGTTATCTTTGGTATGTAACTTATTTGCCCTGACTAGAGTGGTGAGGTTCTGCCTGGCTTAGGTGCATACCCTATCCAACCAGGAACCCCATTTCTAACACTATCCTTCCAGGGCATTGGTCAAAACTGAATTGAAGGGTATACTAACAAAGTTGTCTCAGTATTGATGAAGGATGGGAAATAATGTGGTATCCTGGTGGTGCTCTCGTGTTAAGAAGGCAAGTGATACTAGGAAGAGGGAGATGTGATTCCTATCAGGAAAGGCCCACTGCAATAAGATGGTGTCTCATCTCGTCCACAACTCTTAACCTTGCCACATCACTCTGTGTCAATGCACATTGTTGAGGGAAGTGCCTGTCCTGCAGACATTGGTGCTTAATGCTGACAATATTTTGTAGATTTTCCATATTCATTTGGACAAATTTACAACCAAAATAACACTTGAATTTTAAAGCACAAACATCTCTAGGCCAAAAAAAATTACCATATTAATAGCAAAGTTGAAGTCTGGCATAAGCTTAAAAGGGTCTGAACGCCCGTAAGTCATTCCTTTGGCCTCACCGGGGTAGGATTGACTTAAGCGCTTGATCTAAGAAAGTGACTGTGGTCACAGACGGTTTCAAATACTTAGAGGTATTCTTGTCATCTTCCCAATTTGATATATGCGACAGGAGTCTGGCCCCATTAATGACGCAGACCAAGACACAGATTCAATCCGGGTCCCACCTACCTCTGTCCTTATTTGGCACATCAGCAATCTTTAAAATGGTCTCCCTCCCTAGCTTGCTATATCAGTTACAGAATCACCCATGGTTCAGGCAGATGAACGCACTCCTGGGTCAGTTCCTCTGAGGTGGGGGTGCCGCCAGGGTCTCCCTGAGAACCTATTTCTATTCCATATACTGCACGGTAATGGCCACTCCAGACATCCAGGCATATCATGCAGCGTCTCACCTCCTGTTACTGAATGCTGGTGGTATGGGGATCAACAGGACCCGGCATATGTAGTAGAGCGCTGGCTGATGGACGACACAACACACACTTCTACAAATGGGGACGGCACTTCGTACCCTCCCGCCGGCGACAAGGACTGTGTTTGTGGTATGGAAGCAGGCTCTGTGGCGGAGGGGATGGTGGGGCCGATTGACCAGAGAAACTCCCCTATGGCACAATGTCCTCTTGCCTCAACTTTAGACACTGACTGGATTCAGTGGTTTGGAGAGCATAGGTATATCCCCATTGGGGGTGGTCATGCTGGGTACAATCTTAAAATCCTTTCAGGAGCTTCCATGAGAGTGTGATATGCCCCACACACAGTTCTATAAATACCTCCAGCTCCGGCATGCCTTCTCCCCATATATTATACACCTGCATAATATACCAGAGTTTAATCCTATCGAGGCAAAGGTCTTTATGGACAACTTAGGTGACCATAAGATAACTAAAATATATATAACGATAATTACTAACAGCCCCACCACATTAGATACACTTTGAGAAGGCCTGGCAGGAAGATCTGGGGCCGCTGGACGAAGATGACTGGACAGAAGCACTAGAGTCCCTGTGTGGTGCGGCAGTAGCATCACGTCTACTGCTTATACAATTTAAATACCTTCACCGGGTCTATTTTACCAGACACAGGCTGTGGAATCCCCAGTATGCTTGTGATATAATTCTAAGGAGGGTACTTGGTTCCATACAATCTGGCAGTGCACTAAGCTTCAGAGATTCTGGGAAAGCATCCTGAATTGAATTTCGGAAGTTCTGGGGTGAGACGTACCTACCTCGCAGAGCCTGGCCCTTTTATACATCACGGACGGTATAGGAGGTAATACGTATTAACATCATTTATTGTTCCTCTGTCTTACATTAGCGAAACGGCACACAGCCAGGGCATGGAAGGCCACATCCCTGCCACGGGTGGAGGTGTGGAGGAGGGGAATGGAATTTTGTATGGACTTGGAACTCACAATTTTTAAAGCGCTGGGATACCCCCAGAAGTATCCCAAAATTTGGAAGAGGTGGGCAGACTACCGTGGTCTCTATGTGGAACCTGTCGCCTCAATCTCACAGGTTTCTGAGGCATTGGGATAGTAGCGAGGTGGGAGGTTTACTTCTTTTATGTTCCAGGCTGATGTGGCTTTAGGGGCAGGGGGTAAACGACATCGGGAAAGGTTTTGATGGCATGGCATGTGTCTTTATTTGCTTTCAATGTTGAACCTTATGTTATAATTGTCGACATTAGCAATTAAACTCTGCGCACTCTTGTATGTATTAGTATTCCTGGTTTTACCAGGATATGTGTGGCTGTAAGACCTAATAGAATTTGTTTTGAAAAAAAAGGGTCAGAGAAACTAATTTCTGAGATGGTGATGTTCACGTGTGGGGAAATAGTCAAAATGCTGACTCAATGTATCTCCACAGTGGCTCTGTAAGAACAGTATTTATGTACATTCATTGTGAAGGGACCTAGTGTGTAGGCCACTGTCGCTCTGTGCTGTTGACTGTTCATTTACCATAGAGGCAATAATGACTTTGCTGCAGACCCTCTGATTATATTTAAACCAAAGATGTTTAAACTTACTTTCTCATTAGGCCTGTCCTTCCCCTTGCTGGGCTGATGAAAGAAGAACTTAGACCTCAGATGCTGTGGCTGGCTCACACAAGCAGGGATCGAAGTGTCTGATCTCAGATGAGAGGCTGTCCCTTCATGGTGTAACAATGATCAGTCATTATCTATTTAGTGGTTCGCCACAAAGAGCTATTTCATCACAGCATTACATTTACTGCTGTGTTTCAACTCTGGGGAGAAATGAGCATGTTACTCTATCTTATATAATAACTCAGTTTGACATTATACAATAGAGATGCAAAGAGTGATTGGCCTGGACAAAAGTAACGATTGCATCGCTGCAAAAGTGCGCAGTATTAAAGGTCGATAAACCAAGAATGCATTCTATCACTCAGTGGTCGACCATTTTATTCATGTGAATGGTTTATTAATAAAATACTCTTTCAAAACGCTTATGGTGCACCTCTTGAAGCAACATTTAAGACAGATTACATTTTTTTTAAATACAAAGCTGATGGATATTCGAGATTATCTTTGTATCACCCAGAATGCAACAAGTTTGTATATGTATTCTATATTAGATAGGGGAAACCTTGTTCAAGCAGTGTTGAACTATTCTACAGCTGATTAATCCTAGTGAATGTATACATATTTCTTTGTCTGGGCATTCTCTTCCCACTTGACTTAGGGCGAATATAGTAACACAAAAATATAATGGACGGAATGCTGAACATTGCCAATCATTCACCCCCAGTAACAGATCTGGAAAGGGTATGCCCAGATCTGGGTGCCGTGCTCGCTATGCCACTAGATTCAAGCTAGCCTGGCCAATGAGGGTGATACCCCAAAACCGATTACAGGATACTTGTTTCCTGGTCCAGAGAAGACCTGGTCTGGCAGTTCGGGCTGGACTGTTCCCATGGAGAGCAGGGCCAAGACTGATTTGCATGTGGCTGGGATCAAACTGGAGTGGCATGGTGAGCAAAAAAAAGATGTGTTCAACCCATATCTATGACCGAGGGTGAATGTTTGACAATGTTCAGCATTCTGTCTATTATCTTATTTTGTTGCTATAGATATTTAATTCTACATAGTATTTTTTCAAAAACACAAGCTACTTTTGTTTACTTTTCAGTGTGGAGCGATAGAAAAAGTATGGAGGCTTCATATGAAGTTTTAGGATCCTGAATATTTATACCTAGCGAGTCATAGTTAAATCACAAAAGATAATGGAATTGACAAATCAGCAATGTTCTGATGATTGTGCAAATTGATTTGTCAACGTGTATTTTTTTTAAATTTCATGAATGATCTAAACAGTTGTACATGTGGCATGGTGGATTCCAGCAAACAATGTGGATTATTTTTAAGTCTAAATACATTTTTATTGCTATTTTACTTAATCCACATGACGAGTACAGCATTTAGTGAATAAAAACAGAATGTTCCCCCACCCATCGTATGTTCCTCGTCCCTCAATCTCCCCCTTCATAGATTATTTTCAAATGTGTAGCTGAATATGAATTCAAATGAGATACACATATAGATATTTAGGAAACCAGTTCACCACAAAAGTTGAGTTTTGGCAACTAGTGACCGTAAACTTCCACAAAGAAGGACATTGAACACGTTTATTAATATTTATTTAAGCCTGTGAACTTGCAAAATAAAGATCTAGGAGTCTTTCTGGGTGGGACATGTATTCAGCAATCACTTTCGTTTGAACACAAATTTCTCTTGAATTTGATTACTTCCAACAAAAGAGGTACCATGCTTTTGGAGAGCTTGAAGAACGAGTAGTCTAAAATGGAAACAAATGTAGAATTTCTTTTCTAACATCAAGAAATTTAGGCAGTAATACTACATGAGTGGGCCAAAATGGGCTATAGCTAATGCTGAGCAGGAAACTATCACAGGGGGCAAAGTCATCCACTACGAGGTAATTTGCCTAACTGTAAGGAAATGCCTCTTTTTGCATGGTCACCCCCAAAGTTTGGGACTGATGCTGCTGTTTTGTTTTACTTGAGTGCACTGAGGCCTGCTAACCAGACCTCAGTGCAAATGTTCTAACCCCCTACAAAATTTATGTTGAATTGGCTAACCCCAATTGGCATAAGAAGACTTACTTATAAGTTCCTAGTATATGGTACCAAGGGTAACCAGGGCATGTCCCCCCAGGGCTGCAGCACTGATTGTGCCACCCAGTGGGGACAAAGTACTGAATGACTCCCAGCCTGCCACTTCAGCCTGGAAGAGCAGTTTTAAAACGACTAGTTCGACTTTGTCATTTAAACCAATGGCAAAACCCCCACTTCCCTCAACAATATATATGTCTCCCCTAAGGAAGGCCTATGGAGCCTTAAGGCAGGGAGTTCTATATTATTAAGTGTGGCATATACTATTAATATATGACTTAACAGTAAAGCTCCAAATTGTCGTTTTTGCTATGGAAAGGTTAGTAGCCCCAATTGGCTAATACACAGTTACTGGCTGACTACCAAAATGGGTAAGTCAAGGTATCAAATTAATCGTGGTAATAAACCCAACTTGATCCCCAAGTCAAATTTAATGTAACTTTTAAGGAACTTTTAGAAAGTTGTCTCTTTGTTGCCCAGTTTGTCCAGTGGCCTTGCACTGTTGCTGGCCACCAGACAGCTGTCATTCCTGCCACGATCCGTTTCCCAGATGTCTCAGGAGCAGAGCATATTCAGAATAAAGAAGGTGACAATGGACAGGAAGCTGCTTGGCGTTCTAGTCATTCCCTGCCTGCAGCTTCCTGCTGTTGGTTCCCTTACTTTAATTCACGGGTCCTCCTTGATGTTCCGGCGTTCTCGGCGATTCCTCGTTGGGTATCCCTCACAGTGTGTGGCCTCTCTTTGTCCGCTTCGTCATATCCGCTCTCGTTTGTTCCTGCACTTTTGTATTTGTAATTCCTGTTTCAAAACAAGAGAGAAAAAACAAATGAAAGAATCAGCGCTGTGCCAGTTGCAGTCTTTTTGCATCTATAACATAAACTGTTAAGACACTTATCTGACTTTGCACCTTGCTTGATGATTCAGCACCAGAGTTTTTGTCCCTGACAAAATGACCTATGGAGAGAAAAATACAATATGATGAAATGCTTTATTTTGGAATATTGAAATAATTCTAACACACTAATTCTTTACTGTTCCTTTTCTTCTACTATTTTAATCCACTCTATAGTTTTGCTTTTTTGACTTGATCTTAAGACTAGTAATGGATGACTATAGAAATGCATAATGTAGATCAATCAAAATTTCTTTATTTCCGTTTAACAAACCATAAAAGAAGTGACCGTACAGATCCTGAATGTCATTTGGAATAAAAAGAGCGTTTCGGAAAACAATGTGCAAATAAGAAATAAAAGCGCTCAAGTTGACTTTAAAAGGATATTAGCATAATATGAATAAAACAATATCCACAGGGTTCATGACTTGGGTCTCACTAACATAATTATGTGGCAAAAGTGCAAGTGCTTCATTAATATTAATATAATGTACATATATTTCTTTTTTCCTTCATTTTATTTTTTGAGATTCAAGTTATTCCACTTGAGCCTTCTTAAGATGGACACAGTAATGCATAAGGTGTACTGTAGACTAGGAACTATTTGGTTCACGATATCGCTTGTTAATCCTAAACTACTTATATACTACTTGAGATATGCTTCGTTTTTCCATTCACCAAAGGTGTTTAAAAACTTGTTGATGATATCCACCACATGTTTTGCAGAACTCTCTGGTTTATCAAAGCGAGGAAGCATTATTGGCTCCCAAATTCCAGAGGGGTTTTCACATACTGAATATAGTCTTCAGTTGTTCTGTCTCATCCGTGGCAGTCTCAAAGTTACAATTCAGTCTTAACAAAGGAGATAGAAAGTCCATAACAAATGGCCTGCATTTGATACTTAAAATATCAAGGCTGATTAAAAAATAAGGTGTTTCAGTATCTCGATAGATTGATATTGAATCAAACACAAATTGGAATATGCAAGAAAACGTCTGTGTTTGCTGGCCCATGATAACATGGCAGAACAGAGTTGGGACGTAAAATGCTCACCTTGTGTACCTTTGATGTACCACCTGAAGGGGCATCATTATGCCCAGATGTGGGTCCTGTGCTCACTATGCCACTGGAAACAAGCTATACCTGACTGATGTGCCCAAATCAGGGCAAAACTAGTCTTGGGTTGCTTGTGTTTCTGTTCAGGAAGGACCTAGCCTGACAGTTCGGGCTGGACTGTTCCTATTACAGGGTTGACTGATTTGCATAGGGCTGGTTCCAAACTTAGATGGCATGGTGGGCAAAAGCGATGGGTTGGGATATTGCACCGTGCGATTGCCAGTGGTTAGATAAATTGTAGGTATTCCTGCCATCACCTTTTGTGTATTCCACATAGTGAAAGATGGGCAATAAGTTATCTAAATAGTTCAATTGAGCACCCGAAGGAAGCGTGGCCTTGAGAGATGTGCTAGTCAGTTTAGGAATGCCTGCCAATAATGCATTGTCTCTGTTGAGATGAGAGTACTTAGGTTCACAATGTTAACCTATGTCATGTGGTGGTTTGAATTTCTCCAGTTGGTGTAGTTTAAAGGAGGTTGATTTTGTCAATTTGGAGATGTGTTCCTTCACTTTGAGGTATTGTTCAGTCCAAGAGTTGGCCTTGGGAACCATAGAAAGAGATATTTTCATTTCATTATAGAGTGTTAAGAATTACACCTGGGGTTATACACGCTGCAAGTCTTCAAGACTGGAATAATGTGATCTATTTCTGGCATGAAGATAAGGCTTGCTGCATGATTCTGAGCGTGTAGTTCGGTAGTGGCCTTGACTAGAAGGTTCCTATTAGCTACTGTTGCAGGAATTAATGTGACCATATACTCACTGATTTGATTAAAGCTATCCAAGGAGACATGAATAATGGGAAGGATCCTACAGAGTTGGTGCAAAAGATGAAATACACCTTCCTCAATGTTTGTAATCAAATTCAAAACTTTAAAGATGAATTTTAGTTAGTGGCACTTGGATGGAAGAGAGGTGAAACCCATCATTGAAAGCCAGCGGAACAGCAGGAAGGTGGGTTCAGTGCCAAAGAGCAACTCCTCTGTCTTTGATCTAGTCAGCAGATCCAAATTAATTAGTTATATTGTTAGAAGTGAATATGGCAAACCATTGCCTGTACTCAGATTCCTTCCAAAGACAAGGTGAATCTGGTTGTCAGCAGCATACGTGATGAACCAAGGTTGTAGCTGTCAAGAATACTCATGGGAAGGGTACAGTAAATGTGGAAGGGGATCTGCAATAAGGTAGCTCCTTGAAGCACTCCACAAAGGATGTCAATAGTGGCAGCAGTGGGCTCTATCTGGTGATTTTGCTTAGCCAAGTGAAAATCATTGCTGCCCCATTCTCCAATTCGATTGGTTATGGTGAGGCAATAGTCGTATTAGCAAAGTCTACTGAGAGGTTGAAGATCACGGTAGATGCTTGACCTTGAGCTCATGTACTAGGCAGATTGTTTCTTCTCTTATGCTCACAATGGGGGTTGTCCAGTACAGTTGTGTGTCATAATTCAGTTTGCAAGTCGGAGGTTCGTTGGTAGAATTTTGGATAAGGCCTGGGGTGTTTTCACAAAATTATTGATTGTGACATGACTGATCTTCAGTGGGATGGAAGGGAGGGTTGGTCATACTAATGAAGGGTGGGCAAGGTTGGACACATAATTTTCTTGGGTTCTTGTTTTTATTGTTCATTTACCTTGTAAATAACATTGCCAAGGATATCACCCTCCAACTCCCGATAGTTATCTTAAAAGGTGATGCTGCTATTATACATAAGTCACCAAATAGAATTCACTGGTGCATTTGAAAACCGGACTACTACAATATTGTGTACTCAGCTTCCAAAAGACGTTAAAAAATCTTAGATAGTTCAGAATCACGCTGGCTCTGAAGAAGAAAAACCAGATTGTGTTGCAATAAAGTCTCTTCATTGACTTTATTTACACACAAATCAGGTTTACAAAGACCAGGTTTAAGTTGTCGGAGATGGTGTTAAACCTCAGTTTCATGAGTCAACATGTCCCCGAGGTAACGCACCTCCCAAACTATCATACAGCAGAGTAAAACAGTTAATTTATTATTGGGGCCCACTTAATAACTGATTTCTAGATCAAGGAAAAGCTAAAAGGTTTTATTACAAAAATTCAAAAATAAGTGGCACAGGCACAATGCTTTGAAAGCTCTCAGATGCAAAGTTGTACAGAGTGTGTAAAAATCAGAAATATTTTAAGTCTCATTGGGCAGCAAAAACATAAGACAATCGAGCAACATCCCTAGTAAAATAGGAAAGTCTTAGCAGGCTCGCACCCAAATCATGGGATTTTATACACAATTCTTGCATAGAATTGTTACGAAAACTGCTAAATCTTTGTGGTGTGAGCAAAAGTATAATTGTTTTAGCAAATCAGAACAGAAGACTAATATACGTCATTACTTTAACACATTAGCATCATCGCAATTCTAAAAAAGCTTATTCAACACCTTCTATGATAATGTCATCTGGTGATATTCAAGCAAATAGGAAACGTTTAAGCAATAATGCTTTTTCCCAATGAATAAACCAGTGACAAAATAAATGAGATAAATACTTGTTGTAATATTACATCAACACCATAGCAAGTTCAACACTAGCGAGGCAACTACTACAGTGGAAATAAACCATTATCTTATCAGCTGAACTGAGTGCTCTCTGAAGCCTGTGGGGAGGGGATGTGTGCAGGGGAAGCAGAAGTGAGTGACAAGGATAGCATCTCTTATCCAAAATGGAAATGTATACAGACATGTGGCCTAGCTAAAGCACTTTAATAACGTCACTTCTGTACATTATGTGAACATTATTTCAATTGCAACTATATTAATTCAGTCTATGCATGTAGGACCATGTGTAAAATTGCATATTATAAGTCATTATTAGTGCACAAAAATATAAACTTGAAAAACAATCCCACAGTTGGATGTGGGAAGTTATAGTGTTGTTGTTTTTTTCTTTCACCCACTCTCTCACTCCCTCTGGTCCTGAATACATGGTTTCATTAGCTGTGAGAAATTGGGTTGCTGGTTGCAGCAACAATCCTTGGCTGGGTGAAACACAATAGGTCACTAAATTAACCTCTGGCAGCTTGGCACAAAAGCAGGCATGCTTAACTTAGAGGCAATGTGGGAAGTATTTATTCAGCACTCAAGCAGTCATAAAGTGAAAATACAACACAAGAAAAATCCCACACCAATTTTGCAAAATATTTTGCACCAAAGCTAGAAGAATCCAATCAGTAGAACCAGAGGTAAGCCGTTTTAAAGATTTAAGATAATTATAGCGCATAAATGCACAAAACGTCACTCACCATTCTCTTTCATGCAAGACCGAATGAAAGTTAAAAGTTCAGGCTGACCAAGATGGGGCACTGGCTGGATAAAGGAACCAGATTAGTCCTGCTGTAAAAGTTACCTTCGAAAGACCAATGCGAAGAGTTCCGTTCATGATGAAGGAGGCCGTGTGTAGCAGAGAGAGTGTTGCGATGGTCGTCACTGTAGCACGAAGAGCAGGCCTGGTGTCATGAATGGTTGTCACTGTAGTGCAAAGATCCTTTCGAGCATCACGGACGGTTGTTGCTGGAGCTTCACGTTGATGGTCACCATGGGCTGTCTATGCTGTAGCGTGAAGTGCAGATCTTGTGTTGGTGGTTGGCGCAGGTGGCAAGATCTTGCATGTACGCTCCTGTTTTCGGGCGCAAAGAGCCTGAAACTTCAGGATTTCTTCTTGTCTTCTGGGATGAGCACAACTGATGCTCCACCAAGGGTTCAGGACCTGGGAGGCACCTCTTGGGGATCAGGAGCTCACTTTGGCTGAGGCCAGCAGGGCTCAGGCACGTCCAGTTGCAGGTCCAGATCAGCAGGTCTGCTGGGCAGTTGCCGGGAGGCCTTTGGAGCTTGTTGCGTCCCTGTGGATCAGAACAAGTTAGTCAGCTGACCCTTGGCGTCGTTTCACCCTGTGATAAAGAGTGCAGGTCCAGTCTTCCTTCTCAGACGGCAGGGCAGGCCTCAAGCAGCAGGCCAGTCCTCTGGCAGCAGGGCAGTCCTTCTTCTGTAGTATCCACAAGTCCAGGAGTGTACTGAAGAGTGAGTCTGTGGGTCCCCTTTTTATACCTGGTGCCCACTTTGAAGTGGAAGAAACTTTTGGGGTCTTCCCCTACAGAAGTGTCTTGTATTTCCAACCTTCCTGCCCAGGTCTCAGTCTGTCTGCAGGCCCATTTGGCTAGTGTGAATTCCTTTGTGTGTGAGGTAAGACAATGTCCTTGAAGTGCAAGTGTGACAGATGACAGCTCCTTCCCTCTGATCAAATCAGGATGGCCCATCCTGCCAACACAAGCTATTGTGTGGCTGTCTGGGAAGAATACACACAGGTCAATTGTCAAAGACACCTAGTCATGTGACCAGTGCTTAATTTATGTCAGTGTTTTCAGGTGCTCAGCAAAGACACTTATTTGTAAGCACCGGCACATACTTATCAGAAACCACCTCATGGTGGCACTGTGTGCATATGTTTAAGCAAAGATAATAAATGAGCATTAAACAGTTTAATATATATATATTTTTAAATAATAAAACTTTAACTTAAATCTGCAGCTTAAAGTGACGTAGGCTGTACCAGCTGCAGTGGACCAGTGAGTAATACCCTGGGCCCTTGCACTTAATCTTTACAAATTAGGCACTGGATCTAGAAAAGAGGCTGCAGGCACCAAATGTTTGGCAGTTTAAAACTAACTGCACACAGGCTGCAATATCAGAACTGAGACATATTTAGACAGGCAACGTGAGTGGGTGGCACAATATGTGCTGCAGGTCACTAGTAGCATATCATTTACAGAACATGGATACGTGTAGTATCACTTAACAAGGGACTTATACGTAAATTAAATGTGCCAATTGGGTGTACACCAAATTTACAATGTTTAAAGGAGAGATCTCAAACACTTTCACACTAGTTACAGTGGTAAATTTCACTAAGTCCTACAAGCCAACAAAAACAGGTCCAAGAAACAAAAAGGGGGATGGCAGAAAAAATTGAGGGTGCTCCTGCAGAGAGGGCCAGGTCCAATACTAGCCATGGAATTTTCTTTCTTGCTATGTGACAAATTTTGACGTACTCCTGGTTTACTCCTAAATTTCCAGAAAGGAGTCATACCTACTTGAGGAAGAAAGAATTGTAAATCTTGCCCTTCCTATGAATTTTCGACCTGTGTGATTAGCATTAGAAGCGATGTTACTTGGATGTATGCATGTTTCCCAATGACTCAAAAGGCTCTACGAAGCAGTCTCTTGCTGTGCCACGCAACAGCAGCTTTTAGCTTGTCATTTTCTAGTACCTGACTTCAATGATGCATATGTTGAATTTAATTCGAGACGGTGGAAAAAACATGAGAGATTGTGACAGCGCTGGACCCCAGTGGCGCCCTACCATGGTGCCCAGTTTAATCATTCCCTAGCTTATCTCCTGCCTTTTTCACTGCTGACCTGGAATGTCAACCTAGACTATTTGCACACATTCTGAAAAGCTCTCTGTTTGAAGGTTGCATTCAACAACCTTTGCATTAAGGAGACATGTCAAAATGATCATAGAGTTCTGGACAATAATTAATTTTACTTGCAAAGACATCGGATCAAATGTATTACATAAGTCTTTGTGATAGTGTAGCAAAGTAAAAGACACACATCTGTAATAATACTTAAAAATCAAAATACATGCAGTGTACATTAATATAAAATAATACATTGTTCAAAAAATAAAGAAACATTTGTTTACACAAATACAAACAAGTCCTAAAACACCTTGACATATATGTAAGGAATAATCATACACAGGCCACAAGCTAATATATTCAGAAATCATATGAAAAATCTATTGAAACAGGCAAATTCCTTAGTTTTCAGGCTGCCCACACATTAAAAGCTAAAGTTGTTAAACAACTTGGTGCTGATTACAAGTGCCCCTGTAATTCAGGGGTGGTCGGTAATGGCAGTTGACAGCGTCGTTAGGATTACAAAATCTGCAGTAAATGACAGGATTCTGTGCATTTCAACTATCTATCTTAACAGCCTAAAGAAGCCGAAATCTCCAGGTGAAATGTTGTGTTATAATGAGGAATAACCCTCAGTGTACCATTTGTAATCCCTGTTAGCTCCACCGCCCCCCAACACACCAGTGTCTCTTCTACTTGTATCTTTGGGGTGAGTAGGGGACTTAATAGGGCCATCACCATGGCACGTGCAGTAGGACCCGCTTCTGCTAAATTGCTAAAAGGATTAAGCCACTTTTTCTAAGAATATCATACAATGGACAGAGTAGGAAACACACACTGACATAGCAGATAGATTTAACATAAATGTATGTGATCGAGAACACGGACGTGGTCGAAACGCGTCCTCCTTGTCTGCAGCTTAGAAAATAAACTTACCTGCAAATTTGATCGTGTGGGCTCGAGTAATATTTCCCTGGATTTCTTTTCCCTTGGAGATATATATATATATATATATATATATATACACATATATATATACACACATACATACATATTGTATGTAATCAGCTAAACATTATCAATGAACATATTGTAATAGATCTCCCATATATGAATACTTGCTGATAGAGCATCACACCTGCAGACTTCCATGCACACCCAGATCAAAAGTCTTATAGATAGGCATGCATGCCAGCAGACAAGTGTGGCTACCTACACAAACAGACCAATCATGCAGACTGACTGCAAGCCTTTCAGTAGCCCATGCATAATGGACTTGCATCCTCTCACACACACATAAACCAAGAGCTCTGCAATTCGGTACCTTTGTTTGTCTAGATTGCCAGATTGCGCAATTGATACCTAACACTGTGTATAACATTCTGAGCTTTCCTTACATAAATCTTTATCATCTATTGGTTCAACTAAAGCCAATATATACCATATTCCCCAGTATGCACTGCAATGTTAAATGAAAACACAGTATTTAAGCAGGAGCGTAGCTTGGTCAGTAACACCGGGGAAGGAGGGGCAGCTTTAGAGTTCCCAACAATCACGCTGGTTAAATACAATATATCGAAGCAGGGCAGGAGAGGCCCTTAAGGTGCAGCAGGAAGGGAGAGAAGTGCGGATTGTGATGGGTTGGTTGTTTATAACTCCATATTTTGCAAAATAACCATTTTAAGACCTTTAAAACAGAGACAAGAGTGTGTGTGGGTGTTTTATCTGTATGTGTATGTAATTTTCTAAGCGAAATTAGACAAACACATCACCATATCCGACTTAAAGCACCTGCACCCAACTATTTACTACATAATACATTTATTAGGGGGTGTAATGTCCATGGATTTAAGCATGATATTTGCTGTATATGGCAAGATCTGGCAAATCAACTAGGACACTGGAATCTGCATCAGTATATTGGGCCAAACTTTCCACTCTCCATATCCGCTTGATTTTTATGATGTTTATTGTTGTGTTTAGTTTCCTTTTCCTCTTTTGAAAAGCGTATCCAATTGAGAAGATGTAGTAAACTTGGTACATGCAGTGGATCTGGTTTTTCAGTTTTCTTGCCTTTCGAACTTCGTCATTAGGGTTTACATTTCAATACACATGTGAAGGGTCCCTTACAACTAACTACTCTAACTGGCCATTATGATAAAGCTACTAAACTCCTTGTTACTGTCAAGCAGAGCACTAGTAGTGCCCATTGTATTTTCATTTCTCCCTTGCTCAATCGATTGCTAATATAGCAATTCCACATAGCACACCGATGCCCTTTAGCCCCATTATCTCTTACAAACTTTGCATGCATTAATGAACGTTGAGGGCGGCGTTCATGAAGCCAAACATATAAAATTGATTCGCGCAAGGTGTACATCTGACAGTTCCACTTGTTCACTTCATCCAGTCCTATTTGATGCCCATAGCTAGGTGCCAAATGCTTCTCTCACTTCTTAAGTACTGGACTTGTGCCTGCTATTATCTCATTCCCTTAACGTCAATATCTGTTTGTATCACATTAATGTACACATTATGCAACTGTTGGATGTTGAACCTTTTTCTTCTCCCTCCTCATTTCCTCTCTATTGCTTTTTAATATAAAAAATAAATAAGGTTTCCTGAACAAACAAAAAAAAATGATTCATTGGGTCTGGAGTCAATGGATCTTTTGCAGACCACCAGTGCTTGTGTTGAAATAAGAACACAAAAAGTCAACAATAAAGAGAGAGGCTTTGTGTCACCCTACTCCTGCAATTGTTTATTGGAAGTGTCATACACAGTTTTGACAGCTGCTCGATGTGGTGGCTTTCATGACTCTTTAATTATTTCTTCTTTACTGTCGAAGTCTGCTTAAAGAGCGTGTACAGATTCATGAAGTAGTCTCCAGCTACCATCGTGGCCAACTAGCACATCGGTGAGTTGGTCATGTGGCATAGGTGGTTTGCCCGTGCACAACTGCGTGCCCCCTTACGCAGAGAGTAACTGGATCTCTGCACCACCATCTTCAGCATGTTCTACTACTAGGCAGGGCAAAGTAATGGTGGCTCCACTAGCTTTTTTGTACCAGTGGCAGGAGGGCTGGGGCACCTCTGGCAGAACAGTGACAGGTGCGCAATTCCACTCTACCATCTGCTCTGTGTGTCCCGCTGACCCACCTGGGCTCCTGCCTCACATCTAACCAGTGATCTGCAGAAACCCAAGGAGCTGCTGCTGGAAGAGTGGTGAGTGCTGACTTGCTGGTCCTTGGGGGGCTCATTGCTTTGCATTATGTTGACCCTATATTCTTTACTGGTGCCAGACTTTGCAGGAATTGGTACTTTGCCGGCTTTGACACAGATGTGGACAACCTCGTGAGGAAAGTTACATAGGACTAGGGCTTTGTGCTAATGCAGAGCTCTCTGGTTGTCAGGTCAATGCGTAAATATCTCATCCAGTCTATTTTTGTTGTTTGCATTATGGTTCTGGTCAGGGCCGGTACTAGGATTTCTGGGGCCCTGGGCAGACCGGGAATCTGCGAGGCCCCTCTAATTTGCATGGACTTGACCCATTCAGGGCTGTTTGCATCTCAATAGATGCCCCTGCTCCTGAAGCCACAGCCACTCCCTCTCAGCCACCTACAAGCACCTCTTAACAGCTCATAAAGGACTGAAGGTGTGAGGGTTGCTGAGCCGGGCAATAGTCCTCCCTTTGTGTCTCTGCATGGGTGGGTGTAGGAGGCCTAATTGCAGGACAACACAGATGAATGTGCCTTCTTGGAACTGGGACTGCCCCCCACCCCCGGGTTCGCCTCCCTACACTATAGCTGTGAGGCCAGGGGAGCCCCCCCCCCCAGGGTGGTGCACTTGCAAGGTGTCATCTTTCATGCCGTGGCCTGACTGTGTCGCATTTGTGCGAGACCCCAGGTTGGAGGGCTGACTGTGGGGCCCTGGGCAGCGGCCCAAACTGTCCATGCCCAGCGCCGGCCCTGGTTCTGGTTTTGTAATGGGATGAAGAAGACTGTAAATTTCAGAATGCAAACAACACCCTGAAATGGATGCTCTGTTTACATGGGGCTGGAGACCTTTAACACGTTGAGGGTTTCATTGCCATTAAGATCCCATTCCAGATACCAAACCAAGGGGCAAGGTTTGTGGAGATCACAGCAGACTGCTCCCTGTGTATTAAACTCAGAGGCGTTTTAAGCCCCCTCTCGGGCATCTTGAGTTGAGTGTGGGATGGCTGTCACTGGCAGATGTGGGTAATGTAAAGCATTTACATTGATGTATACAGTTTCCTCGACTTTATTCAGAGATGCAGCTTTCCGAATAGGATCAGTGTAAAGGAGATGGGACAAGGGATAACAAGGGAACGCAGAAGAGAAAGGAAGAGATGGGTTGGAGAGATGGTTGGAGAGATGGATGGATGGAAAGAATGATGAGAGATAGGGTGATGTATGGAGAGAAGGAGATATGCATGGAGAAGGCTGGGTAGATACTGGGTGATGCAGAGTATGGATGGGCGGGTGGATGGATGTAGAGAAGAGTAGGCAGAGGGACAAATGGAAAAGAATGGAGAGAATGATGGAAGCGTAGTGAAGAGAAGTACAGCTATGGAGAAGAATAGGGAGCAGGTTGGATGGCTGGAAGGAAGGATAAAGTATTGGATGCAGAAAAGGAAGGATGATTGATGGTTAAATGGGTGGAGGTAAGGAAAGAAAGTAAGAAAAAGGATTAATTGAGAGAAGGATGGATTGAAAAAGACAGAAAGAAGGGTAGTGAGAAGGATAGGTGGTTTGATATGTGGATGGATGGAAAAATGTTAAAAAGAAGCCTTGAGAGATAGAAGGAAGTAAGAAAAGAAATATGGCACCCGCAAAACGAGTGCTGGGCTTGCTTGCATCACTTCCTCACTCAGTACATTTTGGGATATGTCCAAAAGTGGTTGCATTTTATTTTTCTGGCTACTTCCTTGTTAGCTACAGTATGAGTATTAACCCAGAAGGGTGTACCGGGGTAAAGGAGTCAGAGCGCACAAGGACGGAAGTTAGGGTGGCAGAGATAGTACGGTCAGGGTGTTCCAACTGTGGGCACGAGGAGGCACCAGGAGCTTAGAACAACGACCGCCCTCTCTTCCATGGCGTGCAAATGAACCCAACGGAATACAAAAACGATTTCTGCTTTGTTAACTTTGAATTGGAAGCCATTCTTCCAACATATTCCAGCTTACGGTTCTTTTTTATTACTTCAATTATCACATGGTCATGGGTGTTGTGTTATGTGATTTTGTGTGTGCGCCTGCACCTATTTGTGAGTTGTGTGCTGGTGCATTTTGCATGTCTTTTGTGAGTGTTCAAGTTTACTTACTTGTGTGTGCCTGTTTGTCTCTAGGCATGCTGTCTGCGTGTGACATATATCTGTTTATAGTGCTGTTGGTCTGTACATGCTCTATGGGAAACCACCTTCAAATGTGATTAAACACCCAGGTATATGTATTGGAAAGTGTGCTTAGTGATGCACACTTCACAAAGTGGGCATTTTTCTAATTCCATTGGTTTCCTCATAAATAAAAACATGGAGCACTTGTGTAAAGTGCTCTGGGCTTCCAGAACTCGGCGTGTCCACTAGGCATTGAAAAGTCAGGGAAGAAGTATATGACTAGAAAATGATCCGAACTACTCTGAGTAGTAAGGGTGACGAATAGTACCGCTAGTGATCCGTAATCTAGGCTAAAACAATACTGACTTTGCTGTCAGTTGTAGAGTTCATCCCTTACTTCATTTACTCCAGAAACACATGTAATACAGGCTGTGTTGTGATTCTTTTGTGTATATTTCTGACTGGATAGCACCCCTAGAAATATCAAATTAGCATAAACTCTTGAAAAATAGCAGTTCCGGCTGGACTGTTCCTAATGGAGTAGAACCTAGGCTGGATTGCATAAGGTTGGCCCCGTTTGTAGTGGAAAGGTGAGCCGTAAAGGATGAGCCGTAAAAGGTGAGCCGTAAAGGATGAGCCATAAAAGGTGAGCCGTAAAAGATGGCCTAGAACGTGGCCTGCTGTAGCTGCCAGTGGGTGAGATCAATGTAAGCATTCCACCCATTACTTTTTTGCTTTTCCCATTAAAAGAAGAGATGACGCTCATACTTAAGTTCCCTTTACTATTAACACAGTTAGCCTCTTCAGACTTTGGTAGTCAGCAGTTTGTCATTTGACATTGTTGAACAACTCGGAACCAAAGGTGAGACTGTACAGCGAGAAGGTCAGCGTCCCCCAACGTTGTCCACGTTCATGGTCAGCGACCCTAGAAGGTCCTAATAGTTCTAAACATACAGCACTAAATTAAGGATGTATGATGTAACAACGCGTGTGTTTACAACGCGTGCATTTACATCGCGGTTTTTACAACGAAGCGATGTAACCACGCGATGCCATTACAACGCAAGTCTTTACATCGACTTGCACTAGATGGCGTGCTAACATTAGAAAAGCGTAATTTACTATTCCAACTCCAGTCCACTTAACAGTAGGGAAGGTGTTGGGATAGTAAACTACACTATTTGTAATGTTAGCACGCCATCTAGCGCAAGTCGATGTAAAGACTTGCGTTGTAATGGCATCGCGTGGTTACATCGCGTTCGTTGTAAAATCCGCGATGTAAATGCACGCGTTGTCAAAGTTTCGTTGTAAAGGTTGTTTCCCCTAAATTAATTGCCGTTCTCCGTTTTGATTTAACAATAGGCGTGTATAACTCAATTCAATGGCACTTAATTCAACCCTTAACCTTGAAAGTATGAAATGCCAGGTTTCCCAACTGTCTACTCTACTGGTCCCATGTCATGAATCACATTTTAGGCCAGTACCGGCTTTTCAGCCAACAGCTCTAAGCAGGCTAATTCTTGTAGTTTCATTTCCCCTTTGATGAATAGGGTTCTGCATGCCCTAGCATGGTTAGTGAGTGCCCTTGTTTGCCTGGACTTCGCCGTGGGCTGTTCCCTGCACCTGTGGTGTTTTTCTTCTGCCGCAGCTCTTCGCCGGACCCGCTCCGCGGGTCCCGCTTCGCGGTGTGGAGAGAGGCGCCTTGAGCATAGAGGGGCTCTGATCTTGGACACCGGACTCTGGGCTTTGGCAGGCAAGTACAGGGCTGCGAGCGGACCCGCAGGGACTCCAACTCCCAGGAGCCCCTGCGTGAGGTCAACCCACAACACCTGGGTCGCTCTCCCTGACTGCCACGCCCCCGCCCTAGCACTTGAAAGCAGCCCCCTTCCTGATCGACGTGGGATACCTTGTTTGCCTGGACTTCGCCGTGGGCTGTTCCCTGCACCTGTGGTATTTTTCTTCTGCCGCAGCTCCTCGCCGGACCCGCTCCGCGGGTCCCGCTTCGCGGTTTGGAGAGAGGCGCCTTGAGCATAGAGGGGCTCTGATCTTGGACACCGGACTCTGGGCTTTGGCAGGCAAGTACAGGGCTGCGAGCGGACCCGCAGGGACTCCAACTCCCAGGAGCCCCTGCGTGAGGTCAACCCACAACACCTGGGTCGCTCTCCCTGACTGCCACGCCCCCCGCCCCACCTCCTTCTCTTTTATTTTTGCACTGGGATCCCGCTGCGCGGGAGCGCGCGGGAGGGCGCCGGGAGAAGCCCGGGACAAGGGCGGGGCCGTCTGTGGCCGTCGTAGGCCGGGCTGGGCCTACCCTCTTGGTTCTGCCGTTTGCCATCAAGTCCCTAGCACAACAAGCTGATAAATTGCCCCATAGCTATCATCACACTCTAAGATACCATGCCGTCCCCGGTAAAGGAAAGTACCCCCATAAGGCAGGCTGGAACAAAAAATATGACCTTAGAGAATTACTTTCCTCGGGCGGGGGGAGATGGGGACAAGGAGAACACATTAAGCCGGCTCAGAGCTGAGCGGAGACGCTCTATAGATAATTTGAAAGGTAGACCTCTAGGAGACTATCCTCCCACACCTAGCGAAGACTTGACACTAAATGAAGATGTTCCGATCCTGCTTAGGGATGTTACAAAAACGCCCCCAGTGGTACTTATGAGCTCAACCCCAGTGAGTAGCACAAGCCCAAGTAGGGGGACGATTGACTTAATTTCTCAACCGCCCCCAGCATCAAAGTCTAGGAAAGCCAAACCTAAAATAGCTGTAGCACAAGGGGTTTTTGGGCCCCCACCAAACAAACGTAGGAGGAAGTCGAGGGGTGCCCAGGCTAAAAACAAACCAAAGATCCCTCATTCTGATTTTGGGAAGTCAACCAAACCCTCCATATCAACTGTGACAACGGTGGCTGACTTACATTCTAAACCCGCTGCACAGGATGGTGTGGCTCCCGTCCTGACTAAAGAGACGGCTAGCAACATTGTTAATGCCCCCCTCTCTGTTGCTCCGCTGGGTAATTTGGAATTCCTGCTTAGGTCACTTTTGTTACCAATTAGTGAAAGCATCAAAAAAGTGGAAATCAGACTAACCATTCTTGAGGCTACACTAAGCAGTATGAAAAATCCGGCCAATTCTCATGAGAGGGCTCCTAAACCTATTGCCACCCCAACAGCTCCAAAAAGTGTTATGCATCTTGCTCCCTCACAGGTTGCAACTGCGGCCGCCCCACCACAAACCCAGAGGAATAACCCTGCCCCAAATAAGCCACCTAACCCCATAGGACCTATACCCCCTGCAAATGCTGTTCCCCCGGTACAGCCCCCAGATAGTGTTGCACCGACTCCACTAATGAAGCTTCCCCCCAGGCCACGTAGACCCAATTTACCACCAGAGGCGAATGACTTTACAGTAGTCATGGCGGGCGTCCCACCACTAGAGGCAGGTGAAGCCGAGGATTTCTGTGCTCTGAAAAGTAGGGTGATTAAGTGGCTAAATTTGAATAGACCCTTACCCGTACACTTAAGCAATGAGATCATAATGGTCAGAAGGGTGCCTTGGATAGGGAGAACACGCAAATCCATCATAGGGGATTGCATATTGGTGAGCTTCAGGGATGCTGGAACAGTTGTTCACATATGCCAGGGAAAGAATAGATCACAGGTAACAACAATTCAAACACTTCATGTGTCTTTCTTCTTTCCCCCCACCCCAGCCCCTGTACACGTGACCCGTTCATATGACAACTGGGAAAGGGTGGGTCGAAGGGGTGTTCATCACGAGTTCAATCCCAGGCCATTATTTAGCCGCCCAGAGCTACCCTTCCATACATTCAATCGGTTCCACTGCCTGGATGGTCTTGAGGGGGTAGATTGACAAAGAGATAATGGTATATGGGGTATAGGGGGTAGAGGGGTTCCAAATGCTGAGTGGGAGAAGCACAGCCCCGAGGCAAAACAAAAGTCATCAAGTTGCGCCCGGAGTTATGTGCTGGATGAACCCAGGGTTGTAGATATTGCATGTATAGGTGACGCACAGGGACCGGAATTGGGAAAACAAGTGCGAGAATCACCTGGTGGGTCACAGGGAGGAGGGGTCCAGGGGGGTGAGGCACTAAAAATCATCTCATGGAATATAGCTGGCCTGGCTGGGAAATTTAATAACAAAGAGTGGCTTGACTATATCAGAAAATTCCATGTAATTTGTCTGCAGGAGACCTGGGCCCAGGAGAATAATTTCCACCTGCAAGGGTATAAGTGTTTTTTTGTTCCTGCTCAAAAATCAAGATCAGGGAGAGCCATGGGAGGTTTAGCTATTTATATAGATCTGAGCCTTCCGGGAAGTTACACTTGCCTTGATTGGAATTCCCACAGGATTCAGGCAGTCAGGTTCACTGGGAAAGGTCTTAGATTTGTTGCAGTAAACCTTTATAACAACGAGATAGCGGGATCTAACATCTCTCTTGTTACTGAATTAGATAATAGGTTGGGCCAGGTCATAACAGGCCAAAAAAATGGGCAGCCACATGGGTTGGTGGTTATGGGAGATTATAATTGCCACTTGTGCCCGGTACTGGTCCAAATAAGCACAGATTGGTCCCGATGCCCTATGGAGAAGGGACCGCATTTCTCTCATACGCCGTTGGGCTCAGCTTTCAGAATGTTACGGTTTAAATATGACCTTGAACACACCATTAATATGGTAGGGATGCAGGAGGATGGCACACTCCCCCCCACATTTAAGGGTAGAGGATGCTCTTCCTTCATAGATTACATTCTGGTCTCAAGGTCCTTAATTAATAAGACAACTAGTGTAGGGATCGAATGGAGTGGCTTTAGTGACCATAACCCTCTTGTTTTGGAGCTGCAGTATATGGTGGGTCTAAGTATTAGAGTTCAACGCACCTTCACTGAGAGAGCAACAGACCAAGGCAGGAGACTAAAATGGGCTAAAATAGACGGGGAAAAGTTCTACAAGGGCCTGGTGGACGCAGGCATACTTGCTATTAATGATTGTTTGGACACAGAAGTCCGCGGACCGAGGATAATGGAAGCCTTCGACCAGATCGCTAATCTGATCGATGGTTTGCTAAAGACTAGTGTCCCATTTAAGAACCACGGGAACCCCCGATGGTTCGACAAAGACTGCTCTAAAGCTTTGAGGGAGCTGAAAAGCTGCCTTAAAACTAAACCAAGGGTCCCCCACAAAGTTAAGGTGTGCAGAGAAATTTATAAAAAGGAAATTAAGAGGAGGAAACTTGCCTTGCAGGCGGAAGCATGGGCAGATTTACGAGAAGCGGGGGAAAGAAAGGACCTAGCAGGCTTTTGGAAAATAATTAATAACCCAACTTTCCAGGAAAAAGATACCCCGGATATAGGGGCCAATATTCTCCCAGAGCAGTGGGTCAACCACTATAGGGGCCTGTACAATCATGAGCCTGGTTCTATTGTAGACCTACCGGCCATTCCAACTGAGGCTCCACTGGTAGAATTCTCCATTAAGGAGATCATTGCAGGGATTGAGGGCCTGACCAAAAATAAAGCTCCGGGGCCTGATGGAATCCCCCCTGATCTGTTTTTGAGTAACATCGAACTCTGGGCTCCCCTAATGACAAGGGTTATTAATACTGCTATCATCTGTGGCCTGCCCCCGTCTTGGTCCACGGCAGTAATTGTGCCGATTTTCAAAAAGGGCAACAGGGATGACCCAAAGTGCTACCGCCCGATCTCCCTGATTGATGTGTCAGCAAAACTTTTGGGGAGGGCAATTCTTAATAGACTGTCCGAGTGGACCGAGGAAAAAAACATCTTCTCGGACACTCAATACGGATTTAGGGCAGGGAGGTCCACTAGTGACCAGTGCCTGAACCTTTATTTGCTGACTGCCAAGTATACCATGGCTAGTGATGAATCCATTTACATGGGTTTCATGGATCTGGCAGCAGCATTCGATCACGTCAATAGGGAAAAATTGTGGGGCATGATGCTTAGTATGGGGATAGAGAGTGGTCTAATTAATATATTGAGGGAACTGCACAGTGACACCACCGCCAAAGTCCGCTTTAATAGGGAGGGGGGGCTGACTAGTTCTTTTCCCTGTAAGAGTGGAGTCCGACAAGGCTGCATTCTTGCTCCTTTTTTGTTTTCCCTTTATATTAATAATTTGGAGCAGTTTCTGTTGGGTCTGAAGGCAGATTGCCCAAGGGTTGGGTCGCGTCATATTCCTGTTCTGCTTTATGCAGATGACGCGGTACTGATCGCACGGACACCAAGGAGCCTACAAATCCTGATTGATGGTTTTGTTGGGTTCATGAGTGCCTTGGACCTTTCTGTAAATCTGAGTAAATCCTATGTGCTCCTGGCGGGGAAAAAAACCACCTCTAAATTTACATACAAAATAGGGAGCCACATTGTGGAAGAGGTCAAAACGTTTCCATACCTTGGTGTAACATTCGATGGTGCCCTGCGGTTTGATACCCTGGTGGAGGAACGTTGTGGTAAAATGATTGCATCTAACGGGGCAATTGCTAGCTATGGCAGGAGGCTAGGAAGATGGTCCCCGGAACAGGTGATAAATCTGTACAGCTCAGTATCATGCTCCAAGGTAATTTACGGGGCAGAAGTATGGGGCTTTGTCAATACCACTAGTATCCAACGTGAAGAAAATAAATATCTGAAATCACTCTTGAGGGTACCACAAAGTACTGCTGGTTTGATTGCCCATAGGGAGCTAGGGAGACCATATATAGAAGATTTGATAAAATTGAGGCCTATTATCGCTTGGTTAAAAATCTGGTATAATCCTGATGCGACACTTAGTAGAGAAATCTTATTGGACTGCCTAAAAAGGGACAAGTGTATGCGCATCCCCTGGCTCCTTTATGTGAAGAATACCCTGGAGGAGCTATGTTTTGGGAACCTCTTTACTCATCCTGTAACTATTGTAGCCCAGAATAAACTGCATGTAGGGAGAATTTTTCTAGAGCGGAAAAACCTACGCAGAGATGAGGCTGAAGGGTGTAAAAAGACAGTGAGGGCCCATCACCTAGTGAAGAGCGTGGAAGGTATGGAGCCATACTTGTTCCTCATGTACAATGCACAGGATAGGTTCCTGATGTGCCGTTTCAGATTGAACCTTCTCCCATTTATGTTGGCATCACCAGCGGGGTTTGCTACATCAATAGAACAGAAGGGGCCCTGCGGCTGCGACAACAGGTCTCCGCAAGACTCCCTTCATTTTGTTCTACTCTGCCCCTTTTACTCAATGCCCAGACGCAGATACCTTGTAAATATTTTGAAAAATGCTAATTTGGTCCACGCTAGGGAGGCACTTGTATTCTTACAGAAAGCTGAGGAACCCCAAACACTGTGTAGTATTATGAACTTTATCAAGGTAGCACTTCGTTTAAGGCTTACTAGAGGAGAAGACTGAAATGTTTTTACTTTAACTTTTAAGTGTTAAATATGGCTATATTGTTGTATTTATGTTTTGTTAATTCACTGTACAAAGAACCCTGAAATGTTTAATGACTTTTTAACATGTAAATATGAGTGTGCTTTTATGGTGTTTTTTAATCACCGAATAAAGATTCTTTGACTTGACTTGACTTGAGTGCCCTTGGCAGAATAATCCCAAATGGATGTAAGTTACCATCTTGACAGGAGGCTGGCCATCATCTGCCTGTATTTGAAGGTGTGACCCTGAGGTGTCTTGGCAAGCGCCTGACTCACTGAGCTATTTTACGGCTTCATTCTTCAGCTCTCTGCCAGTAGGTTTGAATCAGATGTACAACACCGACGTTTTTCTTTTTAATGTTAACACCGAAAACTAACACTAGTTCAAAACATTGACTTTGGTGTCCAATAATGTTTTTATGTTAGATCATTGGCATGCGCCCGTGCATTGATGCCAAGTGGCCACTTGTGCCCTGCCTGGCAAGGTTTTAGAAAGCAGTTTGTCTTGGAGAAAAACTGAATGAGATTCTTGTTTTCTACTCCTTATTCAGTCAATTAGGCTTTCTGGAACCTAGGCTGAGGCATTGTGGGACAGCTGTGGAGTGGTTTGCTGGCAGTCGAAATGTTAGACTATGTTGGTGTTGAATGCCTAAGGCCAAAGTGCTAGGTGGTATTCGCCAGCAATTCACAGTGCAAAAATTGGACATGATTGTGAATCCTGGAAAAAACAAAAATGTAATGATAGTTTTTTCATGAATTTAAAAGCAGATCATTAAACACATGAGGGGGCAGATTTTCAAAATAATGAGTACATCTATGAGTCATAGGTTTAAGCTTAAGATTCCATTGTTTCACACAATTTCGGGATTAGAAAACAGCACAGCGTTTACGCACCACAAATACTGCAAGGCATGGGGCGTTTTCCCACAGCTCAATTCATCCATATTGTCACTCTGACCGATTAAGCATAGATTATGATGAAGTTACAAATGTTCTTTGCCCCTACACTTTCTTCACATGGGAGGTATTTTGCATAGGGAGAAATCCTTTCTCCTAGACTCGTCTTATACCATGCTTTGCAACAACATTTCCCTTATATGAAATTCTGAAGGCATATCAATGTGCGTGTAGCGTTAGTGTGCGTGCTGTTGATCTCCCTTTCGTCTTCGCAGCTACTCTTTAGGCGGTTTGGGCTACGGGGTCCCATTCTCCCCCTCCGTGGGCTGTCAGTTTGGGAGTGCCCTCAAAGGAGACAAGAGGGGGTCCCAGATGTCCGCAGGGCAAGAGCAGAGGCGCAGTAGCTCTGCATATGTTGTGAGCTGATCTCTACAGTATATAAGGTCATTTAACTACTCTTTAAACTTGGGTTCCCCGCCTCTACTCCACTGTGGTGACCAGGCCTGGCTGGTCACTCGCTGTGCTGAGGCTAGGCCTCTGACGTAGTACGCAGCCAACTGCAAGCACACACACAGAGTCAAGACGTGTGGTGTGAGCCAAAGGCCCCCGAGCGGTCTCTCATTTATTTAAGCCTTCGGGTGCGTGCATGTGTGTGTGTTACAAAGTATAGTGTGGGCCGGGTGGCACCGTCACTACATCCCTCCAAACTTTTAGACGCTAGGATCTTTTAATATGGAATATTCAATCTTGGTACACATGGCACACAACGTCTCTTAGTCTTTGGCTGGGGGCAGGATTCGGCCAAATACCATACCTCTGGCTCTGGGAGATGTTCTCTGCGCGTGTCTCCCCAGCACCCCCTACCGATGACGGGGCCATTGCACTCGGATTTGTCTGTTCGTCACCGGCTGGTGACCGTCCTTCCAAACTTGGTGGCACCGTTGCTTGGCTGCTTCGTGGGGTGCTCGGACTTGGTGGCGCCGTTGTCTGGCTGCTCCGTGGGGTGCTCAGATGTATCTCTTCTCCCCTTCTCCACTCTCCATCTCTCCACCCGTTGGTGTTAGGCTGACCCCCACCTTCTTAAACTAGGACACGATTCGGGTGACCACCCAAGCCATGTGCATGGCAGACACCATGGTACCCTGCACGTTGACGACTTCCCACACCTCCAGTTCGTACGGAGTGCGATACTTCCACCCCGGGTATCGGTCCTTCACGATGACTCGATCTCCTACATGAATGTCCATTGGTTGTGCACGGTGCACTTGGCTTGCCTTGTCATTGGTTCCTTTCCTTCTTGCCTGAGCAACGTCCTGATCTAACTCGGGTGGATTCCAGGACAGGTCAGCAGGGATGCTATCCTGAGGAACTTTTCTGAACAGCAAGTGCACCGGGGCACATTGAGTTGTGCAGTGCGGCATCTGTCAGTATGCACTCAGAAACTGTTGAAGGCAGTGTTCGACATCATTTCCTTGATCGACGCCAATCCTGAGCACCCTGTTCAGAGTCCGCATGAAACGTTCAACTTCTCCATTTGCCTGCGGCCACTGTGGCATGATTTTCCGATGTCGAATGGCGTAAGATGACATATATTCCTGGAACTCTCTCCCCTGAAAGGGTGGACCGTTATCGGACTTGATTTCCTCCAGAAACCCCATCATCGCGAAGACGCGATCGAGCGTGATCCGGACATGGGGAAAAGCCGTAGACGGCACAAATTCCACCACAGGGAATTTGGAGTGGGAGTCAATGAGGACCAGGGTGCTCCGTCCGTCAGGGAATGACCCAAAGTCAATGCTCTCTCGGGTCCAGGGCTCCTGACATGGTGCTTCAGTGATCACTGGCTGCGGTGCTGGGTCACTTCCTGTGATGTTGCAGGAATGGCATGCGCGAATGACCTCCTTGACCATTGTGTCCATACCTGAGAAACAGACTTTGCTTCGTAGCCGAGCTTTGGTTTTAGCTATACCTTGGTGCCCTTGATGCGCCAGACGGACCACTCTCTCTTGAAGACTCCTGGGGATCACTAAGGTGGTGCCACGCAGAACAACTCCATGAAGGCCTAGTCTCTCCTCCTCCGTCAGGGTACCAACCCCGTTGAGGAAGTGATGTCAGTTCCGATTCACCAACGTTGCTTTGACTATGGCCAGGCAGTCATCGGACTCCGTGGCTCTCCCAAAGTCCGCATGTGTGAGAGCTTGCGGGCACACCTCTTGAGAGACCATCCGCACAAATTCTTCGGTGTCGTCCTCATCTGACAGGTGTCCAGATGGAGCAGGCGTGCCAGGGTGGCGCGACAGGAAGTCTGCCGGATTGTTAACCCCAGGCCGGAAGATCACATCGAAACGGTATGCTTGTAATTGAACCACCCACCTCTCGATCCTTGGGTCGCCAACCTGGAGGTGCCGGCAAAAAGGAAGACAAGGGGCTTGTGATCGGTGACCACTCGAAATTCCTGTCCATACAAGTAGAGATGAAAGAGCTGGCATGCCCATTTGATGGCCAGGGCTTCGCGCTCGATCTGTGCATACCGCATCTCCGTTCCGGTCAGTGCCCTGCTGGCATACGCAGTCGGCACCCACTCCTTCGCCTCCATCTGTTGCATGAGGACCGCACCTAGCCTGACGGGGCTGGCATCCACCGCAACTTCCGTGCATCGATTGGGACGAAAGTACACCATCACCTTGTCGTCGATGAGGGCCTCCTTCACAGCATGTAACGCCATGTCTTCCTTCGCGGTCCAGGTCCATGGTTGGCCAGACTTCGTGGGATTGCGAAGAGGTTCAGAGAATGACGCCAGATTGGGAATGAACCGGCCACAGTATGTGGCCATACCGAGAAAACTGCGGACCTCCGTTGGCAACGTAGGTCTCGGAGCAGTGCGTTTCGCCGCTGCTTTCTTCAGATCAAGGCGCAGGCCATCCCTGGAAAAGATATACCCGAAGAAGTCCACTGACTCCTCGTAGAACGAGCACTTTGCTCGGTGCAGGGTAAGTCCACTTTCTGTCAGCCATCGAAGGGTGTCTCTGAGGTGTACGTGGTGTTCCTCAAGTGTCTTCGAGAACACGAGGATGTCATCACTCAAGTTGATGACACCTTGCAAATCTGTGAGCGTCTCCCTTATCGCATTCTGAAACACCTCCACTGCGGAGCACACCCTGAAGCTCAGCCTCTTGTACCAATGTAATCCCACGTGGGTGGAGAAGATGGTTATGTTCCTGCTGTCGGGATGGAGCTCCAACTGGTGGTAACCAGCATTGAGGTCAAGTTTTGTAAATCACTTGGCCCCGTTGAGGTCGGCCACAATGTCATCCATGATGGGCGTGAGATGTTGTTCCCGCTTCACTGCTTTGTTCGGAAGACGCATGTCGACACACAGTCGAATGGCTCCCGGCTGCTTCGGTTTGGGGGCAATGACCAAAGGTGAGACCCACGGAGTGGGCCCTGACACTTTCTCGATCACGCCCAGCTGCTCCAGCTTCCTCAGCTCCTCTTCTACCATTGCGCACAGGTGGAACAGCACCCTCCTCTAGGTCAACGCTGTAGGTTTGACTGTCGGATCGATGTGTAGCTTGAACATCTTTCCCTTGAGGCACCCCAGGCCTTCGAATAACATGGGAAAGTCTCTGAGAATCTCCCGGGCGTGCAGATCATGCACCTGATTAGCGAAAAAGACCAACACCAGGTCCTCCACCATGTGGCAACTGAGAGGCGTCCCACGATTCCCTTCCGTGACATGGAACTGCGTATGCAAGCGGCGCCCTTCGCTGGTAACTTCAACCTCCATGACTCCTCGTAGGGGAAGCAGCTCCATCCCGCCGTAGGTGTATATTCGAGCTTTGGAAGGCATGAGCGGGGGTCGTGGTGACAACTGTTCATACTGGTCGCTGTCCATCACATTAACTGACACCCCAGTATCTATGAGGGCTTTCTACCGATGATCCTGCCACCGGTATGGTCACATGGGTGGAGGCCGACGCTTGGGGCCCTCTTGACTGTCGAACGATACTACGAAGACGGCATCGTCTTCCGCGCCCAAACCAAAACCTGGCGGAGTGGGTTTTCGAGCATCAGCTGTCTCACTGCTGTTGATGGTCCACGCTGGCCTGTGGCGTTTGCTCTTGCCTTGCCTCCCCGGCAGACCGTCGCAAAGTGGTTGAGCTTTCCGCATTGAGAACAAGTCTTTACCCTCGCGTAACACTTCCCTGCCGGTGGGTGGTCAAACCCGCAGTTACCACATGCAGTCTTCTGCAGCAGTCTCCCGGACCCTCTAGGTGGCGCTAGTCGTCTCTGAATTGGGGCCACTCTTTCCTCTTTTATCACTGCGGGTCGGGGTGCCGTAGGTTGCACTGTGGGCCAATTGAGAGCTACATCCATCTCGTCTGCACGATCATTCGATAGCTCGTGCGACCTGGCGAGCACGAGAATCTCATCAAGGGAAATGCCTGGCTGCCGGAGTATTAGGTGGCTCAGCATCACCGTGCGGCACCCTTGTATAACTTGCTCCCTGATCTCCTCCCTCTGGTCTGGCAGCATGCAGGAGCTGGCCGACTTCCTTAGACGGGCGTAGAATATATCTATGGTCTCGGCCTCCCCTTGTCTTGCTTGGCAGTGCTTGAAACGTTCAAAATCAGGGTTTATCTGTGGGTCAAAGTGCCTGTTCAAGGCCGCAACCGTGCCGTTATAGTCGTCATCCGGTCCTGTGTTTGGCAGCGTTTCGAACAAGTCATACAATTCACCCCCTGCATAGCACATGAGGAGTGACCTTTTCACCCTTCCATCGGTCTCCCTCATGCCCACGAAATAGTGGTCCAGGAAGCCGATCCAGGATTTCCATTGCGTCGCGGCTGTTGCGGGGTCTGACCTGGGTGTGACGGTGCAGGTGGATGCGCTTGCTGAGTGGGTGGCGGCTGTGCTGCAGGACTACCAGCCCCGTCTGCTTTGGGCAAACTCATGCCTGTCCGTGAGTGCGCGTGCAACTGCCTGGTGCGCTGCCCTCCTGGCCAGATGTTCGCGTTGCTATCCCCCTTCACTGCGTTGGATGTCCGCGTCAAAGACCTGCATGCAAATGATGGTAAGACAGGGCAGTCTGTGGGCTGTAGGTCTGCTGCCTTTGCCAATGCTTATTGTTGGTAGCGAGGGGTGTGCAGCCACGTGCTGGGGCACTGGCCGATATGCTGTTGCCCTCACGAGCTCTGGACTCTGGCCAATCTTCTTCATTAAGGGAGTCTCAACCGCCCGTGAACTCTCACTCGTGCACGGAGCGCGGGGCGTGGCTGGGCCCTATCCTTAGGGCAGCAGGCTCAACCACGCGGTGGTGGGAGCAGGTGTACAGCCAGAACGTGCGCGCAAGTGCAATGCAGGCTCGATGTTACCTGCTTCACGCCCATCGAGCACGCGATCGGATCAAATTCCAGCAATTCACCGGGCATCCTGTGATATCCTCACCCTGCCCAATTCCTAGCTATCCTAAGCTAGAGTTTTGTCAACTATCCTTGACCTCTTACATGATTGCCTTAATTGAACACCATGGACCGCTCATTGTAGCAGACCAGTAGCTCCTAGCGAGCTCCCACGCATGGTTGAAATCATACCCCTCCAGCTCTCCTATTCCCTCATTCAATATCAATGAGGCAGTGTATTGTTTCAGGCTTGTATAATACCCGTCCTGGTGATGATCCTAGTATTTTTTAAAAAGGATCGAAACTTCATCGACTTGGTTAAACAGTCTGCATGTTAATCCAATGTGTTAAAACCAGTGCAGTACCTGTTATCTTGAAGGCTTGCCCCTATTATTCGTATTGGCCATAAGCTACTTTTGTTTTGCCTGAAATGTTTTTGTCCATATGTAATTGTTTTGTGTTTTTGTAGGACGCAGGACTGTGTCCCACTCTATTATTGTGTTCTTGATTTTTCAGAAATTTTGTGATTCATTAAATTTATTGTCTGGCTGGACATCTTGAATATAGCGTTGATTCTAGTCTATATTTATTACAACTTTATTGTGTTTTTTAAGGACCTTTGTTTCTGTAATTCACGCGGCACCGCCGGCAGTCCCTCCAGGCCTCAGCCGTTCACCGCAGGGCCTCGATAGCAAGAGACACCCGGCGCCAGCCTCACAGCACGGGGTGGGCACCCGCTGGGCGGCACGCAGCTCCGTCGCTGTCGTGTAGACCTTCAGAGCGGAGCGGGCTCCCGCAGGGCGGCACGCTTCTCGCGGCCGTGCAACAGAGCGGGGTGGGCACCCGCTGCACAGCATGCGCCCGTGCTTCCTCTTCAAGTGGGCGGCAGAGCGGCTCGCTGATAGCGGAGGCTGCGCACCGCACCCCTCGACAGCAGGGGGATCAGCCGGAGCAGGTGAGTTGCGGCGGAGGCACGAGTGGATCCCACCCTCATCGCCAGTGTGGTGACCCCGAGCAGTTTTGCGCTCATTTATTTAAGCCTACGGGCGAACCCGCCCTTCGGGTGCGTGCATGTGTTACAAAGTATAGTGTGGGCCGGCTGGCACCGTCACTACACCCACCTGCAAGCTACCCTGCGTTTTGCCAGGAGCACTCCCAGTGACAGGAATTTTCTGTGTGTGCTTGGTAGCTCTTCAGTGTAGCCTAAAAGTGTTATAACCGGGGAAAGAGGGACAATAGTACCCACCATTCTGGAGTGGGAGGTAGTCACTTCAACCCAGTATGCGTAGAAGCACATTGCCACGCAAGGTGCTGAAATCCCGCTCCCTGATGTCCACATCAGTCACATCTGTCATTTCATCTCAGCTTATATCTGTGCAACCTCTCCGGTGTATAATAAACCCAGTGTAGAAACTTGAAATGGATTATACGTAGCCGGCTAATGGGTGTTATCCTCCATGTTTGCTGACAGGAAAATAGCCATCCCTTATCAGTGAGTGGGCTGCTCTGCTCCTGGTCCTATCCCCTCTAGAGTTGTCACCCATAGCAGGGAGGCGGGGGCCACTCACCGTCAGTGCAGTCAGGCGGGAGGCCCACGTGAATGCGATGTTATCTTCGGAGCTCACAGCAGTCACCACGGCACTCAGCACTCCGCATGTAAGCCACCTTCGCTATCTTGCCCGATCGCTGTAGTTTCCGGCAGTTATAATATTATGCTTGCACTTCCAGTTGTGGTGTTAGGCCATTTCTGGGTGTGTCGAGGTTGTCCTCTGCTACTTTCTAGTGGTTTATGGCAGCTAGGTTCAGTCAGGATTTAGGCCCAGGCAGCAGGAGCCTCACAGAGGTGCAGCCAACTTGCTTGCCAGCTCTCTAGCGCCCCCCCCCCCAAAAAAAACATTTCTCCTAGACTTATGGAAACAAGCATTTGCAATGCAATAGGTCTCGCATTTATAAGAGTTTGAGCTATTGGCATTGTAAAATTACAATGCCTTTTATTTATGTTTTGGTTTTAAAACAAATAAAAGGCATTGTCATTTACAATGTCAGTAGCATAAACTTGCATAAAAGCAGTGTGTGGCGTGCAGCAGTGTGTGGCGTGCAGCAGTGTGTGGCGTGCAGCAGTGTGAGGCGTGCACCAATGTGAGGCGTGCAGCAGTGTGAGGCGTGCAGCAGTTTGTGGCGTGCAGCAGTGTGTGGCGTGCAGCAGTGTGTGGCGTGCAGCAGTGTGTGGCGTGCAGCAGTGTGTGGCGTGCAGCAGTGTGAGGCGTGCAGCAGTGTGAGGCGTGCAGCAGTGTGAGGCGTGCAGCAGTGTGTGGCGTGCAGCAGTGTGTGGCGTGCAGCAGTGTGAGGCGTGCAGCAGTGTGAGGCGTGCAGCAGTGTTTCATGTAGCAGTGTGAGGCGTGCAGCAGTGTGAGGCGTGCAGCAGTGTGTGGCGTGCAGCAGTGTGTGGCGTGCAGCAGTGTTTCGTTTAGCAGTGTGAGGCATGCAGCACTGTGGGGCGTGCAGCTGCGTGCAGCAGTGTGCGGCGTGCAGCAGTGTGCTACGTGCAGCAGTGTGCTGCGTGCAGCAGTGTCGTGCAGCAGTGTTATGCAGCAGTGAGTAATGCAGCAGTGTGCGGCGTGCAGCAATGTGCGGCGTGCAGCAGTGTGTGGCATGCAGCAGTGTGTGGCGTGCAGCAGTTTCGTGTAGCATTGTGCGGCGTGCAGCAGTGTGTGGCGTGCAGCAGTGTGTGGCGTGCAGCAGTGTTTCGTGTAGCAGTGTGCGGCGTGCAGCAGTGTGTGGCGTGCAGCAGTGTGTGGCGTGCAGCAGTGTGTGGCGTGCAGCAGTGAGTGGCGTGCAGCGGCATGCAGCAGTGTGTGGTGTGCAGCAGTGTGTGGCGTGCAGCAGTGTGTGGCGTGCAGCAGTGTGTGGCGTGCAGCAGTGTGTGGCATGTAGCAGTGTGCGGCGTGCAGCAGTGTGCGGCGTGCAGCAGTGTGCAGCAGTGTGCGGGGTGCAGCAGAGTGCTGCGTGCAGCAGTGTGTGGCGTGCAGCAGTGTGTGGCAGCATCATTTACAATGCCAATAGCTTAAACTTGCGTAATTGCGAGACCAATTGCATTGCAAATGCTTGTTCTTTTTGGGATGGGTATCTGTTGGGAGGGGGGTCACGGGTACTGATAACTATGACACTATGCACATTGATACAGTTTACTGTCCTATACTTAGACCATATTCCTGTCAATGTACTGTTTGCACACCCGTTACAGTGTTAGTAATTGTTATGTATAATGCAAATGGCGTACAATGATTATCGGATGTAAATATCTTGTCATAAACAAAGTAACTAAGATGTATACTTGATTATATGAATATACCTGAGACATCCGCAGTACTCAATAAAGTTTGTGTTTAAAAAAAAACACAGAAGTATTGCACAATTAGAAATGCTGCATTGGAATTTTAATAGGGCGACTATAACAACACAAAAAGATGATCTATGGTATGCTGAACATTGGCAAACATTAACCCCCATTATAGAGATCTGGGCCTAAATCCATCATGTTTTTTGCTAACCATGCCATTCCAGTTTGGGCACAGACATATGCAAAACGTTATAGTCACCCTAAGTGGGAATCGTATGCCCACACATGGATCCCATGTACACTATGCCATTGGATTCAAGCTAACCTGGCTGTGGAGGTGTGATACCCCGAAACTGGTCCTAGGAGGCTTGTTATCTGGGCCAGGGAGGACCTGGCCTGGCAGCTCAGACTGGACTGCTCCCATGGGGAGCAGGGTCAAGACTGATTTGTATATGTGCGGGCCCACACTGGAGTTGGCATGGTGAGCAAAAAAACGATGGATTCAACCCAGATCTGTGACTGGGGGTGAATATCTAACATTCCGTCCATCATCTTTTTGTATTGCTATGTGTTCTAGAACAGCATGTCCATATGGGGGCCGGGGAGAATCGTTGTGATTAATGTCTGCATTAATGGGGACAAAGTCCTGAGAAAGGTATTTGATTGCAGGGTGAATTAGGGTGAAACACGTGTGAATGAGATGCCGCCTTATGCATCATGGACATGATTGCTATGGAGGAGGCTGAGCTGTTGCACTTCTTACATTTAGTTGGAATTGTGACGCATGACTGTATGTGCCAAATTTAATTCTTAGGGTATAGGTACCTAACCCATACATGCTGCTATCATACTGTGTAGCAAGCAGGCTTTACTTCTAAAATATTCTCTTTTTGTAGTATCAAGTACTATTCGAAGACAATAGGCAGAAAAGTACAGTACAATAGCAGCCCTTCATGTTGCTGCAGATGACTGCAGCTTATTTAGTGGCGTGCATCATCAATTGATGCATAAAAGAAAAAAATGCAATTTCATTTGTAGATTTTTAAAACCGAGCAAACTGTCCGGCCTACACATTACTGCTGAGCTGTGCATTTTTATTTTAAAAAACAACAGTTTGAATGTTTTCCCTCCAAGGTGCACGTTTAACCATCTAATAAAGTGAGGCTGCCCTTCAAAGTAATTAGCGAATTTCAACGGCGATTGGAGCAAAACAATTATTGCCATTGATCAGCAGCGAAAAGATAATTTTAAACAAAGTCATTGTGCGCTCATCAGATTAAAGCTTGTTAACGGGCAAGTTCTAAATGACCTCTTAAGCTAGTCAAATCAATGATGCATATTCCTCATTAAGTAACATCACAATCTAAGTGGGTTTATAAATAATGTTTATTTTAAGCACTAAAACAAATGGCAAAACCTTGACTTATCAAATGCCATCTGCTCGGTGAAAGATTTTTTTTATCCGAAGCAGATTTTTTTTGCTTCTAGGGTAAAACTGTCCCATAGCAAGAGGACAGCTCATCTTACAGCAGAAACAATATATATTTTTGCCTCCGTCGTAGAGTAGACGACAATTTTGCCACATGAATCGCCTCGGTCGTAGAAAAGAGGGTCATTTCATGTGCCGGATAAGCGCCTTCTGAAGGGTAGCGTATCTATAATGTGAAGACGTATCTGGCTGTCTACACCAAGGAGCTCCCCGCACCTAAACGTAATCCCAATTTCTGAGAAAACGTTGTTCAAAAATTGGACAAGAAAAATAATTATATTTAGTTTAACGGCCGGTGTTTAGATGGCAGCGTCTGCCTTTACTGTTTTTTGGGAACAGGGCCTATTTTTCACCATCAGACATCCAGCAATAGACAAAAATGCAGATAAGGGGCAGAGGAGAAGGGAAAGTAGTGACAAAGGCACAAATCAGGGACAAACAATCTGCACTAGTGAAATAGAGGCAGTTTAAGGTAGTGGAAGAGAAAGACATAAGGTAGAACTAAGCCTATGCAGCCTCGAAATTCACCAAACCTGGCGCTTAGCAGTGCTAGAACGGGACCCTAAGAAAATCTCTGAGCCCCTGTACTCATGATTTTTACAAGTTAAACTCGGTCAGATGCGCGGCTTGCAGCTATTTAGAGAAATCGTCACTTTAGGACCAAGAGCAATGAAATGTGTTCATACCAGTGGCGGCCGACACAAATAACAAGCAGGGAGGGGGTGGCAAATGGTGATCACTTTCGCGGGCGCTTTGATGTCCTCAGTGGCCGCGCGGCTCACTGAGGACATCAAAGCGGCCGTGAAAGTGATCACGCAGTGCTTTTCAGGCTGCCAAATGGTGCGCGCGCCCGGCGCACATGCACTGTAGTTGGAGGCCTGAAAAGCACTCGTTTGCACTTCCAGATCCCCGTTTTCTATAGCTCTCGCCAGAGCAGCGCTAAAGCGCTGACTCAGGCGAGACCTAAAAAGGTATATTTTGGCCACTTTACTAAATGCACAATTTCTCGAACATTTTTAAACAAGTAAATGGTGCATTTATGACGGCAGAACGCGCTGAGAATGTTTTTGAATAACCGCAAAGGCCTAATTTTGTGGGGTTTTCCTGCATTCTAGATGCTTACCTACACACCCTCATTCCATTAGGAAAACACATTTTACTCGATCTTTTTTGTACTTCAATCAATCAGCGTTCTGTTTATTGGGTGAAAACATCCAGTGAAAGTAGACATTGTGGGTACATAATTATATAAAAAATATTCCAAGATGTAAAAAAAATAAGGACAACTACAGTTAATAAATTGGGCATAGTGTTCCTAAAAAAGCAGAATTGTAAAAGTATTTTGATTTGGTGACAAGTAGGCTCTTTTCGATCATCACACTGATTTCACTACATGTTCTGTAATAATATTAACTGGATTCGTGCAAAATGTATACCCGAGCATCAAGTTAATAAATCATTCTCTAGAAAAGGACCCCATTTGTTTCCGCATTCCTTGCCAATTAGCCGTTAGCCATATTATCATTCTGCACCCTTCTTCAGGGGGCCTATTCAGCCACATGTATGCATTGGTCAGACAGCTCCAGGTCCGTCCTATATATTTTTAAACTACCACTGCATTGTTTTCAGTTGCTTGGTACCAATCACGTACTAATTTGTGGCCTGTAGAGCAGCAGTGTCAGCCAGCATTTCCCATGATTAAGAGCAGCAGACATGAGAAGAAAAAAAAATGTTGATTGTGATATATTGGGCACTTCTCAAAGGCGTCACTGTCCCCTTCTGTTACCGGGAGAATTCCCATTCCAATGTTCACGTATATCATGAGATATCTAGACTTTATCCAGCAATACTGCTTGTCTTAATTCATATGTATTAATAATACGTATTACTTTTACCTTTGCATCCTTTCTTATTTGTCTATCCTTCAGTTGTCAGTGTTCACCCAACATAGATCCTTGGCAGCTTTTGTCCCTGCTTAGTAATTCATGGCAAAAATGTTATATTGTAAATTTGCACTAGGGGTCTTTGGATTAGCAGCTTTTAGCCATTGGCTACTTTTATTCTTGATCCTTCACCAAATGGTTGAGACATTGTCAGTCTCGAGGTGAATCAGCCCACAAGAGAATTTGATTTTTACTGGTTTTCTGTTGACTGTTGGGATGTGTCCTCCACCAAATGCTTTAGTGACTATTTTGTATCAGAAAATAATCGTCAAGAGGCCTGGTAGCACTAGGAAGCGAGCGATAACAAAAGCACATGAAAGATGAATACTACAGAAAACCAGAATTGATAAAGTCAATAGGCCATACATGATTGTGTAAAAGTATTCCGATATTGATTGGGCATACCTTTGCTGCAGTATTAATGCCCATGCTGCTGGTTTTGCCAATGCTTGTTTATAAGTGTATTTGCAATGCTAAAGCAGTTAATTTGAGTCTTTATTGAACAATTAAAAAAAATCTGCTACAGGGAAAACAAATATTCTTTTCTGCATAGGTTGTATTTATTTAACAAATAATATATTGTGTGATGATTATGTGTACTTGTGAGATGTAAAACTCCCTCATGTTTTACAATGCACACACTGAATTGGGGTGGAATAAAATTTCAAACAGCCAATAGCACAATGAGAGAGAGAAAAACTCCTCTTGGTGGAGCAAAAGCGCTCTCTATGTCAGTGGCGGCTGCTCCAGCGAATCGGGAGTGGGGAGAGGAGATGTAAAAAATAAGATCACCTACCTGCCAGCCAGCCGGCTGGCCAGCCTCCTCCATCCTCTCCATCCTGCAAACAGGAAGCACCCAGGCTCACTAAGCCAACCACTATGCTGGATGCAGCATTGTGATTGGTCTGAGCACCATGGCTCGGCGCTCAGACAGGGAATGGAAGCCTGGTCATGTTCTCCACCCAGGCTGCAATACAGCCTGGGTGGAGAACATGGAAAGTTCGCATGACTATTTGGCCGGCCCAAGACGGCTGACAAAACAGTCATGGCCACTTAGAGAGTGCCACCACTCCCCCCTGCGCTGCCCAGCCTAGCCCTGCCCTGCTAAACTGCCTCAGCATTGAAAGATAAATTGATAATCTTGCGTTATTATCATTTTATTTTTCCTTTTTTGCAGTGCTGAAAGGCAGTGTGGCAGCACTCCTCCGCTACGTATATTTTAAAGAATTAATAACAATTGGTATTGTATATTATGTGTTCTGTCAAGCCAAACCTAAACAGGGTTTTATTATTTTCTGTAGCATCCATTTTACATATGCTTTTGTCAGTGTTCACTCTGCATTGCTTCTGTGTAGCTTGCCAACTGAACATAAACAAGCCGACCTTCTCGAGCTGGTATTCTACATACTCTATTACTGTTTTACATTTCTAGCTGGCAAAGAGCCTGACAGCTCTGAGTAGAGAGCCCTGACAAATACATCTGTGTAAATGTATACTACAGAATAGAAAGCATCCCTTGTTTGGTAGCATACATATTTTCAAAGGCTGTTGTCTGCACTCGCTCTCCAGTACACAAGCAATAACTAGCAAAACAAATAGGTTTGATGTTTGAACAGCAAACGCACATCTGATACAAACATAAAATGTATTGGCTTTGACTGTGCTTGTTACTCTCCTGGAACCATTCTGCTAGCCCTAGTACTTCTTTCAGCAGATTTCTAAAGGGGTTGAGATTAGGATTCTCATACGTCCTAGCACAAAATATGCCATTGGGGCTGGCATCTATGGGGAGGGGGCGGTGGGGCGAGCATAATATTGTTTAAAAAAATTAAAATAATAAAACTCACCCAACGCAACGTCCTCGCTCCGGACCTCTTCCTTGCAAGAACTGGAACCGGATGCTGGAACCTCCTTGCCCAATCCTGGCGCTGCTCACATGCAGCATGTTAGCTTCCCCCTGATTGGAGGGAGCGGCGTGTCACAGCACACTGGATGCCTGCACCTACTCTCAACCTAGCTGTCTTAATACTGCTGGGTTGAGAGCCAAAAAGACATGCGCTCTTTAAACAGTGCATTAGAAAGCCCACCCTCTTCCCTGCTGCTGTCAGTCTGCAGCGGCCCATCGCCGTCCTGATGCTCGGCTCGGAAGAGGGATGAAATTTACCATTTTATTTTTCATTTCTGGGGCATTTGGGGGGGGGGGGGAATTCAAGTGGGACGACGCTCCTCCACTCCAACGGAGGGGTCGCTCCTGAAGATAGGATAGGTCTGCAACAGCAGATGACACCAATGCTAAGAAAATCTTCGTTCAATTGGTCGCCACTTAATTTGCAAAATTTGCATTTTAATCTGAAATTCTTGGAAAGACTTAGAATAATGTGTTTATGATTGACTCACTAGAGAGATCACTTTGGATATCACTTGGAAGAATGCATCTCGCATCTGCTTAGCCTCATTCTCTGCTTCGGACGACAGTTTTGTAAAGCCAATAGTTATGGCTGGTATTTGATTCCTGGCTAAAACACTGGTAAAAGAAATCTGATGCTGTGAAAAAAACAAGCAAAAATAAATGTTTTCTGTATATTGTGCATCTATGAGAAAGAAAATGAATGTGTGATGATTCATTGTACTTGTGAGATTTAAAATAGCAATGCAGGGGAGGCGGTAGGGTACAGCAAACATCCAATAGCATGAGGTGAGAGAAATATTTCTATGGGTGCTATCAGTATCCTCTTTATGTATATTTTAAGTCCTTGGTAACAATAGGCCGTGCAAATGGCTGTACTGTCAAGATTACATACATGGAAGAAAAAATGGCATGGAGGAACTAATATCTCAAATTTACTTACTCATAAGGAACTCAAATTTCCTTATCTGTAGTCCAACGTCCTATTAACACTATATTAAAAAATTAATTCACTAAAGACACACACCATGGGGGTGCTCTTTGAAGAAATAGATAATTATATTTAGTTCATGTTTAGAACAAAAATTATATATACATATACATAGACCTAGATAGGCGTAAAAAACTTTCGCTGGAGTAAGGAAAAAAGAGCATTTAATGATGTAATTTGGTTGAGTAAAAGAGAATTATTGTCATCTGAATCTTCGCACAGGAAATCATTACTAAAATCACATTGGCCCCCTCCTTGGTTCATGCATTTGTGATGACGTTTTTTGTTAACTAAACATATTGAATTATCCTAAGATTGTTTTTAGACCACAAGTTAAAAACAAAGCAAAATGTATACATCTGAAAATATAATCTTTCAAATTCCTTACAATTAACGGATGTGTCAAATGCTATTGTGGGTATACTAGAGACTGTGGGGGCATTGACAGACAGGGATTTTGTATAGACCTAACACTGGCAAATGATTCAATAGGGACAAGTCTTGGTATGGGAGAAGATCCTGGGGATTAGTGAAGGATAGAACCAGAGTTGACGAGGAGTGAGTGCCACTGTGGAATCAGGTACAGCAGAAGTGTAGCTTATTCAGTGAGATTTAAGGGATTTTAGTTTGAGATTTCACAACAAATACTGCAATGTACCCAACAACAAAAGATTTCACAAACATGCTCATGTATTATTATTAAATCTGGCCCTCCTCCTGAGAAAAGCATTATAGAAGCAGCATAGCTCAAGACGTTGTTTCTGTATGATATATGAAGACATGCAGCACGTTGACGTTGTCATCCAGGACATGCTTATGAAAGCAGAAAACATTGTATTAATGTTAAAACCTTCTTGATGATAGATGGCAAAATAGCTTTTCTTAAAACAATGGGTCCAAGATAGTTGTTTTCCATCACCATTTTATCTGCATCTTTTCCAGAGTCCAGTTCTGTGCCTCCATAACTTGTGCCAATTGTGTTGATCAAGATAACCAAATTTTCAATGCATTACATGATCTTCACTACAGTTCCGGACTGCTTTAGTATTGACATGGTCAAAGTTCACTCTGTGAGAGTTTTACATCCTGTCATTTTTATGTTCAGTAGAGGTCCATTCCCCCACCAGTCCCTGCACAAGAGACCTGCTTTGTGGGACACTTTGGTATGTCTTTTAACTACCAATCCAAATTGTGAGGCATAATATTACGGACTTTGGCTCATGTCAGATTTCAGAAATAAGTATATGCACTAGAATTGCCAGGAAGATTCCTTTTCGAAATGGCAGAGTGCTAACTATGTATTCAATAATTTTATGTATCTAGCAACGCTCTTTATTTCTCAGTTTGCTTTACTGAAAGTCTTATCTTCATACCGACCCTCGAAGTGGAATGTCTTGCTGTCCTCCTCTGAGTTTAGAAGACATGCAGCATATCATGTTCCTTCTGCTATACTCTTTGCAGGGCCTAATGGTGTGCCCTGCCACTCCTGCAGCTTTTCTCTTGAGCTACACTGTACGTCTGAGCATGCACAAAACACAATACACTCAACAGCACTACAAACCCAAGCCGAGCACTATGGGGGTCATTAGGATGGCGGAAGGACCGTCACTGGTGGCCCGGCAGTGGCGGTCTTTCCGCCATCACACAGGATATTCCCACTGCCGAATTAGGATGGTGGTGGGAATCCCAATCTGTCCCAGCGGATGGAAAGTCCGTCCGCCACTGTTCGCAAGGCGGTCCTTTTCCGCCTGCCTTGCAGAACCAAAACACAGGCCAGCATTGCTGCAGTGCCTTGCAGGCACCGCCGTTGGGATTAGGAAACCCCTTTCCGCCTTTCTTTTTGCGGCGGTCATCCCACCGCGAAAACACAGGCAGATGCTGGATTTGGGGGTCCGATGCGGGCCCCCTCTGTGTGGGAGGGTGCACTGGGGGGGGTACCATGGGTACCCCCCTGCATTTCCCTGCACTGCGTGGCAGGCACTGCGTGGTGCCTGCCTCGTACTGCAGGGAAATACACAGCATGGCATTTTAGCATTGCGTATGGGGCTGCAGCCAGCAGCACCGTCCACGGTGTTAAATGCCCAGGATTGCAGTGGTGGGACCGCCGCACGTCTGGCGGGCGGTTCCCAGCACCACAACAATGGCGGGCGGACAGATGTTTGCCCGCCATCGGAATGAGCCCCTAAGTTTTTTTTTTCTTAGTGCACTGGGTAGGTTTGGTCGACATCCTGAGCTTCCAGCACCGATAGAATAGGTTGTACCCATATGAAAGCCGGCAGAGGCTGCCAGACCCGACAGGGACTCCCAGAACCGGACTTTTAACAATCATTAGGTGGGAGGGGTCAGGCACTCCCCATACTCTCTCTGATGCTATGCCCCTGGGGAGACGGTTGGTGCTGCAGCTGACCATAGCCAATCTCAGGGCTGAAAGGATATGCTGTCAGCCCAGGCAGTGCTCTGTTCTGTAGACGTTGCTTTCAGCTGCAGCCAGGGGCCGGGTGTAAGATGGAACCACGCATTCTGTTGTAAAACATACTGTTACAACGCGGCCATTGCAACGCAAATGCCATTACGACGCATAACCTTTACCACACATTTTTTTACAACGCATATGCCTTTACCACGCTTGTCTTTGCAACTTATTTCGTTGTAAAAGCACGAATGGTAAAGGCATATGAGTGGTAAAGATTTTGCAAGTAAATAGAAGTATTTCACAGGTAAGTATAAACCCTTTCTTTACATTGTTTAATTGCCACATCTTATTTTATACTAATATTATTGCGGCAATGGATGACACAAATGAGCCAAAATAGAAACCAACACTGGTGATTTATTAGTGGTTCTTTTCATGCTTAAGGTATCCTGGGTGCTTCCCAGCATTTTTGCAAGACTCATGTTCTGCAGTGACTGATATAATTTTGTTTTTATTTATCACTAGCAGTGCAGGTTTTTCTGTGCTGATGATTGTGCAGTGGTGTCTGCTTTTATCGGTATCACACTACGATATTTGCTATGGACCTGGATGGTGCCATTGGTCTGTGCTGGAAATTGACGCGAGAAACAAGAGCTGTGGCGTCTTACAGCACATGCTATTTAATGATGACACAGTGCATCTGGCTGCAGGATCCGAGGCCGTGCTTTGAACTTAACATGTCACCTAGTGGTCCGTTGCCTTCAGTTATTTTTTGAGCTGTACGTGGGATGGTATTAGAAGGTGAAGTGGCCTAGCTGTCTCTGCATGCCTGCTTTTCAGGCTTTACTGGACATGTTTCCAGTAGAGATTTAATTTCCAAAACAATACCAGGAGTGCTATGTTTCTGGTAAGGCTTGCCCTTGTCCACTCTTGGGCCATCTCTTTGCACACCATCCGTTCTTCTTAAGGACAGACCCGAAACCCAGGCTGATGGATGCGTCTGGGTACAGCTCTGTCTGCTTGACATCCGGCCCCCTTTCCAAATGAGGATCTCATTGAACTCCTCCAGAATGTTAGCTACATTTTAAGGGCCTGTTTCACCTCTGACCCTAGCCTCCTGTGTTGGTGTTTTTTTCCGCAACCCCCTTGTCAAATGTATGAGTCTGCTTGCAAATACCCTTCCTGCTGGGATAACTCGGGCTGCCAGAGTGTGGCCTTCTCCTTTCCCACTATTGCTTTGATGTCTTTTCTCATATCCTGTACCTTATCATTTGGCATGCTGGATGTACCTGCTGTTGAATCCAGCTCAATGTCCAAGAACACCAGCTTTGTGGTTGGGCCAGTTGTCTTAACTGCTGTCAGGTGAATGCTTAACTCGGCTGCTGGGTGTTGGAAGGCTCCTAGTAATCGCTTGCACTCTGATTTCTTGTCCCCCTGTCATGCGCACAATCTATAGCGTCTTCAGCGGAAGCGTATGCAACCATTGAGTTCTCTGGATTGATCCCATCGTTTACAGGCTGTCATCTCCCCCTTTTTTAAATTTTAAACATGAACGAAACACAAGTGCCTGAACTTGAATGCTGGTCCCCATGTTCACGCGTTCTTGTATTTAAAACATATTGATGATGCACTTTACCCAGTCGGTGTTCCAGAGAGAGAGAAAGAGAGACAGAGACAGAGAAAGAGAGAGAGAGAGAGAGAGAGAGAGAGACAGATGTGTTTGAAAGTAGAAATTCTTCGGTTTCTCCTGATTCCCTTTGGGAGTTTGCCCTTCCCTGACCAGTTCCTGGCCTCCCTGACTAGCATAATTTTATCCAGACACGCCCTCATCCCATTCCATATCTGGGTGAGATCGCATTTTCAGCCTGAAGCCTTTATCATAGTCCAGTCGTCACCCCCCAAACTGCCTGTGTACCTCATGTATTTTTGACTCGTACAGCCATAGGTCTTTTGCTCAGTGGGGGAACTTCTCCACTATGATGCAAGCCATAATCCTGAAAGTGTCTAGACAGCTGTCAAAATGTCTCTTTTCTTACCCTGTTTCTTTCCCTTTTATCCTCTTCTCCTCGCATGTGGTAAGGTCCAAGCCATCCACTTACAACATAATTAAAAGAATTCAAAGCATGCACAAAAGGTTCAGGAACAATACATTTGCTGGAAATTACTGAACGTTCCATGGCTTAAGCCATGTCAAGAACTTCAATTAATGTGGGTTCGTGAAAGCTAAGTAACGATTCATATACTATTTTGTGAAAACTGCTGGGTTTTTTCACGTGTGACTGTTTGAATTTGTATCCTAGTTTCCCTTGTACCATGCTTAGGCCTGCAGGGGGCTGCCCCCAGCCCATACCCCTCCATTTTTTTATGTTTACTGTTAAATAGGCAAAGTACACCCTCAGAGGCTCAGCTGAGTGTGTTTAAAAGGCTGCTTCATCTGCTTTATGGTTTAAACTGTATTTGAAAGTTTATGTAGCACTCATTTTTGGCAAAAAATAAGTGATTTGTTTAAGTGAGCAAAAAGCTGTATATTAAGTGTCATAGGTTTGGGCCTTACTTTCATTATATGTATGTATCTAGGTATGTGTATTTCTTGATATAAATATGTATAATAATATGTACATATGTACAAATATATGTATTACTTTACTCCTACTGGAAGAAAAAAAACTTTGACTCTCTCCAATTTACTACCCTCTATTTCACCCTATTTCCTCTACCTCCACTCTGACTCATTCCAAACTTCATTCTTCTACTATGATCTCCAAAATAACCCTTTCTAGACTTGTCCCTCCTTTATTCCTCCTTGGATCCCAACAAACCTCATTTTATTACTATGATCTGCCAAACAGTCCTTCTTAATTCTTCCCTCATCTATTCCTCCTTTGGCGCATCCTAAAATTAATCTTACTACTTTGATCTCCCAATAAACACTTTCTAGACTCTTTCCTCTTCTATCCCCCCATTATCCTTTTCAATCCAACTACCAGACTCACGTGTCCACTGCTCAAATGAACAAAAATTCTTCACTATACCAATCCACCACTATCCTTTATCGGGTTCTGGAGTAGTGTGCTACTCGCCGAAAAGCATTAGTAAATGCTATATAAATACAGATACAATCACAATATAAAGGGTTTATATTCATCCTTAAACCCTCAATACCCCTCAACCCATACCCACCCTAAATACTAAAATGACCCTTGCCACCCCAAAACCCATCCCCACAAACCCTACAATTACCCTTGCCACCCAAAGACCCTTACCCACCCTAAAATCATCGTTGCCACCCAAAAACCCATACCCGCCCTCAACCATATAAAAATCCCCTTTCCTCCCCAAAACTCATACCCACCCTAAACCCTAAGAAAATCCCTTACCACTCAAAAAAACATACTCATCCTAATCCCTAAAAATTCCCTTGCCAGCCAAAACCCCATATCCACCCCAAACCTTTAAATTACCCTTGCCACCCAAATACCCATACCCACCCAAAACCGTAAAATTACCCTTGCCCCCCAAAAATACATACCCACCATAAACCCTAAAATTACCCTTGCCACCCAAAACTTCATACCCACCCTAAACTCTAAATATTCCCTTGCCACCCAAAAACCCATACACACCATAAGCCCTAAAATTACCCATGCCTCCCAAAATCCCCTAAACCCTCAAATTATGATAGGCACCCAAAAACCCATACCCACCCTAAACCCTAAAATTACCCTTGCCTCCCAAAAACCCCTACCCACCTTAAACCCTAAAATTACCTTAATACCCAATATCCCATACCCACCCTAAACGCTAAAAATGCCCACCCTAAACCCTTATATAATATAACACATAATACTTACCTAATACTTACATTTAAAACACATATGCCTTTACTGTTCATGCTTTAAAATGAAATGTGTTTGTTGAGGCATGCGTGGTAAAGGCATATGGATTGTAAAATCCTGCAAGGAAATGGTAATGCTTGGTGGTGGCACTCAAGTTATAACAGCCACTAAAGGTAATGTGTGGTAAGGGCCACGTTCTAACAGGTAAGAGCATTACAATTACGCTCTCCAATATTTCCCTTCTAACCAGCACAAATGATATCACAAGTTTATATTTGTGTATTTATTAACAGTGAATACATTTACTTTAGAAACTCATTGATGCATGGTTACATATAGATGCTTGAAAATTATATAGTTGATTAATAATATAATTATATCACACAACAGGAGAGATACAGGGCATTCGTGGGTTCACACCAGCCCTTAGTCACTAATCAAATCACAAAATTGGTGTGACACCCCAGTATCTAACGCAGTACGCTATTTAGCGAAACATGAGAAAGAGATGTGTTGATCTCCCAGCTAGCACCACCTACTTTGCGCCCAGTTTTTTGGCAATTCCAAGAATTGGATGAGGATGGGTCACTCACGTAATGTGACATGCTTCATCATTTGTCACCTCGTCCCACCCTGTAACGTGGTACTACCAGGGCAGACTCGACCTCAGGCTGGGGCTTAGCTGAGGGAGTTCTTAGATATTACTTATCTAGTCTGGATAAAACTATGATCCAGCTGACTGGTTAAAAACACCTTAGGATAGACTACAAAACTGTCCTTTTATTCTGGTGGTATCCTAGGCATATTAAAAAGTTACAAAAGGAGTAACTACAGAAGGCATATATGGGTGTAGTGAGCAATATGCGTCTCTGTATATGAGAAAATATTTATGCCTCTGTATATGAGTCAATATTCATTCCAACATGTTTCTGCCTTCAGTTGGCCTATTCACCTATGGCATTCGTCAGGGCTGTTTCTGTGAGTCCCCATACTGCAAGAAGTCAGTGCAGAGAACCGATAGAAAAAGATGTGTGTTTGGAGAGGACCTACCTATCGCATATGTTTTGTTTGTTTTAGGAATAACCAAGTTTTTTTGCGCTACTTGCTGCATGGTCTGTTCAGGGTGGGTCTCCTCTGTAGTCACATTTTCGTCAAGTACGAGAACCCACATGTATCCTACCGATCCCCTTCGAACAGCCTGTGCGACTACCATATGCCAGAGGTAGAACATGAAAAATAGAAACCGGGACTACATCCCCAGACAATGCATAGTGCACCTTTAAACAGTGGACAGGGCCCACCTTTGGCAGTTGCTGCTCGGCTTAGCCCACGAATGCAAGCCTTTCCAGGCGATTCCAGGGTCCTGATTACGTATGATCGAGTGGGGACTTACAGGGCGCTGAGTGTGGATTGAGTAGAAAGACGCATGCACTAGCATTCTTCCTACTGAAAGGTCTCAGCACGTTTAGGTACGGCCAACAAAGCTGCCGAAAAACTGCATCTTTTAGGAAAGATGGAGTTTTCTTTAAATTTCACACCCAACAGCTATCGCTTATGTGCAGTTGTTTAGACTGCTTGAGCAGACAATCAGCGATAAACCTTTGCTCAGTTAAACCAAATATAATTGAGGCTGTAGGTAGTGTTTCTCAAACATTACGATTCAGGTAATTTGTCTCTGGTAAATAACGTACCTGTTCATCGCCTATAGATGCATTTGGTCACACATGAGAGGAAAATAATGTTCTTCCTGACTTTTTCAAGGATAAAGATATTCTGGTTACCTATCCATTCCACTTATACATTGTCCTCTCAGTACTGAACTGGCTGGCTGCATCCCTTTGGCACCCAGAGGAAAGGGTACTAGGCACTATTTAGAGATCGGACAGTAACACATTGAGGCTCGCCTGGAATCCTCTCTGCAAAGTGGAGTAAAAAATGTTCTAATCCCTGTCTGGGAATCATTTGAAATGGTTTAAATTGAGCCTTCTGGGTGCTAAGGCTGCGGAGCCTGAGGTGAACGAGTGATGCGTTTCACTCTCCTGTGTAGGGGTTGTAATGGTTGACTGTTCCGAGTGTCTTACAAACCCAATGGTCTGCTGAAGCTTATGGTGGCCCATCCATGATGCTCCCTTGATACTCAAGGGGAAAACGCCTCCTGCTTTGCATGATGTTCTTGCTTGCAGCAGCCGCTCCTCTTCTTGTCAATAACTGGGGCATGGGGCAAACAGACTCAGCCGCCTGGTGCATATTCCCACATGGGGAGCCACCAAGACAAACACCCATGAGTGGCCACTCCCTGCTTGAAGTAGGAGCCTTCTGGCTTTTATCTCCAACTTCCCACACTTTCTCAGGTAAATAAGGGATCACATCCATTCAACTAGTCAGAGAACACTCAGCATGCTCACTGCCATTCATACACCCAACCTGTTTTTCACAAACTTCCAGCCCTCCACCCCTGTTGGTACAGAAAATAATCTATATTCCTGCAATGAGAGGGTTGTCTCTAGAAAGCTGTCACAGATCGAGCAGGAGTTGGCAGAGTTCCTATTTCTTAGCCATACCAATGTGTGATGTGGCAAGCATGCCAAATGCATCTAACACCATTAGCCCTTCACCTTTCCTCACCGGCACCGTCCTAACCCATTGAGGCACCCCACCCTTCGAGAGTAAGGAAAAACTGTGATTCCCTCAGAGAGAGCTATTGGCCTCTGCTCTGTTGGCAGCACATATTACCAAAGAGCAAACACAATTAATTATATTCACACTAATGTATCCTTATTATTTTGAAATAGCAGTGGTAAGATAACAACAAGAAACAGTAGGTGCTCCAAAATGTGCGCGGTGCACACAAATAGTGACAAAAGTGATTGTTAGTTCACTTGTGATACAAAACCAGCAAAGAATATATGTACACTGTTGACTGGAGAAATCATTTAGGCACAACAAAACACCTTTAAGTAAAGTTCTGTTCATTCATTCCATAATTAATTGCAGTTAACAGGATAGATTGCTGCCTTTTCGACCCCCTGTAGCAACTTCAGCAGGGTCTTCATCGGGATTAATAAGTGATAGCAACCCCTAGTCACATGCATGTGGTATGCAGAAGGGGTTTCTGGATCCCAAAAGGGATGTCTCAATGCTCCTTGATCACCAATTTTCAAAGGTGATAAAAGGTACTGGACATGGAGCAGCTTTTTTCATTATTATAAGCTTCCATTACTCAAAATAGATGGTGATCAAGTAGCACTGAGATGGTTTCTTGGTAGCAAGATTTCACAAGATGAGATCTTGTTGCTGTAGAAACCCCCTTTAAACAGCAACCAGAGCTTTAGCTCACTCTTGCCCGCTTTTAACATGGCTGGGAAGGCAACACAAAAGCCTCACAAGCTTGAGCAGAAGCAAGATGAGGAAAGTTATTTCCTGATCTTTGTGTGACCTGCAAGCTAGGATTTCAGACATAGTTGCATCTGCATTAAAGAAACCCTTGGCAAAAAGGCAGATGTTGGCGAGCACAGAGGAGGAGGAGGAGGAGACTGTGCCAAACGGGAAATATATGCAGGGAACGGAATTTAAAGACAATGCTTGTACAGATTAGAGATGTGTTGAGGGGTTCGATCCTGCCCCTCCCCAATTTGAGGAGGACTTTTATGCTCCGTACAGATATCAGCAGGGGGATAAACACCCCTTTTATGACATTTGTAAGGGTATCTTAGCATATGAATGGAAGAATACTGTTATATCATCGTTACCTCATTTTTCAAAATAAAAGATATATATCTTATAGAATTTTGAAGAGACATTGCCCAAGTGCCTATGATCAACAGAATACTTTCAAGTATTGCCTCTTTGTCATGTTTGGACTCCGAAAAAGAACAGCTATCAGACCTATTGTTTTTTTTTTTTTATTTATTAAATCTTTTTATTGAACATCAACAATTAAAAGCAAAGGGTCAGGTCATAAAAATCATTAGATTCACATTACAAGGTACCATGTCTAACCAGTCGTGGTATTACGTATCATGTTGCTAAATTTACATCAGTGTCACCTATAGTTGGTTTCAGATCATCAATTGTTCGTCAAGGGAAGGAAATTTAGGGGGTTCACACACTCCTCCCCGATACACATTCCACCTAGTCCAGATTGCTATCCATTTCCGGGGGCATCCACGGGATCAGACCTATTGTTGAGAAGGTAGAGAGTTCTCTAAAACGTGAATATTCAACAGCAAAGTGTGCCATTGGAACTAGTGCATTTGAGGATTATGATTCTCAGACTCTTTTTTAACGGATTTTCAATCCCATTTTAAATGTGTGGAAGAGAGATCTGACCCTCTGTGCCATTTTAGGCAAAACCTTTGTCTGATACTCCTTTCAATCCATCTGGTCATTAGCAACTTTGGCAGGGGCAGCCATGGCAGAAAGATGCCATTTATGGCTTAAGCCTTGGCAGGTTAATGTGGGACAAAATGCTTTGATTATTTGCCTCGCTTTTTCCAGACAAAAATTATTTGGTCCTAACCTGAACTGAATGATCTGGTTCAAAAGACGGCAGAGGTAAAGAAAATGCTCCATCTCTTCACTCATGAGAAGTCATTTCTTCAGGAAAAAGTTCATGCAAGGGGTCCAAGATGTGAGAAAACCTGGGCCTGTGGCTGGAGGGGCGTGTTTGGTGACACATCTATGTCCCAGCAGCCTTCACAGTAGCCCCTGAAAGCCTGACTATCTGAAGGGGTAGGTTGGGGTAGAAATAGCAAAGTTCTACAATATTTGGGGCTAGCTCATAAAAGATTCTTGGGTCCTCACCCTTGTACAAAGTGGCTATTTTATTGATCGACACAAGCCACTCCTGGATGTTTTTTTTAAGGCACTTCTCTTTCCAAATGGGAGGTAAAGAAAGAAGCCCTATTAGTGATCTCAGACCTTCTATGGAAAGGGCTATCTCGGAGATTCCCTTTCCTCAAAGACACAGAGGGACTGATTTTTTTCTATTTCTGGTCTCAGAATCAAATGGGACATGTTGCTCAAATAAATCAGTTCATCATGTATTAAGCTATTTAGGCAGTTAAAACCGTGCTTGGAAAAGGAAATTTCCTGATGACTTGGGCTTTCGCGATGCATAAGTCCTCATCCCCATCCACCGAAAGAGGCAGAAACTTCTTCCATTGCAGTAGCTGGAAAACATTATCAGTTCAACACTCTTCCCTTTAGCTTGTCCTCAGCTCTGAGGGTATTCACAAAGGTATTGTCTTCAGAAGTAGCTCTTTTGCATTTAAAGAGTATTTATATCTACCCTTACTGTAATGACTGGTAAATCTCTTCTCCTTCTTTTTCTAAGTGACAGGCCGATATCAAGAGGGCATGCAACTGTCTACAAAGCCTGGAATTCATCCTGAATTGGGAAAACTCAAGCTTACACCCAACTAGACAGAGGATATTCATAGGGGTTCTACTCAATACAGAGCACATCAGAGTTTCCCCACCAGAGAACAGGATGATAACCCTACAGGGCAATGGTTGCAATCGTTTCTTTCTTCTACAATCCTCAGAAAGATTCTTACTGAAAGTCCAGAGACTCATGGCAGCAACTATAGTAGTAGTTCTTTGAGCTCACCACTGCCTAAAGCAGCTGGTCTGTCATCTTTCTCACTGGTCTCCAGAGACTCTGAATAAAAAAGCTGTCCATCAGTGGCGGCTGTCTCTGAACTAGGTGCCAGGTAAAAAAAACAAAAAAAAACTTACCTGCTCCCCTGCTTGCCTCTCCCACCGCTACATGCCTATCCTCTGTCTGCTGGCAGTACCGGAAGCCCCTAGGCTTCCGGAATCTCCCAGCCAATCATGACGCTGCCTGAGCAGCGTCGTGATTAGTCTGTGCAGCCTGTTTGGCTGCTCAGGCAGTGCCTGGGTAGGCTTGGCATGTTCTCCAAAGGAACTGTGCAACACAGTCTAATGGAGAACATGCCAAGTGTGCATGACGGTTTGGCGAGCCCTAGACGTCCGGTCAAGCCATCATGCACACCTAGGAAGGGAGTGCAAACCACTCCTGCTCACTTTACGACAAGACAACCCCGCCACGCCCGACCTGACTGGACGAAGAAAAATAATACGATAATAACTTGTTATTATCATTTTATTTTTATTTTGCATTGCTCAAGGAACAGTGGGGCAACACAGCCACTGCTGTCCAGTTCTCCTGGTTCTACCAACATATGCAGATTAGAGGAGTTGGAGAGCCACTCCGGACGAATGGGCAATTCAGGGTTCTTGGGGCCAGGTAGAATTTCTCCAGACCCCCTAATTGAAGGACTCTCAGCTGTATGGGATGCTCTGCAAGAGTTTGCCACTCAAATAGAGGAAAAGTCAACTGATATGAGTATGGGCAATCAGGTCACCAAAATGTATGTGAAGTGTTGGGGGGGCAGTTTCACAAGGGTGAGATTTCTAAGTCTGATTGCGAGCAGCATCCTTCGGTGGGCCGAAGTTCACCTGATTTCTTGGAGGGCAATAGGTATCCAAGGAAAGGATAACTATCATGCTAAGTTGCAACCTCTCTTCATCAGTAAATTAAAATCTAGGGAGGGAGGCATTTGTGGATGGAAGTAGAAATGGGTCCCAGCATTTGTAAAGGCAAGGTGTGAAGGTGTCCTGCAAACAAGTCAGCTGGCACCCCTGCCATGTTTATACATAATTTCAAAGTATCATGGTCTTTACCATTTTGAAGTCTATTTTATACTTCCATCCTCAGTTTCCAGTAGGTCCTTGGGGTATTCGGCTGTCCATAGTATGATCTGTTTGGTTCAGCTTCCAGTGCTCTCCTTTTCAAATATTTTCTCAAACATTGAGCCAGGAAACTTGGGGGGTGGATACAATGTTGATGTCAGGGCTGACAGGGCTCTTGCATGCTTATGTTCTGATTCTCCTCCTTCCAAAGGTGCTTCCGAAGATTCAGCAGGAGAGACCATCAGCGACTCTGGTTGCTCCGTTTTGACCACGTAGACGTAGGTTTCTAATTTCAATTCAAATGTCACAGTGTAAGAAATTGGGCTATTAGTTTAGGCGGGGTGGAAGCCCCACTCAAGCAACAACCACAAAGCCTTTCCATGCCCCAGGCACTGTTGTTCATGGGCAGGCAGTCGTCCACCTCAAAAATGCTGACCAAAACTCTAGGGCCAGCTCTACAGGCACGACAGAGGACGGTTTTGGCCATCTTAAATTTATTCCTAAAATCAGGTATTGTCTAGTTTTAGTGACATACACCCACAGGATGTCATCACTACTTGGGCGGATTAGCCACAAGACTAAGTGCCCATTGGCTACTAGTCCTCACGCCCACTAACAACTCCTAACTTCAGGATTTAAGGGGCACCCCAGACACCAGAACCTCAGATTCAACGTGCTATTATGAAGAGATCTGTGTCCATGACAAGGCAGGACTCCATGAAGATAGGCGCTAGGCTATGCACCTGTGGCAGCCACCCAGCCTCTGCTTGATTGCGACTCGACCAAGGCAAGAGACTGGTTCGACAAGGAAGGCAAACCCCTCTGCAACCTCCAGACTTCACAAGAACTCCCTTGGGATAGAGAAACTAGTCATCTGAAGTCAGCAGGCACAAACTACTAAGTCCATGACCTCGAAATCCTGCTCCCCTAACTGCCCGGCATGACCGCTCAAAGTCCTTGGACAGGTGACTTTTGGGAACTGTAGTCCCACCCCTCAGCGAGGCTCAGCTTTCTAGAAAGTTCCTTTGGTCCTCTGGATAAAGATTTCCTCAACTGGCGTGCTTGCAGGTACCAAGGCTTGTTTGTGGTCTGTCCTACTACAACCTGCCTTACTCGATGCTTCAAGAGAAGAGATTCACCTGCACGAATAACGAGCCACCCCGTGACTCCATCGGAAAGATCTTGCATTTGTTTTTGCCCTCCCTTCGCATGCCTGCCAGCTCCACTGACCACCGATCTGGTTCAGGCACACAGATAGCCATGAACACCTCTGCACCCAGTACCCTGAGCCAGGTAGATTGGATCTGCGTGGAGACTCCTGGTCCAGGCCCAGCCCCTTGCTTTGTTTCCACAGAGTTTTGCTCAACTTGCCCCGCAAGTACCATTTTACTTAGGTAACCATTCCAGTACTGCAGGCCTTATTTACAGCTCCATTTGACAGCTAAAATGCACCTCTGTAGCCCGCTATCCTAAGCCAGGTAAAACTCTGTCGAACTTACTCTCTAAGTAACTGATTACATGTATGTGTTTTTCCCATTGACCGTAACATTTTGTTCACATTGCAAAGTACTGAATTATTTAATGCTTTAAAATGGAAATCTCCAGTTACACTGTATGTATTGATTTCAGTTTGGTGTCTAAAAATATATTTTTATAAATTGGTGTCTGGTTCCTCTCGAGTCATTTCAATTGCTTATCGTCCATGTTGGTGATGTCAAGTGCTTAACACATGTTCCTCTAAGTAGCCTGTTTGCTCTGTGCCACTGTACCAGGACTAAGAGAAGGTGTACTGAGAGAGTACCCGAGGTCCATCTTTGTGTATTATGCTAGTATTATAGTAATATTAGTGGTAAGGCACCCCTGCCACATCACATAATACTTTCACCTTGCAACATCAAGCAAATTGGTAAATCACTTTGTGTCACTGTGAAGTTGTAGGATTCCTATGCCTGCAGAAAATATGAGTGTTAGAATTGGGGGTCTCGAGTTGGCAATGGCTGGCCACTGTCCAAGTAGGGACCCTTCTTCGTAAGTCAGAGTAAGCAGACTACACCCTTTAATAACCCCTTCTCAACCCTGTGGTAACGTAGCACCAGCAGCTATGCTTATCTCAGAGGCAGCGTGTGAAGCATTTATGGCCATACACAGTAACACAGTGAAGAACACTACAAATGGACACCACTCAAGTAGTCATAAAAAATAAGTATCTTTATATATAGACTTAACACAAGACCAATAACAGTAAAAAGCCACAATACTAGGAAATAGGGTTACTCTAAAAAGGCTGCCAAAATAGTTCAAGGTGCACAAAGAGGTGTTCAGTTCAAGGCAGTGGTCTCTGCGACCCTTTTACTCACAAGGTACCTGCATTCTGTAGCAAAACAACAGAAATGTCGCTAAGGTGTTGTAGCGATGATTTTCCTCACGCTAACCAGCGATGCGTTAAATCCTTACCGCAAGGGAGGATGATGCGCTGGTTTGTGTGCAGGACAAAGCGACAAACTTCTGCACGCTAAGCCGGCGATGCAATAAAATCCTTGCCGCGAAGGGAGGATGATGCGCCGAGCCTGTTGCGTGTGTGATCTTGTGGCGATGAAAGAAAATGGCGCTCCACGAGGGAGCGATGATCCTGATGCGATGCGATGAAAATGGCGAACGCTCGGTGTCCGCTCTGCGATGTCGTGAAGCGATGAACTCGATGCGATGATCTTTGGTTAGCGAGCGTTTTGAGGCCCGCTAACATGCAATGCGATAATCTTCGGGTTAGCGAGAGTTTTCTGGCCCGCAGACAGGTGATGCGATGATCTTGGGTTAGCGAGCGTTTTGGGACCCGCTAACATGCAATGCGATAATCTTCGGGTTAGCAAGCGTTTTCAGGCCCGCAGACAGGTGATGCGATGATCTCCGATAGCGAGCACTCGGCGGCAGCAGAGCGACGATTTTCCTTATGCTCTCCAGCTGCAGCGGCTCGCTAACGGGGGTTAGCGACGATTTTCAGCACTCTCTTCTCCACAGTAGAACTAGAGGCCCTGGAACTCACAGGAACCTCACCTGCAGATAGAAGTCCTCGCTGGGAGGAAACAGGAGGCTGGTGGTGGAGTCTGATGTGCCTGAGACTCCTGTAGGAGGCTAGCTCTCTTCTAGCCCTTGGGTGATTGCTGTAGCAAAAATAAAAGTTCCTTCAAAGTCCTTTTCCTCTTCTTCCAAGTCCAGTAGTAACCACTGCAGGCCAGTCCAAGAAACAGCACACAAGCACAAGGACAGTCCTTCTCCTGCAGATTCCTTCAGTTACACAGACAGAGGTTCTTCTTGTTGTCCAGGAGCAATACCAATTGTAGGGGTTTGGGCACAGATATTTATACCCCAATAGTCTTTGTTCTCAGAAGCTACTAGTCACTGAACCCAGCCAGAACCAGTTCTGCCCAGCCCTGGAGCACTTTGTTTACCAGGCTGCATCCTTCCTTTCAGAAAGAGGGGGTCTGCCATCAGACGCACAGTGGGAGGTGGAGCCAGCATTCACCTTGCCAGGCACAGCCCTATCCAGGTCCAGGAGCTACCCCTCCCCATACTCCAATGCAGATCTCTCTATTCAACCCAGGTCTGACTCAGCCAATACACATAACAGCAGAGCACACTGGAAGGTTTAGGCAAGAAAATACCTACTTTCTAAAAGTGGTATTTTCAAACACAGAATATAAAAATAAACTTCACTAAAAGATGTATTTTAATATTCTGAGCTCAGGTATACTAAATTCGTTTTTATACCATGTTCTGTGGGTCAGTTAGGACTATAGAATGTAATAGCCAAACCTCCCATTCTGGCCTATGGAGAACAGGTAGCCTTACAGTAGTGAAAAACGACATTGGGCGTAATTCACTACCAGGACATGCTACACACATCAGAGCATGTCCTACCTTACACATACAATGCACCCTACTATAGGGGTGGCTTACATGATGCCAAGGGAAGGTTCAGGGGCTGGGAAGTGGGTGCACTTCACAGCCAAGATGGCAGTTCTGGACTGCACGCTGACTCTGCAGTGGCAGGTCTGAGACACACTTTACAAGCTGCTTCTGTGGGTGGCGCAAACCAGCGCTGCAGGCCCACCAGCAGCATTTGGTTTACCAGCCCTGGGCACACACAGGCCACGCTACTGGGGACTAATAGGTAAACCAAATAAGACAATCATGGATGTATCAATTCACATGTCATATTTACACAGGGAGCATTCGCGCTGTGGCACTGAATGGCAGTGGCACAGCACCCAGAGCATCTATTACCAGCAAAAACAGAGGAGACACAGCGAAAAATTGGAAGGGAGACTTACGCCAATGGTGCCAGGTCTAACAATGAGTAATTAGGTAAATTCTCATCATGTTAGGGCTGGGACTGGGAGGAGAGCTGAAGGGTTAATTATTTATTTACTTACCAGTAATCTTCCTTACCATGATCTATAGTCCTCCCTGTCATAGTCCTACAACCCTCGCTCCCATCTCTATTTTCTTCGACACTGAGTGTCTTAGATTGGAGTACCATATTTGTATAAATAACATGACTTTCCTTTTAGAAACGGAAAAATATAAATAAGCTGTCCCTAGGAGCAGGGCACCTCATCTTGTTAGGACTATGATGGGTAGGACTATGGATCAGGATAATGAAGATTACCAGTAAGTAATTACATCATTCCCTCTTGTAACAAACATTTTAAGTCTCTCTCAAGTAAGATGCCTTTAAAGCGCAAGACCCAACATTTACATGCTGGGTAAAAGGCTTGAGAAAGGATGATTCACTTAATGACATTGGAAAAAGAGTTGGTGAGTGGGTGATACCTGGAAAGGACTTAAGGCTCTCTTTTTTACAGTAAAGCCCTGATTATCAAAAGGTTTGCTGTGACACCTACTCAGAGCAAAATATTTGGGAATCTGGCCTAATATGTATATTGAGTATATACAGAGTCTAAAAATGAAATAAATTAGTTAATTGTTCCCCACCCCCACAAAACTTAAGAAATATCACAAACTAAAGAATTACACTTTAACACTTCCTTCTAAATGACTTTAATGTTGACATGAAGATCCAAATATTCGTCAATATCTAGAATATTAATGTAAGCAGATTTTTTGGGAAATTTGACAAATTAAAACACATTTTTTATTTGAGCTTTTTTGTATCAATGACCGGGAAGTAGAACTCGGAGAGTTATTGTGACACTTTTAAATGATAAGTGGTCAGAGCCTCTTTTGTTCTAAGAGCTTCAGTCTCCGCTGATCATCCATTTAAAGGCCAAGTATTAATTTCTGTCTTACAAAAGGTGACATTAAAAGAAGTAATGATGTGATTTCAAATTTGTAAGTATGAATGCAGTTAATTAAATTGACTTTAATCATGATGTCAAGTACACCACGTTTACTTTAATTAACCTTTGTAGCTTTGTGTCTAATAAACTGTGAAAAAATTATATAGACGCCTTGATTGTTTTGTTGACCTACAAACTTTAAATAGATGTTCACAATTAACGGAGCTTATTGTGAGATTTGAAAACACGTTATGCCTCTGTAAAGACAGCTGTTTCCTGAATGTGTAATGTTATGTAATACTGATATTTGCTGACCTAGTAACTTCGTATTTATTGTGTAAAGCTGCAGACTTTGTTCCTATATTTTACTTATTGATTTGTTCTACATGGAAACTCACAAATTCCTTTCCACTACAGTCCACACAGTACCTTCTGCAGTTCTTTGTTGTACCAGTTGCCTAATGTTGGACTGTATCTTGGACGTACACCCTTCCTTTTTAGGTCTCGCCTGGCGTAGGCTGTGCGTATGCGCAGTTTCGATGGCGAGATTTTATGAGCCGTGGTATTTTCTGTAAGGGGCATTAAGCTCCGCCCCTCCTTTCCATTGGGTGGCGTCACCGTTTATGCTAAACGGTGGCCAGCCATTGGAAAAGAGGTGTCGGTGACATATTTGCTTGGCTTTCTGAGCCGTCCCATTTAGACGGCCTCGCCTTGCTTTGCATTCATCGCAAAGGTTTCTTATCTTTATGGGGCCAAACACATGGCCCCATAAAGACAAGAAACCTTTTGGCAGAAGCCGAGCAAATACGTCACGGGGAGCCCTTGTGCGATGTGAGCATGCGCAGAGCCTTTCGGTCCTAGTGTCGCCTCTTGTTTTAAAAATGTCCATAGCCGCCTCTCTGCGTGCTGATTCACTGCTCATATTTTGAGTGAACTTCTGTGTTGTACTTGTTGCTTGGCAACTGCCCCCTCATCCTATCGCTGGTCAGTTACACTTGCTCTGCACACGTGCGCATACAGCTAACGGTCTGCGAGCCTCACCGCTCTGCCATCACCGGTCTCAGAGGGCTCAGCCAGCGATGGTGCTCCCACATTCAATAATCACCGGTCTCAGAGTTATGGCCTATGCAGATGACGTAGGTATTTTAACAACTAGCCCAGACAAATCTTTGGCTGAGATTAGTTACTTAACAGGAGAGTTTGGGCTGATCTCTGGTTACACACTGAATGCGGCTAAAACAGTGTTGGTCTGTACAGATAACGTAGTTTGCAACGATTCCAGACGGGTAACCTCCGCGCTGTATCTTGGGGTCTACATTAGTGCCAATGTCAAAGACCTAATTAGGCTAAACTATGACCCCCTAATTAGCCAAATAGCAGTTGACCTAAAGAGAGTCAACAACCTTCACCTCACAATTATCGGAAGAGGCAACTATCTCAAAATGAATACTCTGCCAAAGCTTCAGTATCTATTTAGATCAATCCCTCTTGCTATTGAAAGTACATTCTTGGGGCGTCTTGAATCCATGATGTCTAATTTCATCTGGCAATATGGTAAGGTTAGGCGCTCCTTAAAATTTCTGTCTTTGCCCTACGAAAGGGGAGGCCTCAAAATTCCCAATTTAAGACTATATCACTACACTGCATTTCTTCAGCAGATTATGCCCCTAATTTTCATCAGTAGGGCCAATAGAAACTCTGATATAGATATAATTCCAACGTGCTACGAACTAGCAGTGGGTTCAGCAGCATCGGGCTTATTCCTGAGACATTTAGAGCAAAGGTATTATAACAGAATCCGCTTTAAGATAATAACAGATGCCTGGAAGATTTTACAGAAAATCTCAAATTATGGCTGTCCCCGGGGTAAATTGGTATACTCCACTGTGACATTCAGGAATTCTGCCTGCTCTTTCGCAGGATAACCTTGGAAATTGATGGGAGGAATTGGGTTTGTACACAATAGGAGATCTTTGTAGGCTTGATGGGGGCCCGGATGGTAATTTCTTGACATTTAATGCTTTGCAGCAAATACATTCCCTCCCAAACAGTTATTATTTTAAATATCTTCAAATTAAAAGTTCCCTCGCTGCTCTGAATCCAGGCAATACATGGAGCATGATCCCTATTCTAAAGATTATGAGTTCCCTTGTGAATAGAACCAGAAATATTTATGGTCTTTTACTGGGAAAAATCCCAGACGATCTGGAAAAAATTGAACTAGATTGGTCAAAGAAATTAGCTAACAGTGATACTGTTATTTATAAGAGTTCAACGATGTCTCAACAAGCTTTCCTTAGCACAAACCTTAAAGCCCAACTGTATAAAACAGTATTTAATTTATACTATACGCCTTCCAAACTTTACGCTTGGGGAAAGCGCGAAGACGATAACTGCCCTAGATGTGGCTTAGGCCCCGCCGACTTAAAACATATGTTTTATGATTGTAAAAAACGTGCACATCTTAAATCGGATTTACAAAACTTTTGGGAAAATCTATTCTCCATAAGATTAGAGTTAACCCCCTCGTTATCTTTGTTGGGCTCTGATATTGCGCTAGGATTAAGCAAGAAACAAGAATACTGTTTATTTGTCGGTACAGCCATCTACAGGATAATGCTAGCAAAAAGATGGAATGATGCAGACACCCCCACCTTTTCGATGTGGTTAGCTAGATTGCTTGGACTATACAAACAAGAATATGCACTTTATCGATGTAGAGGCTTGGACGCCAAGCAGAGAGGTAATGCAATATGGGCCTATATCTCAGTCTGGTATGGGAACGAAAGGTTAAACTTAGATCTCTAGGGAAAAAGGGAAGGGAAAGGTGGAAGAAAGGGAGAGAAGGTAAGAGAAAGGAAAAAGAAAAAAGGGAAGGAAGAAGGAAGAAAAAGGAAAGAAAGGGGAAAAGAAAAAAGAAAAAAATCAATCACCTTGCAAAGAGAGGCTCTCTGGGATTTATTAAGTCACCCTCTCTATAAGGAATTAACTGCTCATTGGCTTCCATCGATTATCTGTCTCCTTTTCTCTCTCTTCTTCCCTTTTTTTTTTTTTTTTTTTGAGAAGGAAATTAAAAAGTTAATGTTAAGTTTTGTATTATTATAATCCCGCATGGTCAGGTCAGTGAAAGAATATTTGCTGAAGTTTCTGAATTGTTCTAAAAATTGCTTCTGTACCTTCCCTAACTTTGGATGCTAGCTACTCATTTTTTTTCTCCATATTGCTATATTGTTATTATTATCCTATCCCCTTTTATTCCCTTTTTTTTTCTCTCCAATTTAATAACGATGTAATTTTCTCTCAATTGGGTATTCAATAAAAAAAAAAAGAAAAAAAGAGAAAGGACCAATTACATTTTACCACATTGCGGGCACCATGTTGATGGTGTGTATGTGTTGCATTACCTCTGATGTTATTAGGTTACACATCATGTCTTAAACACATCTGCCTCTCATAGCATGACATATTTATACATTTCATGTTTAATTAAATTTGTCATGACTTATTTAGCCGTCTATCGGCAAGCGCGACTGTTATTACCCACGCTAAAATTATATTACAAGATCATGGCTTAATAATGATGTATGCCATACGGGCATGTATATAGCAGAATGATTGCAAGGAACCACACACAATTTTCAAATAATGTCAGGCATTCAAAATTACTCGTTTGCAAATGCTCAGAGAAATGTATTTTCTTATCTAGCCGTGAATCGGCATGAGCCCGCCCAAGTTGAACAGTCCATCACAGTTTTGCCCCTCCTGCGCGCTTGTTGCGCTGTGAATAAACACAGGCAAACTGGGATTTAAGCAGAAAGAAGGATCGCTGTCATTATCACCGAAGATCCGGTGTTCCGGTTCCTGTGTATGTCGTCTTGTGACTCTTGTTGTTTATGCAGTCTCTGCCGGCATCTAACTGCGAATCCATGTGACAGTGACAACATATGCCCACAAATATTCCACAGAGCCTTTCTATGGCGCAAGCAAGGTTTTATTCTCACACCTAGTCAAATTTCTACAGCAACATGAACAGTACAGCCACCTGAAATGTGTGTAATCAGTGCATTTTAGACCGAAACAACACATTTAAAAAGTAAAGGAGCATTGCCAAAGCCAATAGGTCTCACCTTTGTGAACTATTGGCTTTGCGAATGGTTGTTAGCCACGCTGCAAAGTACTTGTTACGCTGTGCCTTTGACGCAGCTGTCTGCTTAATTGTGTAAGTGGGTTACCTATCCAGTTGGATCAGTAACTAAAAAGAAAAGAAAACGCACAAAAGCATTTGTTTTCTAAAGCGTGCGGGCAGGGGAGAGTGGAAGCAACACGGGGTAGGGTGTGGGGAACGGCAAACCAACACAAGGGAGAGAATGCGCAAGCAACAAAGGATGAAGATTCAAAAGCAACACAGAAGGGTGGGAGCAAAAGCAACACCCTCCTGCCTGTGGGGGGAAGCAATGGGAATAAGCAAACAGGCAAATGCAAGAGGGAGAAGGGCAGGGAGAACCCGGCGGCAATAAGACCAACGCGGAATGCATGGATAGAGACGTATATGAGGGAGACGGCTCAAAAACACACGCACTCTAATGGAGCTCTGCACACAGAAGAAACAAGCATTTGCAATGCAATAGGTCTCACATTTACGCGAGTTTGAGCTATTGGCATTGCAAATGACAAGGCCTTTTATTTATGTTTTAAAAACCAAAACATAAATAAAAGGCATTGTCATTTACAATGCCAATAGCTCAAACTCGTGTAAATGTGAAACCTATTGCATTGCAAATGCTTGTTTAAGACTGGGGTTTGACAGCTGTGAACCACACACTGCTAACAACATATCTATACTGGGCTTTGGGTCCACCCAGTCCAACAATTATCTTTCTTCGACCACCCACTTTTAGCCATTAGTTTGAGAATTTGTCAATCACGTCTTGACTGAGTCCATTGGTTATCTATAATTATGTTATATTACTTATTAGACACGTTGCTCCATTTCTTTTGATTGTCATGTTCATGCTGCAGCCTAGAGTTGTGTGTTTAGGATGAAAGATCTTACTGAATTGATATTGTCTTGAGCTGTTAGATACAAGAAACTCATGTAGTTGAATTTGACTTTTACCTTATTTCGAATACCCTTTTCTTTATCTGTGTAGAGAACAAATCTACATGGCCTCATTTATTGCTTCTATCAATGCCACAAAAATATTTTTTACAAATGGAAAATAAGAATGCAACAAACATTTTCATTGCATGATGATTTGATCTTGAGGCTCTCTAATGCTTCTACATATACACCTATTAAACCCCCGCTGGAGATCTATAAGAGCCAGGCTAGGGCTGCAATTTTGTACGGAGCGGAGCTTTGGGGGCATCTAACAGGGTCGGAATTTCTTAAAATAGAAAACAAGTTTATTAGACAGCTACTGATACTCCCACAAAGCACCCCGCTGCAACCTTTAAGGATGGATTTGGGCCTGAGGTCCATCGACGATGAACTAGCCCTGAAACCCCTTAGGTACTGGCATAGGTTGTGGACTACGCCGGAACTATTGCACTATAGAGCAGAATTGAAGGAAATATTGGCTAGCAGTGGCTCACAAAAAATCCCTTGGTTTATGTTTTTAAAATCCCAGTTTACCAAACTTGGGTTGCCTGACATGTGGCATGACCCTGAAAGGAGTTGTTTGGCGACTTCACGGAAGTTGCTTACTAAGATCTATGCGGCTGAGCAACTTACCAGAGTACAGTCTGCTCCCAAGATTGGAGTTTTAACCAAATCATTTTTAAGTTTTAAGGATTTTTATCAATTTGAGAATTTTATGGATATAACTAGTTAGAGGCGGCAGACCCGTAAGCAGAGAATTGGCCAGGGACCAGGGTTCAATTCCCGACGCGGCAGGGTTGTGGACCAGGGTCAAAACGGACTTGATAATTCTCGCCTCGGTACCTACTCTAACCAGGAACACACTCGGCAACTCTGGGCATTAAGCTTGCCTCATCTCTACAACGGCCCCCCACAGACGCCGGGGATGCCTGGTTTCACCTTGGAGATACCCAGAAAGGGACCATCTCACAGGGATAGCCAGGACGGGTTCCTCAGCGGTCTACAGCGCCGGGACACCCCGTTGCTGGGGTAGCTGTGCGCTTTACAAGTCTACAACATTTACAACATTTATTGCATCAAGAAAATTATACCTTCAATGGAGATATGGTACTTTACCCCTGAGAGTTTTCACTAGTAATTGGTCACACAACTCTACTAGCGCTTGCCCTGGTTGTAGTTGTGACAAAGAGGATGAGCTCCATGTATTGTTTTTTTGCCCCGTATATATCAAAGCAAGGAAATATTGGTTGGTACCCATCTGCAAACATAGGGGTTTTCGGCAGTGTAGCCATGCTTTTAGAATCCTTAAAACAGACACATCTGAATATATAGTTTTTGCAGTTTCCCATTCTTACTAGCAATGTGGAATAAGAGAAGGTGTCTGATCAATAACAAATGAAATGGCAAGATATATTATTATACAGTGTATGGTCTGTTTTTGTATATGTCTATTTTTGTACTCTTTTTAAGGCAAATTGCCGAAATAAAGGAAATCTTGATGATGATGATTTGAATATGCATTTTGCGCAATGCATATGCTTGAAATGTTTTGCTCTACTAACTGCAATACGATCTGCGCTCCTTTGACAGACATACTATTCTCTCATTTGCCCTAAAATATGCTCATATTTTTAGTGAAATGTGTTCTATGCATTGAACTGGTCTCTCTCTGTACAACTCTCTCAAGTCAACTATATTTTCCAGACCTATCCCTATCAGTTTAAAAGCATCTACTTCATATTTATTCACATAGTTGTCTTTTAGTAACTTTAATTGGTGATAGAAATTGTTAGTGAGGCAACACTGCTTCCTGTGCCTGGTTTAGAGATAACAATTCTTTGAATCCTCACCCACCTCACCTTTCTCTGTTTTTAGTATGGCATGTTCAAGATGGTGTATGCCACCTGAAGTATTGAGAGAATGCGATTGATCCATTTTTGTAATTTTTGATTCTGAAATGTGCTACCTTTGACACTGAGCCCTCTCCTACTACCCTTCTTTTGAGGAAGTTCTACCTACACAGCTGTAATAATAAACAAAGACCATCCCAAGCTGCCGTAAGCATTCATAAGTGCGTCAGGTTCTAGTACTTTGAATTCTAGGACCTGTAGTTTCACTTTTTAAGTTATGGACCTAAAATCCCAGCGTGGAAAGTGCTGCGGGTAACAAAGCAAGATTAACTGGCTCAGGATGTCAAGCATGACATGGGGATATTGGGCAACTAGAGGATTCTAACAGGACAGTATGAATTGACAGTTGTAAAGATTTCTCTGTAAGGCCCACATTTTTTAATTATATTATCGATTTTTCAAGTATGAATTTAAACAGCTGTGTTTTATAGATTAAGGGTGCTTCTCCTTTGACTTCATTTCTCATACTTCCTGTGCCTTCTTGCCCTTCAGTTAATTCCTTCATGCTAAAGCGCTTTGGTGTACCCATTGCATCACAAGTTAAACGTGTTGGTTATCATAATATGGTATACCAGAAGACATAGGGTATCAGTGAACATCTTACGCCGCCCCACATGAAATGGGGGCCCCAGATTACAAACTATCTATCATCTTGCAGCGCAACTACAGTGGTTGACTAGATGGCTGGATGGCCATGGACTTGCAGAACTAGGCTATGTAGTAGGGGGGGTTCAGAAGGAGTCCCTGGTTTTCGTTGTTGCTTGGTCTTTAGACATGGGCAACCGGGCTACCCCTTAATGCACACCTTCTCTAAACCTTAAAACCCTATCTGCCCCTTAATGCTACCAACCCCTGAATCTTACCAATTCCTTTCTTCCCCATTACAAATCATTTCCTGAATCCTAAAACGCTTTGCTACTGCTTAATACCAACTTTCTCTGAACCCTAAAAATCCCTTCCTACTCCCCTACAAACCCTTTACTACTCCTTAATGCTACCTTTCCCCAAACCCTAAAAAGCTTTCACTGTTCCTCAAAGCTACCATCCCTGAAATAATAATAATAATAATACCGACATTTATAAAGCGCAAATGGCTACCTCAAACAGAGGTGTCCCGGTGCTCTAGCAGTAGGCGGCACGCCGAGGTGACCAGAAAGGCAGACCCTAAGGACAGAGGCCTAAGCTAAAGAGCCAGGTTTTCACAGCTTTCCTAAATAGTGGCTCTGATTCAATGTGACGGATATTGTTTGGCAAAGAGTTCCAAAGTTTGGTAGCCCCTACCGTGTAAGATCTACCACCTAGACAAGCTTATAAATCATGGAGTACAAAGCAGATTTTGAGAGTTGGACCTCAAGGAACGGTTCTGCTTATAGCGACATAACCATCACTTCAGGTAATGAGGACATTTGCCATGAATTGCCCGTAATGCCAGGGTCATAGCCTTAAACTCGATTCTTCTTGCCACCAGCAGCCAGTGGAGGTCTTTGATATGCAGAGAGATATGGTGACGAAATGGTATACGTCTAATCAGTCTCGCAGCCGCATTCTGTACCATCTGCAGGCTTCTAACTAGGTACACTGGCAGGCCCAAATAGAGCCCGTTTGCATAGTCCAGCCTAGATGTCACTGTGACTCTGTAGCAGTCCTCCGGTAATAGGTGTAAACAATTCCGCAGATTTCTCAATTTGCTGAAACAGGAGGCTGTCACCTGTCGAATTTGGGCTGAGAAAGTAAGATCTGCTTCCCACTTCACTCCCAGATTTTTTGCTGTTGCTGCTGGGTTGGGAGGAGCACCCATTTCAGCCGGCCACCATCGATCCGCTGCTGGCGGTGCGCCCTTACCAAAGAACAACACTTCCGTTTCCTCAGCATTGAGTTTAAGTTTATTGTTGTTCATCCATAGGGTAATGTCTTTCAGACAGCCCCTAAAACTCTTAAAAGAGTCCTCCGACTGCTCTTTAAAGGAAAACACCAACTGGGTATCTTCGGCGTATGATTTCGCCTTCACACCCCAATTGGCTATAAGTGAGAACAGCGGAGCCAGATATATATTAAAAAAGAAGCGGGCTCAGCGCCGACCCCTGAGGTACTCCACACCATAAATGTTTGGGTTCCGACTGATGGGGTTGCAAAGTGACCTTCTGTGTGCGATTATTGAGAAATGACTTCAACCAGGCAAGAGCCATCCCCCTGCTACCGACGTCCTGAAGTCTCCGAGCTAGAATTAAAAGGTCCACCGTGTCGAACCCCGCAGATAAATCCAGGCGCACCAGCATCGTTGACACTCCTGCATCTACCGACATTCTCACTGACTCCGTCACCTCTAATAGAGCCGTCTTGGTGCTAAAACCAGACCGGAAGCCGGATTGGGTACCATGCAAAATGGAATATGTGACGTTACAACGCGATCAAAATGTTCGCAGTACGTTACATCGCAGTTTTTACTACGCAAGTCATTACAACTACTTGCGCTGGGGGGCACTGGACTTAGGAATAGTATGATTTACTATTCCAACACCAGCCTACGTACAGTAGGGAAGGTGTTGGAATAGTAAAACATGCTATTCCTTAGGTTAGAGCGCCATCCAGCGCAAGTCGTTGTAACGACTTGTGTTGTAATACCCGCGATGTAAAGGCATTGCGATGCAATGTCCGTGTGGTAATGGAAGTTTCCCTGCAAAATGTCATGACTCTCGATGAAGTTAGCCAGTTGTCGCTGCACCACTTTTTCCAGCATTTTTGCTGGAGCTGGTAACAATGAAATTGGTTGGTAATTATTTAATTCCCCTGGATCCACATGAGGTTTTTTTCTGAGGGGAGGAGTGTGGCGTGTTTCCATGTGTCAGGGAAAGTGCCATAAGTAAGAGATGTATTCCATATGCAAGTCAACACATGGACAAGAGAGTGAGCCAGCTCTTTCCATAGTTTAGGGTGGCAGGGGTCCTCTGGGGAACCTGACTTACTTCTCAGGATTTCTGCCAATGCTTACTGCTGAGAGATGGGAAAGAATTCCGTGAGGGAGAGCTCGGGCTTACTACTCCCGCTCTCATCTGTTTTATCCGTCCCTGCTACCGCTGTAAAAGAATTTTAGACTTTCCAAATTTTACAACTGAAAAAGTCGGAGATTTTTTCACACAGCGAAAGGGAGGGTTGCACTTCGATCTCTAATTCTCTCGGTTTAAAGAAGGAGTTACCAACCCTAAATATTTCTTTGCTTGAATTATCTGCATTATTGATACGCTTCACTACATAGTCCCTCCTTGCCTCTCTCATCAGTTTATGGAGCTCTTTTAGTGCTTTCTTATATGCCACCTTAGCCGGAACACTATAATCCATCCTCCACTGACGTTCCAGGCATTTGCACCTACTTTTATTTATCCTGAGAGTCTCTGAAAACCAAGGGGCCGAGGGGGATTTCCTCATGGCTTTGGTGACTCTGGCTAGGGCAGTGGACTCCACAGCGGCGGAAATCCGCGTATTTAAAGCAAGTGTATCTGCGTTTGGATCCTTTGATAGTAGTGGTTGACTATCCTGCAGAAGTGGACTTAAGGACTCGAAGGTCAGCTTCTTCCAATTTCTTTAAAAAAAATAGCTGGTTCCCCCATACTGACTGGGTTTTTCCAAACTAAATGAAAATGGAATTAAACATGGGTCGGTCCAAACCAGTTGGCCTGGGGACTTAGTTAGCAAGGAGGGGATGTTAGAAAACTAAAGGTCAAGGGTGTGCCCTGCCTTGTGAGTGGGTAGTTTCACATGCTGAGTCAAGTTAGCTCCGAGGAGGGACGAGGCAAACTGCGCTGCCTGCAGACTAAACTGAAACTAAAAACCGCTTGCTACCCCACAATGCTACCCTTCTCTGAACCGTAAAACCTCTTATAACCCCTTACCGCTTCTTCCTGTAACCCAAAAAACCCTTAAATTCCCTCATTGCTCCCTTTCCCTGTACCCTAAAAGTCCTTACTATCCCTTAATCCCTTAATGCTACTCTTCCTTAAACCCGAAAACCCCCTTCCTACCTATTTATGCTATCCAATCCTGAACCTTTAAAACCCCTACTGTTCCTTAAAGCTACCATTCCCTGACCCTAAAAACACCTTATTTCCTCTTATTGCTACCTTTCCCTGGACCTTAAAAAATACCTATACAACCCCTTAACACTACTTTTCCCTGAACCCTAAAAACACCCCACTACAATTTCCCACTACCCATGCCTGAACACTGAAAACCATGAACCATCCCATATTTCTGCCCTACCCTAAACTCTAAACAAAATCTTACTAACCGTTAGCACTGCCCTTCACTGAACCCTAAAAGTCTTTAGCTATCTCTCAATGCTACCAGTCCCTGAACACTATGAACCTCTTACATCCCCTTAACACTACCTTTTCCCTAGTTCTAAAAACACTTTACTAACGTCCAGACCCCCTCCCTGCAGGAGGATACCCCTTTACTATTACTTTCACTATATGTACTTTTGCCCTATAAGGCACAACTTTTTTCGCTTTGCCACTAGTACCCTTTTTTATTGTATTTTTCCACTAGACAACATATTTGACGCAAATTTTTTGCAGTCTACTTTTTCCACCCAATATTTTTAGAGCAAAACATACATTGCGTCACTCATTGGCCATCATTTGCATTGCCTTTCCATTCTGCTTTGTGTTTATTCATTTTCTGTTAAATATTTGTCTAAAAAAAGAGGGAAAAGATATGGGTAAGTATTTTTCTTTATACTATGTTGTTATAACTGACAATAGAAGCTGTGCAAAGAATCTTGAGAGCGTGCGTAGATGTTTCTTGTGATGTATACATAATAATAAAGTGCACTTGTAAAACGCGTTTTACTCTTGTCCTCTCTGCTCAATGTATTTTATTTTGTGTTTTTAGGAGACAAAGGAAATTGTGGCTATTAAGAAGTTCAAAGACAGTGAAGGTATGTTTATTTCTGATGAAAACGTGCCCTTTTAAGTCATTCTTTGCAGGAGTGAATAAGGACAGAAAAAGAAAAATTCTCGCTCGTTGTTCACCAAGAACTATTGTAATTAGGAAGATAATGTGGTGGTAGTGTGTCACTGTGCGTTATTATGTAATAATTCGCTAATGTCTCTGGTTGATGAGAAAAGGTTGTTCGTTTTGAGGGAGTGTAACTTGTATAGAAAATTCTGCTGAACATATCTTGTCGAAAATGTCATTATGCATGTAGGCTTTGGGACAGGTGCATGTAGGTCTAAAAATGCAACGTCGGCACAGGTTGTCTGTCAGCCTGACACTAGTTCAATAAATGACAGAAGTCAAGAATTAGTGTCACAACATGAATAATGGCTTCCAAAGGTTAATTATCGTGATTAGTGACAATACTGAACATAGTTTCAGCAATAATCAAAACCCACCCTACAGCATTAACGATATCAGTCGAACAGCATTTACCAACGACACGTTTGCGCACCTGCTTATATGTTGTTTTCATCATTTAAATGCACATGCATGTTTCTGCCTCCATTGATGGCATTAACCCCTTCGCTGCTAGTCCTCCCCCCACCCCACCCATGCTAAGCGTTTTTTGTGCTATTTGGGGTAGTTTGTGCTTAGGCCCCTGTAACTTTTTGACCACATAATGTATCTATGCCAAATTTGCGTCCTTTTCTTCCAACATTATCGGGATTTTAAAGGTATCCAGGGTTTGTTGATTCTCCTGAACGGGAAGCCCGATGACTCCCCTTGCAAAGCTAGGTAATTTTGATGTCTCCACAGCACGTTTTGGGCCCTTCCCTGCCGCGGACCCTTGGCCCACCCACACAAGTGATGTACCATTTTTATCGGGAGACCTGGGGGAACGCTGGGTAGTAGGACATTTGTGTCAACTCAGTGATCCCACACAGAAATCTGAGAACATTTTGATTTTTTCAGCTAAATTTGAGATTTGGAGGGGATTCTGGGTAGGAAAACGTTGGAAAGGTCCACACAAGCCTTACCTCCCTGGACTCCCCCGGGTGTCTGGTTTTCAAAGATATTTGGGGTTGGTAGGGTTCCCTAGATGGCCGCCGAGCGTGGGGCCAAAAACCGATGTAAGCTTCTTTGCAAAACCAGGTTGTTTTGTGATAGATAGGTGAGCACCTGCATTTTTGGAACCGGGTTTTTAGGGGAACCTAAAAAACCAAGACATATCTGAAAACTGGCACCTGTGGGAGTCCAGGGAAGTGTGGCTTGCATTGATCCCCCAACATTTTCCTACCCAGAATCCCCTGCAACCCTCCAATTTAGCTGAAAAAATCAAATGACACCAAAATGACAAAAATCCAATCAGTAGAACCTGAATTATGAAGTTTTAAAGTTTTTAGTAAAATTTAGCGCCTGAAAGATCAAAGCCCCAACCATGGACATCTAGTTGCGCGAAACCGGATCATATTCGACAAATATGGACTACTGCGATGGAGTGTGGGTAAAACACAAGAAGTGGATGGGACCCGGTCAGCGATTACCTTCTGATTTAGAAGACTTTTAAAGAAAATGTTCTGAGAAGGTAAAGTGCAGTGAGGCAAGTCGGCAGGCGTTGTCCGAGGAGGCGAGCATCGTAGTTGCCGAGCATTAGGTCGAAGCCACTGTGAAGATTTCTACATTCGGACTCTTCAGTCTCTTTTTTGGAAATTAAAAAACTCTAGCGGGACTAGGCAGGAGGCTGTAGTCAAAGACATCTCCAGGGGCTCAGATACCCCTTTGGCGAAGAACCACTGAACTGGATTTGCTGCTGTGAATAAGAATGTAGCGGAAGCAGCCGCAAAATCAAGCTGACCGGTGATGCACTTTTGGTGGATCAACTAGCAGGTCGTTCCCGGTTTTTTTCGGTTCTCAGAGCAGTTTTTATCCAAAACTATTCTAAGCCCTCAGTTTTGGAATTTGAATACCTGAACACCTTTAGCATCACAACCAGGGGTCCAGGAATGGTGAGACACTACTTGGAAGGGTTTAGGCTACCTCAGGCCGGGTCCAGGTGCGGGTACAAGATGGTGGAAGACTGTTTTGGCCCTGTGGCTCTGAACATGAGGCGAATAAACTAGCCCGTTGTGTCACTCTGGTAGTCCTGGGTTCGGGTGAAGATGTAGGGCTCGAACTGCAGGGTTGGCCTCTGAGGGTTCAAGGCAGGCTTCAGGCAGCACAGCAGTCGTCCTAGGTACAGCAAAACACTCTTCCAAAATACACAACAGGTCACAGCATCAGGCAGTCCCCTGAGAGTTCTTCCACAGGTCCAGAAAGTGATCTGTTTAGTGTGTCAGAGGGCACAGTTCCTAGTGGTTTCTTCTTTAAAGTCCATGGAATTTCCTGACTCCGTTGGCGTGGCTCCAAGCTGGCTGCAGTGACAATATGGAGGTGATAGTTCTTTGTGTGAAGGCAGAGCACAGCGTATTAATTTGCGGGTGGAGCTATGCTGAGTTCTGCCCCACCATTCTGCCAGCAGATGGCCCATTCAGGCACACGTAATCCCTCTATTCTGTGACTGGGGGGAATTCATGAAGCCTGTCAGTTACACCCAGTCATGTGGATTAAGACAGGGTGCAGGCAGGCTGCTAAGGGCAGGAAACTGCCCTATTTCTAAAAGGGGCATTTTTAGAATTGTAATGTAAAATCTGACTTTATCATTAAAGAGGAATTTTCATTATAATTTCATAGATACCATACATGAATTGCGTACCTGGTCCCAGTCAACAGTCAGCACATTATTAAATGCAATAAAGCAGCCCAATGTCAGTCTCACAGTAATACAAATGAATGGAAGAGTTTTTGTCTACCAGGAAATGTAAAACTTAAAAGTACATTTCCAGCCTTTTAATTACATCACACGCTGCCCTATGGGATACCTAGGCCCTACCTCAGGGGTGCTTTATGCAATAAAAGGGGTGTTTAAGGCTTGGCAAGGGGGGTTCTATTGCCATTTCTAATTGGTAGTTTAAATCTGTCTTCAGGTTGCAGTGGCAAGCCTGGTACATGTTTTAGGGGCTACTTAAATGGGTGGCTCAATATGTGAAAATGTGCCTAAAAGTGGGCACACTGGTGCAGGGTCACCCTCTTGTCCATGGGTCCAGAGACCAACAAAATAGAGATCAGCACTGGAGTTGGAATAAATAACAAGTTTATTAATCACTCATGAGTGAGACCACATCCACACAACACTCTCAAGTGCTGCAAGGAGGTAGTACACTGAATTCACAAACCGTGTCCCTTTTATACCGGTTTTCTGCAATGTAAGCATGTGAACAGAAATAGGAAGAACAAGTTTTAGAAATAGTTATCAGCAAACAAGGGCAGTTGAATAACTACGTGGTCAGTCAAGTGGGAGGGGGAGCAGGAATGCTTATGGCAGCAGTAAATGGTCGACAGTTAACATATATGACCAGGTGCACTGGCAGCTACAAACCCTCAGCACGTACATTGCTTTTAGCTGAGTCAGGAAGTCAACTAAAATAGATAACACAAGCAGAGTGAAACGACGAGCAGCAGAAGACAAAAATATTACAAAGGAAACTAAATGGACACCACAGCCAAAATGGCAGTAGCTTATGCTAAGTAAAATATTACACTTTTTCCACAGACAGCCCTTTTAGCATAAGCTAAGACATTTTCTTATGCTTTTAAAGGGGTACGATAAATATCATGTATATCAATTAGCATCATGTCGCTGACATCTTGATCTATTGCTAAACGGGCATTTACATTTTGGACATTGGAAAATAGATAACACAAGCAGAGTGAAAAGATGAGCAGCAGAAGACGAAAGAATTACGAAGGAAACTAAATGGACACCACAGCCAAAATGGCAGTATCTTATGCTATGTAAAATATTACACGTTTTCCACAAATAAGTGCTGCATGCCCACTAGTAGCATTTAATCTACAGGCCCTGGGTACATGGTATACCACTTTATAAAGGACATATACATAAATTAAATATGCTGATCTGGTGTAAGCCAATAAAATCATGTTTAAGGGAATGAGCACAAGCATTTTAGTACTGATTAGCAGTGGTAAAATGCACTGCACAGAGTCCTAAGGCCAACAGGTTTGGGGAAAGACCACCTGAAGGCTGACAGGTCTAACATTTATTCTCCATTTGCCCTATTTTGACTGGGATATCTGATGTGTCTTCATTGTCAATTTGTTTATTACTGATCCTTACAACTTGGATTTCTTCTCCTAAGATGGGTAGGTTTGGGACTTCAACAGAATTAACAATAGAACGGGTTACCCCTGTCTCAATCAAAAATAAAATGGGGTTGCCATTGACCTCACCGTCAATGTGTGTGCCACTCCGGTCTACTTCTAACACTGCTTTAAGTAAGCAATCCTCTCCTCTCAGACACCCTCATTGTGAATTATTCCATGAAGAAAACTGAGAAGCACTATTACTCCTAAACAATGGATTCTACTGATACATTGCATTAAAAATGTCATTTTGTTCTTAATATTTTGCTGGAGGTATTGCCATGCGAAATGATTTCTGATTATGCGTACCCTACACAGGATTTGGTTGAGCTGGAACCATGGTCAATGTAATTTTCTGCATCTGACGAACAAATTAATTCTGAATTCTATCTGGATTCTGTCTGAATTCCTGTTTCCAGTGCCTGATTTTCCCACAGAAGTGACACGCAGTGTTCCTTTTCATTATTTCAATATTTGCATTCATTCCAGAATTATTCACCATTGTTCCTCACCCAGCCCCTTGCATCTGCATTTGTCCATTTCCCATTCCTACACCTTGCTTCTGAGCTATTTAATTTCCGTATTGCACATATCCCATTTCTGAACCCATTAACTGATTCCGGGCATTTCCGTCAATCTGTTTAGTTTAGCAACCATCAACCTCTCCTTGATCTTTTTCTGCTTTGAATCAAACCAGTTCCTACTGTATTTTGCCAGCTTCAAGATCTCATCTATACTCTTTGTCTGCCAACACATTTCACTTTATTGTATATGACTGCTCAGCTCTGGGGGGGCGTGGCTTGGCAGCCGACGGGCATGGACGCGTGAGTGATGAGCTCCGCATCCAGCCCAGCCGAAATCCTGTGACATTGAAGCCCTGGTGTCCCGGGGGAATCCCGGAGGACATCCGCGCCCCGCACGGACCCCGTGAGCGGCGCAGCCGGACGGCGCGAGGCGGAGGGGGCTGGCACCGCGACCGGGCCTGCGGTGGAGGAGAGCCGGCACCGGCCATTTTGTGCGGCCTGTGTACTGGGGAGCAGCCGCGGCCCACCGTAACTCGGCGGCCGCCCGGAAGTGCGACCTGCCCGGCTGGGGGAGCCGGAAGTGGTAGTCCCCCCCCGCGGCGGGGATCGGAGCGTTGCAGACCCCGGCTGGGGCGGCGCAGCCCAGAGCCTTGGTGACCCCTGCGGGCTGGCGGCCGGGGGGCAGATCTTCCTGCTGTGGACGCTCGGGGGAGCGGAGTGTGGCCTGAGGAGCTGTGGGCAACGGCCCCGTGGACGAGGAGAGGACAGGGAATCCCCTGGATGCAGAACTGTGGCCGGTGGATGGACGGCCTGCCCCGTTGGCACCGCGGCAGAAGTGGGCCCGGCCGAGCCCTGGTCTCCTAGCCGGTACCTCCCTGGGGCTCAGGGACAGCGGGACGCGGCGACCCCTTGCGGACAGGTGGTGGGCGGTGGCTGCTCTGGCGGAGAGGTGAGGAGTGGACTCGACGGCCTGAGGCGGGGCTGCTGGCCATTGCACTGTACTGCCTGGAGGGCTGCCTTCATAGAAAGGAGTGGGGACCTCCGTGCCTGGAAGCCACGAGGAGTGAGTGGGCCGGAGGGCACCGGCGCCATTGCGGATTGGTGGCAGGGGTGTGTCGTGCCCTGCTGAAGCTTCGGTGCCCCATAGTGGAAACAGCTTCGGGGGGCTGCCCTGGGGGACGGTGAACTGGTACACCCTTTACTGGAAGCACGGGCAAACCGCGACCCAAGCTGGGAGCGAACTCGACGGACCCCGTGGGCGACTCTGCTGGCAGCCGAGACGGCGGAGCACGCACTGAACCCACAGCGGGCCTCCAACAGCGGCAGTTGGACCAAATCCTGCAGGCCATATCGGACACGAGAACTGCGTTGCAGAACGACATTGCGCAGGTGTCTACGGACTTGGGATCGCTTCGGGCAGACCACAGGAATCTGGTGGACAGGGTCAAGCAGACGGAAGACACATTGGAATCGGTGGTCCCTGCGCAGAAAGCATCGGAGGCTCAGACGGCGGACCTTTTGCGGAGGGTGCAGCTCCTTGAGAAGAGGGCTGAGGATGCGGAAGGGCGTAACCGCCGCAACAACATTCGAGTGGTGGGTCTGCCCGAGAAGATTGAAGGGGGAGACATGTTGACTTACCTGGAGACCTGGCTAAAGGAGGCAGTGGCGCCGGGGGGGCTCACGCAGTTTTACACCTTGGAGCGGGCGCATAGGGTCCCGGCTCGCCCCCCGGATCCGGGCCGACCCCCCAGGCCAGTGGTGGCACGCCTGTTGCACTACAGGGACCGCGATATTATCCTCCAGAAGGCTAGGACGATGGGCCCCTTCCAGGTTGAGAATGTTCCTGTCTCTATCTACCCTGATTACTCCATGGAAGTCCAGCGCAGGCGCTCCTCCTTTCAGGCGGTGAAGAAGGCACTACGGGACGAGGGTTTGCAGTATTCGTTGTTGTTTCCGGCCCGCCTCCGAGTTGTGTTGGACGGTAAGACATCCTTCTTCCATGACCCCGAGGCAGCCTGGAGTTGGTTGGAATCATTCTGGACTGGGGTTGCGGCGCATGCAGACGGAGGTGAGTCATCGGGGGCCCCGGCGAGGGCCCGTCGCAGCCGGCGCACCAGGACACGGACAGCAGGGGTCAGATCTCCGGGGGCGTCCCAAACGGTGCTGGAGTGGCGGGCGGCGCTGCGGGCCGTCTCCGTGATATCGGGGGCCGCGGCCTCCAGGCCCAGTGAAGATTCGGGGCCCCAGAAGGGGTCTGAGACTTCCCTTTCCGACGGCGCCGAGAGGGGTGCGGAGTTGCTGCCTGATGTTACCCCAGGGACGGCGGATGAGATGCTGGACGCTTGACGTTTCGGGGCTTCGCCTGTGAACTGTAAGGGGGGGGCGCATGCAGGGCGGGAGACACCTGGGTGGGGGCATTGCCACGCCTTGAGTTGCAGGAGGTGCTGACAGTACCTTGCGGTGGATTGCGGGTGTCATCTGTTGGAGGGGTCTGGAGGCGAGAGCGGGGGGTCCGAGGGACGAGGGACACCGGGGGAGGATTCATAGAGACTGGGCATGGATGCACGAAGGGGGACTGTGGACAAGCCCGTCTGGCGCAGAGCCACCACCTCACTCTCACGGACGCTGTGAGACCCTGGTGGCTACCAGAGTGTTTGGTTTTTTGGGGTGGTATTTGGATGGGTAACTACGGTTTAGCACCTGTTCTGGGGATGGGAGGAAGGTCGGGGAGTTGGGTAGTTCTACGGTTTTGGGGGGATGTCAGTGTGCCTAGGAAGGCCTGGGAAAGGCGGTAGCAGGTCAAGCTCTGGGATGGGGACCCCACCTGAATTGAGGTTTCTGACCTGGAATGTGAGGGGGCTCACCTCTATGGCGAAGAGATATAAAGTCCATGCCTACTTGGTGCGGAGAGGGGTACAGGTGGCCTTCCTCCAGGAAACCCACTTAGATCGGGAGGAGGGGCAGGCATTACATCGGCGCTGGAGGGGACAATTGTTCTATACTACTTTTTCGAAGTTTGCAAGGGGGGCCCTGATTTGGGTGAGAGCGGGGGTCCCTTTCCAACCATTGATGACGCTAGTGGACACGGAAGGAAGGTTTGTAGCAGTGCAGGGACGACTAGACGGGAGGGATATGGCTTTATGCAGCGTGTATGCACCTAATATAGACCAGGCCGCCTTCTTCTCAAGACTGTCGGGGAAGCTGGCGTCCTATTTGACGGGAACAGTGGTGCTGGGAGGGGACTTTAACTCGGTGACTGATGTTGATTTGGATAGGTCTCACCCCCCCCTTGCTCAGTCAGTGGTCCGTAGGGTGGCCAACAGTAGACGGGCCTGGCAGGACACCTGGGGGTTGGTGGACACTTGGCGGACCCATCATCTGACAGATAGGGATTATTCCTTCTACTCAGCTCCCCACGAGTTGTATGTCCGGTTGGATAGCATACTGTGCTCGCCGGATGCCCAGACAATGATGCGGCATAGTGAGTACCTGGCGAAAACCATCTCCGACCATAACCCCTGCGTTGGGGCACTGCAATGGTCCAGGCAGCGGCAGGCGATTCCTTCTTGGCGACTAAACCCCATGCTGCTGGAAGATCAGGTTTTCCGGGCTGAGGTTAGCGGCTGTATAGAACAGTATTTTGGGAATAACTCGGAAACGGCGTCGAGTCGGGCGATGGAATGGGGTTTGCATATCGTCTACCGCCGGAGTGCGGAAGACGCTGCTGAAAGACATAGAGGGTGCGGAGGCCCGATTGCGTACGGCCGAACGCGCGCATCAGGTGGGGGAGGATGTGCTGGCCGCGGTTGTCGAGGCGCGTGAGGGAGTGGCGGTGCGAGTGGAGAAGCTTCGCTGCTTTGACCATAAGGACTACCTCACCCGGGCACATGCGGAGAGGGATAAGGTGGGAACCATCCTGGCCTGGCTGGCGACCCCGACGGCCCGAGGTGTCCCAATACTCTCACTGGGCGAGGCAGGGGGGACTCCGGTCTATTCCCAGACAGAGATAAATAAGCAGTTTTCTAGTTATTATGCAGGGTTGTACGATAGCACCATGCAGGGGTGCCTGAAGGCTTGGATGAATTTTTATTGGCGGCTCGGCTACCCCGGTTGGACCCGGAGCACGGAAAAACTTAGGGGACGCCATATCACTGGGCGAGATCCGCGCCGCGATCAAGCATATGGCCCGGCGAAAGACCCCGGGGGCGGATGGCCTGCCTGTCGAGTTTTATGCAGCGTACACGGAGTTGCTGGCTCCGCGGTTGCAAGCCCTTTACAGTGAGGCGTGGCGAGTTGGGCGATTGCCCACCTCCGCCCGGGAGGCGATTGTGATACCCTTGCTGAAAACCGGAGGGGATGCTAGTGCCCGCACGGCGTACCGCCCGCTTTCTATGCTGACGGTGGATTACAAAATCCTGAGCAAAATATTGGCATCGCGCCTGTTGACCCATATGACCGCCCTGATTCATCCGGATCAAGCGGGCTTTATTCCCCGGCGTAACACGGCCACCTCCGTTCGACGTCTGCTGCGGGTGATGGAGGTAGACCGCGACGAATACCCAGAGGCCTTAACGCTATCGGTCGACGTAGAAAAGGCCTTTGACTGTGTGGAGTGGCCATACCTATATCGAGTGTTGCAGGCATTGAGCCTGGGAGATGGCTTTGTACGTTGGACCACCTTGCTCTATAACGATGCCACGGCCCGCGTGAGGACAGGGGCGACCATATCGGCCCCCTATCGAGTGCGGCGTGGGACGAGGCAGGGCCCCCATTGTTGTCCCCATTGTTGTTCGCCTTGGCCATTGAGCCACTGGCGGCGCATGCCCGACTTGGGCGCTCATACGCGGGAGTACAGCTGAGGGGGGAAGCCCACTATATATCCCTCTTTGCGGATGATCTGCTGATGTTTTTGGCAGACGCAGCTGGCGCGTTGCGCGGGGCAGTTGCCTTACTGGAGGTCTTTGGTCGCCTGTCAGGGCTCAAGGTCAATTGGGGCAAGACATGCCTGTTTCCGTTGTTGCCTAGCGGACAGGCCCCCCAGTCGCTGGGAGCGATACGATGGGAGGGTAGCTGCCTGCGTTATTTGGGGGTTAATATTTATCACACCCAGCCTGATTTGCTGGAGGGGAATGTCGGTAGAGCCATTCGGGGCTTGCGTGGTAGTATAGGTTTTTGGAGCACGCTCCCTCTTTCGTGTGCTGGGATGGTAGCGCTACTGAAGATGGTGGCGTTACCCCACCTCCTATACTTTTTTCGCACCCTGCCCATATGGATACCAGCATCGTTTTTCGAGCGACTTCGAGCGCTGTCCACGGGCTTCATATGGGGCTCGGGACGGCGGCAGGTGGCTTTGACCACACTGCGGCGGCCGAGAGCGGAGGGGGGCCTGGCGGTCCCGGACTTTGAATGGTATTATCTGGCGGCACAACTCCAGTGACTCACACAGGCGGTGGCTAGGGAGTATAGAGGCCCAGAGGGCCCACAGGGCAGGTTGATTCCGCGTCATGTGCTTGCTTTCATAGTCCTCCAGCAGCGGATGGACCTTGCCCAGCTCACTCTGGAGGAACGCACCCTCAGGTTGTGCTGGAACCGGTGTCAGAAGAGGGCCGCCGTGGCTCACCCTTATGCCCCGGAGATCCCCTGGGTATGTGCACGGCGCTCCCGCACGGAGGCGATTGGTCGGGACTAGCCGTTTGGGAGGAGCTGGGCTTACATGTAGTGGGTGATTTATTCAGAGAGGGGGTGCTGTTGCCCTTCCAGGACTTGCAGGACACTTATGGGCTCCCGCGGGGAGACTATCTACTTCATGCAGCCCTTGTGGCGGGCCTCCAGAGGCATTGGAACACGGGGCTCTCGGAGCCGCCGATTGCCGCGGGCTGCCAATACGTAGTGATGGCGGTGGGGACGTCCAAGGCCATTACCTGCTTGTATCGCAGGCTGTCGACGGCAGACCTGCAACCCCTAGACACGTTGAGGGATAGGTGGGAAGCGGATCTCGGGAAGCCCATCCCCGAGTCGACATGGTCCACGCTAGTGCGGCGGGCCTGGAAGGGAACGCGTAATGCCCGGTTTCAGCTGGTTCAGTTTTTTACGCTGCACAGGGCTTATCTGACGCCGGTTAAGATATTGCAATATTTTGGGGGTGCACACTCTCAGTGCCCGCGTTGTGGGGGAGATGGGGCCGACTTTCGACATATGTTTTGGTCATGCGCGCAGTTGGGCGACTACTGGGAAGATGTTATAGACTGCCTGAATCAGGTGACAGACCGCTCTATTGCCCCGGAAATGGGGGCCTGCCTGTTGCTTTGGTTTCCCCACACCCGCCGCACGAAGGTTACCAGTAAGTTCTATGACTTAGGGTTGATTATGGCCAAGAGGGAACTGACCATGCATTGGAAATCACGGGTGGGGCCTAGGTTTTTGAGGTGGAGGACGGCGTTTGCGAAATGGGCGTGCGCAGAGGGCACACTCCAGTTGCAATTAGCTCTCAGGAGGGATGACGAAAAGGCACTAGCGACGGCCCGGGCATGGGAGGCGCTGGTGGTGGAACTTCAGGTGCTGATGTAACTTCAGGTGCTGATGTCTGACGCGGGAGAAGAGGGGAGCGGGTCTGCTCGGCAGGAGGAAGCGGTGAGTGGGGAGTAGGAGGAGAGCCGTGGGGAGAAATGGACGCATGAGGCACGGCTAGACATGGGGGAAAGCCCGAGTTGCTACAGAACGGTTTGAGCACCCATACATGATTCATTGTAACGGGGGGGGCGCATCAGGAGGAGGGCAGGCAGAGAGGAGCACACTGACATGGGTTGCGGGAGGGAGAGGGAGGGGGAGCCCCGCGCGGGAGGGGTGACTTTTCGTTTGTACAATTGGTGGCAATGTCAAATGTAACACTCCCCGGTGGAGGGCGGAGGTTGTTGGGGTATTGTGTTGTGATGTTGGTACGGAAATAATAAAAAATGTTTAATAAAAAAAATGACTGCTCAGCTCTGGGCAAACCCATAACGAAAGCAGAAATTAAACCACTGCCACCATCTCTCTTGGGATCATCAACTCCATTCTGCCTTTTAAAAAATTGGCATGAGCATGCACTGACTCCTCCAAATCACTAACTGATGCCTTTGCTTTGTTCTCTGATTCTTTCACCTTCTTTTTGCTTGTTGTCCTATCTTCCATCTCTCCCTGTATTGCTTCAAATCACTCCATTTTTTGTCTTTTCAATTAAAACCTTTATGTGAGCTCTTAAACTCATCAATCCTCATTACTTTATTTCCTCATCTGTTAAATTAATTTTATAATTTATCCTCACATTTTTAATTTTACTGATATTAACTTCACACTCATCAGTAACTCCTCTAGTTATGTGCTTCATTTGCACCTTTGTAATTTTAAGTAATTTTTTATTATGCATAATTAATTAAAATCATTGCATATGGTAATCATACAAAAAAGAAGCGCAATTTCTTGGTAATAAAACTTCTGTACATTTAAATTAAAAGAAGTGCTTTTCTTAAGATCAGAGAGTGTTATACAATTATAAAAAAGGAAAAGTTAATTCTTAAAACGTGCAAGTAAGAGAAATTTGCAAATCATCCGAAGACTAGTCGCTGTTTTATTAAACTGATAGCAAATCTAATTGGATATTTAATCTTTTCTCTGTAATGTCCAAAAATTTTGTAAGGCGGCAGTTTAATTGAGTTACAGTTGGATTAAAACATAGAAGTATTGCTTGTCTGCAGGTCCTCACACCATGCTGAATAAAAAACGGTTTTAATAAAGATACCCTTATGTCCTTCAGTTTTTCACATATACAGATGATGTGGGTAATGTTCTCTTCACCTAGTCCACATAATCTACATTCATTGTTATGTCCGATTCGTTTCCATGGCGGTAATAATGCTTTTATAGGTCCAACCCCCAATCTTAACTTCAGGAATTTTTGTTTTATATGTATCCTTATTCCTAAATTTAAATAGGATTGAGGGTTGCTATTCTTGTAATTGCTTATAACTGTCCATCCATGAGTACGTTTTGACAATGTTTCCTTATCCAGTGCGAGGGAGATACTCTTTGTTGTTTTTGTCACTAGTTTTTTAAAAACATTGTGAGATACTGAAGTGTTCCATAAGTTCTCTAGGCTCAGTTTCTTAATTGCATCTATAAGGTATTTATTAAATGGGGATTTATTATTCCGAGTTAGTTCAATCCATAAAAGGTCATTCAAAGTGCCTTTTTCGGCAAGTCTAATTTTGTGCCATGTTTTTACGTAGGATCCCATTCGCTCCACTATTTGGTTTTGTACACCAAATTCCAGTCGAAGTTGGGCTGGAGAGACATATCTTGGAAGCTGGAATATCACACGATATGCTTTTGTTATGATATTGTTTAACGGTAAAGCGTCTCTCCCTCTCATTTGTTCGCTCCCGTATGAGATTGTAGGCTGAAATTTGGCTCTCAGAATTTTTAAGAAAGGTTCAAGGGAGAGATCTGGCAATTGGTTCTTCAGTGGTTTGAGTGTCAGGCAAGATGTCATACCTTTTTTCTTTAGGGACTCCAGCTGTGGTTTACACGAGTTGTTGTGATCCAGGAGGATCCCCAGATATTTGTAAGTGGTGGCTTGTAGTATTCTATGCCCATCCAGGTACCATTTTGGTGAAGATTTTTTATAGTAATTCACTACCATAATTTTGGTTTTTGAGTTATTTATATTTAAGATATTTCTTTTTGAAAATCTATTAGTTGTGTCCAAAAGGCGTTGTAAGCCAATAGGGGTGCGGCTAATTAAAACTAGGTCATCGGCATAAAGCAGGTTTGTCAAAGTTTTACCTCCTAATGATGGACTATGAGATGAACATTTATCCAGTTCTTCTGGCAGATCAGCCATGAAAAGGTTAAATAATATTGGTGAGAGGACGCAGCCTTGTTTGAGGCCCTTGTTAGTTGGAATTTTTCTCGATAATCGCGAACCTTCTCCCAGTTTTATCCTAATCCATGTGTCTGTATATAGGTGTATGAGCTGGTTCAGCAGTAAAGAAGATATCCCCCATTTTGCCAGTTTATACCAAAGCATATCTCGGTCCACATGATCAAATGCTGCTGCGTAATCTATAAAACAGAGGTATAGTGCATGTTTTTTTTCTCTTGCAGCATCCATAAGTAAGGACAGGGCCAGGATGTTCGTTGTTGTTCCTTGGCCTTTTTGGAAACCGGTCTGTGTTATGGGAATGATGTTAGTTTCGGCTGTCCATCTTGTAAGTTCTTCCAGTAGGATCCCTGCATAATATTTGGCCTCTATATCTATTAGAGCAATTAACCGATAATTGTTTGGATTGTCACGTCCACCTTGTTTGTATATCGGGCTTACAATTGAGCCTCTCCATGAGTCTGGTAGTTGCATATGTGTTAGGGCATATCTGTAGACTGGCTCCAGGATTTTACTCCAGTAAATGGGATCTTGCTTAAATAGCATCGGGGGAATTCCATTGGGCCCCGGTGCACCTACTCTCCTGCCTTTTGCAATTAGTTTCCTGATGAGTTGTATTTCTCTGTCTGGGTTATCTTCTGATAAACTCATTAGGTTTGATTCAATCAACTGGTCTTTGTTCATTGATGGCAAGAAAGATATTTTTTGTCTTGCCTCGCTTGTCACTATTTTACTACTCTCCGGGACTGAGTTGAGGGCAGAGACTGTTGTTGGTGCATCTATTATCCGGGTGTCCACAATCGGTTCTGAGTCATTAAAATGGTTGTGTAAATAAGTATACCATTTTGCTTCGGTGACATTAGAGCTTATCCCATGATGTCCTGGTCTCAATAACATTGACACCTTTTTCCAAAATTTAGCACTGTTTTTTTGCTTTGCCTCATAATACAACAATGACCAGGCTTTATGGTTTTTCTCTTGTTTGGCTCTCCATCTTTTTTGTTTTAATATTTTCCTTGTTTGTCGCAAAGTATTATGCAATTGCCAATTAAAAGGATATTTACGTACCAATTTCAATGTATGATTAGTAATTCGGGTCAATCTCTTAATCTCCGGGCATTTCACTATTTTGTTGGAATTATACGAGGCTGATTTTGCCTCCTTATTTGATTTGCTCGGAAATGTCTCACTGAGAGTTTTGGTGAAATTAGTCCAGCATTCTAGGGGGTTGCCACCCTTTTTGTCCATTTGTGCATAGAGTTGTTTTGCAGTTGCAGCTATTGTCTCTATGTTTTCCGAGCTGCATCTTATTCGCTTAAGATTGATAGTATTAGTTTGGACTATTACTGTGGCTGCTGGAAATATCTCTACTGGATTTGCTCTCAGGGTTAGTTCTTGAGGAAAATGGTCACTAAGGTCAATGTTGCCAATTTCAAAAGCAGTTATCTTGCTAAAAAAATCTAGGCTCACGAAGGTATAATCTAAGTGAGTTGAGGCTTTAATCGTGTGGAAAGTTGCCGCCGGTGGTTGGTCTTCGCTAAAGCGGCCATTCAGAGCCCTCAAATTACGATGTTCTAATTCCTGTAGAAATTTTTTTGCACCATTGGACATTTTAATTTTTGGTCCAGGGATCTGGGTTGGTATTTCCCAGGCGTCCGATATCTCTTGTATGAAATCTGAGGTTTGACCCGGTTCTATGAGATGCATATTAAAATCTCCTGCCAGTATAATATGGTCCGATTTTTCCTCTTCCATCAACCTGTCTAATTCGGCTGGTAATTCCATAATCGCTTTTTTCTTCCCTTTTGGGTGTAAATAGGTGTTTATTATTATTACTGTCTGTATTTGTTTATCTATTTTCAGCTTTATTTTTATGGCTTGCACGCTGTTTGGAGGAGATATTTTAAAGGTTAATGGTATAGTTTCTCCAATAGTTGATGCAGAAGTTAATATTGATAAGCCTCCTGAGCTACGGCCTAGATTTGAGGTCTTAGTAGCTTGGTTTCTTTGTAGATCAAGTACCTCATTTAATCAACATTGCATCTCAGTAATGTATTTAAATTATTTTGTCCTTGGAACATTTCTCTAAATTCAATCTCTTCTATCACTGTTGTAGTAATTGGTGGATTGCTCTGAGTTTGTATCTCTGCTTTTACTCAGCACCACTGTCATTGCACTTTCAGGTGGGCCTTAGCAACGGAACTAACCAGCACACCTGTGGCTTTACTTAGGGGTCTATTATCATGGCGGGCGGATCGGCGATCCGCCCGTCAAAACACCCCGCCGGACGGCCATTTACCGCCCACCACATTAGCATGGCGGGGGTACCGCAGCGAACAGAAAGACCGTCCACCGCTTTTCCGCTGGCCGGCAATCGTCAAGATTGCCTGCCGGGCGGAAAAGGCCCCTAATATGGTGGCGGTGCCTTGCAGGCACTGCCATCCATATTATGATGTGTGCATGCATTTCCATGGCAGAGTCTAGAAAGGCATGCAGAGTTTACTTTGGGGGCCCATTGCGGGCCTCCATGGGTGTGGGGGGCTGCATTTGGGGGGGTACACATGTACCCCTCTACATTGGCATTCACGAGGTGGCAGGCATTGCGCGGTGCCTGTCACGCTGTGCATGCCAATGCACAATATGCATTTTTAACATTGTGGCAGATGCTGCTTGCAGCACCGCCCACCACAATGTTAAATATGCGGGATGCAACCACCAGGGTGGCGGTCGCATCCTAATGGGCACAGCGGGACCGCCACACCTCTGGCAGGCGGTCCTGTTTACCGTTATGGTGGCGGGCGGACTTTGTCCGCCGCCATCATAATGGGCCCCTTAGTCTCTCAAGAGCAAAGCTATCGCCCGCTGCACCCACATCAGGTATCCTGGTAGGACCTGCACCACTTTCTGCACTGTCACTATATGGAGGAGGTCTGGAATTCAACAGATCATTAATAACATTATCCTCGTCATTCGTACCCTGACTTTGCTAATCCCATTTATTTAATGTGTCAAATTGTGTGGGTCTGAGTTGTGGCTCCTCATAATCTCAGGAAATCTAACTTTCTGACATTAAAGGTACCTTTTGTAGGAAATTGTAAGCTCTTAAAAGAAGCAATGTAATCATGCCATTCAGAAATCCAGGTTATTTATTTATTTAAAAGGTTTTATATAGCGCTGGCTGGACCCGAGGGTATCAGAGCGCTTCACAAGGGTCTGGACAGGCAAGAATTGCATCGAACATTTGGACAATAAGGAAAAATACAAGTAATGGGGATATGCAAAACAATACAGAAAAGAAAGGAGGAGGTAAAAAAGTAATTCAATGGGAAAACATCCAATCCTAGGTGGATTAAGAGGGCAAGGTAAATGGGAATGGGGAGGAGGAGGGAAGTGAGAGTAGGGTGAAATAGTGGTGGATGATGAGTAGGAAAATAGTATAACTGCAAGGGCAAGAACAATGATAGAAATCAAAGGGAGAGAAACAGAAGTAATGGAAAGTGGGCTCTGTGGAGAGGGAGGGGGAGTCAGAGCATCGAAAGGGGGAAATCTATACAGTAGAGAGGGTGGTGGTGAATTAGGATCCAGATAAAAGGGTTTAAGAGCCGCAATATTTGTTGAGAAGGTGCAGCTTTAGTTCCTTTTTGAAGCTAGGGTAAGAGGGATTTCAGCATATTTCTATAGGAGAGAATTCCAGGTGGTAGGTGCATTTCCGGAGAAGGAACGTGATTGAGTAGATTTCTTTCTTAACAGAGGCGGGACTAGGACAAGAGCATTTGTGCTTCTTAATGCTCTAGAGCAGCCTTTGTGGAGTTTATCGGAGAGGTACCGAGTGGTGTTTTGATGGAGGGCTTTGTGAGTGATGCAAGCAGTCTTGTAGATGGATCTGCCTTCAATGGGAAGCCATTTGAGGGTTTTGAGAGGGGGCAAATGTGTTCAGTATGCTTGCAATCCATAATTAGCCTGGCAGCGAGGTTAATGACAGATTTGATAGGGGCTAAGTAGACTTTCGGTGTTCCTGAAAGAGTGGCGTTAACATAGTCGATTCGGGACAGGACAAGAGATTGAATCACTAATTTAAAGTCATCTGTAGGAATGAAGGGTTTGATTTTCTTGATGTGATGAAGAGTGTAGAGTGCGCCTTTGGCCAAATTTTTGATGCGGGAAGTAAGACTGAGGTTCTGATCAATACTGATTCCAAGGGATTTGACTGTGTTGGGTATGGTGAGAGAACAGTTAAAGGCTTTAAGGTCAGTGATCCAGTGTTGGATTGGGAGTGGGTTATTTTTAGGGGAGAATGTTTAGATCCAATGTCCGTCATTATTTCGGACTCAGTTGTTCCCTCAGCTTGCAGTTTCTGACCCTCAGTAGAAGGTACACAGCTTTTCTAATACAGCTCAAATCGATCTTAATATTCAGACAAAACAACTATTAAACAGTGACCAATCCCGGTGTGGCTCTGTTAAAGTTCAGCCTTTCACAGTGCAGCTCTGTCAGTAACCAACCAGTGTCGGTGCGGCTTCGCTGTGATGTCTCACCAATCCAGCACGGCTCCCTGGCTAACCAACCTCTCTGTGAACAAAGGTAACACTTGCAAAGCCCTTCTAAATTGTTTTACACAAGCTAAACTCTTGTCTGTTCCACTTGAACAAAGAAAAATAATGCTTTAAACTAGAACACATCCCACTAATCAAATAAAGGTAAGAACAAAGAACTGCACCCTTCCTGGTACAGTCTAAAACACAACTCACAGCAGGTAGACTTCTGTCCAACTGTAATCCATCCTAGATAATGTACTTACTCCTGTGCTCTGAGGAGTAAAGTACACCAACCCAGGTTATACAAACAGCCCTCAAAACTAAAATGTGCTAATTCACAAAACCCTATCTGTGTGCATGCTGCACCTCAAACTATACCCTACCTTGTGCAGACAAGTAAAATACAGTATCTCAAGATCTTGCCTTTCGATGAATCTGATAGTCAAACCAGCCAATGAAACAACAACTTTTATAAACAAAATTCACAAATAACCATAACACTTGTTGAACCCAGAATCTGCATCGCATAGCCAAACACTTTATATACAGCATAAACAATCCATCTCACAGACTCCAACAACTCATCACAATCACCTCACAAAGCTCTTAACTCACAAAACACAATGCCCTACTAAAACTTACACTCTGAATCACTCAGAAACAGCACTGCAAGTCAGCATTTTCTGCAAAAATATCGTCACCGGGAGATAAACCATAACATCCACAGTTTCGTACAATGGTATAAAGGATCAAAAGGAGACTTAAAGGGTGTCTTTTAACATGAGGAGGTGCTCTTTAACATGCAACCATCCTCTGGTACTAATTTTGTGGGAGCAAAATGTACCCCCAAATGTTTGACACCCCGATATTTGAGCACCCCTAAAATTACATCATTCTGTTCTCCCACAGGTTGAATTGCGCACTAGGACACCCCACAACATCGATTAGCAGAGTTAAACAGTTCAAATAATAATGGGGCACACTCAGTGACTTAGTTCTACATCAGTAGAAAGTTAAAGGGTTTTATCACAAAATTCAACATTAAGCAGTACAGAAATAATGCAGGGAATGCTCTCAGATATATATATATATAGTATGCAAAATCAGAATTATTCTAAGTCCCAAATGAGCAGCTAAATCAAATAGAAATCGGACAGCATCCCTAGTAAAACAAGAACGTCTTCTGGCTCACCCCCAAATCCAGGGTTTTTTATATGCAATTCTTGCATAACAAATTTGTAAAACTGCAAAATCATCATGTTGTGGGAGAAAAACATCACCCCTTTAGCAAATCAGAATTTAGAGAAAAATACACATAATTACCTTAAAACATAAGCACCATCCCATTTTAAAATGACTCATCAGGCATCCTTCATGTTGACATCATCCAGATATGTTGTACCTAATATGAAACATTTAAACAAAGGAACTTACAGCGAATTAATGAACTAGTATCCTAAACGGAGGCAGCCAAAGAGAACTTGAGATTGTCTCAAAGAGAACAGGAGAAACATTCATAAAAGCAATGTAATCATAACAGTGAAATAAATCATTTTACATTAGACTGTGCTCTGCTGAGTCTTTGTGGAGAATTTTCACACAAGGGGGAGGGGAAGGAGGACCATGTGACAGAGATGGCATCCTTCTCATTCAAGTTGACTTTTTTATTTTCGAAATCTTTATTTGTTTTTACAGAAAAACAGTAATGAGTCAGCAGTACATGTCTCATATTGCAATTAAATGAATCATACAAGCACGCGACATAGCATACAAATGGTGGAACAATAAGAAAGAAATAATCAATAAATGACAGGGCACGTCTGTAGCAAGTCTTGTTCAAGTTTATATCCTTTGACATCCGACAACGTGATGAAGCAGTACATCCAAGAGTATGGAGTATAGAAAATGATAAACATTCTGTATGAGGAAGCAGATAAAGCCTATTGCAAGATGGGGTTTCAACAGGAAATGTGGCATCCGTATAACACACTAATAAATGCACTTCTAGGTATCGTATAAAGTTCTTTTCAACTACAATCATGTTAATTCGACCGATATATGCCAAATCAATGGTAGAAAAATGAAACCTAAAAGTTACATTTTCTTTTTTCAAATCCATCATGTTTCTTTTAAGGAAAACGGGCTGCATTTAAAAAAAGATGGCCTTATTTGAAAGCAGGCATAGGCAGGTGGTCTGCTGACTCCGGCAGGCACTATCCCTGTGAGAGCTATCATTCCTAATGGGCCGCAAATTGCGACCTACCTCATCCTTATTAATATTAATGAGGTAGGTCAATTTCCAGTAGGAAAAGCTATTAATAGTACAGTAAGAATCGCAATTTGGTAATCACAATTCCTAATTTGTGTACATCAGAGCCCTGGTGTTTAAAGAGCCTGTTCCTCCCATTGTAGGAAAGATGCAATGAAGGGGACTTTGTGTAAGGTTAGTGGACTAGCGCAGAATATTGTTTTTAAAAAACATGCACACAGATTGCTTGAAGTTGTAGCTTTAATGAAAGATATATGTAGTTGCAAATAGATCTCACTTCATGGCTGACATTGTTGCTGTAGCGATACAAATCAGAACACTACGGTGAGTATTTTCATTGGTTGAATTCTGATAGTGTTCACTTTAATTCTCTGTTGGTCCCTCCTTTTATCTTTATATATGTCCACTTTCTTGACTAGAGAATGATTTCCGTTTCTGCTGTGTATGTGATATGAGAGGAGGGTGGAGACAGGAGATAGAGAGAGAGGTAAGGAAACCAGTATAATTGTATATGTAATGTAAAGGGGAGCAGGGAGGCAAAAGTGGAGATCAAGTAGATGAATACTAAGATAAAAACTGAAAGGTGAAGCAGCTAAATAGTGACCGAGGGTTGAAAGAGGAAATAATTAAAGATAGAGCAATAGGCATGGTTTTAGAGTGCTGCAGGTAGTGAGAATTATGGATAGGCAGAATGAAATATAAAGAATGGGGGTGTAAGGTACACTGAAGGGTGAGGTATAGAGCGGTGAGTTAGTGGGAGGTAGAGACAGAGAGATAGAGGCAGACTTATAAGTGAAGCAGTGAGAGAAGTAGGTAGAAAAGTGCAACTGTAAGGTACGACTGAATCAAAATAAGAAGTGGTGTAGAAAAAAGGTTTTCAGGGCGTGCAACTGGTGCCAAGCTCAGGGGCGAGGTTACCATTCGTGCTTTGAAGGGAGGTGAGGACAGAGCGTGACACACGAGATAAGAACAGCCTGCAGAGATCTGTATGTGCACAGCATCATTCAGGGATAAGAATAACAGCGAGATAAATCTGGTGGTTACTGTGCTTGCTGGATAGAGCTATGTTTTGTCTAGTCACAGTTTTGACTCATCATGAAGTAGTACAGAGGGTTAAGCAAAGTACATAATGTAATATGCAAATCACAAATTTGTATCTTGTGTTGAAAGCTCAGTAGGTTACTGATTTAGTCACAGAGATCCTTTTGTTTTTTGCAATTCATTCATTATAACCCTTCTAATCTGGCAGGCTATGAACTGGCATTAATGAGATGCTTGAAAACTGCAAGGCATAGGTTCAGAACCTTATTCTTTTTCTATTCTGTCTGCTTTTCTTCAGACCACCAAGCCCTCTTATTTTTTTTAGTTTAACAATGCTTTATTGAAATAAGTTTGAAAAGAGGTACAACATTACAGCAGCAATTGTAAATACATTGTAAATACATTACAAATGGTAGAATGAAAACCTGATATGAAGACAGTTGTAAAAGGTGAAAACAAAAACTAGGAAAAATGATACAAAATTATGTACCGTAGTAATTTACCATTTTACATTTTATGGAGAAAAAAAGAAGAAAGAGAGAGAGAAAAAGAAAAGAAAGATCAGCGTCGATCTCAAATATATTCTGAAATAAAGTGCAATAACAGGCACTGTAAAAAATTCAAATAGCTAATAACGATATAAAAAGAACAATTTCCAGTATTCATGGAGGTTGAAAAACGAAAGTACTGACTTAGTTACGTATTGTAGGCTGTGATAAATAATTAGTGAGTGGAGACCAGAAGGCTTTTTTTCGAAGAAGTTGATGAGAGGTAGTGGTGGAAGCTCTATCCAGTCTATGGTGATAACAGAGAAGGTCCCACCAGCCAGAGAAGGTAAACTTAGTGGCATTTTTGCCATTCGAAGTAATGACTTGAATACCAATGGCCAGTAACAAATCCACAAAAGTACCCAACTTGTGAGCACCAAACCACTTTACAGAATTGCTACCCCAAAAAAAAGGAATAAATATCAAAAGAAAAATTGATAGAGCAAATAGAGGAGATTGATTTACAGACCTGAGTCCAGAAAGAAGTAATATTAGGACAAAGAAAAAAGGAATGTAAACATGTGCCAGGAGTGTTTTGACAAGTCCAACAGTTAGGGGATACACCCAAACTATATTTGGAGATAGATAATGGGGTTAAAAATAATCTTTGATAAAAGTAATATAAAGTTTGAGTGGTGCTAGCATTACAGGAAGTGTGTTTAACACGTGACCATAAAGAGATCCAGGTATGTACAGAAAGGGTGTGTTGTAAGTCTGGTTCCCACATGAATTCGACTTTACTCTTAGGGCGGTTAGGAGGGGAAAAATGAAGATATTTGTAAATGTGGGAGGCTCGAACGGACGGGGAGGTAGATAACGGTTCTGAGAGAGGGTCTGGTAGAGTAGAAGAAGAACAAGAGAAAAGAGAGTACTGCTGAGTAAGGAGCATTCGTAAAGAATCATACTTGGAAAGAGAAGTAGCAGGCAGACCGAATTTGGATTGAATTTCCTGAGAAGAAAGAAAATATGCACCTTGAAACAAATGTTTAACTTGGATTATCCCGTTGGCTACCCAATCTTTCCAGAAGATAGTACGATTAGAGATTGTAATGGATTTGTTATGCCATAAAGAGGAGTCAAGGAACATTTGCAATGGAGAGAGAGATTTTGTTAGGACCGGGTAAAAGATCGATATAAAATGTGAAATGGTTGGGGACTTAAAAGAGCGAGGGGGATGCAGAAAAATTAACTAGTGAAGAAAAAGGAAGGGGATGAATCAAGGAATCCTCCAATTTATGCCAAACCGATGTAAAAGGTGTTTCCGAGGGAGAAAGATAAGGTAGAACTTGACGTATTAGAAAAGAAGAGTGGTACTGATGGAAGTTAGGAAAATTTACACCGCCCTGATCTTTAAAGGCAGATAAAGAGGACAAGGTGATGCAAGCTTTCCGGTTATTCCATAGGAATTTACTTAAAGTACTATTAACCGTTTTAAAGTAGCTTAACAGAAGCCTCAATGGTAACATGGACAGATAGAAATTAATAACAGGGAGCATCATCATTTTGATTCTGTCCAATGTACCCCACAACGATAAATATAAGTGTGACAATTTTTCTGACATATGAAGCACTTTTAGACAAACATCTTCTAATTAAGTTGAACAGTTTTAGAAATTGTAGAGGAGTGTTTAATCCCCAAACTAGTAATGTAATTTGTGATCCATTTGAAACCATTATCTGCAAACATGCTTTTTAAGCAATATTTATTTAGTGGGAGAACTTCAGATTTTGTTAAATTTAACTTGTGTCCTGACAAGGTGGCGTAAGAAGATAGAATATCGTTGAAAGCCGGCAAAGAAACAAGGGGATCTGAGACATATAACAATATGTCATCAGCATAAGCCATGAATTTGATTTCATTGGATTTATAAATAAAACCTCGGAACTAAGAAGAATGTCATAAGGAATGAAGAAAACGTTCTAGGGATAAAATAAAAAGCAATGGAGAAAGAGGTCAACCTTGACGAGTGTGCCTTTGCAAAGTGAAATAAGAGGATTGAGAACCATTACAAAAACCGAGGTAGTAGGGGAGGAGTAAAGCAGACTTATATAGGACATAATAACAGGGCCGAAACCATGCCATTTAAGTGCCCTCATCATAAAAAGCCAGTGAAGGCAATCTAAAGCTTTTTCAGCGTCTAAGGTGATGGCTGCCAAAGGCGAGATACTCTTGGATGCAAGGTGGATGATATTTAAAAAGGTTCTGGAATTATCTGCTAAATTTCTGTTCTTGACAAAACCAGTCTGTTCTGGGCTGATCAGGTCTGGAATTACCTGATTGATGCGACAAGCCAGCACCTTAGCAAACCTTTTGCAGTCCAAGTTTATGAGAGAAATAGGACGATAGTTAGCGCAACGTGAAAGAGATTTATCCTTATTCGGGATTAAACAGATCAAAGCTTCTAGAAAGGTACCACAAGCCTCCTTATGGGAAACAATATGCTGAAAAAGCGATAGGCGATGAGAAAGAAGAATCTGTGACAAACATGAATAAAATTCAGCTGTAAAGCAGAGCTTTATCTTTAAGTAACTGGGCTAAGGATAACTTGATCTCTGAAAGGAACAAGTCTTGATCCAAAAAGGAACAATAAGGAGAAGGGGAGGAACAAAGGGGTAGAGTCTCGAAAAACAAATCCAAATTGGTTTGTGAGGGAGAAGTCTCAGGTGTATATAAATTCTTATAAAAATCTGTGAAGCATTGCAGTATGTCTTCATCCGCGAGGTGAATAATCCCTTTGTTTTCAATGATATTCGCTATTTTCTATTTCTGGGATTTGACTTTCAAATAGTTTGCTAACAATTTACCAGCTCTATTGCGTCCACCGTAGAATTTTGAATTGATCTTTACCAACGTGCCTGAGGCTTCTTCAGTCGATTTCCTGTTGAAATGTAATGTAGCCTGGACTAGCTGTCTAAGAGTGTCATCATTATTAGAAGAATAATATGCATGCTCGAGTTATTTCATAGAGGATAATAAGGAAGAAGATTTCTTAAAAAGAGTTCTTTTCTTGGCAGCCACGTAATCGATAATAAAGCCTCTGGCTGTCGCATTAAATCCCAAACTGTATGAAATGGTATGCCCAGGCTAATGTTGGTAAGAAAAAATTCTGACAAAACGCCTTTGAAGCATTCTATAAAGATGGGATCCTTAAGTAAATAGTTATTAAAGCGCCATCTACATGTGTAGAGGATTGAGAGGGGAGATCTAAATCAATGATAACAGGTGCATGGTCCGAAATAAATATGGAACCAATCTCGGCATGAGTTAGGTTAGAGAGAAGTTGGGGAGTCTAAAAATATAATCTGTTCTAGATTTTGAGTTATGTGTGGGAGAATAAAAAGTCAGTTCTAAAGTTTCTGGGTTATAAATCTTCCAAGCATTAGCCAAACCCCTCGAATGGATAGTGCTTGGAAAGGATTTTTGCATTTTATTGGGGATATATCTGAAGGTGGATTTCCTATCAATGAAGGGATCCATAACCTGATTGCAGTGCCCACCCACCAGAAAATTAGGATTTCAACAGGAATGCAAGACAGCTGACATAGATTGCCAAAACTGTGAGTCTAAACCAGTAGGACCGTAAATGTTAAGGACAGAGATAGGGGAACCATTAACAACTAGGTGAAGACGCCATCTTACATCAGCGTCCTTTTTCTCCTTTTCTATGGTTCTGGAAAGGGATATGTGGAATAGTGTCACCACTCCGGTTTTTCTTTCCTTGGCCGGAGAGCAAAATATGTGCCCCACCCACTGCTTCTTAAGAGCGGAGACATCATTTTCATTAAGATGTGTTTCTTGTAACATTGCAATCTTACATTTTAATCTAGATAAATGAGAGAGTATTCTCTGTTTCTTAATGGGGTTAAGAAGACCCTTCACATTCCAAGACACTATACGAACATTGTCAATCATAATGAGGGAGAGAGAACATTACAATTAACCATAAACATTCTAAAATTGATAATTGTATGAAGTCAGCATGCAAAAGTATTAAACGGGCATAGCTTTAAAATTGCAGTGAAAATAAGTGCTGGAAGCAAATAATAAAAATGTACATTCCTAGATATGAAAACTAGAAGAAAGAGATTTAAGATAAAACATTGGAGAAAGAGGAGAAAAGAAAGGAATTACAACTCAAAAAATAAAAAGTACAAGAAATAAAAAAACAAAAATAGAAAAGAGAAAGGGAAGAAGAAGAAGTGGAAATGATAGAGGAAGATAAGTTTACAGGAAGCCAAGAGACCTCAGTCAAAGTAGACAAAAAACCATAACGGTATGAAAGAGACAACATGGAGAGGCGGGTACACGCAGAAAAGAAGACAGACAACAGAAACAGCGAAGTCAAGGAAAAACGACAAGAGACCACTATAAGGAGAGATTAATATGATTAGATGAGAATAGGATGTGGAGCAACAATTAGGAAGAAATAAAGAACGGAGTAAACATCGGATAAATAATTGGTAAAAAAGTTAAACAAAGAGAGACAGGCAAATTTAATAAAGAGAATAACATTTACCAACATATGGAGAGGAACTATGAACACTGGGGCTCGGAAAGGAGGCACAGGGAGGTGGGAAACATCAACGAAGGGTATCTGTGTTAGACAAGAGACACCTGTAAGAAAGAGATTACAAAAACAAGAAATACAAAAAAAGAACAGAAAAATAGTTACAAGAATGTAATCTTAAAGAGCAGAGCTACAACATTTACATATGAAAAAGGAAATAAGGACAAAAACTAGTCGTTCATGTGGGATAAAAACAATGGTTATGTGAGAAGGAACAAAAACATGTTAAATTAGTCCATATTCAGGATTTTCCGATTTCCATGTCTTCACCCTTGTGGCGGAAAGTAAATTGTCTTAAGTCCTCAATGAGGTCGAAAGAATAAGACCTTTCCTTATAGGTAACTTTGAAAAAACAAGGATGTACTAGACGATATCTGGCAGTCATGGAGTGAAGAGCAGGGTGAAAGAAATGGAACTCCTTACGACAAGCGGCGGTAGCACGAGCCACATCTTGAGAAAACAAAACCTTCTGGCCAGACCATAGCATCTGCTTTCTCTGCTTGGCCACTGAGAGAACCATTAACAGTTCAGTATATTCCAAGAAAAGGGCAATTATCCCTCTGGAGCGTCTGGACGACGAGGCAGAAGAGGATCCTCCAGGTTTGGGTCCAATGCGATGAGCACGTTGCTGGTTAAGATCAACCAGTTTAGGAATATGAATTTTGAGGAATGCGAGCATGTCAGATCCCTCCTCCCCTTCAGGGATACCATCAATTCTGAGGTTATTGCACCTATTGTGATTTTTCAAGTCCTCTGTTTGTTGTTTAAGGAGAGCTATTTCCTTGGACATAGCGTCAACCTTAGGAGTCACATCTTGAACTTCGCTAATCCTTTGCTTCACCACCAACACTCTAGCCTCAAGACTGGACCATTTCTCCTCTAATCTCTGCAGAGTAGCATTAGTGTCAATGACAAAAGGTTTCAAAAGTTTTATCTCCTTCATGAGGTCTTCTAACGTTAAAGGTAAAAGAGATTTTGTGGGGAGCAAGGCTCCTTCTTTTGTCTTTTGGAGGCAGTATTGGTGGAGTCTTTGCGGAGGGAAGACATGCTCGCAGAGGTACCCTTTTGAGTAGAGATGGAGGGAGACTCCATAGTACATTTGAAAACACTGGGCAGCAGAGAAAACTCAAACCAGACAAAGTCAATGAGGCTAACTCATCTAATGGAGCCACAGGTTGCAGAAATACTAGTAGAGGCAGTTCAGGGGTTAGGTTAAGTTAGCCAGAGTGCTTTTAGAAAGGTAGTGAGAGCTCACTTAAAAAAGTGTTTATGCCAGAAAAATAGCCATTAGGGCGCGTAAGCGCCATACAATAAAGTTCAATATCACATTTCCTTTCAGAGAGCCTAAAATGGCAGCCGCAACCGGCAATTATGAGGTGAGCACGGCACGGGGGAAACAGGTTAAAAAGAAGGCTTAATTGAAGTAAAAAAGCACTCTACCTGAGCCCCCGCGTCTGCACGTTCAGGAACTCTGGTGCATCAAGAGAATAGAAAAGAACTGCCGCTCCAAAGAAACGAAGGTCTCGGTCGCGGTGCGGAGCTTCACCTGAGATGCGGCCCTCTTACAGTGTGTCAAGCCACGCCCCCCCAGACCAAGCTCTCTTAACATATAATATTTCTCAGTATGGATGACATATGACTTCAACATCCTCGTAGCCCTCATGGTCTTATGTAACTTTTCCTATACATACCGCATGGTTAATTGTCTCTGTATAATATGTGTGTAAAAAGAGAGGGCGTCTTGAGAGAAAAAAGGTGACATAGCGAGATGACCTGAGGTAAAATAAGAGAGGTGAAGTTGATGAATAGGTACAGAGATGGGTAGGTAGAGAGGTGTGAAGATGGATTAAAGTCACAGCTTTGGACTTGAGTTGTCCGCGTTGAACAAGAGTGTTTATCTCCTTCAGAAGCAAAAGCTAGTACCATGATGTCTTAACTTCATTGAGGATGTGTTTTGGAAGGTGAGGTCTGTGTCGAGGATGAATCCTAGTTGGCGTTGCAGCTCCTTTCTGCCACTGCCAAAGAATCTTCAAGGATTTTCTTGCCAGCTGGTCTCCTCTGTACTCAAACATTTCTCTTTCAAAGAACTATCTTCTAAAGAATTTTAGACTGTAAATCAGTTGGGTACTAATAGCCAGAAAGTCCACAAATGGAATAAACACAAAACCACTCTTGTTCAACGCTTCGTTAGTTGCTGCCAAGTTTCACAACACAAGTCCACATTTATACAGAGAAAGCAGAGGCCATTTGTGGTGTTTAGTGACCAAGTGGAGTGAAAAGTGAAATGTCTGCACCTCTTTCAGACAATTGTTAGCTTAATGTTTGTTTGAGTAGCATATCTGGCCAAAGCAAACCAGTTTTTCTTTGAGACAAAATTGTTATGATATTAATGGAACAAAGTTGCACTAAGTGGTTTAGCTGAGGGTTGTCTTACTACAATTGAATGGAACTAGTAGTGTGATCAAAGCAGATAACTATATATTATAATGAGATTAATATATCTGGGATATAGTGCCACCAGCTGTGCGTTGTATATATATTGCAAGACTATATGGAGTGTCATAGCCATGCAGAGGTACAAGGCCAAAGAGAAGGGAACAAAACTCCGAAGTGACTTACTATCTATGATATAGAGGACTCCCTACTGTACATTATAAGGATATTTCAGGTCACCGTTAAGTTCTGTGACCATGTAAGAAACAAGGCCAAAGGTTGATTTCCTTTTCAAGGGTTTGGAGCTCAATGTTGATTTGCAATAGTCTTTTAATTTCTGACAGAGGGGATTTTATTCCTTATTATACATGATATCATCATCTCCTCACCACAGAGCAGCTATCAATTTGTAGCAGAGACATATTAAAATCAGTTTAATGCAAATCCGATTTTAAAAAGAGTGTAGCTTAAAATGAGAAGTAACATGCAGAGAGAGTCCTTCTTTCCTGTAATGAACTATATAGCATGCAAAAAATAAACATGTTGCCATAAATATTTCCTTTCTGTAGATCACTGTTCAGTTTAGAGAAATATATTAGCAGAATCAAAATCGGTCTTGTTGTTTAAACTGCAGCTGTAATAACGCTCTGCAACCTCTCTTTCAACTTGGCTGTTCTCTCTGGCAGCAGGCATTATAGCTACACAACTCAACTGTAATAAATTATTATATTTGAGCAGCTAGGTCATTTAGGCATTTTAGCCGGCTGCTTAGAACAATACTGGTTGTTAAAGGCCCCAAACCTGAGTTATAGGTCTGAGCCGCCTGCAAGGTCCTATACCGAGCTATTATCAACAATTATTGCCTGAGACCGAAGGGCTATGACATTGTTAGAATAGTCCACCCACTGTGGGTAGATGTTCTAAATTAAAAAGTGAGAATCAGAAAGATAAACATTGGAATGTTGGCGAAGAAGGTTTGCATTCATCATTATTGACTCTAAGCCACTTCATTGTCTTCAGTGAAGCTGTCAACATTCCAGCGTTCTATTTTTTTTATGACATGACAAGAGACGTCACAACTCAACTCTTTTTTAAAAATCATTATTAATCATTTTGTTTTTATCTAACAACAATAGACAAAATCATAACTTGAAGTAGAACAGTGTTGGAATCCTTATTACATTTCAATCAGTGCACATTATTATACCCTTATATGTAACAGTGCATCCTATTTCGCGGTGGGTCATGTATCCGAAATGTTGAAATGTCGAGCCTCAGGAATCAATCCTCAATTTCAGAAAAGCATACACGAAATTTCCACTCTTCTCTCCCAACAAGGGTATCAAAAAACCTTCCACCACTACCACCCTGGTGGACGTTCCGTATCGGGTGAATTCCAATTCCTCATCCTTATGAATTTGCTTTCCCCTCGTCTGATGGGCCATTGCTATGGGAATCTAATATAAAGTGTTTTTTATCTTCCCACATTTCTAGATCCCTGCCTACATTCTCATACAGTCTCACCTGATAGGGACTCCTTATCTTTGCCACAGCCCACTCATACAGGTCTGCACTCCAGAACTGAAGTCGAGGCTCAGCTGGGGAAAGCCAGTATCTGGCTATCCGTCTCTTAGCGAGAAGTAATTCTAAGGCTGAAAACCTATTCCACATTTTACAACCCTTTTTCTGTTTGGGAATCAACCCCTGTAGGCAGTGTTTAATAGATGCATTCAATTGCAGCGCTGTCACCCCACTAAACCTCCATAATACCTCAGTCCAGTCATCAACTAATCAGCTGCAAGTCCAGGTCATAAGCAGGAAGGTCGCGGGGTCGACACCGCACCGTGGGCACAGCTCAGACCTAGTGGTAAATATCTGGTGAATACCCTGGGTGGAAGATAAGAACAATGAAGATAATCGAAATGAGTCAATCGATACCGGGCATTTTTTGTCACGCCCTGAAGGAGGGCACAGGCCCTAGTCTATTCATTCTCCGTTAAGTCGTTCTATAAGATCAGCATCCTGCAGGGTTTGTGACCTGATGGGCCTGCAGTTCTGATCCTGCTTTATTGCTGCCTACAAGCGTGATATCATGCCCTTGCTGGATCCCACATGGAATATCAATCCCACTGTCATGAACATCACTGGTTCATCAGAAAAATCCCTCCAGACCTATTGCATGATCCTGGACACCTTCGCAGACTGAAAAACGGTACCAGTCCTATATTAAAAATCTGTCAGGCTTCCTCAAAGATGATAAATTTGCCTTCCATAAGCAGGTCTCCTAAGGTATGTCAACCCCCTCAATCCACAATTGCATGGACTTTGACTATTTTATTTGTCAAAAAGATCTAAACCACCATTTGTTCAAGAGCCTAGTATACCCTGGACGTTTCATGAGGTATCTGATAGTGCCAACCCAGGCGCCTGAGACTTGGCCAGACCAAAGAGATCAAGAGTGTCAAGAGAGTCGGGCAGGAACACCATTTTGCTGAGTGCTAGTCTACCCATAGCCGATATTCTAGAGTTTTATGGACTCACTAAAACCCTGCACAACCCCAACCATGTTGTGTGCATACTGATCCTCTGGGGTGTGGGTAACCCGTATACCCAAATATCTGAATGTCCCTGTCTCCCAAGGCAATGTCACAACAGGGAAATTCGTGTGATCTCTCCCCACAAATCCTGCAAGCAGGAAAAGCACAGTTTCCTGTTTATTAATATATAATCCAGAGGCATCCTCAAATCTGTCCAGTTTTTGTAACAAGAGTGGGACGGATACATGCAGGTATTTCAAATAGATAAGTGTATCATCCACATGCATCAATAATATTTGCAGAACATTACTGACCTGTATAACCCAGTCTCTCATTACCTCTCGGAGATCTGTCGCTAGTTGCTCCATCGCCAAGGCAAACAACAGAACGATAGCAGGCAGCCCTGTCTTGTACCCCTGTCTATCAACCATTGTCTCAACACCAGTTTCCGGATCCGAACCTACTCCACAGGCTTGGTATATAATAGTTTTACCCATCCTCCAAACTGCAGCTCAATTCAGATTTCCAAAGCACTGACATAGGTACTCCAATTTAAGGGGGTCGAACACTTCCTCAATGTCCAGTGCTTCCAGGGTGCCTTCCATATCATCCCCTTTTGTCATAGGGAGGATTTGAGTGACTCTGTAAATTTATGCGGGTTCCCTTCCCAGCATGAATCCACACTGACCTCGCTAACAAGGGTTGTCACCATGTTTCAAAGGCGCATTGCCAAAGCCCTGGATAGGAACTTTGCATCCACATGCATCATAGATAACAGTCTATTGTTCGCCGGGTCAGTCAGGTCACTACCCGATTTCGAAAGCATTGTTATTAGGACCTCTCTCAAGAAGAGGGTAGTATACTGTACTCCTAGCTTCCATAATACAACTCAACTTTAAGAAGAAAATTAGTGACAGCTTTTAATACAGGGATTGCTGACTTCCATGTATTATATATATCGTTATAATTTACCCAGTTTGCGGTATATAATTAGAGAGCAAATGCAAACTTATATGACATCAAACCTTCTGTTACTGAAACATGCAGTTTGATGTACTATTAGTAGCTGACAATTGCTGACTGCAGGCTAAAACTGCTACTATGTCTGCTGTAACATCACTATTGGCTTGTAATAAGCTATTAAATGTGGCTACTGGTGTAATCTTCTTATTACAAGTGTGTTTTGACATCCAAAGATGCATCAAATTAGAAAATGAAGTAGGCCAGTAATTCACTGGTTATTCATTTTTATGTATACCTATCCGTTATGTCAACTATCAGTGGCTAAAAGAGAAAGCTTCTAAAATCATTTGAACTAATATGTGCAGGCAGTGACTGTTCCTATCTGCTTAAAAAAGCAATTTGCATTTTTTTTTTAGGAACTGTCTTTATGCCCTTTTCCCTCTAAAGTAATTCTAATTTCTGACCACTTTTTTTGCGCCAATATTATTTTTAAGATTTCAGAGGAAGTAATATATAGGTAATGGTACTGTTCTGCAATATATGTAAAGAACTGATATGGAAAAGAAATAAAACAAACCAGTCACATAACACAATTCAAGTCACCTATATTGTCACTTAGTTCAATCCATCTGTCAGCCTAATATGTGATATACCTGGTACATCGAAAGACAGAACACGCTCCACAATTTTTTTAACCACTTTATTCAAACCTTTACAAAGGCCAGAAGGTTTCAACTGTGTGTCAGATCGTGTGAGCATTCAGGCAGTAAGTAAAGCATTACATTAAAACAATACCTGAAGCCGGGTGTATGAACTAGATACAAGACGGTTAAGGTTTCATACATAACATGACATTAAAATCACAATCTTTATATTGTACTATCATGGAAACCTATTTCCGGCTCATAAATCCCCCCTTCCTCTATAGTTGCGAATGCTGTGGTGTTTTCATGTCCCTTTTAATGTAGGTGTGAAAAGGGGCCTGTATTTTATCAAATCCGGCCAGTGTGTCTCTTACAGTCGCTGTAAGGCGTTCCATGGCATGGATAATCCAGAGTTTCGTATACTACTGTCCCATTGTTGGTAGTGTCATGCCCCGCCGTCGCTGGGCTATCAACAAACAGGCAGCCAACAATAGTGGAGTCACTAATTTATCATGGTTGAGGAGAGTGTGCAAATCTCTGCCTCCTCATGGCCCAATAGGGCTGTCTGAGGTGTCAATGGTAGAGCAATGTTTGGGACTCAATTAATTGTACCAAAGACATGTTCCCAAAACAGCTGTATTTGTAGGCAACTCTACCACATATGGAGATAGGTCTCTTAAGATCCACATCCCCTCCAGCATGTATCTGAGATTCCCATCACGCACTTTTTGCAGACTGGGGTCAAGTATCAGCTAAACATAATTTTGAAGCCATTCGCCCTGTGCTTAAGTCAGGATGATGATTTTGCTACCCTCTTACATATCAAAATCCAGTCTGCTTTTGTGAGATTGAGATCCTGGTCTTTTTACCGTTTTGTGGTATATGACAACTGTGAAAGGTGAGGGGATCTGTTGAGTGCACTGTAGAGCCGAGATAACGCTTTGTTAATGTCCCCATCTGAAAACATGTCTTCCACCCCAGTAGTATATATGCCTTCAATGTTCTCACTAGGTTGCCTACCCCAATGCAGTAGCTGTGTGATCTAGTAGACATCATTGGGCAGCAGCAAAAAATCATTAGCACACTGATCTTCTACACTTGGAAGGTCCCATTCTCATAGTGTTGCCCAAGACATAAGGAATCCCTCTCTTTACTAGACAAATGCCATTTGTTCGTCATGCCTTGGAAAACATCTGGATTTCCTGCCATGTGGGTCAGGGTGGAGGGAAAGGTTATGACCTGTTGTGTCCAAACTGCTGTTTTCTGATGTTACAGGTTCATGTTGGTTGCCTACATCAAGGTGCCCAGACAGTGGTGGGCACAGGGGGGAGGGGGTAGCCAGACCAGCTGATGGAGGGGAAGCCTGGACTGCTCTTGCTCCATATGGCGCCAAGATTTATCTGCGTCTGGGGAGCACCATGCAAGGGCTGAAGTAAGGTGTGCGGCTAATATGTAGCGTTCTGTGTCAGGGACGCCCATACCTCCCTCTGAGGGGCTTCTGATCAAAATTGATTTTGCTAGACGTGGTGATTTGTTGTTCCATATAAAAACCCACATCTTCATGTGAATTGATTTCAACACTTCTGGAAGGACCTTAATTGACAAGAATCAAAAAAGATAAAGAAGGTGGGGCATGAAGTTCATCTTGACAATGTTGATCCTGCCCACCGAAGAGATCTCCAATCTGCCTCATTAGTATAAGTCTTTAAACAGAATATCGAGTAGTCGGGAAGGTTACTATTGTATACCCCGCTTGTGGTAAGAGGGATAGTTACTCCCAGATAATTGATTCCTATCTACCCTATCTGTAATCCACACTGAAGCGCAACAGCCACGCTATCTTCCTGGTTGTTACCCAGCCCCATTGCATAGGATTTGTCGTGGTTGAGTTTAAAACCCGCTACCTGGTAAACATGTTGTAATTCTTCCAGCAAGGCCGGAAGGAAGGTAGACAGGTTGGTTACCAACAAAGAAAATTATCCACAAAGAGAGCTATCTTTACCTGCCCCTCCTTTGTTGCGATACTTGTGATCGTAGGGTTGGACATCGCATGTTGGAACAGCGGTTCCATCATCAGGGCAAATATTGTTGGTGGGAGAGGGCATCCCTGTCTCGTTCCACGGACCAGTACTATGGGGTCTGAGAGTCACGATTGGATTGTAAGTTTAGTGGAGGGTTTCACATAGTTCTGTAAAATAACGTTTTTCATTCAAGGCCCGTGGTCTTTTTATCTAATGTTTTCTTTAAAAAAAAAAGTCCAGCCCATCCATTGAACAGCCTTGTCTGCGTCAAGTGAGAGAAGGAGGACCTGGGTGTTCATGGTCGATGCCCTGTCTACCACATTAAGAGCCTGGCTTATGTTGTCTCCTGCATGCATATTCCTCATAAATCCCACTTGGTATGGCGATATCATATTGGGCCAGACCCCCTTCAGTCTAGTAATCAGGTTCCTAGTCTAGATCTTTACATCACTATTGAGTACAGTTATAGGGTGGTAGAATCCACAAAGTAGGGAATCCTTTACTGGATTTATCATTGATGAGGTGACTTCCTGGGTGTCAAAGAAAGAGTTGTAAACTTTGGTTAAGTTTGGGGAGAGGAGGCTCAAAAAAGCTTCTTCAAAGGAATTCGGGACCTTATCAGGTCCTGGGGCTTCGTTATAAGGGAGGCGTTTTATGGCCTGTGACACCTCTTATGCTGTTATTAATTGGTCCACCTCTTCCCTAATTGTTGCATCTCAGGGAACCGGACCTTGTTCGGGTATTCATTTTGCAATTGGGTGCTACATTGTTCCTTGCTATGAAGGGCCATGCAGTATGTCACAGAGGTGTTTGGGACCCCCAGATCAGTCATGTGAGTGGCCTTCCTCGTCTACTATCGAGGCGATACAATGTTTTTGTGCTTTGTATCTGTATTTTATTGCCTAACAACCTAATACAGATGTTTCCTCTCTAGAAGCTTATGAGCCGCATCTTTTATCAGACCCGCCTCTAATTCTCCTTGTTCCCTGCCCAAGACCCTCTGTTTTCCTGCTGTCATTGCATTTGAACTCTATTTCCAATTTAGATATTTGTGTCTCCAGTTCCAACTTCCCGGCCTTGGCTAGGCGCAGGAAGGTTGAGGTGAGGTTGATAAGTTCACCCTGAATCACTGCCTTGGCTGTGTTCCATATCTTTGTCCATGCAATTCCCTCTGTTTCAGTCTCTTTGAAATAGTGTTGAACAACTTTCCTTCTATTTTCTCTGATGACTGGGTCTCAAAACGCTATGTAGTTCATTTTACAACCTCTATGGCGGGGCGTCCTTGTGAGGGAGTTGGGGGGAGGGGGCAATCGACAGGGTCATTATTACTGGTGCTTGAATAGGTAGGACCTGTGTGCCAATGCTGGAAGAACCCACCCAGGGGAATACAGATGGGGAGACAAAAAAATAGTCAATCCGCATGTGTGATCTGTGGACATTGGAATAAAATGTGTAGCCCCTCTCCCCTGGGTGATGTGCTAGCCATACAATTATCAACTGCAAATCTTTTAGACCATGAGTCATGGATGACAGGGGATGCTGTGCTTGTCATGACGAGTGGGATCTATCCACTCCGGGGACAAGGACCATATTGAAGTCGCCCTCTAGGTTCAAATTATCGTAGGAGCATTGCGTTATGTATGGGATGGAAATGTTCTTTAGGATGGAGCTGGAATCATGCTGTGCCTCCACAGCGCCGGCAACACAACAAATGTGTCTTTAGCATGCAATCACTCTGCACGCAAGTCGTTACAATGACTTGCATTGGGGGGGGCACAATGGTGGAGTGGTGTTGGAATTAAATTCCAACACCTTCCTTACGGTTGTGCAGACTGAAGTTGGAATAGTAAATTAAACTATTCCAATATCCAGTGCCCTCCTAAGGCAAGTCGTTACTACGACTTACATGCAGAACAAATGCGTACTAAAGACCTATTCGTTCAAATGATGGAGTTCCTAAGGCATGTGTGAAAAAACGTATGCAGAATTCTATCATACATTCGTATGGGAAGAGCCAGGAATAAAATTGTTCTTTCCGGTTATTGGGGCCGTAAACTGACATCATGGTTACCCTTATACCAGTATTCGACCCATTGAGCAATATCGTTTTCCCCTCTGTATCTCTGTGAATGGAGGTTACCTAGAATGGGGTCTCTGTTCTTATCAAGATTGCTACTTGCTTAGTTTTAGTTGCAGCTTTTGGGTGGAATTGCTGTGTGATCGACACCTTTCCACATCCCTGGCCTAAAGATGATTCTCTTGCCACAACGCAACATCTACCCTCTTCGTTTTTAGCCAGTGGAGTACCGATTTCCTTTTGACCGGGGAGTTCAGACTCTGCACGTTTAGAGTTACAATGTTAAAGTATTGGCCCTTGTCCTGAATTAGGAGTCCTGAAAAGAGTCTTCAAACCAGTGCTTAATTTGAGCCGGTGATTTCCGGGGCTCAGCACCAGCACCTAATTGTCTGCACTGGCACTTATGACAGCTGCCAGATGGTGGCGCTGCTTGTGTAATTTAGAGATGAGCAGAATTACAGTTCCTTATTAATTCAATATACATTAAAAATAACTAATACCTGTCACCCAAACTATTCTTACAGATTTGAAGGTCTCAGAAATTCTGAATTTTCACACTTGGCAGTGGCAATGGATGGTGCAAGCTTGGTGGTCTCCTGTTGAGGACCCTGGCACATTGTTTTTTGTTTTACAAATTAAGCACTGCTTCAAACCCACCTTTGACCACCCTTCTCAGGGACCCAGGCCTATTCCCGTTATACTTATATCTGTCTGGAGCAAACATGACGGGGACAAACTCCTGTCCATAATTATAAACCTACCAAATCAAAGAAGGGGAGCTAGAAGTATTTTTAAGTGGGTTCTCTTCACTTCCAAGTCTATAACAATATGCCACGACAGAGAGATTTCACTGAGACAAGATTTCATTGTCTCTCGATTCCATATTACCCTAGGGGGCTTGCCATTTTGTTAAAAGGACTCTCACTCACTGGAGTTTCCAGTGGCACGCTTCATCATCATGTTCTCCCCTAGACACTGACTGTATCTGGGTAGGCTCAACTTTGAAGCACATGGGAGCTCTTTCCTATAGCGGAGGGAAGATTTGTTTGATAAAATTGCCTCTCAGGATACCCAGAAAAATTATTTATTATGATATCTTGTGGCAAAATTAAAAGCAAAAAAATGATGCCTTGAGGAATAATTATTAGGACTCTGACATCTCAAAGTTCTACATGTTTCAACCAAATTTTAGTGCCAAAGAAGTACAATTGGCTTTCGTCAGGATCGTGATCCTAAACCACAATGACACGTAATTAATCGTGTTTATTTGATGTCGCTGCACACTTTGTGCTAACTAAGTGTATAACATGCACTAATCTCCTAGAAGGCATGCAACTCATGCAAACCGATATGGGGCACTTACTCATATAAGGGATCCTGTGGGTAGAAGGAGAGACAATCATTTGAAACATCATATTGTGTGACAAAGAACACTCAGTTGATTAACATTCCATATTGTTATATTTTTTCTAAAACGGTGCGAATACATGGGAACCTAAATATCTCACCCTATAGGTCCTGGAATTAAACAGTTTAGTTATATTAAATATGCCTGATTGTTCAAGTGATAATGTTCCTGTGGTAAGTAATCTCCGATTCTTCATAGTGATTTTCTTTACTCGGTTGGATGCAATTTTATAAGTTATACACAAATTAATATGTTGCTGTTGGCATCTCTATGCGTGGTTTACAACAGGGCATCTCTATACTGGTTTCACGCTCTCTTAGATTTCTGTATGACATGTTCCAGGTAAACCTCATTCCCTTAGTTTCTGAGAGAGCAAATTTGCCTGCTTTTGTAATCTGTGGTTGTTACTGCAATGTCGTCTAAAGCGTAGAAATTGCCCATATGACATATTCCCTTTAATGGTCTTGATTGAAACTGTCAAACTTCATGAGGTTGTTTTTTGTTATGTAGCCTAGTTACATAGTTGTAAACCAACAAAAAACTCACAACACAATTAAACATCAAAATAATCCTCCATAGAGGATCCCCCATGGGTGTTCTTGATCTGAAACTGCACAGAACTATCGTACATACCTTGTGGGTCCTCTCCCTACAGTCCGGATTAGACATGGGCATTGTCTTCTCTGTTAGGGGCCAGCTCCTTGGGACCAGGAGGGGTTTTGATCCCCTCCTACGCAGTACCCAGTTACTAGAATAAAGAAATGGGTAACTATTACCATCAAAAGAGCAAAAATGTCAAGAGTTCTCTGAAAGGAGGTCGTCCTCTAGAAGGTTGTTGTTTCTCCCGTTGGACTCTGCTTGCGTCTCCCTGTTTGGTTTTTCCAGTTTGCTGTCATTTCCATACCAGTCTGTGGTGATCCAGCCACTCTTTGCCTTGGGCTTCCAGGTGGAAGAGAGACATAGCCTCTTGTCTGGTGGGGATCGAGGCCTGTCTACCCTTAAATTGAAACAAGAGGCACACGTTGAATCTCCAGCGATAGGGGATATTATGTGATTGTAAATAGTCTGCCGCAATTTTTAAAGATTTCCTTTTGGCTAGTGTCATAGTTAAAATATCTTGGAATAGAGTTAGGGTGGAGTCACAGAACACTATAGGGTTGATTCCCCTTGTTGCCTTCATTATTTTTACTTTTCATCTAAAATAATGAACGTTAGTCAGGACATTAGGGGTGAGTTTATGCTGAATTTGGTACGGGCTGAATGCTCCTTGCATGCCTTCCGGTTTAATCTGTAGATCGACTGTGCCTTGAAGAGGCTATCTGAATAGGTCCCCAACGTACTGGGGCAAGACTTGAGGTTGAATTGAAAGTGGGACTCCTCTGATGCGGATATTGTTACGGCGTGATCGGTTTTCACCGTCTTCCACCTTATCATTTTAGCCATTGACATCTTTTCTCTAGTTCATCCACCCGCACAGCCAGCTCATCATGTTCACAGACCCTTCCACTGTGGCGACTTCCAGATAGTCCATTCTCATGTCTAGTTGTTGGATAACATGGTCCAAGTCCACCAGTGATTTAATGAAGGCACCCTATTCTTTTCTTTTAAATCCAGTCAGTAGTGTAATGATATACCCCTCTGGTGCTGGAATTTCCACTTCTTTTTTTTTATTTCTTTTTATTGATGGCAAGTATACACAGGGCAGACACATTGCAGACATTCCGATCAAGAATGCACCGATTACTTGAGAATTCCCCCACAAAGATTACAGTGCCAGTCGATATCCTGGAGATAGTACAATCAGCTGGTTGTTCTGATGGTCTACATTGGATCTTGTCCGTGTCTTTGCTACGGGGACTCATATATGTCTCCCCTATACATGTTCCACTTTTCCCAAATCTGTGACCACTTGTTAGGACACCCTCTAGATTCATACACTGTCTTTTCAGTCAGCATACACCAATCCATATCTCTCTCCCACGCTGTAAAGGATGGTGGCTCTTGCACACTCCACAATCTTGTAACATTATGTTTAGCTAGTATAATACCAAGAGTCACCCATATTCTTTCCTTGGTGTTTAGGTCAGTAGGGCCCCATTTGTCCAGGAGGCATAACATTATGCTGTAGTAAATCTCACATCCCATCACCTCCACCATGCATTTTGTAACATCAGACCAGTACGTCTGTACACATACACATTCCCAGAGTATATGAACGATGGTTCCCACATGTCCACATTTTCTCATGCATCCTGGTTCCATTCCATAGCCCATCTTTACCATTGCAGGGCCAGCAAGATAGACTCTGTGAAGCACCTTCAGCTGTCTCAGTCTCAACCTAGACGAAATAGCCACCTCCTTGGGGGAAGCCAGTGCCTCAGCCATTCATCGTCCTCCAGCCCTGCCACATCATGCTCCCACTGAGCTCGAAGCCGGAGAAGGGGATCAGACAGATTATTGATTAGTTTCTTATATGTCAAAGCAATGGCTTTCTCTGGCATGTATCCATCTAGGATTCTGTCTTCTAGCGGGGAGGATTCTGGTGGCGGCTCTCCCTTAACTATTGCCGACTGCAATGCGTGTGCAATCTGCATGTATCTGAAAAATTCAGTGTTTTCAAGGTCATATTCCCCTTGTAGTTGGGAAAAGGTGACTATGTCTCCCGCCCTCCACAGATCTCCAACCTTGGATATACCGATCAAATCCTATCGGTCGCAACCCTTGGATTTTCTGAGGTTGCCAAAGACATCTGCGTCCCGAAGAGGGGTGGCGCATGTTATCTTACCCTCCCAAGCCAGGCTTTTCATAGCCACACGCCATACCATTACTGCATGTATTGTGGGGCCCGTCAGTTTCAGCTTAGCGGGGTTGGTGTATAGCGCCCTTGTAAAATCACCCCCTGGAAGCAGCCATCTGTCCATTTGATATTCGGGGTCCCTGGGCGGCCTATAAATGCACTGATTAATTGCTGTTAGCTGTGCAGCCCAGTAGAATCTTTTGATATCCGTGAGCGCTATCCCCCCCATCATATCACCCTCGTGTGAGTTTTTGAAGGGATATCCTGGGTGGCTTCCCTCCCCACAGGAGCTCTCTCTGGGCGCTTTCTATGGACTTGAAATAGTCTGCCCCAATCGGACGAGGCAAATTTTGCAATACATATAAAAAACGGGGTAGAGCCATCATTTTGAATAAGGCCACGCGCCCCAACAGGGACAGCAGGAGAGATTTCCAGTGTTTGACATCAGATCGTAGCCTTAGTAGCGGGGCAAGAGATTTTGCTTGTAAAAAAGGGTAGGATCCTTAGAAACATAGATCCCTAGGTACTTAAACCCTGCTTTGGCTTCACTAATAGTGATACCCAGTGGCAGTGCAGGTGCTTTACCACACAGGATGTAGATGACTGATTTGGACCAATTTATGCTATAGCCAGAGCATTTCCCAAACACCATAAAGATATGCATTGCTCTATTTAAGGAAGTAAAGGGTGACGCCAAATACAATAGTATGTCATCCACATAAAGCGAAATACGATCCTCCCAATCCTCAGCCCATTTTAGTCCCCTAATAATAGGATCTTTCCTTATCCACATCGCTAATGGCTCCAACGTCAGAGAAAAGAGCAATGTGGAAAGGGGGCAACACTGCCTGGTTCCTCTACCAAGGGCAAACACCGGGGACCTTCGGTTGTTGACCACTGCTTGGGCCAGTGGATTTTTATACAGTAACTGAACCCAGCTCAGAAAACTCGGGCCAAATCCCAATTTCTTTAATACTGAAAACACATATGGCCAGTCAATCGTGTCGAACGCCATTGTGGCATCGAGAGCTATCACCACAGCATCTTCTCTTATTGTATTCGCTTGATCTATAACTCCATGAGGCCTTCGTAAGTTAAGGGACGTATTTCTGGCTGGCATAAAGCCAGATTGATCCAGGTGTACTAGTTTGGTAATCACTTGTAGCAGACGAATGGCCAATATTTTCGCTAGGATTCTAGCTTCTGCATTAGGCAGTGATATCGGTCTATATGAAGAGCATTTATTCCTTGGTTTACCGTTTTTGTGGATAACCACTACAGGTGCCAACCTCTGATCTACTGGGAGTATTCCCACCTCTCGGCTCTCTTCAAACATAGCTATCAGATAAGGCGCAAGCTTGCTGGGGGCAAGCTTGTACAGTTCAATAGGCAAACCACTTGGGCCCATCGCCTTGCCCGCCCTCAAGTCTTGTATCGCTTTTTCGACCTCTGCAATGATCAATTCCTGTTCTAAGTCGTCGCTATCCTCATCAGAGAGCACGGGCAGAGATATTTCTTTCAAGAATTTATCTGCATCCTCTCCCGTAAAAGTAATTTGGGATCTATATACCTGGGCGTAGTAGTTACCAAACGCCATTGCAATGTCCTGCGGCTCCGTATAGGTTATGTTTAGATCATTTTTAAGTTCCACCACCACTCTGTTGGCTTGCTCTATACGGTCTAACCAGGCCAACAGTTTCCCGGACTTATTCCCCACCTCATAAATTCTGCTGAGGCTGAGTGTAGCCCTGTATTGTGCTTTGGCAGCGTCTGTAGCTAGGGCCACATATTCTTTTGTCTTTAATTTCAGGAAGTGTCTAATTTCATCTGTGTTAGTGTCTCGTAATTTACTTTCCAGTTCCAATATCTCTTCCTCAATACTTACCAGTGCTGCCTGCTTTTCTGTTTTACTGCCTGCAAACAGGGAAACAGCATAGTCCCTGATTGCAGTTTTAAAGGCCTCCTTCAGTTTCTGTGAGGACTCAACCGAGTCTTCATTTTCACTGAAGTAAAAATCGATTTCTTTCACTAATTTCTCTTTTCTTAAGGGAACCTTAAGATACCAGGGATTTATCGGGGCCACCCTTCCAACTTATGCTTGCCCCACTTCTATCAGGGCCCAGAAAGGCGAGTGATTTGATATTACCCTTGCTAGGTGTCGTACTTCAATGACTTGCTCCAGCTGGTCTGCTGGCATGATTATATAATCCATCCTAGACATACTGTGGTGGGTGCTTGAGTAAAATGTGTATTGCTGCTCTAAGGGATTCCGCGCTCTCCAAACATCAAGAAGTTCCATTGCTTCCATGAAGTTGTGAATCTGTGTACGGGAAGGCGGCAAGCTTTTTGGGGCCCAGCGATCGAGGCTATCTGAAACAATTGAGTTGAAGTCTCCCCCAACAAGGAGTTTCCCTCTCTAAAAGCTGAGGTATGAAGGCCGGACGGTATATACACTGACACTAGGTTCAATATGCGATCCTCCCATCTTCCCGAGATCGCGACAAATCTACCCAAGTTATCTGTCCATGTTCGGTCAAAGGCCAACTGGAAACCTCTACGCATCATGATGTCCACACCCCGAGAACCGGTACTGAATGCGGAATGTGCCACAAGCCTAAAGCCCCATCTGGTCAATGCCTTGCAGGTGTTCTCCAACAAGTGTGTCTCCTGAAGTAGGATTACGTCGGGCGCATGTCGTTTCACATACTGCAACACTATACCTCTCTTTAGTTTATCACCCATGCCATTAACATTCCAAGACAATAATTTTAAACCCTGCTTCGAAAGTGGTCCCATTTCCAATTACAATAACTTTGTGTTTCATCGATTGGATCCATTCAGACCTCCCTCAATCCAGATATAACACATCCAAGCATCGAGCATTCCATGTCACATGCCTCCCAATGCAAAGAGTAAGAGCCCAGCTGGCCCTTTCCTGTCGTATCAAGTCATCAACATCTAAACTAAACAAAATACACAACAAACATCCCCTCCCCCCTTCCCGTCAGCGCCTGCTCCTGAATGCAACATGTACTGTTTTTCGTTGACAGCATTGGGTTTACTTGCTGGCAGAAATCCCACCCCCCAACTTCGCACACCCTCCATCCCATCCCTGCATCCCTGCATGGCGGAATTGGAAGCTCCCACCTCCTCAGATCTGCAGAGCGCCTATTGTCACCCCTGAAACTATAGTGCGTGGACCATCCGCCCACCCATTCGGCATCAAGTGGCATTTAGAAAACCTTATCAGTATTAGCAATTCCTTGGAGACCTGGTCTGTCTCTTAATATTCTATTTCCCAGTCTGTACCAGGAGATAGACCATATATTGTTTGATACCTTACTTGAATGTCCACTGTGGAAGGTGAATTGCACTGGGGCCAAAAAGGCAAAGTACCTCTCTTTCATGAGCCATGACAGCAGAAAGTGCTGTGCAGCTACTTTGGGGTGTCATCGGTCATTGGGGTGCTGCCAATATCAGTGTCTGCATCTTGCTCAGTACGAGAGTGTTCCAGCCCGTCCTGTTGGCGCTAATGATTCCTCTTCCCCACAGTTCGCCATCCCTTGAACCAATCCCAAGCTTCATCTGGGGTAGCAAAGCACCAGACTGTTCCTTCCGCTTCCACACGCAGTTTGGCTGGGAAGAGCATTGCGTATTTAACTCCCCTTTCATGCATGACTCTCTTTATCTCAAGGAAGCTATGACTTTGTCGCTGGACTTTGAGCGTGTAATCGGGAAAGAAGGTCACATTACTATTCTCAAATGTAACAGGTGGCGCAGTCCGGGCCGTCTGTAATATGATATCTCTGTCTCTGTAGTTAAAAATTCTTGCCACGATAGGTCTAGGAGGTGCTCCGGGTTTAGGTCCGCCTCCTGGCACTCTATGTGCCCGTTCGACCATGAAGAATTTTGATAGCCTGGTAGGCCGCAAATGGGTGGTGACCAGCTCCTCGACAAATAGATCCGCAGCTTGCCCTTCTGCTCGTTACGGCACTCCGAGAATTCGTATATTGTCTCGTCTAGACCTCCCTTCGTATTCATCAAGTTTTTCAGCCATCTATTCATTACGGGTCTGCAGAACAGATACTTGCTTCTGTAACATCGAAGTGTCTTTGACTAGGAAGCTGGTGGTTGTTTCCACTTCTTTAATTCTGGTATTCTTATTCCACATATCAGCCCGTATAAGAGAAACCTCAGTGGAGACAGCGTCAATTCTAGATTTGAGCGATGTTCTCACCGTTGTGATAGCCGTTATTATGTCTAGGAGGGTCCGTTCTGACGAGTCTTCCATCCCTTTTTGCTTTTCTGGTAGTTCCTCCCCAGATTTCTATTTAGGGCCCAGTCCCTTTTGCCAGGCATATTGGTCTAATTTAGCTTACATGGTCGCTTTACCGCTTCATCCTCCAGCCATCTTGGGCCCGGTAATTTCTGGCATTGTCAGTAGAGGACAGCACAGTACACTGTACTTCACCATTATACAAAACTCGTTGCAGCCGCTCCGCAGTGTTCTTTGCACTTCACCACTGCTACCTTTGGATCTCTTACGCCCATGCCAGAGTCCATGCGTGGGGCCGGGTCAGCCCGTGAACGACTGGAGATCCCCAATGCAGATCTCAGTCAGGGTTCGGGATGTACGCCCAAATTATCACTGCCTGATGGCGCTCTCCACTGCCTCAGGTATTACGGCACCCCTTCTGCTCTTCGCAGGCTATGCAGTTAGGCCTGTGCCTAGTGTTGGTGGGCCGATCTCCATTCCCCTTTGCACTACTGCTGTAATTTCTCGAACGATTCCGTCCATTCAAGGTCCGATGTATTTTTTTATGCTTATGCCGGTTCTCCTTGTGAATAGAAACACAGATTTTGGCTCGAACGGGTGTAAACGGCTGGAGCCGCTCTGCTACATGGCCATTTTGCTTGCTGGTTAGCCATGCCCCTCAGGAAATTCCACCTCTGCTAATGGGCTGGACTGACGGCCATTGTAGGTGCTATAAGATCTGTTTTGTTTAGTGACTATATAGCACTTAGGAGGTCTCGTTTAGAGCTAAACCTCTTCTCCATGATTCGGGGCTGTTGTCACTGATGTCCGTGTAGGTCTGGAGGCTTTAGGGGAATGATACAGCCCAATTTGTTGCATAAAAGCCCCTGGGTCCGAGGTCGTTGTGGCTGTTCTGCCCCAACTCAAATCAGTCTCACTTGAGAGCCTGCCTTTTCTGCCCAGGCAACGGTGACTTACCCACTCAAGCTCAAAGCAACTCTCCCGTGTTGTGCTCACATATCTGCACCATGCGCGTGTCAGGAAAGGCCGTGCCTCTCTATTAATACTTGGCACTTGTTCTCCTCTAGGTCCAGCAATGGGGCTCCTGGAAGCTACATTGTTGCCGGTCTGATTATGCCGGGCCGTTTGTGACTGGGATCGAAGAAGTTACACCACCCTGGTCCCCGAGGACTGTACTTCAAATTGGCAAGGTACAGGCCTCGTTATGCGAGCGGTAGGTGTGATGCTGTTCCTTTTCCCGGCGGGCACTGGCTACCAGATGGATGTGGCTATTTTGCAGGATCATTGGGGCAGGGAAGGTTGCTTTGTTGGCCTGTTGTATGGCCATCCGGTGGTCAAAACTGTTGGCCGGCGACATTCTCTGGTGCCGAATAACTCTCCTGTCTCATCAAGCATTCAGGGGTTTCTGGATGGCATCTAGGCTGGGCATTGGCTCTGTAGGACCCTCTGTCGTACGTAGCTCGGCGAGGACACGTCTTCATGGGTTTTCGTCATAACCATGCCCCACAATTGAAACAACACTGCTAAGATCGCAATAAGACAGGGTGGGAACAAGTTAAAGGGATGACATGAAAATGGTGATGTAAAGGGTGGGAGCAAAAAGGCTGAGGAATATTCGTGACATTCAGCGTATACAGACATCTAGCTCAGGTAGTAACAAATCATTAATGGTGCAACACTTTAAATGGACTGTAAAAGAGTAGACATTCACCCCTTCCTTTGTTAACCTTACAGTGAGTAAAACATCTAGTCATATTTATACATCATGTACATTCACCCTTATCTGTCACAAGGCTGATGTCTATAATGGTTATCGAAATATTATGTAAAAATTCCAAAATGATACTCAGTAGAGAATGAACAGGAAAACGTGAGTAGACAAATTAAAGCATGTCTGCTGGAAGAGATGTAAAGGGGGATCTACATGAGAGACTGGTCTCCAAGATAGTTCACACATTACTAAAACCCCAAACTGAAGTAGTGGGCCCACTAAGCACAGAATGCCCAAGAGGTGTATAGGAATAGACATAGGTGGTGTGCTCACTTGAAACAGTGACTATGTAAACAAGGTTCAGGCGGATATTTTACAAAATAGTAAAAATAATACACAATACTCTTGCTTCATCCACTCTTGCTTGCCCTTATCCACCCACTCTACTCATCCTCGCCAGTCACCCGTAACCTCACCTCATATTCACTCTCTCACTTCCCCATCCATTCTCACCCCTTCCACTCTCCAGTGTGCACAACTCTCCCACTTTCTCCGTTTTCTCATAATCAGTCACACTATTTATAAAAATGAAAACAAAAATCAAAATTTCCATTTTTCTATACCTGAAACAGTAATAAAAGATTTAGTTGCATTTATTAGCATTCTGCTAAAGACGAATTCTAATACTGTAACTCCCTGATCCAACTCTGGGTCTCGGCAAATCTCTCTCTCTCCTTCCTCCGTATCACCCCCGTATTACCATGCCTATTGAAGTACTCTCTCACCCCATGCACTGGCTCGTATCCCCATCTAACTTTCTGCACCCCCTTATTTAGTCCAACTGCGTGCTTGCCATGCACTCTCTTCCATCTCCATCCCCTCACTCACACCTCCATCTGCTTTTTTGCCCAACAACCCTACCCATGCAGTACCTCACCACTCTTCATGTTCTCGGCCCATGAACTCATTCCTGCCTCTCTCACCCTGTCCATTCTGTCATGCCTATCTACTCTTCAAGCCCATCCATTCTCTCCCACATCCTCACACTCTTCTCACCCGTTTATAAAACTTGACTATTCAGCCGCCATGGTCTTCTCAGTGGCGGTCCGCTTGGGACACACAATACCGACCAGGTATGGCTTTTCTTAGAGCAGAGTTATCCCCTTCATTAAGCCAAGTGTCTGTGGCGATATATATAGCAAACTTGTGCCCAGTTAACACATTTCCTATTTCAATGGAGTACTTGAGTCAAGAGCAAACATTCATTTGTCCAGATTTGTAAGCATGAAAGGAAATTTAGTATTCATTATGGTAGTAATCTATTTGTTTAGAGACTTACCAGAAATATTGTAATAAAATAGATTGTAGATTACCTCATAACTTAATGTGAACATTTGGCTCGTAAACTCTATAGTCTGGAACTGGAATAAGAGAGGGGAAGGTGCACCAACAATAGGGGTATGTTGAATGGACCAGGGTTTCTGGCCATGGAGCCCATCCAGCGGCAGATAGATGCTGACATGTTGGCATGCTTGAAGGGCAGAAGAAGAAGCACATGGCTGTCCAGGCACCAAATAACAATGATCATAAAGAGATGACTGACCAGATTAAACCAAAGTCCAGATGGACCTGGTACTGGTCGGTGGTTATCCGTCCAGTTGGCCCCACTGAGAAATAAAATCAAGTAAAAATAAACAATAACGAAACAAAACCAAAGCTTCCTAAATTATTAACAGAGCAAAACTGCACAATAACAAATAACACAATGACACATAAAATACTTTGTATCATTAACGTAGTCAGGCAATTCCAGCTACAAGGAAGTTAATAGGGACAATTTACACACAAGAAAAATGCATACATGTGCTCAACTTGGGGATGCTATTAGTAACCTGATTAGTAATGTGGCAGCAAAGCCATAGTTTACGCTGGTCAGTAGCACAAACTATGCCACCTTCGTCGATTAAGTACCCAAATGCCCGAATCACTGAGATAAGAATTAGAATTAAAAAGTAGTGAAAATCATGATTTTTTTTATAAGTTCCTGTTTGGATTTTGGGTTTAGGGTATGAATATATATTATGCAAAAGTTGGTCGCACACTGCTCGTCACACCAGCGAGTTGCCCCAAAGGACTGTGGTAAATGTAGTGGCGACGGCGGGTCCGCCTATGCCACGATGTGTAAAAAGAACAGTATGTGTTGCGTTAGCCATCCCTGGACACGTGTTTCAAGGTAGTTGCCTCTCGTCAGCAGGGAGCAGGTCAGTGTAAAGGGGTGCCGTGTGGACTGCCAAAATGTAATTAAAACAGGTCAAGTACCTCTCATGGCGCGCAGGTGCAGATCCAAGGCTCGTCAGCCCGTTGGCTCAAGGGAGCCGTAATAAATTATGCAAAAGTTGGTCGCACACTGCTCGTCACACCAGCAAGTTGCCCCAAAGGACTGTGGTAAATGTAGTGGCGACGGCGGGTACGCCTATGCCACGATGTGTAAAAAGAACAGTATGTGTTGCGTTAGCCATCCCTGGACACGTATTTCGAGGTAGTTGCCTCTCGTCAGCAGGGAGCAGGTCAGTGTAAAGGGGTGCCGTGTGGACTGCCAAAATGTAATTAAAACAGGTCAAGTACTTCTCATGGCGAATATATATTACACAGACAGCAAAAAAATGTACTCTTTCATTTTTTAGTATAGTTCCCAAAACCCGACACGTATATTGAATTATTTTCCAAATCGAGGCTGAATCTTTTATCGTGTGTGATTCCTTGCACCAAGATATCTCTTTGTCCATGGGATCTGAACATTGTTTTAGGTGTGCTGACAGGACTTCCTTTCAAGCTATGACTCCATTGTTCTCTCACGCTCCACTTTTTTAATATAATCTTTTTTGGCTAATATCATGTCCAAGAAAAGGGCTAGTGAATGTTATTTTATTTTTGTCTTTGGGAAATGAATTGATTATCTAGGTTGTTTGACGCCAAGTGTGTCATTATTTAGATGAGAATTTTTATAACTTCCATTGTTTTTTGGAGTGATATATTAAATCTCTGACTTGTTTTGTGTCATATTTTCACTTTCCTAAATATTTTATTTTTGAGTTAAGGGAGCATCTCTTGCCTTCCCGAGATGTGTACACGTTTGAAAATTCTGTTAGCCAAATCTGATAATACACTCATTATCTGCACGCTTTAATGTGTGTAGTTTCCACACTTAATTTGGCAAATAGTTAATCTTTTATTTATTTGAAGAGTTTTATATAGGGAACTTGAACCAAAGGCATTAGAGCGCTTTGTAGTGTTTACATAGTAGAAATTATGTGGTTTACGTAATACATATTGGGGTAGACATACAAGCAAAAAAAGATACGTACATAAGTGAAATCTATGACGGTGTTAGGATAAGTAGCTGATACATTTTTGAGGTAGACGTAACTTATCAATATATAAATTGTTTTAGCAATGCATAATACAGTACAAATTGGGGTAGGCATAAAGACATTATGGCAGTGCGTGAGCGCAATATCTAAGGCATTTTCGAGTAAGAGACAGCTTATAAATATAGCTATTGCTTTACCAGTACATAGTACCATTACCTACTTGGGTAGACATAAAGGCATAATGGCAGTACGTAATCAAAATATATGAGGGCATTAGGATCAGTAGCTAATACATTATTGAGGTAGAAACAGCATACATGTACATATAATGTTTTAAACAATGCATACATACATTACTGCAGGGCTACACGAGGAGTAATTAAACATACATAGGACCAAAGATTACAATGGGTTGTGGCGTGCATAAACAAAATACATGAAGGCATTAGGATCAGTAGCTGATACATTATTGAGGTAGAAACCATAGTATATTAACAGTGCATAGAATCATTTGCACAGGGTTACCTGGGGAGTATGTAAACATACCTAGGGCCAGTCACATCACTATATGGTGATCAAATGTGGTCTATGTGGTGGTCAGATGTGGTCTACATGTTTCAGCCTGTAAAGTGCCAATAGCGAGGCTTTCTTCAGGACCCAATGGCGGTGTGCACTCGCTTAGGTGCACCCTAACCTGTGGCATCAATAAGACCGCATGAATTACGGTTACTATTCAGCCTTCAGAACTCCTGAAAGCTCCTCAGGATCCTGTTGACGGGCTTGTGTAGGTGCCACACGGGCGTCTGGCTTTGGTGTACGTGTGACTTCAAGCCACCGTCCCCCGCCAGGATCCATGGTGTGAGGGTGTCCCACACATTATAGTAACGTCGCTTTCTCCATATAGACCACATTTGATCACCATATAGTGATGTGACTGGCCAATTTACCTAGTCTTACATCCACCTCACTTTAATTGTTTTAACTTTGCCTTACTACTCCACCAATAAATCTTTGGATTGGCAAAGGCAATTTTAATTTTCGCACTATCATGATCTGCACCATCACAATCAAAAACCCGCTCCGCTGTAACCAGGCGTTGAAGCACACTAGAGAGGCACTCTGCCTCTCTGGTGGGAACCCAATGATGAAGCATTTCACCAAATAGGTTGGTGAGTGAGGTTCGTCTAGAAAACAAGAGTGACTCTTCTTGCTAGCTCTCTATTGATTTGGCTCCACTCTTCTGTTGTTTTTTACTGTTTATCAGGGGGTCCAAGAGTGGCTCCAGTTCTTTTCCCTCTCTCTCTTGTTGTTTGCAAATATGTTGTTATTAAACCAGGATCTGGAGGGAATACCTCTTGACTTCTTTGAATTTCAAAGGTGCGACTTCTTCAACGAGTTCTTCCATTTTTGTGTTATAATGGTCAGTGAGTTCGTTGGTGGAGGAGAGGCCAGGCGCGGGTAGGATTTGAGAGATAACCAGTGTTTCTAGCTATGTTTGTTGGATTTGGTGGATGTTCCTCGCCCAGCGATTGGGACGGCTGGGCTTGGGGTGGGCCTTTGGATGGAAGGTATTGAGCTGGAAAAGTATTAGATGGTGACCGGTCCAGTCTGATGGAAGGATGGAGTACAGGGAAAGTATGTTGTGTTTAGAGATGATCGTGTCATGGGTAGAACTCTTGTGCATTTGTATCTTGCATTGCTGGGTAAGATTGTTCGCTTCCAAGAGTGTGGTAAGGGTTAATACTGGGGGGTCCTTTACATTGGTCAAGTGTAGGTTAAGGTCTCCTAATATAATGTCAGATCTGTCATTTAGGGAATTTAGCGAAATTAGGTCTGCTAAGTCTTCGATGAACCACGGAGTGCCACCTGTTGGGTAGTAGATGAGATTCAATTTTATGGGGGTGGGGCCTTTTAAGGGGAGCTGCACTCCTAAATATTCAAAGGACGGATAGTTGGTAGTATGTAGTGGTGTAAGGCAAAGCTCATTTTTGTTTCCAATGGCTACTCCGCCCCTCCTACGACCCTGGCGATCGCTGCAAATGGTTGAGATGCCCTGTGGGATGCGTAAGTCGATGTAAGGGGATGAGTGATCTGTCAGCCATGTTGCAGTGAGAAAGCATATGTCGATGTTGTGTTGAAGGATAGAGTCTGCTATATCAGTGGCACGTCTGACTTGATCGGAAGTTCAGGAGCAGGTAGTAGGGCGAAGGTGGCCAAATCACCATAGGTTTGCTGGGTTGGACTGTAGTTAGATGTGTGGGCGGCCCAGGCGGGCGAGTGTTGTTCAAGGTGCTATTCAAGTCGAGGACGACCAGGTTGGTCCTGGGGCACTGTCAGGGGTGTTGCTTTATGAATCTGCTAACCGCTGTGGTAATCCTGCTGTGCTGCAATTGATATTGGGTTGTTGGTGCGAGCAGGGAGTGGTTTTGTTTGGGGAGTGGACTGTGGGGACAGGACGAGTGAGTGAAGCAGGATCGGTGTCCAGCATGGGTGCAGAGGGTAGTGGCATGGAGTGATTAGCCCTTGCATCACTGAGAAACAATTACATTTCTTCGAGTACAGGGTTGATTTTTAAGTTCTATATGGGCAATTATAGGGAGCAGTTTAGAAGTAGCTAGAGTTTCCATAGGAGGGGGATGTGTTGGTGTTCATTGGAGTCTGGGTTGGTGTCTGGGTGGGGGGGGGGGGCTGGGAGCTGGAGATAGTTCTAGGTGGGTAGTGAATGGGCACCAAGGAGAGCGGCGGCAGGTATTTCTGGCAGTGAAGTCACAGGGTCAATGTTTCAAGGGTGGGGAGAGCTGACAGGGGTAAGTCAGGGGAGCCACAGAGATTGGTAGCTGGAGTAGTGGGTTTCACAAGGGGCGGTGTGGGTGCGTTGATCCATCCCTGGCATAATATAGCAGTGCTTGTCCTCTAGGGGAGGTGAGGAGGGTGGGTGTAAGACCGGCTGGCGACATGGGGGTTGGTTCACTGGTGGAGGGGAGCATGGAAGTGGAGGAGCCAGGAGGTAGTGGTGAGCTCAGTTCTCTACGGTTGAGAAGGGGGTAGAATTAGAACCAGATGTCCATGGAGGGGGTGGTTCTCTAGTGGAAGGGGGGGTGGGAGCGGGGCCCGACAGCAAGGAGGTACAGAGCGTGGGAAAGTGACGGTCAAAGATGGCTAGGTTTTGTTCAGAGGCTTGTAATAGGATGTTCCCAGATCTGTAAACAGTTATGGACAACTCTCCTTCGAAGGACTGCGATGGGGATCTGTCGAGCTATGTTCCATTGGGGACTTATGTATTGTTGGTTACGTCGAGGTGTTGACGGAAGTTTGTTCTCCATTTGGCGTTTTTTTTGGTGTGGAAGATGGAGTCCATCTTTCAACCTCCGTGTGTTGGACTGTAGTAGATATTTGTTACTGTTAGCTTTAATCCTAGCATAGGCATGTGCTCTTCCCATCTTGTCTCTCTTGGTATTCCTAGGAAATAAACTCCTGGTAGTTACCTGACAATAATCAGAAGTAAGAGCACAGAAAGTTGCTTGCCCAACTTCTTCATCGGTATCTGTGAACCAGTGTTATTTTAACATTATCAGTGCTCCTTCTTCAGTCTTAATACAGTTTTGGATTTCTAAAACACGCTGATCTACACTATGAGAACTGAAGTCCATTGGTGATAGTTCTTTTTTTGGTTGTATAATAAATACATTTTCTCATGCTTCTTTAGTTCCCTTGACTATATTCGCAAATAAGAGCTCATGGTTGGGGAGTACAACTTTGTGTGGTGACTTTTCTTTTGGTGTCAGGACATTTGCTGCAACTAGTCATTGACTGATGTCATCAGTGTGACTTTCAGGCTGAGCCCAATTTGTAGACAATAGATGGTTGAGGATTGCAGCTTCATGGGGAGGGATACTCGGCGTGCATGACCATGTTTTATAAAGAATGTTTAAGGTAAAAGTTGAAAGTAAAACAGATTTTTCTTTTTTACTGTATGCATTTGAAAGCTAACACTTCGTAATCCTGCTGAATTCTTAAACTTTCATTTATTAAACATATGTGTTGCTTAATACTGTCTACTTCTCTTCTCCAGAAAATGAGGAAGTCAAGGAAACGACATTGCGAGAACTTAAAATGCTTCGTACTTTGAAACAAGAAAACATAGTGGAGTTGAAGGAAGCATTTAGAAGAAGAGGAAAACTATATTTGGTCTTTGAATATGTGGAAAAGGCAAGTCATTTTTCTGCTTATTGTAACTTTGGATGCTTGTAACACTGTAGCTTATCTCTGTAGTCCTGCTGGTTGGAAAGATATAGCAACATTCTGACAGCTAAGAGGAGATAACCCAAACCACACAAAATAACACTGGGCAAAACGTAACACTTAGCAATATAAAAAAGTAATCACATTTTCACATTTCACTAAATGCCTTTTTGCCTGTGTGTCTTCTTTATTTTGTAATCTTAGGCCTTCTAATAGGCTTTATATACCTAACATATCGCATTTTTTCGGGGAGTCCCTGACCTGCCCCCAGAAACAGTGGATAGAAGGAGATTTCTAAATGGCATAGCGAGTTTGACTTCGACTACTGGGGCGTTTCTGATGGCGATTGGCAAGGGCAAGGTAGTGAGTGGAACATGTTTTGTTGATACCGCTGATGGAGACAATATTTAATGTAACAAAGTCACAAAAGTAGCACATCCCTCGGTCTATAAAACGTGTAATTACGTAAACTTTATGTTCAACACGATTAAATGATCCCTTTGTACAATGCTATGCATCAGATTGGAGTTTCTTATTTAAATCTGTTTGGATGCTCATTTTTAAATGGTTTATTCTAACAAGTTAATTTGAATCTCCACGCATATATTTTGTTTTGTAAAATGTCTGTGTAATCCTAAAAGCATATGTTTACGTCTTTTAATGTGCTTAGAGTTTTACACATGGTTAAGTCTGTGATATTTCCTAAAACATCCCAGTGTCTGTTACAGTAACTGTTGCAAGAGAAAGTTCATTTTAAGAATGTAGGGAATGTATTAGACAATCTAGACAAAAATGCACTAAATTGCAATTTTTTAAACGATGTTTAAAATGTTTTGACAACACAGGCATTCAGGAATGTCAGTGTGTTTGCTGAAACAGGGTCATTTACTTCAGTTTGTTACAGTGCACATCTTATAGTAAATGTATTACGTTTGGCTATTCACCATTTCAGAGAGTAACTTCACTACAAAGTGTAGACTTACATTTTTTCACTCCAAGAAACCGAATGGACCCAGATTTCAAGTGTGATGTTACCACAGTCATAAAAAGAACTAGAGTAAGTCCAGCACCATATATGGCCACCACTGGTACTGCAACATCCTTCAATAGAAAATAATGGAAGAAGGGACTTAAAATAGAACCCCGTAGGAAATAAGGTAAAAATAAATGTATTTCAATTCAATGTTAAAAAGTTATATATAAATAAATATTAAATTATATTTTATGAAAAAAATGTCTAATTGCGGTTTTTAAATTTAGACGTACATGTTTTCAATCCCTAAAATGGGGTGGAGCCAGATTTATGAGTGTAAAGTTACCACAGCCCTAAAAAGATCAGGAGTAAGTCCAGCACAATACATGGACTTAAAATAGAACCCCAAAGGAAATAATGCAAAAATAATTCAATTTGTTTCGGCTTTTTAAGAAGATATATATAAATGCAATTCAATGTTAAAAAGTTATCGATAATTAAATATTAAGTAATATTTCATGATAAAAAGTTTAATAGCTGTTTTTAAATGTACATATAAATGTAACAACTTAAAAATATAATTACATGGATTTAAATTGAGTCTATTATTAACCGTCATTTTTAATACATAATAAGTATTTACAAACATTTTACTTTTGGTGCTTTTTTAAACTATATCTTTAAATAATAATATACCTTAATTTAATATATGTAAGTTAAATAAATATGTAATTCAAAATTAAACTGCAATACATTGACTACTGTTTTGGGTCCCTTTTGGATGTAGTACATTTAGAAGTTGGACTCTCGGATTTCCTTTGTGAACTCGAAGACGCTGTGAGGTATTTCCTCTTCGTGGGACATTCCTTCGTGGTGAGCAGACGCTGTGAGGTATTTCCTCTTCGTGTGACATTTCTTCGTGGTGAGCGCGAGGTCGCGCTGAATTCTCCTAATAAATCCTCCCTGTGAAAAGCAGTAGCGCGAGGGAAGCGCTAAGGACAATTGCGTATTGGAGCTATACATTCCTTAGATCAACCCGCTGTTCATTCTTTCTTTTTGAAACACTGTAGCGCGAGGTAGCGCTCCTCAGAATCACTCTTTGACAAGTTGCAAGCAGGACGCGAGTGCGCGTTTAAAACGAACTACCTGCTATTGCTATTGATTTTTTTGTTGTTGTTGTTCTTTCACGAACGCTAGGAGGTGTTCGTTCATTGCTGTTCGCATGCATGGTGATATATGCAGAGGACCGCTCGAATACTTTTCCAAGCCTCTAGATTCACGTTGGAATTCTCAAACCAGCACTACCGAACACTCTGTAACCGATCCTGATGATGACCTGAATTTCTTACAGGTTGAAACGCTGTCGACCATTAAGCGCATCCTTGGGGCTCCGCCTCTCCCTCGAGCAATTCCGGACTTGGCTGACATGCGGGAAAATGACTGGTCAAAATGACTAAGGACACATCACCCTTGAATCGTGGTTAATCCAATTACCAGCTCAGCACAAAGTGTGTAGTTAGCAAGAAGAGCTTGGTGGAACTGAAATCCAGAGAACTCCCTGTGCTGCCCGAGTGGCGTGGACACTTTGCTGACTTTCGGGTGATCGTCGCGGAGGCAAACAAGACCGGGACTGCGAGGATCAGGGTGCCTGCGGGCCACTTCATCCAGCACACCTGCCTCCTCTTCCCGGCCCCGCCTCCTGCAACCACATTACTTCTCGCGGCCCCCGCTTCGCGGGCGCCGCTCGCTGCTATTACCTTCAACTATCGGAGCTGGTCTCTCTTCCCCGCCTGTGCTGCCCGAGTGGCGTGGACGCTTTGCTGACTTTGGGGAGATTGTCGCGGAGGCAAACAAGACCGGGACTGCGAGGACCAGGGTTCCTGCGGGCCACTTCATCCAGCACACCTGCCTCCTCTTCCCGGCCCCGCCCCCATATCAGCCCTTTACACACTCTATAAGACTCTCGCCTATACGCGCAAGCGGGACGCGCCCGGGGCGAAGACCGGGCAAAGAGCGGGCCGTTTGAGGCCGTTCGAGCAAGGGCGATCAAGGGCCGGCCAGGGCCCCCTTGAGCTGTCCGTCGCCCTCGCTACATCTGGACCTGTGTGTAAGCATGTCAACCAGAGAAACCCGGAGTAAGAGAGCCTTAGCGACAGGGAGGACGATTGGAACTCTTGACACCTACTTTGCTAAGGCTGGTTCCCTCCTGGTCGACGAGATTACAATCTTAGAAAGGCGAATCTCTCAAGAAATTGACTGGGTGAGGAGATCTTCCTTGGGTCCTCTTGCACGTGCTATGACACCTGTTAAATCAGCAGATTGTATATCTCGAGTAGTAGGGGGGGAGAATGGTACGGATGGAATATCGATTGCACCTGTAACAAATTGCTCTGCCACTTCTTTCGTTGATTGTGATAATTCAGGAAATGCAGAGCCCAGTTTATTGTCTCTACCGCCCTGTAAGGCCACTATATCCGAGCCAGCTGCCGAAGGGATGGTCCCTACACAGAAAGCATGTAGTAATGGGGAGCTGAAACAACACGCCCAGGGTGAGAGGGAGGGAGCAATTCCGAAAAATCAAATAAGGGCCCACTCAACGGGGGGCAAACACGTTAAAACTGCCAAATCCAGCGCCAGGCCCAAGGGAATCCCAAAGGAAATAGCGAGCAAAGGGTCAAAGCCATCGTATAGAACGGGTGTATTGCATGATCATATTCCGGTTAAAACTCTTCCAACCCCGCACAACTCAGCTGAGGGGGAGGAGGTCACTCTTTTGGCCCTCCGTACTCTACTGAGGGAATTGCTTATTCCCCTGGAAGAACGTTTGGCCAATATGGAAATTTGTTTAATGGATCTACGCAAGGGACTCTTGGGTTTAGCTTCAGGCCGAAGAATGGCCGAACATGGTGTAGCTGGGAACTTTGTTGGTACCTCCAATTTGCCCACAAACCCTGTGATCTCGTCTACTCATTTACCCATAGCTACCCAAATAGATAATACTACTATAGCTCCCCTGCTAATATCTCCCCCCACAACACTGTGCAGCCAACAACAACCTCTGATAGCAAATCTTAGCAAGTCGAGCGCAGCTAGGCCGTTACACACACTGGCTGAGGAGAAAGTAATAAATAATGTAACCCACCCTCCGCCTAGGCAAGCTAGCTCACAAAATTGGTCCAAAGTGGTAAATCTCCCCCCTGAGGCGGCAGTATATTCAGTTGTCTTGAAGGGGGTTCCTATGTTACGTGGAAACGCGGTGGAATCGTACGACTCCCTGCATAATAAGGTCACTAGTTGGCTAAATACTCATAGGCCACTACCATCCAGCCTTGATGGCAAAATCCTCTTGGTAAGAAGGGTCCCATGGATTGGTCATACTGTTAAGAATAATGTTGGGGACTGCATAATTGTAAATTTTAGGAGCCCTAATATTGTACCATACATTTGTAACTGGTCTGGTAATACAGGATTGACATCTATTGAAGTGGTCCATTTGTCATATTTTTATCCTAATAGTAGTAATTTAAATTTGAATAATGATGACTGTTGGTCCAGGGTTGGTCCTGATGTTGATGGACCCAGACACAGACTTAGGTCCAGTCGCAATGTTCCTTCCAATTATGCTAACTACATACATCCCAATAGATTTAGTTGCCTTGAACAGGTAGATTGACGTCATGCGCGACAAGAGCCTGTAAGTGCCAAAATAGAGACCACTTTTCGAGAATCCCGCGTATTACGATGGGAGTCTTCGCCATCCACTAACTCCCTGGGTCTAGCAATCCATTCACCCAAGAATATACAGGGACCTAACAATAATAATCAAAGTCCGATTGCCTCACCCACTCCCAATGTTTCTACTAGTCCTTCATCGACCCTTGAAACATCATTGCATGCACCTCCATCCTCAAGCATAGATGCTATAATGGAGGAAAATGGCGGATATGGATTAGAAGTGCCTGATAACGTCTTAAAGGTTCTTTCTTGGAATGTCGCGGGCATCACCAATAAAATAGATACGAGTGACTGGGACTCTTTAATAAGAAATAGTGACATTTGTCTCTTTCAAGAGACTTGGGCTAGGGAACCTCTGTCCAGAGCGGGTTATGCAGTCTTTGAAGTAACTGCAATTTGGTCTGGCAGGGGGAGGCCATCTGGAGGACTGGCGATCTGGGTAGCTAGTCACATTGGGTGTAACGCGGAGAGCCTACCGACTCTCTCGCCGGACATACAGTGTGTTCTACTCAAGTGGCCCAATGATTTCAAATTAGCAGTCCTTAATGTGTATTCCCGCCCTATTAGCATTACTATGGAATCCCCACTATTAGATGATCTTGCGCGCTTCCTGGAATCCCTTCCTAATAATTATAAGATAGTACTGGGCGGTGATTTTAACTGTCACTTTGAGCCCTTGGAAGGCTTAAAGGAAGGTGCACTTACGGCAGAAGATGATCTCTGGGGTGTCCCCCCCTGCCAATCCCCGTACGTTAAATCCTGGTCCCCTTTGGCTGTGCAAATCATGTCCCTAACATTAAATTTCTCTTTAAGGGCATGTAACGGACGCACTATCTCTGATACCCCCTCTGCATGCACGTTTAATAGGAAGAACCATGAATCCAGGTTGGACTATATTTTTGTAGACATTAGTCTATGGCCGAAGGTCTTGGACTTTAAAGTCATCGTTAGAACGGACAGTGACCACAATGCACTTGTAATGGAGATGGTGCATCCTGTGGCTGCTGGACGATCTCTTTCTGCTGAGCCTGGCCACGATCCTGGGAACCTGGTACTTAGCTCAAATAGACGCAGGGTCAAGTGGGGGAAACTGCAGAACTCAGAGGAGTCCATAAGTAATATCTACAGGATAGCTCTTCCAAAGCTACAAGAACTGGATTTGCTAATCATGCAGCCTAAAGATCTGCATTTTAACGAGAAGTTGGCCTTAATCCATGATGACCTAGTGGGCGCACTGGCTGAGATTTTCTACCCAGTGTTACCGCAGAGGAAAAATAAAACACGTACCCCAACATGGTATAACTCATCCTGCAGAAAGATTAAGACGGAATTAATTAATACAGTCAAAATAGGTTTGGATAAAATTAAAATTTCTGAGCTCAGACGAAACTATAGGAGAGTTATGGCAGTGGCACGGTCAGAATGGGATTGGAACAGATGGCAGGATCTTACATGTGCACTTGAAACGAGGGATATGAGAAAATTTTGGTCTCTGGTAAATGCCGGTACGGCAGAACCCAAAGCTGCAGTGGAGCCAAACATTGCAGCATCTATATGGGAGGCCCACTTTGGACAGCTTTATCAAGAACCATTTCAATGCGATGAAGAGGGGTATGTGGCTTCTACAATTGTCCATGACTCTACACCTGATCTGGAATTCACTCTTGACGAGGTGGTTAATGCTATCGGGGGTTTGGCGAAGGGCAAGGCACCGGGTCTTGATAGGTTGCCTGGCGACCTTTTTCGTCTTCATCCAGACATTTGGGGCCCTTATTTCCTCATATTTTTTAATTCCATTCTGGGTGGGATGGAGATTCCCTGTACTTGGCTGGGGGCGGAGATAATTCCGATTTTTAAAAAGGGTTCTCCTCTTCTCCCAGCCAACTACAGGCCAATAAGTCTCATAGATGTCCCGCAAAAATTATTTTCTCGCCTCCTCTTGAACCACCTCTCGGAGTGGATGGAGGATAATAAAATTCTTAGCCCTCTCCAGGCTGGCTTCAGGAAAAAAACGTCCACCATGGACCAGATCTTCCGCCTCGTTCTCCTTTACTGGAAAACTGTAATCATCGAGAGGGGAAGGCTGTACATGGTGTTCGTGGACCTGAGGTCAGCATTCGACCTAGTTCCCAGGAAAAAATTATGGCAGACTTTAAAGGAGTTAGGCGTTCCGACCCACATATTAAATGCCATTATCAGGCTCCATGAGAATAATTATGCACAGGTCAGGCATGGGAGGTTGGGAGCACTGTCATCAAAATTCCCGGTTCTCAGAGGGGTCAGGCAGGGCTGTGTTCTTGCACCAACCCTGTTCTGTCTTTACGTTAACAGTGTCATAGCACATCTTGACACTGTTGTCGACAATGATGCCCCCTGTTTGGGCAGCAGGAGGGTTCCCGCCATTATGTTTGCGGATGACACCCTCCTGCTGTCGAAATCTCCAATGGGGATCCAACGGATCCTAGATGGATTTGGCCTTTTCTGCAAACAACATGGTCTTGAAATTAATACAGGAAAGACCAAGTTCATGATATTTAATCCATCACCTAAGACCAGACCTAATCCTTCTCTGAGCACTGAAAGATTGGAGAGGGTGAATACCTTTCAGTATCTGGGGGTAACTCTCCATGAGAATCTATCTTGGGAACCTCAGGTGACTAGAAGCCGGCTCAAGCTTTCTCAACTGTCAGGGGGAATTTTGAAAGTGGCAAATTCCTCTACATACAAACCTATTAGTCCGGCAGTTGAGATGTATAAAACGCAAGCAAAAGCCGCCGCATCCTACGGTGGAGAACTTTGGGGGTATAAAGTGGGTTTAGGAATTGTAAAAGTAGAGAACAATTTTATAAGGCGCCTTTTGTCCCTTCCTTGTGGCACACCCCTTCTCCCCCTAAGATTAGACATGGGTCTACCCTCTATAAGAGAAGACCTGGAATTAATGCCACTGAGATACTGGCATAGGCTTTGGTCCACAGCCGAGCTCGAACATTATAGGCAAGAGCTCGCCCATGTCATGAACTACAATCTCTGTGATAAAATCCCGTGGCTGGTTTTTATAAAGAAAGAACTTTACCGACTAGGTCTTCCCGAACTATGGGATTCCCCCGAACAAGGCTGTTCCAGGGTGTCACGCAAACGCCTTGTGGATATTTATAGGGAGAAAAGTTTTGCCTCCCTTGTTTCCGCTCCCAATAAAGGTATTTTGACTGTTAGATTTTTGGATTTTAAGGATTCATACCAATTCGAAGGGTTTATGGATATCATTTTCCCCATACTAGCTAGAAAATTGTTCATCCAATGGAGGCTAGGGACTCTTCCCATCAAAATATTTACCCACAACTGGGCAAAAAGGACGGATAAAATCTGCCCAGGATGTTGTATTTATGATGAGGAAGAAGCCCATATTATGTTTTTTTGTCCTGCATATAATCGACCCAGAAAATTTTGGCTAGCTCCTTTATGCAGAAATTTGGGCTTGAGGAGCTATCTCCATTCGCTTAGAATATTAAAAACGAGCACGGCACCCCACATAGTATTTGCAGTTGCAAAATTTTTAATGGCCATGTGGCAGTTAAGGTCAAAACATCTTAAAGATTGATTCCTTTGGTTATGAACCTTAACTCTTTTTGCAATCTGAAATTCTTTTTACATAATGATGGTTTTATGTATTTTATCATGTTCTTATATCAATGTGGATGTATTTTAATAATTGTTTTTGTATCTTTTATGGCCTAATCAGCCGAAATAAAGAATTTGATTGATTGATTGATTGAATACATAATAAGTAAATACAAACATTTTACTTTTGGTGCTTTTTTAAACTATATCTTTAAATAATAATATACCTTAATTTAATATATGTAAGTTAAATAAATATGTAATTCAAAATTAAACTGCAATACATTGACTACTGTTTTGGGTCCCTTTTGGATGTAGTACATTTAGAAGTGCAGTTTGTTAATAGCAATGGGCTTACTCTTTTGTGGATGAGTGGGTGTCTTTCCCTCCCTAAACCCCCCCAATCAATCAATCAGTCAAGGTGTTTGTTAAGCGCGGCTACTCACCCTCAAGCGTCTCAAGGCATGGGGAATGGGGGTTTCATAGGTACCAGTCCATAAAGGAGGGGGTCTGTCGAAGAGCCAGGTTTTGAGGTTTCTTGCGAAGATGGGGAGTGACGTGGTCTGTCAGAGGTGGAGCGGAAGGTCGTTCCAGGCTCTGGCCGCGAGGAAGGAGAAGGAGCGGCCTCCCGATCTGGTCTTTCTGGTGCGGGGGACAGCGGCGTAGGAGAGCTGGGCTGATCGCAGGGTCCTTTGGGGTGCGCGGAATTTGAGTCGGCTGTTCAGGTATGTTGGTCCGGGGTGGTGGAGGGCCTTGTGAGCATGGGTGAGCATCTTGAAGGTGACTCTAGCTTCGATGGGGAGCCAGTGGGGTGTGCGCAGGTGCTGGGAGATGTGGCAGTGTCTTGGCTGGTTGAGTACCAGTCTTGCGGCGGCGTATTGGATGTTCTGTAGCTTGCGGTTTGGGTTTTTGTTTATTCTGGCATAGAGTGTGTTGCCGTAGTCGAGTCTGCGGGTGACCAGGGTGTGAGTGACGGTCTTTCTGTGTTCAAGGGGGATCCATTTGAAGGTCTTATGTAGGAGGTGAAGGGTGTGGAAGCAGGAGGACGAGACGGAGTTGATCTGGCAGTCAGTTTTGAGCTCGGAGTCCAGGATAATTCCCAGGTTGCGTGCGTGGTCCGTGGGGGTGGGCGGGCTTCCAAGGGCGGGGGGCCAACAGGTGTCGTTCCAAGTGTCGGGGTTTGGGCCCATGATGAGTACTTCCGTTTTGTTGGTGTTTAGTTGTAGGCAGCTGTTTTTCCTCCATTTGGCGATGGCTTCCATGCCTTCTTAGAAGTTGTGTCTGGGGGTATTGGGTTCGTTGCACAGGGAGAGGATGAGTTGGGTGTCGTCTGCGTATGACCCAATGTTGAGTCCGTAGGTTCTGACGATGGGGGCAAGCAGAGCCATGTAGACGTTGAAGAGCGTAGGGCTGAGGGAGGATCCCTAGGGGACTCCGCAGGTGGTTGGTGTGGGGTACGAGAGGAAAGGTGGTAGTCTGACCCACTGCGTCCTGCAGGAGAGGAAGGAGTGGAACCAGTCGATTGCCTTGTCTTGGATCCCTGCGTCGTGGAGTCTGTGTATTAGGGTGCGGTGAGAGACTGTGTCGAACGCCGCTGAGAGGTCGAGAAGGATGAGGACTGCTGTTTCTCCTTTGTCCAATAGGGTGTGGATGTCGTTTGTAGCGGCGAGGAGGGTGGTTTCCGTACTGTGGTTTTTTCTGAAGCTGGATTGGGAGGAGTCGAGGATGTTGTGCTCTTCGATGAATGTGGCTAATTGGCTGTTGATGGCTTTCGCGATGACTTTCGCAGGGAACGGGAGAAGGGAGATGGGTCTGTAGTTTTTGGAGTAGGGTCCGCCAAGGGTTTCTTCAGAAGGGGGTTGATCTCGGCGTGTTTCCAGTCATCGGGGAATGAGGCGGTTGCCAGGGAGCGGTTGATGGTGTGGCAGAGCATAGGTGCGATAGTGTCGGCATCTCTGTTGAAAATGTGGTGGGGACAGAGGTCCGTGGGGGCCCTAGAGTGGATTGACTTTATCGTCTTCAGTGTGTCTTCGGTGGTGAGGGCTGCCCAGTTGTCGATCTCTGGCTTTAGGGTGTCGGGGGTGCTTGGTGAGGGTTCAGTGTATTGGTAGTCTTCGTCAAAGTTGTCGTAGATGCTCTTGATTTTGTGGTGGAAAAAGGTGCTGAGTTTGTCGCAGAGGTCTTGTGAGGAAGGTATGTCAGTGGACTCGCTGGTGGGTTAGGCGAACTCCTTGATGATGTTGAAGAGTTCTTTGCAGTTGTGTGCATGAGCGGAGATTCTGTCTTCAATTGCTTTTTTCCTCATTTTTCTGATGAGTTGGTGGTGGGTGTTGGTGGCGGCTCTGAAGTTGTTGTGGGCTTCTGTGGATTTGGTGTTCCTCCAGGCCTTTTCGAGGCAGCGGCAAGTGCGTCTGGACTCTCGAAGTTCGGTGGTAAACCATCTAGCTTTCTTGGCGTGGGTGTTGTTGTTTTTCTTGAGGGGGGCTATGGTGTTGGCGCTGTCGGACATCCATCTGTGCAGGGTTCGGGCTGCGGTGTTGGGGTCATCGTTTTCCACGATTGTTGGGGTGGAGTTGCTGAGTGATGAGGTTAGCTGGTAATCAGTGATTCTGGTCCAGTTTCTTCGTGGGAGCAGCTGCTGGTGTCTGTGGATGGTGGGTGTTCTGAAGGTGAAGTGGACACATCGAGGGTCAGTCCATGGGAGTTCGGTGGTGTGGCTGAAGGTGATGGAGTTTCCTGTTGTGAAGAGGGCATCGAGGGTGTGTCCCCCCCTTCTTCCTCCCTAAAATCCTCCAAACTCCTCCCTAACCCCCTTTCATTTAGTAGTAAGCTTCTTACCAGCCACTTCCTCTGGTTTGTCCCACATTTACTTCTAAGTAAACATACATGCATGAGGATCTACCCATAGAAAAAATAAGAGCGGTAGAGATAAAGATTTCGTCACATAGGTTTGTGAATTGCATTTTGCAGAAACTAAGTTGTGCTACTGCAGTGTTACTTTTCATACCACAAAATGCTGTTTGTGAACCTTGCCCTAAGTATTTTTGAAGCAGCAGAGTTTGTGCAGGTTTCAGTTCAGGCTAAGAATGTGACCAGAGTTGTTATTTCAACATTGTTCAGTAGGGCTATGGCGTTGGCTATTGTCAAAAAGCTTTGTGGCAAAGGCTATGAAGAACGTGTTGAAATCATTTGGGGTAAAATGTTGAAAAACCAATAAGTGTATGATGAACAACATTCATAAAACCACCACTTCAAGTATGGAACACCTGTAGCAAGAATTGTCAGTGATAAGCGCTGGGGAAATGATTAAAATAAAGTTTTAAAATCATAACTGCATATATGACAATTCTATTGCTCCAGATTCTTGTGCTTCACCTACGTCAACAAAATGACCCAGACTGTGCAATGCTCTACCTAACCTCATGTAATACCGCTGTGTGGATTAGTTGCATAAACTAAGACTATGGCTTAGCTCTACAAGGTTTGATTTCCCACCCACAGATACCTGAATTTAGTTCAGCGCATCAACACTTGAACGTGAAAGTACAAGTTGTTGTAGTCCCACACAACACCACTCAATACATAGTTGATGTGGTGTCCGTGTTTTTTGGGTTACTAACAGTCCCTGAGAAATGGGTCAGGTATGCAGTGGTAATTCAAACCCAGTTTCATTCTTTAGAATATCACATACATATTCTGCACTAAGAGAAAAGACACTTTTTATTTAAAAGTTTTGTATTTCAACAGTCTCATCCTGTTGCGTACCATATGTAAAACAACCACACAGATTATTAAAAAAGCACTAATGTGTGTTATTAACAATGAAGAATAGAATAATATGAATGTTTCTAACATAGCGGAGATGTAATTTTGCAATTTAACACCCTAAAGACTTCTTCTGTGCGCTTTAAGATGAGAGCATGGAGTATCTTAACTTGCAACTAGAGTTTCTTTGGATTCAGTTCACTGCATACCTGTTCACAGCAATAAGCTGTAGTTATCAGTAGCTGGGAGAGAGAGTTCCCTCGAAAGCAAAACAAACATCACCTGGGCTCAGCTCCTCTGCTTTCTGGCTTGGCTCTGTATCAGCTCTCAGCATGAGACTGGATGCTGCGGCAGTTGATCTGTCAGAATCTACGTCAGTATCTTGTGTGCTTATCTGCGGTGAAGGACTTCTCTAACCCAGTGGCCACTTGATAAGCCTTTTATACTGTTGACCGCCAATCTAATCTTAAATGGGGAATTTCTCAGAAATTTTGGGCATAACCTGTGTACATCAATATATTAGTCTTAGGTGCATTAGTATAAACAAATATGATAACAATAAGTCAGTTCAGACTAGATTGTTTATGTTGTTGTTATTATCTGACATTGAAATACAGATATCATGACACCTGTCCCACACTGATGTTGCATTAGGTGTCTTATCAATGTCATTGTCTGGATTGCTTGACACTTCCACAGGTTCTTTGAAAGATAAGGGCAGACGGCATCGATGTTAAGGTTAGACATGCCGCTGAGTAGGTAGAAAAACTGAGTCTTGGCCAGCTCAAAATGGAGTCTGGCCTTAGGATCTTTACTTCACCTTCTGTGGTCTATTTGGACATTTGGAAGAGGTGATTTGCTCCAATAGTATTTTTCCAAGGAGGTTTTAAATCAGTCTTGTAATTGACCTAATTCTTTATTGTAACTAAACAATTTTTACTTTTTTGGGCAAAGTTATGACATCATGCCCTTATTTGCTTTAATTGAAAACAACGTATGAGTTGCAAAGTAATATATTTCATTCTTCATGTTTGTAGAGAAACATGTTTGCTGGCATCAGCACTTCCCTGGATATGCCATAGTTAGGCCACTTATGTGTTTTCTCCATAGACTTTATTTCCTGTAAGATGACAGGAATTTACTTTTGGATTCTGCAAAAGCCTCAATTGATATATAAGTGGTTTTAATGCAGTTTGATCAGAAAAGACAGCAATCTTCAATTCTGTTTTGAATATCAAGGTAGAAGAAGACTTTCAAAAGACCTATGTCTTAACAAGATTTCAATGTAGTCTAAACCCCAGCAGTTTAAATGGCTTCAAATGTCTATATCTTGTGGCATAAGGTACGGGGTGCGTTTTTGATCAGTGGTGAAGGGAGGGGGCGGGGCCTGAGCTGACTTGTGCAAACACACCCTGTGGCACGTTTTAAGTTGGGGAATTAATTCCTCTTCAATCCTGAGGGTCCTTGGGGGCCAACTAGCCCACCACTTACATCCGGTAACCGCCACTGCGCTGTGTTGCAGAAAGGTGGCCCAGGCCATGCCCCTTTTTACACCACTCTGCAACGTAGGTCTGTGGCGCTTACTGGAGGTAAGTGATGTGCTAGTTGACCCCCAGGGATCCTCAGGACTCAAGGGGACTTAATCCCCCAATTTACAATGCACCAGGGGGTGCGTTTGCGCAGTGGTGCAGGGAGGGGGCGTGGCCTGATGTCACAAGTGTGCAAATGCGCCCTGTGACGCGTTTTAAGTTGGGGAATTAAGTCCCCTTGAATCCTGAGGGTCCCTGGGGTCCAACTAGCCCACCAGGTACCACCAGTAAGCGCCACAGAGCTGCGTTGCAGAGAGGCGCAAAAAGGGGCATGGCCTCTGAACACCTCTCTGCAACGCAGCTCCCTGGCGCATACTGGAGGTACGTGGTGGGCTAGTTGGACCCAGGGACTCTCATGATTCAAGAGGACTTAATCCCCCAACTTAAAACGTGCCACAGGGCACCTTTGCACAGTGGTAAAGGGAGGGGGCAGGGCCAGAGGTGACTTGTGCAAACACGCCCTGTGACGCGTTTTAAGTTGGGGAATTAAGTCCCCTTCAATCCTGAGGGCCCCTAGGGGCCAAATAGGCCACCAGGTACCTCCAGTAAGCGCCACAGGCCTGTGTTGCAGAAAGGTGGTCCAGGCCATGCCCCTTTTTACACCTCTGTGCAACGCAGCTCTGTGGTTTCTTACTGGAGGTACTTAGTGGGCTAGTTGGACCCCAGGGACCCTCAGTATTCAAGGGGACTTAATCTCCCAATTTAAAACGGCCACAGGGCGTGTTTGCACACATGTCACCTCAGGCCCCCCCCTCCCTTCACCACTGTGTAAACGCGCCCCGTGGCACGTTTTAAGAGGTAGTTTTAATCACCCTGCCCTATTATGTACTAGGTACTTACAGAGGAGGTCATGCTAATCACAGGAGTACCCCAACGCATAGTGTTCCCTAGTGTATGTAGGTGTTTTCACTGTATTCTAAGTGTCTTATAGCATAACACTGGCTCTAGGCCTGGTTAGTCAGAGTCAGTTACCACCAGTACCCGTCTGAAAAAGTTGTGGGCACAGGATGATTTTGCAACAAGGTCTCTTTCTGCTCCTCTGTTGGTTCTTTCTGCACATGTCTTGCTTCTTCCTGCATTTTTCTTTGTCTTTGTGGACTTCTGTTGTTTCTTTCTACATTTCTTTTGCTTCTTTCTGTGTGTTTTTTCTTCTTTCTTCACATGTCATACTTCTGTAGGCATTGTTAGAAACTAGCATTTAAAAAACCTTACAAATTCACTGAAAAACCATTGGTTTCAGGCACGTTATAGTTAGAAATTAGCATTTAAAAAACCTTACAAATTCACAGAAAAAAACATAGGTTTCAGGGGCGTTATAGTTATTTGGACATTTCACTCGTACAAAACCCGTGAAATTCCCCCGTTATAGTTAGTTCAGCTAACTATAACTCACGCCCCCGCAATGCACTGCTGATGACGTCACATATTACATCACTCATAACATGGTCAGTGACATCACTGATGACATCACTGATGACATCTCAAATGACATTACTGCTCACTATATGATATACATATATATATTATATATATATGATATATATACACTAAAAAATCAAAGGTTAGAGGGACGTTATAGTTAGGTTCACATTTTCCACTCACAAAAGCATAGATGTTCAGCAGTTATAGTTACAGTTATTTCAAGTAACCCTAAGTTAACTATAACTTAGGCATCTGCCATGCACAGTTTTGTCATAAATAAATTTGCAGCGAATTTTCCACTGATATGATCAATTACGTCATAGACGATGTCATGAGTGATGTCATATGTCGAGAATTATCAGTGCATGACGAGTGCAGAAGTTATAGTTACCTTAGGGCACGAGTTACTTGGGGTAACTGTAACTATAACTGTTTAATTTTTATGGTTTTGTGCATGTAAAATATGAGGCTAACTACAATATCCCTGTAACTATTGATTTTTTGTGAATTTCTAAGGTTTTATAAATGTTATTTTTCCCTTGTACCTGTAACCTTTGTTTTTTTCAGTGAATTTCTATGTTTTTTTTTAACGTAAAGTAATATTTAATTACCATACATTAATCCAACCTCCTCCGCGCATGGGCCGGGGCACTGGCTGCAGGACCTAGCCTGCAGCCAACCCCCCACATACAGCCAACCTGAGTAGGGGGCATGCAGCCTCCTCCCGGGCCAATTTCAGCCCCAGGGACCCCATCCCCGTGGCCTGCCACATTTTCTTAGTGGAGGGGGTAGGCGGCCTCATCACGGGCCATATTTGGCTCTGGGGACCCATGCTCTGGGGCCCATCTGTTAAATTATGCAAAAGGGGTACAAGCAAGCAGCCACCTCCCCAGGCCAGTTTTTGCCCTGGGAACCTATCTCATAGGACCTGGCCTTATTATAAATGTGGGGCACGCATCCTCCCCGGGGCCTGCCCATTAAATAGTGGGTGCCCTGGAGCCCACGCATGGCACCAATTTCATATTTAATGGGGGGAGGGGAGCACGCTGCCCCCCCACCTGGGCCGATTTTGGCTCCAGGGACAGTACATAAAGAGGGAGGTGGCATGTAGCCCCCCTCCCTGGATCTATATTCGCTCACGCCGACATAATCCCCTGGGGCCTGACCAAAACCGAAAGGGGGAGGGGTCAATATTGGGCCCAGGCACGCCGTCCTCCGGGGCCAGGCCAGTCACTAACGGGGAGGAGGCTTCGCAGCCCTCCTCCCCGGGCCAAATTTGGGCCTGGGGACCCCATCCTCCGGGGCCTCCCAAGAGTAAACGGAGACAGAGGCACACAGCCCTCCTCCCAGGCCAATATTGGGATCCCATCCCCCAGGGCCTGACCGAAAACTAAAGGGGGAGGGGGCACACTGCCCCCCTTCCCGGGCCTGTTCCCCAGGGTCTGACCACTATGTGGTGGGTGCCCTGGAGCAAAAGAACAATTAATGGACGGAATGCTGATCAATGTCAAACATTCACTCTCAATCAGAGATCTGGACCTAAATCCATCCTTTTTTTGCTCACCATGCCATTCCAGTTTGGACCCAGCCATATGCAAATCAGTCTTGACCCTGCTCCCCATTAGTACAGACCAGCCCGAACTGCCCAGGACACCCACAGGCTTTTTGTGGAGGTCTCGGGGGAAGCCTTAATGCCCCCATTGCCCCAGCCGGCTTTCTGCTTCCTGCGGGAACCAGCGTTGCTCCCGCCCGCAAGGAGCAGCTTAAAATGCTTAAAGCTCCCACCCGCAGGGAGCAGCACTTAAGCATTTTAAGCTGTTCCTTGCGGATGGGAGCAATGCACAATTCTTTTCATCTAATTCCCTGCAGCTTTACAGCGGGCAGCAAAACAGATGATAGTCCGCTCCCAGCGGGCAGGGGCTTTTTACATGCAAAACCGGTCAATTAGTACGAATGGCATAGGATTTCCTGATTGCGATTTACTCTGTAGGAATTGCTTTTAGGAAATCGGTAATTTCAAACATATAATTGTGCATTTCCTAACTTGGGATTCCTATGGAGTCGCTATTTAGGAAATGCAAAATTGCATTTTTGTACATTTGGCCCTTACTTTTTGCACTCTCTTGGCGGGAGCTTTCAAATAGCTCCTGCTAAGTGATAACAAACAGATATGTCCCGAGGGTGGGCACCTCGGGACATAGCAGGAGTGGCTCTGGGGGAGTGGTAGTCCCCAAGGCCATAAATGGCTCCAGGAGTGGGACCCCGTCCTTTTTCTTCTGTATGCCTGTGCCCCAGGTGGAGGTAGTCCCTCCCCCTGGGAGGGGCCCAGGGAGGGGTGTAAGATGGACCCTTCTCCCCATATTATATAAATAAATACACCCCCTGGGACCTGGCCCACCCGGGGCGCATTTACCAAACAAGCGTGGCAACCCACAATTGTTTTTTTAATTTTTGCTAATTCACCGATTCTCTGTGAGTTTGTGGTCTAATTTAAAAAAAATAATAATAATTTTGGCCCCAAGCGGGGTCCATATGGTACCCCACCAACAGACCTAGGGGATCAAGGTATTTCTATCCTGCCCTCTTGTCTTTTTTTTTTAAATGTAGAGTCCGAGGCCCAAGACGGCTTGTAACACTTCCTGGTTAAAGATTTGGCAACCAATCAGTTCTCAGCATATGATCTGTCTGATCCGCAGAGGATTCGCGGCCCTAGATATACTAATTTCTTTTTTCTTTAATAACTTCAAAATTAACTACTGGCAGTCTCCAGTAGGTAGTTATAGTTAGGACCAAAGGTTCCATAGGAAAAGTGTTTTTTGTTTTGCCAATAACTTTAGGACAGCTTGACAAATCTTCACGAAATTGTCATAAAACTTCCCCTTTTGGTTCAGCTGCTGTGGTGAAAATGACAGGGTGATCCGTCAAGCGGGTCCAAGAAAAAATAGGTGGTCCCAAAACACGTTTTTATGTCTGTGGGGATTTTTCATTTATTGAACACGACTACAGCCCAAACCGCTGTACGGAATTACACCAAATTTGGCAGAAAGCTAGATGTTGGTCCATTTGGTGTAAATCCGTTCAGTAGATTCAGAGATATTTAAGTTTAAAAAATATAGATATCCGGGAGCCCAACAGCCTACTGAGACCCTACTGAAATTTGACTGGCTGACAACACTTCAACCAGGAAGTGTTGGCAGCCATCTTGGGACTCGGTTGAACCTAGTCCCACAGAAAATGTAAAAAAAGAAAGAAAAGGGGAAAGGATAGAAACACCCTGACACCACCGTGACACCCTAAGCCTCGTGGGGGGTCCCACTGGGACCTCCCGGGTCCCCAAATAATTTTTTTAAAAATAATCTATGATGGGATCCGCAGATCTGGCCAAAAAATTGTTTTTTTAAATGAAGCGTGGTTTCCCCGCTTCGTTTATTATCGGCCTCTGGGTGGGCCAGGTCCCAGGTACATTTTAGTTCAGTAATGGAGGGGAGTCCAATCATGGCCCATTCCTCCTGGGGATCATGATTGCCCCAGACAGCTACCTCCTTGGGGCCTCTTTAAAAAAACAAATGAAAGCTGGGAGGCCTGTATGGCCTCCCCCGCTGCACCGGAGACTACCACCTCCCCGGGGCATATAGTTTAATAAATGGGGGGGGGGGCTCTTGGACCACCCCAAGCCTCGGGGACCGCCACCTCCCTTAGACTTAATCTATAAACAAAGTGGGGGCGCACGCACCCCCCAGTAGTCCCAGCGGCCGCCACCTCCTTAGGGCAAATTAAAACTAAGGAGGGGGTCGTGCGGCCCCACTCCTGGAGCCAATATTGACCCCTAGGGACTGCCACGCCCCAGGGCTGGCTCCTGCAATGTCCTGGGGTGGCCATCCCCAGGACATTGCTGTTTGTTATGGCTTGGCGGAAGCACCGCTCCCACAAAGGCATTCCCGAATGAAACGGTCCTTCGTATTTACTGTAGGTTTGTGTGTAAATGCATGACATCTTGAGGGGAAAAAAACTGTAAATAGCTGTAAAGTCTAGCTCGTGATTCTACTCTTTTACATTCAGAAAACATACACAAGGCAGCCAGGCAAAAGGCAGGCCGGAAAATTAAACACCCACAAACGCAATTGGAAACGGCTAGACAGACAGTCAGTCGGTCAGATTTCACTCGTACAAAACCAGTGAAAATCAGCAGTTATAGTTACCTCAGCTCACTATAGCTTACACTCTACAATGCACTGCTTATGACCTCACATATTACATCACTTGTGACATGGTCATTGACATCACTGATGACATCTCAAATGACATCTCTAATGATATCATCCACAGAACCACTCACACCCCCATAGAACCTCTCATACACTCACTCTCACTCAACCACTCACATACCCATTCACAGACCCATACACGTACTCACACAACCAATCATTGATCCATAAAGCCACTCATATATCCTCTCACTCATACAGCCACTCACACAACCATTAACTCAACCATACAGCCATGTATGCACACACTCACCAATATATCCACTCACACATCCAGTCATGCATACATGCAGAGATTTGCACACCCACTCATACTTCCATACAGCCACTTACACACTAAGTCAGGTACCCATACAGATACTCACACACCTACACACTCACCCATACAGTCACTCACACAGCCACTTACTCACCCATACAGTCACTCACACAGCCACTTACTCACCCAGACAGTTATTCACACACCCACTCACTTACTCATACAGATACTTACACATGTACTAACTCAGGAATACAGTCATTGACACAAGCACACACACATCCATACAGCCACTCTCTCATTCACTCACTCAGCCATATAGTCTCTCACACACTCACTCACTCACCCATACACAACTTAAGCACCCACTCACCCATGCAGCCACTCACACACCTCATCAATCACTTATACAGCACCTCACATACCCACTCACTCACCCACACACCAGTGATACACCCACTTACTTACCCACACAGCAGAGCCGTTTTAAGGCATGGGCAAAGAGGGCCCTGGCCCAGGACTTGAGCCTTTAAAGGGGCCCTCTAACAGAGCTAGCTCTGGTCTGCCTAGTCTCACCCTGATGACCTTGAATAATTCTTAAACAGATTGTTTTAAATACCGTTTACATTAAATGTATTTTTAATGTGGGTGAAGTGTGAGAGTCTATTACAGAAAATTTGCAGAGAAAGGTTGTGTTTATGTTTCATGCAACAGCCATAAAAAAGTTCTTTTAGATCAAAACAGGATCTCACATATGAGAAATGGGAGGGTGTCACAGAGATTATATGCAGCAATATTAGTGAGCTGCTTCTGTGTTAACAAAATTAAAACACACATCACTATCCCTCCGTGAATATCGGATGTAAACACATTTAGAATTTGGACAAGTGTGCCTGTGCACTGCCAGTGACCTGGCCAAAGAGGGTGGGAAAGAGCTGAAACTGGATCATAAAATCAAAGCTGTTTATAACAGGGACCCCCAAAATACGTTTGCTCCAGGGCCCCAAACATCCCTAAGATGTCCCTGCCACACAGCTACACACACACCCACTCTCATACCAATACAGCCACTCACACAGCCACTCACTCGTCCATACAACCACTTACACACCCAGAGAGCCACTCAGACACCTACTCACACATGGATACACACTGTCACACAGCCACACACATAATATGTGCTACAAATAGTATCACTTATTAGTAGTACACAAAGAATACTCATTTTACTTTTGTAATACCATGCTTCTCCAGTATTGAATCTTTCATAGATTCACATGCTTGTATCTTCCCCGTCGTCATGGTGGGAATCTCACGGTAAAAGAATAACCATAGCAGTAAAAGAAAAAACTGCTTGGAAACCATAGAGAGTAAATCTCTGTGTAACCTCTTTTCCTCATTATATGGTCAAAACCACAGCCAATCAGAAGCCAGCCCAGAGATACACCATCCCCAGCAGAGCCACCATACCTCAGATTTCCAACCGCCATCGTGTGAGAAGGAGTCTCCCTGAGCCTAGCTCAGTTTGTATCTTTGCTGAACTTTTGACCTTCAACAGTTGGAAGTGAGGTACTGATTTTTCATCTCTTTAGTATTCAAGATGTCTGAAAGCTCTAGAAAGAGACTCTTCAGATCCTGCAAGTCCTGTGGAAAACCCAGATTGTTTTCTGAGGAGCCACACAAGGAGTGCTTGTACTGTTTGTACCCCAAGCATGTTCCTAAGGAATGCAAGCATTGTCGTACTTTCTCTGCTAAGACTCTTAAGAACAGAGAAGCATGTCTCCTTTTATGGCTTCAAAAAAAGAAAACCACAGACTCTGAGTCTGATGAAGATTCTAAGGGACATACATCAAAGAAGCAAAAGAGAGATTCTTCTGATGAGAAAGGAGATCAAAAATCTGGGAAATCTAGAGGAAAAGAATCTTCTTCTTCCTCTTTGCCTCAAACTCCTCAAAAATCTTCTTTGAAGACCAAAGCTCCGTCGTCATTGCCGTCGATGAAGTCTGAACATATTCCTGTCAGCTTGTCGACGAAGGCGTCGACGACGATTTCCTTGTCGACGACGATGACGATCTCGACAGCTGCCACAACTACGACCCCGTTGACGGTGAGTGTAAGGCCATCGTCGACACCTATCCCGTCGACGACCTGGTCGACGGTGAGTGTAAGGCCATCGTCGACACCTATTCCGTCGTCGAGCAAGCCGTCGACAGTGACTGTGTTTAAATCTCCGTCTACGAAGTCTTCCACTTTCATTTCAATTAAACGTTAAACGGGCTCGTCGACGGGCAAGAAAGCAGAGTTTTCAAAACCTGAAATTTCTCCGCTTCTACCATCCACTATTCTGGATTGTCAGGATTCTGAAGACGAAGGGCCTTATGGTGTAGCCTATAATCCTTCTCAACTACACATTAAAAGTCAGAAGTCTGATGATGAAGAGTTCCAGGAAGTGCAGGAACAGTTCTCTTTTAAAGATCGTCCGGTTCAAGGTTCTATTCGTTATGAATCTTTCCATTAGGCTTATAATTATGAGGAAGAGGAAGAAGCAAATTCCAATGTTCAGGAGGATTCTATGTCAGAGCCGATGTCCTTAATAACTGATTTAAGACATATGATAAACAGTTATTATCGGCGTTTTCCAGAAGATAATGCTCCGGTCGCCACCTCAGCAAATATACCACAGACAGTGGTTCAGACGCCTCCAGTGCAAAAAGTAGTTTCTCCAAAATTAATTACTATTCGAGATGATTTGGTAGAGAGTGATCATGAAGATCAAACAGAAGAAGGAGAGATACCACAAGATGACGTAGATGGAGATGAGTGGGATCAATATATTGTGCCAACTTCGCCTTCATCACCCCTGCCTCAGGCGAGCTCCCCACCAGAAGACATAGCAAGTTTCCATGATCTGGTTGAAAAAGCCTCAAAGTGGTTTGAACTTTCATTACCTGTAAAGGAGAATGAATGTTTTCTTTATGATTTTAAGTAAACTTCTCGGAAATCTGTAAGGGCTATCCCGATTATTCAATATGTATGGGATGAAGGCTTGAAATTAATGAGAAATCCGGCCTCAGTAACAGCTTCAATTCCAAAAATTGAAAAGAAATACCGTGCTCCTGAGACTTCACCAGCGTGCCTGATTGGACATCCACGTCCTGAGTCTGTGGTAACTCAGGCGGCTCAGAGACGTTCCAAGAATCCAGTCTCCTCATGTTCGGTTCCCCCTGACAAGGAGTGAAGAAGGTTGGATAGCGTGGGAAAGCGTTTTGCGGTCATGGCAGCATCCTCCATCAGGGCAGCAAACTCTCTAGCTCTCATCAGCAGGTACAACAGACAAATGTGGTTGGATATAGCACCAATTCTGTCCCATCTTCCGGATGACAAAAAAGAGGAAGCGTCTACAATTCTCCAGGATGGAGCCAGAGCAGCCTCGGAGTCCATTGATATTGCGATGGATATTGTGTCACTGAGCTATAGACAGATGGCAGGTGCGGTCGCTCTTCGCAGACAAGGATGGCTGAAATCAACATCTTTCAGACCTGAAGTTCAGGCATAAATCATGGACATGCCTTTTGATGGGGAGAGTCTTTTCGGTAAGCACATTGATGAAGCGCTTCAGGGAATAAAGGCAGACACGGACACGGCTAGAGCTCTTGGTTCCTTGCAACAGGGCCGTTATCATTCTTTTCGTGGAAGAGGATCAAGAGGACAATTCCATCAGCGTTCCTCTTTTCAATCAAATAGGTACCAACCTTACCAACAGCAGGGGTACCGCCAGTTCTCCAACAATCAGCAGTATCAGCCCTCTAACTCCAGCTATCAGCAGCAGGCTAGGATAAAACCTGCTACAAGAGGAAAGACACGGGATTTGGTAGGAGGCAGTGACATTCTTCAGGCGCCTCCAGCCCAATGTCACATCAAGCAGGTCCATTACCTTTCTCGTTATTTCAATAATTGGAAGTCAATAACATCGGACAAATCAGTGTTGGATATTGTAGAAAAGGGCCACACCCTAGAATTCTTACAAAAACCTCCATCTCAACCTCCTATTCAAAGAATGCAGAAACATCTTACTGCCCTCAAGGCAGAAGTATTAGCTCTTATTGTGAAAGGGGCAATAGAAGAAGTTTCCCCCGAACAACAAGGGAAAGGATTCTATTCTCACTTCTTCCTTATAAAGAAACAGCAGTCTACCAAATGGAGGCAGGTAATGGACCTCAGGGATCTAAAAAAATACATAAAGAAAATTTCGTTCCGCATGCTGTCTTTACAAGAAATTCTTCTCTTACTACGCAAAGGAGATTACATGACAACGTTAGACCTCTTGGATGCATACTTCCATATCCCAATTCACAGAAAGCACAGACAGTATCTGCGGTTCGTGGTGGCGGGGCGCCATTACCAATTCAAAGTATTACCCTTCGGCCTAAGATCTGCACCAAGAGTTTTCACAATGTGTAGGGCTCCGATTGCAGCACACTTGAGGCAGCAAGGTCTCCAAATGTTTCCATATTTGGACGAGTGGCTGATAAAAGGTGCTTCATTTCAGGAAACGCAACAGTCCCTAATATGTTGCATGGATCTATTCCAAAAACTAGGACTCCGGATAAACAAAGAAAAGTCTTCCCTTATTCTGGCACAGTCAATTCAATTCCTCGGAGCAATGTTAAATACTCGGGAAGCGAAAGCATACCCTTCCGAAGAAAGAATTCAAAAGATTTTGCATTTAACAACATCAATAAAATCAAAAAAGTCCACTTCAATCAGGATCTTCAAATCTTTTCTGGGAATGATGTCATCCTGCATCCCATTGGTTCCCAATTGTCATCTGCGTATGAGACCACTGCAAGAATCTCTAGACAAGCAATGGGTTCAAGCTCTGGGTTCATTTGAGGACACACTCAAAATCAACACCCGGATCAAATGTGAATTGTCATGGTGGGTCATCAGGAGAAACTTATCAAAGGGTCTCATCTTCGAGCCTCAGTCTCCCAGCTACGTCATGACATCAGACGCTTCACTACAAGGTTGGGGAGCACATTTACAAGACCTGGAGATTCAAGGTCATTGGTCAGCTCAAGAGGCATTGCTGCACATCAACCTTTGAGAATTAAAAGCAGTGTTCCTAGGTCTTCAAGCTTTTCTCCCCAGAATTTGTGGCTCACCGGTGCTTGTCAGAACCGACAGTATGACAACAATGTTTTACCTTTTGAAGCAGGGTGGCACAAAGTCAAAATCCCTGTCAGCACAGGCACAAAATATTTGGAATTGGCTCTTACTACACAACATCGCTCTGCAGGTAGAGCATGTTCCTGGAGTTCTCAATACAAGAGCAGATTGCCTAAGCAGATCACCTTCGCTTTGCCACGAATGGGAACTGAATCAAGATCAACTCCTACGAATTTTCAGTCTATGGGGCAAACCAAAATTAGACTTGTTTGCGAATCAAAACAACAAAAAATGCAAACATTACGCAAGCAGATTTCCGCAAAAAGGATCGAGAGGAAATGCTCTACACCTTTGCTGGACAGGAATGTTTGCATATGCATTTCCCCCATTCCCTCTAATTCCGAGAATTCTGAGAAAGATAAGGTCGGAACCATGCCACATTATTTTGATAGCCCCGGCTTGGCCGAGACAGTTCTGGTACACGGAACTTCTCCAATTGTCAGTGGAGCCCAGAGTACAGTTTCCAATAATTCAGGATCTGATCTCCATGAAACAAGGACAGATTCTTCACCCGCAACTGACCTCTCTAAAATTGTCAGCTTGGAACCTTATGAGCATGAATTTCAATCACTAGATATTCCTCAAGAGTGCCGAGAAATTTTAGCAAGTGCTAGAGCAACTTCTACTAACAAGACCTATACAGCAAAATGGAAGAGATTTTGCAATTGGTGTTTATCAAAAAATCTGCATCCTTTTAAATCTTCTGCGGAGCAATTACTTCCATATCTTCTTCACCTAGCCAAGGCCGGTCTTTCTCATGCTTCTATAAAGGTTCATCTGGCAGCTATCTCCAGATACCGCAGATCACTGGATTGTCCATCACTTTGGTCTCAAAGACTAATTAAAGAATTTTTAAATTTGTTCAGACACTTTCCACCAATTAAACATCCACCACCTCCTTGGCAGCTCAACACAGTTTTTTCTCAGCTTATGAGGACTCCGTTCTAACCAATTCACAAAGCTGAATTACAGTTTATCTCATGGAAAGTGGCTTTGCTTCTTGCTCTCACCTCGGCCAGAAGGGTCAGCGAGATTCAAGCATTTTCAGTTTCAGAGCCCTACTTACAATTCAGACAAGATAAAGTAATTCTTATGACAAATCCAAAATTTATTCCTAAAATTCCTACGACTTTCCATCTCAATGAGCCAATTTTGTTGCCCACATATCTCAAGAACCCTTCAACTGCAGCAGAAAAATCTCTATACACATTGGATATTAAAAGATGCCTCAAGTTTTACATAGAGAAAACAAAATCTTTCCGTAAAACGAATCAACTACTAATAGCTTATTCTGGACCCAGGAAAGGATTGGCCATTTCAAGAACTTCCATTTCTAGATGGATTGCATCTGCCATTGTTTTATGCCATGAAAGAGCAGGAAAACCTTTGCAATCGAGAGTGCACCCTCATTCTACTAGAAAGATGGCAACTTCAACACTGTTGCTGGCTGGTGTCTCGCTCCCGGACATTTACAGGGCGGCAACTTGGACAAATGTGCACACGTTTACCAGACATTATTGTTTGGATACACAGTGGAAAGCAGATTCAGCGGTGGGCCAAGCAGTTCTGCGGCACCTGTTTCACTAAGGTATTGGTCTGTCTCTTTATAATTTGTGTAATGCATATTTATGTATCTATCAATATATATTTATATGTATATTTATATTTTCATAACTGTTAAGGTCCGTTTTGTATGTATTTTAATGAATCTTTTTTCTTTCAGCAATTTTTTCTGTATTTGCAGTTTAGCGTTTAAAAAAAAAAGAAAAACACAATGCAGAGCCCTGGAGACAAAGGGGTCTAGTCTATCCTAGAAACGCTATATATAATAAGGACTGCTATCTATTCTGATACAAGCATGTGAATCTATGAAAGATTCAATACTGGAGAAAAAACTAGTTACTTACCTGTACACTATGGTTCTCCAGTATTATCTTTCATAGATTCACATGCGGCCCGCCCGCCTCCCTGTTTCTTCTTAGGTAGACCGCCTTTATCTCTGGTTTCATCCATAGCTCACTCTTGGGCTGTTGGAAATCTGAGGTATGGTGGCTCTGCTGGGGATGGTGTATCTCTGGGCTGGCTTCTGATTGGCTGTGGTTTGGACCATATAATGAGGATAAGAGGTTAAACAGAGATTTACTCTCTATGGTTTCCAGGCAGCTTTTTCTTTTACTGCTATGGTTATTCTTTTACCGTGAGACTCCCACCATGACGAGGGGGAAGATACAAGCATGTGAATCTATGAAAGATAATACTGGAGAACCATAGTGTACAGGTAAGTAACTAGTTTTTTCCTGCTGATGTTGCCGGCGGCAGTCGTATGATTCTGCTAGTCACTTAGAGCTGATTGTAATTAAATTATTAATGTTTGCCAAACCGCTTTATTTATTTTGCACAGTGGCTAGACTCCGGTTGATAAATGAGTCGTTAACAAATTTGATTGTAATGCCCTGGCCAATCAAACTGCTGTGTGGCAGCTGTCCAACTTGGGTGTTGTCAGGACCGACGGCAATTGTAACTAATTATGAACCTGTGTGGCTCCTTTCATTTCTTTGGCAAACGGAGGCTGGGTAGCCACGCTCACTGTCACACTGACTGTCTCATGATCTACCAGGCATGTAGATAGCCTGAAATCCGAGTTTGGGCCTCTCTCACAACCTGTTGATGTTCCTCTACAATATTGATTGCAGGGAGGAGCGGGGGCCCAGTCTGTGAAGGGCACTATGTTATTGCCCTTCCATTTCTGGTGCTTTGCAGCAGATAACTTAGAGTTTCTCATTGCTCAAATGGGTGTTATTTATGAGGTGTTATTTATGATATTTATATGTTTCCTTCATCTTCATTCCTTGATTTTGCTTGTGAGAAAATGTCACTTATATTTGTGGAAATGTCACTCATAATTACACTGAAATTATGAAAATGTCACACATAGCAATCTGAAACCTTGTCTGCTATGGGTGGGGGACCTTCCTGTTTTAAGTTCACTCCACAGAATCTAAAAGTGTAATAAAGCGAGAGATGTTATTGGAGAAAATGTGAGTGTTCCATCCCCAAAAAAACAGCTCTTGCGTTCTTGAAAACATATTCCTGCATGTGTGCATGCCAGTGGTAGCTCTTTCTCAGGGGTTCCCTGTCTCCTGTGAGGCCCTGCATTCTGCACCTTGCCTCTCCGGCTCCTGACCTGTGCACATTATTTAATTTAGCAGTGTTCATGAAAACATGATTTTCGTATGTTCATGAACACTGCCAGTGTGCAGGTCAGCCCTCTTGGCATTGTCTCCAGGCTCCATATGACAGGAGGAAAAAGAAGAGGGGGTTGAGAAGGCTGAGGTGCGATCTAGCTACACGTTTTGTTAAAACACAACACTCTGTAGGTGGATGTCTGGATTGGGCATGTCTGAAGGGTATAGTTCAACCACGGTCCCCTCACACAGTCACAATGTATTTTATTTAGCGGACATACCACAAATCCCTCAGGCAACACAGTCCTCAGGCAACACAGTATATCTGCTCAAATGTAGCTGTCAAGGCCCAAGTTTGTGCATCCCTAAGCCCAGTGAGAAGCCACACAGAGCAGAAGGGACAGGCTCCCCAAGGTCCATGGGCCCCCTCAGCACAGCACTTTGGTGGGAGAGCCCCTGATAGAGTCCGGAGGGGGCCCCTGCACGTACCTTGCAGGGGGGCCCCCTCAATTATCGTTACGCCACTGAGTAAAAGTGAGTACAAAGGAGTTAGTGGTGGAGTGTGAGTGTCATAGAAGGAGTGACTGATCGGAGATTGTGAGAGGCAGTGGAAGTGAAAGTGAGTCAGGGTTGTTGCTATCAGGGGTTCAACAGGTGCAGTTTCACCAGGGCCAAGATTCAGTCAGTATGAAAGGGTGAGTGTGTGTAAGTGAGAACGAGAACCAGTGAGTCTGAGTATGTGTGTGAGTAACAGTGAGTGAGAGGGTGTATGAGTGAGAATGAGCAAGTGAGAGAATGTGAGTTTGAATGAGGGGAAGAGAGTAAATGTGAGAGCAAGTGAGTATAATTGGCGCAAATTGTGAAAATAAAATGAGGTGAACTCTTGACAGGTATTACGATCCACCACTTTTTAAGATCACCAGATGCCTCATTCTCTGTAGGGTACATAGTTTACTGGTGTAAGGCACAGGCCCAGATGGCTTCATGGGTCCCTTCTACAAGGCATATATTGAGAAACTGATGCACCACTTGACAAGACTTTATAATTCACCTACAGACGGTAGAAGTGACAGACACCAGGGGGAGGCAAATATTGCCCTTTTCTCAAAGAAGGCATACATTTAAAATAACCACACTCTTGCAAGACTTTTGATCTTCCTAATCCCGATTTACTATATTAAAATTATAGCCTTTAGGGTTCATTCCCTGATACTGTACCTTGTCAACCCAAACAAAATGGTCTTCGTGTGAAGTAGATAAAAGCATTGAATAATATTCTAAGGATTTGTCTTATCACTGGGTACTTGCAGAAAAAAAGATTCCAGCCCTGTTGCTAGCCATCGAGGTTGAAAAGACTTTTGTTAGAGTAGACTAGGGATTCCTACTAGCCTTCTTTAGCAGTAAAGGTTTAGGGGCCAGAATGTTAATGTCTATCTGAGCCAATTACAAAACTCCCTACAGTGAGAGTCTTGGTAAAAGTTGAAAAGTTTTGCCTTTGGGAAAGGTGCTAATTAGGGCCGTACATTGTCTTCTTTCTTATTCCCAGTAGACACTGAACCACTGGAAATATATATCTGAAAGCAACACGTTAGTGATAGATTCCTTACCTTAGAATTACCCCCAGGCATCAGACTGGATCCGGAAGGTTTTTGTCAGCAGTACCCCTGCGCATCGGAAGGTGATGTTGTGCGGCTCCGTGTCCGTCGTTTGCGTCGTGGTCGCTGATATGATGTCGCGCCAGCTACTTAGACGCCGCCCTCGCGCGCTGACGTCAGTTCTTCTTTTTCCGCGCTAGCAAGCGCAGATCCGGAGACAGTGGTACCCCAGTCACTTTTTGACTGAGTTTTTCGAGGCCTTTTTGTGTCTATTTTTCGAGTCGATTGACTCCTGGTGCCGTAGGGATGCCTGGCTTTAAGTCCTGCGGGGACTGCCATCGCATGATGTCAGTAACGGACCCGCACCGCGATGTCGCTACTCCCTGGGGCGCGACCACGACCCCAAGTCGTGCCCCGACTCCCAGGCCATGGCGCCGAAGACTTTGCAGGAGCGTTTCCGACAGTTGCTTGAAGTCCGGCAGCCGGCTCCGCACCGCTCAAGGTCCCGGTCCCGTGGGAGGTTGAGGTACCGGTCGTGGAGCCACCACCATCGTTTGTCGGGTTCGAAGTCTTCGCACTCGGGTCAGGTAAGACGAAGCATCACAAGAAGTCGAAGAAGCGCCATCGCTCTCCAGCTTCCCCTCGCCCGTCGTGCGACGCGGCTGTGGGTGCGGGTGGTGCCTCCCCCGCGGCTCCGGCAGAGCTTACACAGTCGCCATCGGCCTACCCGCCCTTCCCGGGTCCGTCGGCGACTCCGGCCCAGCTGCAGGAACTTCTGTTAGCCATGGCTTGCCTCTGTGGGCCGTCTGGGGTACTGCTGACGAAAACTTTCCGGATCCAGTCTGACGCCTGGGGGTAATTCTAAGGTAAGGAATCTATCACTAACTAATGTTTCTTACAGATATATAGTTACCGAAGGTAAGCAACTTGTTCGTTAGGTAAAATTATCTGATGAGTGATGCAACATTCAGGACTGTATGACAAAAAATACACTCATTTTCTAATAATGTTGTTTTAGCTATGACTCGCCTGGACACATCCATCCCTGACATTTTGAGGGAATAGGACCTTTTTTATTAGACTGGATTTAAAATTCATTATGACAAGTTGGAAATTCTGGGCCTAACTTTGAGAAGTGCAGATAGGGATAGGAAAGGCCTAGTTTCTCCCTTTCAATGGTAGTGGGCATCTTGGAAGATCAACTTGGGGCTCAAAATCAAACCTACCCTACATTCTAGGTCTAAAGCTACTGAGTGTATTGCGGGGAATGGCTATCAATGTGCAGCAGGGGCACTACTGAGGGACCCATGGAACTCTGATTATTGCTGTATTGCATCACTCAAATACCAGGCAAAAGATATATCTGCTTGGCATTGTGGCCCGAGCTCTGTTTTCATGTCAGAGATGTATTGCCCAAGTTACTCTATCTGTTCCAGGCTCTCCTAGTGCCATTTCATATGAACACATTAAAAGAGTCCCAACAGATGTATGCTAGGTTTATTTGGGGGAGAAATGTAAGAAAGTGGAGCATTATGTGCTGATGCTGGTTAAGCTTCACCGTGCAATACTCTCACAAACCCCAAAGATGGTCCTTGGATTCACAATAATATATACATAGTTCAGTCCTGGTAGAGTGGCACAGAGCAGTCAATCTTTATTAAAGAAATATGTGTTAAGCATTTCAGAGTACCAACATGGATGATAAGTAATTGACAGGACTCGAAAGAAATGTAACGCCAATTTATAAAAATAAAGCAGACTTTTATATTAAATTAGATACCAAAACAAACGTGATCAGATACATATAACTAGAGTTATGTATTTTGGAAGAAAAACATAAATCACAGTAATTTAATATTGTAGAATGTTTGTATTGCAGTTAATAGGAAAGAGTGGTCACTAGTAGGTCCAGTTGCGTGGAACTCAAGGAGGGTAAAGGTGATGTGGGTCCCAGGACCAAGCCACAACAGTCAGTTCAATTTTACCGGGCTCACTGTTTTTACCTGCGGTTGCAGAGCACTAATACCAATAGTCCAGAGAAGTCTGGGATGCCTTTCTCTCTCAAAGGGATCCCTCTGTCTGGAGGAACTGAACTTTGGTCTAGGACGAGACGCGTTTATTCAGTTCCAGGAAGGTTGACACAGGTGCAGAGTATCATGCCTTTGGTTTGTAGCGCTTCTGTTGTCGGAGCTACGAGTATTTTCTTTTGTCCTTGTTGAAAGTCAGATCAGAACTGAGGTTCTGGTGTCTTAACTTTTAGATTTAGGGGTGTTAAGGGTGTATGTCCAAGTGGCTAATGCGCTACTACCCCTGGCAGCTAATCCACCCCCGAGGTAATCACATCCGAGGTGTTTTCTACCCAGAACCCACTAATCTTCCACTTTTAAAACTGGCAGAAGTCTTCCTCAGCTATACAGACCAGGTAGCCCACCCTAGAGGTGTGGCTAGCCTTCTGGGAATGTACACCCCTGAATACCTATTTTTCCCACCTGCCTGGGTGCAGATGTGTCTGGGGCAGGGCTGTTGCCTTCTGTGGGAGGCAGCCTGGTTGCATATCACAGCGCCTTTGAAGCTCACTGCCTTGATGTGCCACTTGACTAGCCAGTATGTCAGGAAGGGAGGTGTGACCTCCTTCCTATCCTGGTCATTGTTTCTGACTCCTGGGAGAGTCACACCTTCTGGCAGAAGGTCAGATTCCTATCTTGGCTGCAGCATGCATGGGTTGTCAGCCAGAGCACAGGAAAGGCTTGGACAACAAGGTGGGCAACCTCTAAAGTAGCCAACTCGGTACGATTTGTGTCAGGGGTGATGAGGCACATTGTTCGATACCAAACAGAACATATTTAAGCGGTACCATAATGGAGCTGTTAGATCATAGGGGACACTGTTCCGAGTTGAGGGTGCAAGGTGTCACCCAATCAACAAAAAGAAAGATTGAGAATAGAATAGAATATGAGAGGACCTTTTGCTAGTTACACAGGCACATCAAGCCTCACAATAACTCACCAACCTTCTGTTTTTTCAATCTACCAGGGGCACCACGCTATTAGAGGGTTTCCCTGTGGATACCCCTAGGTAGTTTTATTTATTTATTCCTGCACGCACTTCACCACTTTTTCTACTGGATCCACCCCACACACCCGCACTCACCTAATGGCTTTTCTCTTAAAAGATCTCTGTGAAAGTGACCCTTCGGGGGACCCGTCGGGCATTACAGCGCCGGCCCGACGAGGAGCAAAAGCCCGATGATGAAGCATGACATCCTTTGGGGTGTGTGAGGGCAACTAAGAGGTAAGACTCAGCCCTCCCCTTCGGGATTTGATTCTTGATGTCTGGGGATGAACCTCTGCCTCTCTCTTTTTCCTCCTCCTCTCATCTTCTATTCTATTCTCAATCTTTCTTTTTGTTGCTTGGGTGACAGCTTGCACCCTCAACTCGGAACAGAGTCCCCTTGGTGCCATCCCATGTTATCCTAAGGACCGTCTATCACTTATAGTGTCCTTTAATGGTAAAGGCCACAATAGGGACATATACGCTTTCACTTACATGTCCACACCTTTAATATAATGCACCATGTCTCATGGCTTTAGGAGCCCTTCCTTAGGGGTGACTGGCATATATTAAAACATTGTGTATTGACTTTGCCACAGATGGTGACGGCAAAGTCGAGTTTTAGCCGTTTGCACTGCTCCTGTAGTCTGCAGTGGCAGGTCGACTGTCAGTAGTTTACTTGAGCCACTCAGGGTAGCACAAACAGTGTTTCAGTCCCTGGAGACCCCTTTAACACCCATGCACTGGGTACAACTGGTTCCATATACTAGGGACCTATAAGGGGGTTACATTTGGGTTACCAATTCACACATATCAGATTTAGGGAGAGAGCACTGGCACAGGGGCCTGGGCAGCAGGCTCCAGTACACTTTCAGAGTCATAACCATCAGCACTGGGGCACAAATTGTGTGGGGGTGGATCACCATACAAAAAGGGCATTTTCCTTCTAGAAAGCATTGAAATTGTCCAAGAAACTGGTCACATCTAGTGTAGAGCAAGGGAGATAGGAATTACCTAATTTTACTAATTATATGGAATTGTTAGGAAAGATTAACCCCTTCGGTGCGTCGGACCAGTGCTCATGTTCATCGCACGGCCCCTGGCCTTCCGATCACATGGCACAGGGAATCCCTCTGGTGCGGGCACTAGAGGGATTCCCTTTCCTCCACCCCCCCCCCCCCAACAGCCTCGGGAGCTGGGGAAGAGTTTCCCCAGCTCTTGAGGCGGTTCCTCTGGTTTCTGTGCAATTACGATCAGCATGCACATTGCACTGACGTCATTGCACAGAAACCGAAACTGAAATGAGCTGATAGGCTCATTTCAGTTTCACTTTCTACATGCTCCGGGGGCTAACTCAGCCCCCCGAGCATGTAGAAAGTCAGGAGAGGTATCATTGGAAAAGGGAGAATCTCCACTCCCTAGTGGATCCCTGCCTGGGGATCGCCCCAGGAGGGCGATCCCCAAGCGGGGATCCACCCACTAGCCACCAGGGAGGGGGGAGCGGCCCCTTGGGCAAGGGGTTTTGCTCCCGCAACATTATTTGGGCAAAATCAGTCTTTCTACCCCCACCGTGGGGCAGAAAGCCCACTAGATACCAGGGAATTTTTTCATGGAATTTAGGGTTGGGGGCTGCCCAAGATAGGCATGCCAATGCACCCACCACAAAATTACAGTCTTCCTGACCCTGAGGGGCGGATGAGGGCAGTAGCCCCCAATCTGCCCCCCTCCCCCGGGGGGCAGAAAGTCGACTAGATGCCAGGGATATTTTTATCATGAAATTTAGGGGTGGGAGCTGCCCAAGATGGGCATGCTAATGCCCGCCTACACAATTACGGTCTTTCTGCCCCCCCCCCCTCTGGGGAGGCAGAAAGCTCACTACATGCCAGGGATTTTTCATTGAATTTAAGAGTGGGGCAGAATCAGTCTTTCTGCCCCTACTGTGGGGCAGAAAGCCCACTAGATACCAGGGATTTTTTTCATGGAATTTAGGGTTGGGGTCTGCCCAAGATTGGCCTGCCAATGCCCCTACCCCCTTCCAATAAATTCCAGTCTGTCTGCCCCCCCAAAGGAGAGCAGAAAGCCCACTAGATGCTAGGGATTTTCTTTATTGGATTTAGGGATGGGGGCTGCCCGAGATGGGCATGCCAATGCCCCCACCACCCCCCACAAAATTCCACAGTCTTTCTGCCCCCCCTGGGAGGCAGATGGGGGCAGCAGCCTCCGATCTGCCCCCTGAGGGGCAGAAAGCCCACTAGATGCCAGGGATTTTTTATTTCTTGTTTTTAGGGGTGGGAAAAAAAATAATTCTGCAGTCTTTCCGCCCCTCCCCAAGGCAGATGGGGACAATAGCTCCTGATATGCCCCCATGGGCAGCATAAAGCCCACTAGGCACTAGGGATTGTTTTTGTTTTTATACGTAGGGGTGGGGGCTGCCAAAAATGGGCATGCCAATGCCCCCATGCCCCCCCAAAAATCCCACAGTCTTTCTGCCCCCCCCCCAGGAGGCAGATGGGGACAATAGTCCCTAATCTGCCCCCGGGGGGGGGCAGAAAGCCCACTGGGCACCAGAGATTTTGTTGCTTTTATTTTACACAGCGAGCTGGGGGCTGCCTCGAATGGGCATGCTAACGCCCCCACCACCAAAAAAAGCTTTCTGCCCCCCTCGGAAGGCAGATTGTAGTAACAGCCCCTTACAGGGATATGTTTATGGGCATGCCAGTGAGAAGCCCCGTAGTCAAGGGTCGCTCCCTTGTTTTTTAGGCACACATTTTGGCTGTTTCAGTTATATTTTTATTCTCATCTGCACCCAAGCAGGGGCAGAAAACCACTAGAAACCAGGGAGAGTTTTTGTGTGTGTACACTGGAGTTTGGGTGACGGTCTGCGTATACTGACCTTTGGCTGGCATTTTTCAGGCAGTGTGTGTGGACTTGCACTTGGCTAATGGTGTGGGTGGACTCAAGCTTGATGACGGTGTGTGTAGCGCTTGCCTCGTGGTGTGCGTGGAGTGGCGCTTGGCTGGTGGTGTACATGAAATGGTGCTTGGCTGGCTGTGTGCATGGATGGTGCTTGGAGGCAGGGCCGGACTGGCCATAGTGGGCACCGGGCGTTGCCCCGGTGGGCTGGTTTTCTGGCCGTGGGGGGCAGTTTTGTCAATGGGGGATGGTTTTGCAGCAGTGCTGCAATATCGGGCCCCAGTAACAAAAGCGGGAGTGGTGCTTTTGAGTAGGTCGCCCGATAAAAAATGGTACCTTGCTCGCGTCGGTGGGTCAAGTACCCGCGACAGGCAAGAGCCCAAAACGTATTGTGGAGACCGATCATAAAACGACCTGGATTTGCAGGGAGGGGTCACCTGTTTTTTTCGCACCAGGCTTGTGGCCATCTGGGGAAACTTAGCAAACCCACACATTTATGATAACTAGACACCCTGGGGAGTCCAAGGAGGTATGGCTTGCGTGGATCTCCCAACGTTTCCGAACCCAGAATCCCCTGCAAACCTCAAATTTAGCTGAAAAAAATCACTTTTCCCACACATTTTTGTCTGGGATCACTGTGCCGTCACAAACATCCTACCACCCAGCGTTCCCCTTGTTCTCCCTAGTAAAATGATATTACTTTCATACTCATTTCTACCACTAACTAGAAGGAGGTTGAAAGTACAAACAATAGCAAAAATAGGCTATGTCCCAGTAAAATGCCAAAACTGTGTAAAAAACTTTGGTTTTGTGATACAAGTCTGGCAGTCCCTGAAAGCTGGGAAGATGGTGCTTTCAGCACCATAACCCCTTTGTTGATGTCATTTGCAGGGAAAAAAACTGATGCTTTCTTCTGCAGCACTTTTTTCCTATTTAAAAAAATAAAAAAGACGGTATTTTGGCTAATTTCTGGGTCCCCTCCAGGGTAATCAACAAACCCTGGGTACCTTTAAAATCCCCATGATGCTGAAAGAAAAGGACACAAATTCGTGGTGGATACCTTATGTGGTCAACAAGTTACAGGGGCCTAAGCACGAACTACCACAAATAGCCCAAAAGAGGCTTATCATGGGGGGGGGGGCGGGGGCTAGCAGCGAAAGTGTAAAACATTTGAGAAATGTAAGAAGGATGTTTATTTATATGAAAACAACCAACTGTGTTACTGTCAATTGAGGTACTGAGTTATAGATGAGGACAGTATGGCAGGAGTAATGAGGAATTTCACACAGTTTGAGATATTGTTCAAAGAGTATGAGTCTATGAAAGGTCTTATACCAGTGAGTGATAAAACTTTGGCTATGTCTTTCCCGCTTGGGAAATGGGATGGACTCTCGGAAAAGTTAGATTTCGACGGCAGGCAGAAATTGTGAGGACATTGACTGAGGCTATGGTATGTGTTCCATTGTACGGAGATGTGCAAGAATTTCACTAGCTGGTATCTGAATCTTAAGAAATTCGGAGTTCTGTAGCCAAGCACAGATAGTAAATGCTGGGAGCTAAGAAGGTGCATGGCTGGCGATGATTTTATCTGGCTCTCCTCCCCCAAATTCATTCACTTTTGGGAGGAGGTGCAACCAGTATTAAGATGATTTTGGGCTGCCCGCCCCTTAGGGCTCTGCTGTCCTGGTACCAGGTGTGAAGAACTCATTGATGGAAGGAAGGTCTACTTATGATAGAACTCTACTTTCTTATATGGTGCTTGCTGCAAAATTGACATAACGCGAAAATAGAAACACCTACTATAATTTGTTGGTCCCAACCTATGTGCGGAATCCCGTACATGGAACTCCTATCACATACCCTTCATGACACCCAAAACACTTTTAGCAATTACTAATAGACATTTTAGGTCCGAGATGCCTTCCTGTGGATGCACTTTTGGCTTTTCTCTTCCTCTTGAAGTGCTTGGGTGGTGGATTTGCAATGGTGGGCGTGCTTGTTGTGTCCTACTCATATCATTGGCTGTCGCAAAGGAATTTATATAATCCACCTTGAGGTTAGTCGTCTTTGTTTTGCTCGGTGTTACCTAGTCATGCATGCTCTCATGGAGAAGTATATAGTCCACCGTGGAGTTTGTTGTCTTCGTTTTTTATTTTTACACTAATAAAAACTAAAACAATTTTTTTTCAAATGGTGAAAAGAATCCTAGGGCCATATGTAGGTAATTTCTATTTACCGATTCCTAAATACCGAATTTTACCGATTTGGTATTTAAGAATCAGTAAATAGAATGTAGGTAAAGAAATCGGTAAATTTTACCGATTAGGTAATATTCGTTATTACCGATTCGTATTTACCGAATCGGTAATAAGGCATACCTTCCAATTCATTCCTATGGGCCTGGAGGCCCATAGGAATGAATGGGAAGCCATTCACTATTACCGATTCGGTAAATACCGAATCGGTAATAGGGGGAGCATATTCAAGGGTGGCAGGGTGTCACATTGACACCCTGTTGCACCCCTGAATCGTGCATGTGTGCACATGTGGCGCACATACATGCCCTAAGGGCATGTATGTATGCCACATGGCACTTTTAAAAAAGCACAAAATTGCTTTTGAATAGGTATTCGGTATTTACCATCAACTTGTAGTTGGTGGTAAATAACGAATCCTTAAACCAAAAATGCCCTCACTTGAGTGCTCCTCACATAGGATTTAAGGATTCGGTAATTTACCGATTCGGTATTTTACCGATTTCTTAAAATACCGAATCGGTAAATTACCGACTCCTTCAATCCAGCCTCTTACATCTCAAAGGGCTAAATACCGGTCGGTAACGAAAAATTTACCGATTTTCGGCCGTTACCGACCGGTATTAGCCCACCTACATATGGCCCTTAGGTGCACATGCATCAAGCAAACCAAAAGCGATTCCTTAATAGCGAGAAATAAGGAATCGTTATTAAGGAATCGCTTTTGGGCATGCATCAACAGATTCGGTAATTATTAGCGATTCCTAAAAAATCGCTATTTTTACCGAATATACAATAGCGGAGCATGCAAACTCTGAATAGCTAATAGCGAGTTCGGTAATACAGAATTAGCAAATAGCGAATTCGGTATTAGCGAAATCGCAAATGACCGCGTCGCTCCAGGAACGTGCAGATGACATCACCAACCAGGAAATACAGCTGCCCCACCCTCATTGCATCGACAGAGGAGCAAACAGGAGCACTGACTGCAGACTGCCTGTGCAGACTGAAGCCACACAGACTGTTCCATCTGCTAAAATACACCATCCATGGAGAAGGAAGCCCCATCCAGCGCTGAGGCTGCGCGCAAGCGCAAGCGCAAGTTCTCCGACAGGGAGCTGGAACACCTAATTGAGGGAGTGTCGAGCAAGCACGATCGCCTCTTCAGGAAGCTGTCCCTCAAGGTGCCTGAGGCGGAGAAGCGCCGCATATGGCTGCGCATCCGCGAGAGGGTGAATGCAGTAGGTGTGACGCCCCGCAGCATCGACGACCTAAAAAAAAGGTGGTACGACCTGCGGAAGCGTGCGAAGGAGAGGATAGCAGAGAGGCTCCGGGACGCAAGCAGAACGGGAGGCGGCCCTTCCACGGTCCAGGCTAACACTGCCCTGGAGGAGTTGGTGGAAGGAACAATTGAGCGGGAAGCCGTCGTGGGAGTGACCCAGATGGACACGTCCGGCGCAGCCACAAGTGCCCAAGGTAAGATGCATGCCTGTTGCCATACCCAGCATAGCGTAAATCCCATTCCAGGCCCCCAGCAGGATCTGAGTGTGCATGCAGCTGTGCAACACACAGCTTTACTCCTAACACTAGTGCATCATGGGAGTTGTAGTCTACTCAGGCAAGTGTGCATGTAAAGGGGTAAATGCAATAACCATTCACCAGATCAGTAGAAGCTGGGTATAGACAGTATATTTAGTGGATCACAGAGGGACATGTATGTGTACAACACTACGTAGGTCTAACTATCCCACTAACCATGCACTGTTTCCCACACAGATGCATCACCTGGGGATTCAGATGACAGCGGCCAGCTGGTAATCTCCGAAACACCGGTTGATTCAGACCTTGAGACAGCGCAGGATGCCCTCACATCACCTACACCTGCCACCCCACCAGCACCACCAGCACCAGCAACACCAGCACCAGCAACACCAGCACCACCAGCACCAGCCACACCAGCTGCTGCCACGACAGCCACCAAAGCGCCGCGGCGCAGGTCCCAGGTTGCGCCCTTGCCGGTGATGGAAACACCCACCACACAAACGGGACACGGTCAGCGCGCCATCACACCACCTGATGCACCACCTGTCCGCGCCAGGCTAACACAGCGGCGCAGGTCTTGCCAACGTTCGGTCTCCTCAGGCAACCTGGATCTCCAACACACTCCTGGCATTGAGGAGAGGATGCTGTCTGTACAGCGAGTGCAGAGCCGCCACATGGCAACCATCAGCACCAACATCGTGCACCTTGTTCGTGAAATGCGAGCCATGACTGCCGCAGTAACGGCCATGGGCACGGCGGTCAGGGACATGAGCACTGTGGTGGCAGAGGGCAATGCTCACCTCAGGGAAGATGTACAGGAGCTCACCAGTGCCATGAGGGAGGGCCATGAGTGCCAGAAGAGGAGGGACCGACAGCAATTGTTGCGTTCCGCTGCCGCTACTAAGGCTATCACGCGCCACAGCAACAGTACCGCAGTGTTGGCACGCCGCACTGTGTCCTTGCAGGTCGACCTTGGGCACTTCTGCGAGGATGTGGCAAAGGCACTGGGGCAGTTGACCACTGCTGTGGAACACTTCCAGAGCAGCACATGCAGTGCTGCAGCTTTGGGGGGGGATGACGCTAGTGAGGCTGCCTCCAGTGTCAGCAGCGTGTCACTGGCAGAGGCCAGCACCAGGCGCCGCAGTTCGCGGGCATCCACGGGGACAGGCCGTGGTGAGGCAATGGAGACACCTGAGCGGAGGCTTGGGGTACGTGGCAAGCGCCACTAGACAGTTGAACATGCATACAGGACCATGGTGGGGCAACCATGGACATCCACTTACTGAGTATGCACAGGCGTGAGTTTAAGGCACATTTGATTTTAATTTTGGCAATTGGAGCATGATTTACATAGCTAGTTTTGTTGCACAAACCTCAGTGCTACTGTGCATTAAACAGTTGCACCCCAAACAAAATTGTAATGTTTCATTCTCACATGTTTCAAAAATGATTTTGCATGATGTATGTCCGCCTCCTATGGCCCTCTGCTGTGTTAGGGACGTGTGCCTGTCGTTGTTGGGCGGGTGGTTGGTCATCCCGGTGGTCGTCATTCCTGTCCACCTCTATGGGTATCCCCCTTCTGGTCGCAATGTTGTGCAGCATTGCACATAAAGCAATTATCCGGCAGCATGTTTCAGGTTTGTATAGCAAGGCGCCGCCAGTCTTATGTAGGATTCTGAAGCGACTCTTCAGAATCCCAAATGTCCTCTCTATGACATTCCTAGTGCTGATGTGTGCAGCGTTGTAGTGATGTTCCTGTGGGGTGGCTGGATTGATGTATGGGGTGAGTATGTATTCACGCAGGGCGTAAGCACTGTCACCTAGAAGATAGAAGCATAGACTTAGCATTGGTGATGTACATACATGTGTGGTGTTGGTGTAGGGAAGCGTAATTTTTACGTACCTAGCAGGAGTCCCTCTCCAAATTCTCCGTTGATTAGTCGCCTGTGCATTCCACTGTGGCGGAAGATGTAGGAGTCATGTGTGCTCCCCGGGAATTGTGCCACTAGGTCCGTTATGATGTTATTGGCATCGCACACAACCTGCACGTTGATTGAGTGGTATGACTTGCGGTTCCGGAATATGTACTCATTTGCTGCGGGTGGACATATGGGGATATGCGTACAGTCGATGCATCCAATTACATGTGGGAATTCTGCCACCTGGTAGAATGCCTGTTTGGTGCGGTCCAACTGCTGTGGGGTTGTGGGGAAGCTGATGTGGGTGTGCAGCATTGTCAGCATGGCATCTAGGAATTTCTTGAAGAAGCGTGACAGTGCGCTTTGCGATACGCCTCCGGCCACCGCAATTACCCCCTGGAAACTCCCTGAGGCCAGTAGGTGCAGGCTGCATAGGACCTGAACGTGCGCAGGGATTGCATTGGTCCGGTGTGTCTGGTGCTGCAGTAATGGTTCCAGGTCTGCAATCAGGTGCATGATCATTGCACGATTGAGGCGATACTTCTCGTACACCTCGTCCTCATTCTGCCCGAGCAAGGTTATGCGCAGTCTGAAAACTCGCTCCTGGACCCTTCTCCTGCGCTGTCCTGCTGCATTGATACGCATCCTCCTTGCAAGCACGTAGAGGGCAGCCATTTTGTGGGAGCCAACAGGGTCTCCTGGGCCACATTTAAGGGTTTTGTGATTGCCTCAATCATTTGCAGGTTATATTTTTTATTTTGGATTCGTTTTTTTTTTTTTTTACTTTACCTCCAGGATTTGATTCCCCTTATTTAGCTCTGGCAAAATAGCGATTTTTGGGATTTTCGTTATTAGAGACTGTTGTTGCATTGGGGTGCGATTCGTTATTTGCTATTGGCACTTTCCGGGAGCTAATAGTGATTTCGGTGTCTGCTAATTCTGTATTTAGCGATTCGGTAATTTTGCATTTTGGTTATTAGCGATTCAGTATTTTTGCGGATTTATTTTTTGCGATTCGTTATTTGCTCACGTTTTGGGTTCATGCATTGGAAGTAGGTATTTTGTAATCGCTAACGGGTGATTTTTGCGATTCGGTATTTTACCGACTGATTTTTGGCTTGAAGCATGAGGCTGTTAGTTCTTTGTTTAAAAATTTGATATTTTGTGTTTGAAAAGGTGTTGGACGTCATTGAGTTGTATGCCAGGACACATGTTAATGGATGCTTTAACTCACTTATTGAATACCAGAGTATGATGGTATTTTGTGTGGTATTCTAGAGGAGTTTTATGTGGTTATCCTTTAAAATGTGAATTGCATACATACGTCACCATTCCAGATAGAAGTAATAATATTTTACGTTGCATATAGCCATTTTTTATGTAAAATTATTTTTCATGGGTGTTAACATGTATGTAAGTTTGAGTTAGTAGGCCGAAGAGGTGACAGATTAGTTGAATGTAGTAACCTTCAATGTATATAATCGTTTTATGAGTTGGAGGTAAGACTAATGGCCTCGTTTATAGTTTGACTGAGTGGGAACACCGCCATTAATTGATGGTGCCTCCCCCTCCACCAAGCCACAGTCTCCCCGCTCTATTTAGAATCAGCAGACGCGCCATGTGCGGGGTCTGCCAGTGTAAACCTTGAACTTGGCAGCACGTCCATCATCCTCCGTTGACCCTTACATGAAACTGCCGTTTTCACTTTATCTTCAGCCCTTTGTCCCAGCCATATTGCTCACTCTCAAAAAGGATGGTGAAAGATGGGTGGTACAGCTCATAGCCGTGATACTGGCAAGTGCGACCGGGCCACTGGGACAACTCTGAGATGGGCAGCTGAATTATCAGAGAGTATGAGCAGAGCAGATGGAGAGACTAGCTCTCAGCGATTCCTTCGCCATCAGGGTCGGTTTAGATGATTTCACAATCACATTTAAGAGAAGTGTGTGACTGGGAATAGCCATATGTTTTGTAGGAGCCTGTGCCATAGTGGGTGAGGTTTTTCAGATTTAAACATACACACTTCTTCCTGGAAATGTTGGTTAAATCTTTGACTGTACGTGGATAGAGTAAAGTAAGGCAAATGCTAACTTAGGTATTTGTTCCTGTGTTTCCTTTATTTTGAACGTTTTACATGTTGAATATATTGCTGCTATGTTTCGCAAGAAGATTTATTTTAACTGCATACATATGTGTTTTTTCTCTTTTAGAACATGCTGGAGTTGCTAGAAGAAATGCCAAATGGAGCCCCACCAGATAAAGTAAAGAATTACATATACCAACTAATAAAGGCAATTCATTGGTGCCATAAAAATGACATTGTCCATAGAGGTGAGTGCTTGTTACATAATGATAGTACTGTGTGTGCATTGGTTGTGGACCTCTTTTTATTGTCATATTTTATTGGCTATTGTTAGATCTTGAGGGTAAGGTTTTCCTTGTCAACAATGCTTACTTTCCTTACTCATTCATTATTAGCAGCAAACTGAATTTCCGTTTGACTGACATGATCTGTGAATTGATAATGTGCATGCTGAGATCCTAGGCATTCAATGTGTGGGTAATACCAGCTGGACACAAATCATTAACATTTTCAGATGAAAGGTGGTAGATTTTTTTGCACAATTTCCATACACATTGGCTATCAACCCACTGGTATAACACAAGGTGTTACTGAGAGTTTAACAAATAGAGGATACCTACCTTGTACAGATTGCTCCCGCCGGGGGCCGGATTGCAATTCCCTGCTCTCCTTGTTGATGGGGGAGGCAGCTGCCGTGTGGTCACATTAAACATTAAAGGACTTTTCACTCTTACATGCCTGTCAAGTTTATCAGGCTACACTGGGCACCATACCCTATATGAAAGCAACAGGGCTCTTGCATTCCTGAGAGTATGCCGTCTGGCAATAAGCAGTTTGTTTACTACCAGAACACATTAATGTCAAAAGGTGAGGTAGTTATTTAAACATTTACCATAGTATCAAATCAAGCCATAAGACCCATGGGAGGGTAAATTCTCGAAAGTGGTGCAATGGCTGCTGGTGTATGTGTGTATATATATATATATATATATGGATGCTGGATGGCCAGAGCGATGCAGAGTGCCTGCTCGAACGCTTTCGGGCCCTTTGTTCTCAAAATATATATATATATATATATATATATATTTATTTATAATAAAACTTATCTCAACTACTTGGCGATGTCCTTGCTCCGGACCTCTCCTTTGAACACAGGAACCGGAAGCAGCAACTCCCTCGGCCAATCCTAAATCTGCTCTCACCAGCATGAGAGCAGCCCTAGAATTCGTGGGAGCAGCCTCATCGATCTTGAGGCTTTGTCTTTCTCTAAACCAGCTTTGTTCGCCCTAAGTTGGCAGGGTATGCCCAGACCTGGGTTCCTAGCTCACTTTGCCACTGGATTCAAGCTAGCCTGTCTGATGAGGGCTGTTAGGCTGAAACCGGTCCCAGGATGCTTGTTTCCGGTCCAGGGAAGACATGGCTTGGCAATTCGGGCTGTACTGTTCCCATGAGGCACAGGGTCAAGACTGATTTGCATATAGCTGTGTCTGAACTGGGGTGGCGAAGTGAGCTAAAGAACGATGATGGATTCAACCCAGATCTGTGACTGGGAATGAGTGTCTGAAAAGTGTCAGCGCTCCGTCCAACATCTTGTGTTTGCTTTGTTTGCCTTGAGTTGGCAGGGTATGCCCAAACGTGGGTCCCTTGCTCACTTTGCTGCTGGATTCAAGCTAGTCTGGCTGATGAAGGCTGTTAGCCCGAAACCTGTCCCAGGATGCTGGTTTCTGGTCGAGGGAAGACTTGGCTTTGCAATCCGGACTGGACTGTTCCCATGAGACACAGGGTCAAGACTGATTTGCATATAGCTGTGTCTGAACTGGGGTGGTGAAGTGAGCTAAAGAACGATGATGGATTCAACCCAGATCTGTGACTGGGGGTGAGTGTCTGAAAAGTTTCAGCGCTCCGTCCATCATCTCCTTGTGTTCACCCAACTCATGAATCTGCACCACAAATCCCAACAGACAAGTAATGTTTCTACTTATTATTTCTCAACTAACTAGGGATCTTGGACTACTCCAAGTCTGATAAGAACTATAACTGCTCAATAGTAAGCGCTTGGACACACCTAATCTATTAGATTTTACCAAAATATCAGACACATAATTTCAGCACAGTGATGAAACTTAATAAAGACAATTGCGATACTGTGATCACACTTGCACCACTACAACCACTTTCAGAACTGCACACTCCTTCAGTCTTTAAGTTCAGACTTTGGACTTAAAGGATATGGGGAATTCTAAACTTGGGCAAATTATTTCAGCTCCTTTCTCTCCTAGGACATCAACCATCCTCTCGCTATCACTTGACGGAGCTTAATTTTCTATATCTTAACCCTTGGGCATAAGCATTAAATAACCTCGCCATTGGTCATATGGACCTTTGTTTGTTGACAAGGAGAAGTGAATAGGAACGATCACCTACATTCAAACACATAGGCAGTAAAATCGCTTAAGTTTTTTTGTAATATCAATGAAGAGAATTTGGTTGAGTTAAAGGGTTCTATTTTTCAATTCTTTAGTTTAATTATTTATTCAATAAGCGTTAGTCTTTTGAATATCAGCATTAAAAATGAATGTAATCCAATATTCGATATTTCAGTGTAGGAAAGAATTGAACGTTTGTAAGTATAACAGACAATATGATACTAATAAAACAAGCGTGTTCCATAAAGGAATTTCCCTAATCTAAGTAAATCAGGTAGGAATAGATACCCAATAAAGTTTTCTTAGGAGAGAATAAATGCATAAGCATAAAGCTTTTGCAAGTCAAATAACAGGCTCGATCTATAAATCAGCAGACTTTTAACAAAGCAAGGAAAAAATATATAAACTAAGCAATCTTCCATGAAGAGAAATATAATCTAAAGAAACTCAAAGATGAGTCTTTAGCAAATGCCAGTGAGAGAAGCCCCCTTCTACTCTAGGAACACACGCTAACAAAAACACACAATATTTTAGATGGTAACATGTTTCTCTTTCTTCATTCACAACATCCAATAGGATTTTAATAAACCCTTGGGATAGGGAAACTCCCCCATTTCCCAACTTTGCACAGTGGGCCATAGACACAAGTCCTTGAAAAAAATACTTTGTGGTTCAGGTAGTTCTTACTATGAATCATTCTTGTTGTTGTCTCCTCTCCTCCCAGTGAGAACATCACTATCAGTTATCTAATACAACACAAATGCCTATTCACTAAACAACAGGGGGTTTCTGGAAAGTTACAGCATCTGCGATAAAAGGGGGGAAAAAATCTCGCACTAAGCAACAGCTCTACATGGAAAACAGCCCTTTCAATTCTAGTGTATTCTTTTTTAGGTCTCGCTGAGCCCCAGCGCTTGCGCTGGCTCGAAGAGACATTTTGTATGTGGGCTCCAAAAAGTGCTACCAGGCCAGCCTAGAGGTACAGTGCATGTGCGCGGGCGCGCGCGCCGCGCTTACTTTCACTTTTGCGACCGCACGGCCGCTTTGATCGCGATCACGGCCAACGCTTGTTTTTCATTACTACAAGCTTCCTGCGTCCCGCGGCCAATGCTTGTTTGGACTTGGACTGCCGAATTCCAGACTTAAGCTCATGTGCGCAGAGGTGCCAACATGTCGGAAGAAAATCGCTCTAGAAACTCGTCCCAGCGATCCGGTTACATTCTCTGCAGACCCGCAGGGCTGTGCCAAGCGATCTCTGTGCCCTCCTCACCGCCTCGCTCTGCCCAGCATTGACTTGTAATGTATTCTGGTAAGACTCCCCGGGCCCTTTTAGAAGCATTGTGCGCGTTCAGTTGTGTCTCGCGCCGACTTGTGTGGATTTAATCCTGCGTTTTCGAGAGAGCGCTGTGTGAATCGGATTTCCGCTCTCTACTAAATTGCTGACCTTAAAGACCTGGGTTTGAACCCGAGGTTAGGCACTTGGCAACGATAATGACAGACTTTAAACATCACTTTATATCCTTGTGTTTCAAAATGTAAATAATGCCTATCGTTATGAATCATCTATAAAGTGAAACGCCCCAATGACACAATTGCACATTTTCTTATCCTAATTTCTGCAACTCTTTCTGAAATATACCCCACACTCCAAACTTGTTTATGAACAGCACTTCAAGTCAGAAGTGCCCCATCTATAGTGGAAATGCCATTTGTAAAGTGCACGGATGGTATCCTTACAGCCAGGTCTGCAGATCTAGCCAGTACCCACCAATAACAAAATAATCCCCGATGCAACACAATCGGGTCCTTCGATTCAAGAACATTATTCTGACGTGTAATCCTAAAAAGGCCCCCAGATGGATTCTCTTTTATATATATCGCGAGCTTTGAAGTATTAACATTACGTCTCATGCTCTCCAGGTTGTAGTACGCAATGTATAGTGCAGTTGCATTTGCAAATCATCATTGTACATCTACTATGTAATAAGATTTATATTTGTTACATTATTTTTTAAATGGTCAGTTTTTCATCTGTAATGCCTTGTGGTTATCTGCTAATGGAATTTATGGCCTTTCCAGGTGCTGCCGCCCTGGATTAAACTAGTATCCTGTTACTAATTGATTTCCGCCCGGATTTTCTTTGAAATGCTTGTTGTAATTGAAAGCAGTCCCCAAAGAACCTTTTTCGTCACTGTTTTTGTCCTAGTTTATTAAATAATAATACACAGCAGAGCCGTGTGCCATGTTTTACAACAGCAGTAATGAAAATGTTGTCCTGAGCACAAAAAACAACTTGAAGAATGCCTGAAACTTCCCTCTCGCAGTTGTTTCAACACAAGGTACTCGCGGTATGCTATATGGCAGTTGTGCAATACGCCGCGCTCTCCATACAGGGGCTTAATTTCACCCGGTGTTTCACGGTATGCACCAAAACATATTAAAACATAAAAAAATATGGCTAATATGTATGATATGCTATAGGGCATTTATGCAGCGCGCCACTCTCTCCATACAGGGGGCTTAATAGCTGCATTCCAGGTGTGATTTTAAGCACCGGCTTCTTGCTGCGCAGCGTTTTGCCTGCTTTTAAGAGATGATGCATTATATTGGCCAGGGTGATGTAGTAAGCGCTATATAAAACGCAACGTCATGGTGTTATATAACATTATGTAAGTCAGTCGTCACTGTCCCATTCATTCCCACCCAATGGCTTAGTAACCAGGACGCAGCGTGTGATGTTAACCACCGGCTTCTTGCTGCGCAGTGTTTCTGGTGCAAATAGTCCTTTTTGAATTGTTTACATTTAAATGTTTGAAAGCGCTGCACAGGTTTCAACCCTATGAGTTATATGGGGTGCTGGAAACTCCCGGGAGACTCAGTGAGTGCTGTGGATGAGTCGCACAGTCAGTCCTCGGCTAGTGTTTTTGTTGCAAGAGACAATACCTGTGCCGTCCATTAGGGTGCAACAATGAGACGGGAAGCATCTCTACTCTTTTCTGCAAGGAGAGAACTCCTTCAGTAGGAGGGAAGTTATAGTACATCTCAGCAAACCTACAGTGGATGCTTTCAGCCGGAGAGTAGAGCAGACCTGCAATACTCACTGAAAGAGTAACTGCACTTCTGAGCAGAGCTGCAATACTGTCAGTGGGACAGTAACTGGACCCCTCAGCAGACCTACAATACGCTCAGTGGGAGAGTACCTGCACTTCACAGCAAACGTGCAATTCTCTCAGTGGGTGGGTAACGGCACTTATAAACAGACCTGCAAAGTTTTCAGTGGGAGGGTACTGGCACTTCTCAGCAGCCCTACCATGCTTTCTGTTGGAGTGTAACTGCACTTCTCAGCAGACCTGCAATGCTTCCAGCACAAAAGCACTTCTCAGCAGATCTTCGGTGCTTTCAGTGGGAGGACGCCTTCATTTCTCGGAAGAGACACTCATTTCACCAGGGAGCACTGCTTGGCAAAGGCAATAGGTCTGGATTTAATGTGCTACCGCAAATACAGGCATGCACCACCGTGCCCCAGGGGTGTAACACAGGCCCCCGCATCCCCCGTGGTGCGGGGGGGGGCCTGAGCTGAAAGGGGCCCCCTCAGCACAGTACTAAGGCCTTAGAGCTCCGGGTTAAATCCAGAGCGGGGCCCCTCTGTGTACCTTGCAGGGGGGCCACCTCTGCTTTTGTTACATCACTGCTGTGCCCAGATGACTCTTGTTGTGTCTCTGAGTAACCTGTCTCTTCCTGTGCATCCCATCTGTGCCTTTTAAAAAACAAGCATTTGCAATGCAATAGTTCCGCATTTGCGAGAGTTTAAGCTATTGGCATTGTAAATGACAATGCCTTTTATTTATGTTTTAAAAACCAACACGTAAATAAAAGGCATTGTCATTTACAATGCCAATAGCTCAAACTCTCACAATTGCGAGACCTATTGCATTGCAAATGCTTGTTAATGAATATGGCACCGTCCATTAAACCAACTTAGATCAGCACATTATTATTTCTTATATATGTTCATTTTGTATAAGTATAATTTCGTACCACAAATTGCATTCAAGTATACTTGTTATGCAACATAGAATGTTGTACTTTTTGTTTAAATACGCTTATTTTGTGCTATTAAGAAATACGTGGGGTAAGTTTCATCAGTTATCCGTGCTTTTTCTCAGGCGTATTATATATACTTTAGGATCTTGAGGACCCAAAGAATGTAAAAGCATTTTCTTTTTTCTTTCTTGAGATAAGTCATCATCCTCAATGGTGTCTATATAATTACAAAAATACTAATTCCACTCGTGCCATTCAAAAGGAGTATCTCCGTGGGTTGCTAAAAATGGTTATGTTGGTGTCAAGCAATACGTTTGTGAAGCACACACTGCGGATGAAAAGAACAAACAAGGCACAAACTAAAGATGTACAGTAGTTTGTCCTAAGTATGAAAGTCCATTGAAGAATGCTGAAGAACTGTTGGATATAGAGAAAAAAAGCTGTATTGTCACTGGTGAAAATCCATGCCGAAAGAATAATTTTGCCATCAATAGCTACTCCCTCGCAAACACTTGCCCCAATTCAAACTTGCAGCAGATCATATTCATGTGACTTTGTTATGCTGATTCCCACTAGTACACCAGAAACTATGCCGGAGTATGGTGGTAAAGTCACACAGACTCCCACAAATCACTGCTGGCCAACAGGCACAACAGGTATGGAGCCCAATACCTGAAGGCAACGAACACCCACACCACCACCTGGAGCCACCTCATGCACAGACTCATAGTGGACACCTCTAGGTGCTTGCTCTCCCTAACAGATTGATGTCATCGCGTGCAGAAACTCCTTTCATGCGATAGTGCTAAATATGTGCTCAAGGCCTCCTGCTGGTGCTGGGCAAGCTCGTGCTAGTCCTGTTGGTAACATTAATGTGCCAGGCAGTCTCACCTCATGAAGTTCCCAACAAAACAATGATAGTAGAGGTAAAATACTTCAAGGCAGCTCGTCGCTAAATTGTTGTGTTTGATGCAAACCACAACGCGATTACTTTGAAGAAAGTTTATTCTTATCTTAAAGCCCGCCAACAGCGACCGCACAGGCAGAGCATCAGTTCCAACTACCTGGCTTCTAACAATCACAAGCTCCTTACCATTCCCAATGACCTGAACACATTCTACAATCCAACACATTACAATGCAGTTTAAAGGTAAACACAACACATAAACACAACACCACCGCCTTTTACTTATGCCAGAACAAAATTCTGGAAATAAATTGAAAATAATATCTACAGTGAATTTTAAAGAAAAACACAACACTACCCATTTCCTTTAAGTGACATATAAAAGCCAGAAATTCCATGAGCAGCAACAGGAGCATAAATTCCATATCGGTTCATGTGGTGCTCAGAAGAAAAGGGGCCCTGTTTGTTACCTTTTGGCCACACCTTTACTGTGTTTTTGAAGAAAGCGTCCGTTCATATTCATGTAGTGTTTTTTCATGCAATTTTTTACCATGATTTCTGTCGGTGTTGACATGGACCCTTTGTTGTCTTTAAGTTGTCTTACATTTTCTGTAACTAATAACTTGCGTTGCATTTTTATGGTGCTTTGTTTTGAAAAAAGAAAGCTAAATGTGCTAATATTACTGGTAGGTTTAACTTATTATATATGTATATATATATATATATAGATAATAAGGATGTATGCTATTATCATATTGTCACATCCATCAATATAACATCTGTCTGGCCATATGGTCTTTTTCTAATATTATTTATATATTTTTTCATTTGCAAACTATATTTTTTTAAATGTACTTAATATCCTTAAAGTTTTTGTTTTTCTCTAATTCAGATATTAAACCAGAAAATCTCTTGATCAGCCACAATGACATCCTAAAACTGTGCGACTTTGGTAAGTTGAATTAGTTTCGACATAATTCATTTACTTTCTTGATAAAAGTGTTATGAAATAATGCTTCCTGGCAGAGATGAAATGATTATAGGATCTTGGCACAGTGAATAGAGTTATCTCACTTTCACCAACGCATCATCTCTCCTACCTCCTTGGCTGCTTAGGTCTTGCTTTATCTGAGTGACTTATCTTTTAATGAAGTATAGACAACATGTCCTTATTGGGGTATATTATTTGTATTTCATTTGGATTAAGGTATGCAGTGCATCCGTATGGCCTCTTCCAACTATAGGGATAAGATCCCCTGCAGACCCTAGAGTGGCAATTTCAGTATTCAGATAATAAAACATCTGCACCACACTTGCTGGCCCCTGGTATGTATTTTTCCTCCGCAGGATTGGGATCCGGAGTCCTTGAGCAGGAACGGGAAGGACTTTCTTCCTGCTCGTGGAACGTGAATCCAAACTATCCTGGAGCTGCTCTCATACTGTTTTAAGCATGAAAGCAGCTCCATATTGGTGGGAGCAGGCTAACTCCGTGCTCATCTTGATGCTGGGCGCCTGTGCCAGCAATCCCCAGGCTGTTTCACAGCCCTTGGTTTGCTGGGTCTACTGTGCGCATATCGGATAGGACAGCTGTAAACAGCCGGCCAATCCGATATGCGCACTGTAGACCAGTGCAATCATTCTGCATTTGCAGGATTCAGCCCTGTCCCCACCCTCCCGCAATACACAGCGCGAGCAGTATCTAAATAAAATGACTCTGATTTTATGTTATTTGTGTTTTTCTGATGAGCTTGCAGCAGGTGGGTTGGCTGGGTGGCGCTCCTTTGGAGGAGTTGCCCCAGCCCTTTCGTGAATAGCTGTGAGGTGGTGGTTTAGATATTACTGTGTCGCCTCCAGCCCACCATTGCTACATGCTCTCTCTTTTTGACTTTCATTTTCAAGCTAAAAAATGCTGACCTCTTTTTGTTGGATAAAAATAGATCTAATCATCCAATTAGGTGACATGTTCGGAGGTCATCTGTGACTGGATCTGTAATGAGATCACACTTTTTTGCCTAGTTAGCAGAATAGTTCATTTATTTACAGACGTTTCCATCATTTTAGTTGCACCGGTTTCTATTTCAACACATCCGAAGAAGCGATTTATGTTAATATTTTTCATGCATATGCTCCAACAGTTGCTTAACTTTGATAACAATATTCCAAGTCAACATATAATCGTTTGCAGATTTTTTATCATATTCTTCACTTTATTGGTTATCCTCCAGGCTTCATGCAGTCCAAAAACGCCTTTTCCCAGCTGTTTCTTTCTTGTGCTGCCACTTGGCTCCATGCGGCTTAAGCTGCGGATCTGCTCCAGACATGAGGACACCGGAGTTTATTAGCTGCTGGAAGGGCAAGAATTAAATGGGTTTAGGGCTTCTGACTCACACTACTGAACACAACCTTTCCTAAGACCGCATAGATCAGTTTGGTTGCAGCATTCCCGCAGCCAGCATTTCACTTGCAGCTTCATCAGAAACGCAAAAGGACTCCGGTGGTCATCACTCAATCTCCATATTTGCAGCTCCAATGTTGGTTGATTGAGGTGGAGGACCTGACCATCCTGCTGCGAGAGCAGAGCAGGCCAGCTTTCTACCGGAGAAGAAGAGGCAGCTGCATGCAGAGTGCCAACAGTTTGACCTACCTGATCCTCTGCGCCCAATCTTGGGCGGTCGGTTTCAGCGGTGCTCTGTCCTCCCACTCTTCCTTTTTACTTAAAACAAAGGACACTTCCTAGTCTGGGCAGTGGCAACGAGGTCATGAAATTGAAGACCCTAAGTGGAAAAGATTACCTGTGTCACTACAGGGTGCAACTACAGATCATTGTCCTCCAGCAAGAGACAATTCAGAGCATATGCTCTCATATTGAGCCACTACTGGAAAGAGTCTCTGTTGTGCCCACTGCGTAAGCTAATCCTCTCCCAACATAAAGTCCACTTTCCCGTACCACCTTTTTGTAAATATGGTGTACGTAGTGGAGTTGATTGACAAAATCTGAATTTGGTTTCCTGAGATGGAAGAGAGAAATGCTTTCATTGCAAGATGAGGTGAGTATAGTTCAAGCTCATCTAAGTGCAGACCCTGCTCCATCTCAGACCAGAAGCCATACATTGTCATTTCTCTCTAGTGTGAGCGCCTCACTCTGTCATTAAAGCCACTGACTGGTTCATTTCCTTGGCTTTTCACATGCTAATTTGTTTCAGGTGTAGTAATGACATAGATTAAAAGCAAGAGACTACAATATCCAGAATGCATTAAATTGTCACACAAAAACCAAATATTTTGTAATCAAAAGAGGGGGGGAGCTAGAAGAAGCTGTCATCCATTCTGCTTCCTATCATATACTCATAATGAAAGGGAATGGATCACTTGTAACTGAAAAAAGGGGTTCTGAAACGTTCTATCCGTCAGTACCTTAAGTAGGTGTTTTGAGAACCCTCAATCACGAATTATTGGTGGTATGGCGGTTTATCTTGATTCTCCGCCTTGTTTATACGTGTCAGCATTTTCACTGGGTCTCTTTTTTGTATAATGCTTCCTCCACCTGGAGGGAACCACTGATTTTTCAGTAGTGATCAGGAATGGTCGTGCAAAGGTGTTATTGTGACGTTAAAAATGTCTTTCTCACACTGCCCCAAAATTGATATTTATTCTGTCCGGTGTGTGAGGAGACTTCTAAAAAAGTGAGAAAAGTCGTGCAGTAGGTTAAATTATGTAGCAATTGCACTTGTTAGTGTCCAGATCAAAAAAGGTCGACATGTTTCTGCCCTTCCAGTGCTGACACGTATAAACAAGGCGGAGAATCAAGATAAACCGCCATACCACCAATAATACGTGATTGAGGGTTCTCAAACACCTACTTAAGGTACTGACGTATAGAACGTTTCAGAACCCCTTTTTTTCAGTTACAAGTGATCCATTCCCTTTGATTATGAGTACACAAAAACCAAGGACAGAAAATAGTGTCCATACTGGCAGATGGGCACCGCAGGCCAACAGGGAGTTTTCCATGACCATGGTAGCCTGAGCCTGTGGTGGGCTGAAAAGACAACCAACAAAAATATTGGACGGGAAGGACCCAGCATTTACAACTCGGCTAGACCCACACTGTGCCTTTACAAGGCGGTCCAAACCATGAGTGTGTCTTTACAACGCATTCCTGTACCTTACACTTTCCCTACTGTTGGGCAGACTGGAGTTGGAATATTAAATTATACTATTCCAAAGTCTAGCACTTTCCCCAAGGCAAGTCATTGTAACGACTTTACTGGTAAGGAAATGCATTGTAAAGACGCATTCGTGGTTCGGGGTGCGCAGTAAAGGCATGCAAAGTAAATGCATGCATGGTTCGAACATACAACTGGTCCATCCATCAATGCAGATTCAGAACAGAACAGAATGAGGTATTGCCACCTGAGACATGAGACTCTTCTGATGCTAAAGCCACTGTGTCCTCAGGCACCTCTGAATGGCCATAATCTAACACCTATCATGTGGCACCAAAAGGATGCACAGGTCTTTTGTTTTAATTTATTTTATTGGCTTTGCATTTTAGATAATTGGTTACAACTGTGCATACTAACATTCAACCTTTTTCAACCAGACATTATTTTGCTCTTCAATCCTGAGTATGTGTCAAACTCTGATAGTTTGCGTGTCGTAGTGGCATTATACTAATTATATTGTGATCTGCGTGTGTCTTACCCTGAATGCTGTTGTTTGTCCTCATTTTACTAATAGATGCTCATATATGTGTGTTATGTTTTTTCTAATTTAGCACTGCAATTTGGCTGCTCTACTTTACGCCAGTATTGTACTGCATACATCTTGATCCTTCCATTGGTGAGGTTTAGGTTCGGCTGTCTGTGCGTGCCTCCTATTTACCTACTCACGAGGGAGAGTGGGACCGAGGTCAGTGTGGTTATCTGGGGTGCAGTCTCATCTGTTACGCTACCCTCATGCCTTGTTCTTATCCATCAGGGCAGTGTAGCATCGTCCTTTTGGGATATTTTCAGAGGCAATTCAGCACATTCTATTATTTGTGTGCTGGGGAGCTTGCATGTGTTATTTCTGGATAGTGCTGCCCTTTCTTCATTTGCCCATCTTTCTAGCAACAAGATGCAGGGGTCTGAGTGAGATACTACAGAATCAGATCCCAAATTATCCACGGCCCTCTATGGAGAAAGAAAGGCCTTCAGGTGGCTCATGCCCAGTACATTCCTATGAAGGCTAGCCTGTGTGTATGCGAAAGGTTAGACTTTTGGGCGCTGATGATTAAGTACGATTCATCGAAGGGAGTCATCATCTGATGCAGCTGTTTCTTGACCAGCGCTGGAAACACAACTTCAATTAGCCAGTTATCCATTAATGGAAATACAACTCTCTTGATTTATGCAGTAAAACCACCCTAACTGCCATCACTCTTATAAAGACGCATAGAGCTGTTGTGGGTCAGAAAGGTAGAATCATAAATTGATGGTGCTTGGGACCCATACTGTGAACTATAGGTACCATTAGTGGTTGGGAAAGGATTGTAGGATGAAAATAGACATCCTGGAAAACCAGAGGCGGAAACGAATCTCCTGCATTCAGGGTTCAGGGACAGCATCTTGAACATGTCCTACCAAATGAATATGTCCAGTGTGTGTAAATCCAGGATGGGTCTCAGCCCTCCATCCTTCTTGGGGAAGAAGAAAAGGGAATAGAATTCTGTACCCCTTGCTTCCATCTGTATAGCCTCTGTGTTCAACAGGGCAAGGATATCACCTCCAAAAATGGATGCCTTACTGGAGAGCTCATTCTGAAGGATGGTCCAAGGGAGGGACAGGAAGGGTACAGTTGTACATGCTGGATGACCAAGCAGCTATCATCTTCCAGTTGATAAAAATGTTACATAGAAGTGCGTGCTGTAAAGGGAAGGTGTCAAAGAGGATTTGAGGCAGCAGAGCTGGTGGAGGATGGTGAAGACAGGATCTGAAGTTGTTACTGATGACATAAAAACAGTGTCCACTGATTCCAGGCCACACTTCAAGAACTCTTTGGATGTGTCAAACCCGTCATTAACAGGATCCCTGAATGATTTTTATGTGGTCTGTTGAATGTAAGTTTTGTCAACTCCATCAAGGGATGAACATGTCTGGTATTAGTACTGTCGAGGTGAGAAGCTACGAGTGGGTCATAATTACCCTCCCCTCCTAAGACAATGCTAATATGTAACAAATTAAACTCTTGGATCCACATATATGGTTTGTGCCTAGCGCCTTTACACGTAAATGTATTTGGTGTATGAGTTATGCTTTGCATGGGTGTTGAGCAAGTTAAGGATTGCAAAGCTGACCATAACTGGTAATTTTCAGTGTTTTTTAAAATTTGAATTTGTAACCATTTCCTTCGGCCACGGACAGCAGGGCTTGTCCTCAGGAACAGGCCTTCTGCCAAGCTGTTCTCCCGCAATAAGGGTTGACACCTTTGATTTTTATAAATTATACTTTTACATTATTTATACTTTATTCTTTTTATTCTTGTTGCTCCCCCACCTTCCCTGCAGGGTGTGCAAACCTGCTCCTGGATCCAGAAACCCAAAAAGGGGGAATGGCAAGGGTCCAAGAGATCTCATTTGGGGTCTTGAACCCCAGAGAAGGATTTGGGAAAATCTGAGCCTTGCACTGAGTCCATGAATCCTTCTTACCTGGCAGAATGGGATGTTAAAAATGTATATTTTCCATTTAAGTCCCATAGGAAACTGTAATTTATTATGCAGGAAACAAACGCTGAATGAAATTACACCAAAGATGGCATGAAACTAGACCATTTCAGAGGAGGGCCTTTATTTGTTTTTTTGTAAATCCATTTAGTAATTTTTGAGAAATATATTTTACAAAAAGGTCTTGGACAGCCTTCATAGAGTTATTGTTAGTGCTATTTGGACATTAATTCACAAATCCTTCGCATATTGAGATCCCCTATTCCTCCAAGGGTAATACATTTGAGAAATAAACTAATCTCACTGGAAGAGTGAGCCTTTTTCTCTCCCTCCAATTAGGGTTTCAAGGATTCCTAGCATGTTCAGGGATCTGGGTGATCTCTTTGACTGGCAACAACTGGGAATTCTTGTTGTGAAGGTCAATTTTTGTCGTGAAGGTAATTACTGGATTCCACACACCAAAACCTTTGTCAAGTGACAAAAGGGGCACAGGGACACAATTTGTCTTGTGGGATTTACATATCCAATTTATAGCTCTAAACTCACAAGTAGCTTTTTTGCAAAACCTGAAAAAAATTCACAATGAAGCTATGTATGAAAAATGCTATGCCCAGTGAGAACAGTAGGCCCAGAGCTGTGAACAGTGGGTTCACTGACACAAGTGCTACTGCAGTACCTGAGGGTTCAGGTCAGGCTCCCAGAGCACAGTCAAAGTTGTTGGGGTATTCAATGAGATTTTGACTAATGTGGTAATTTTGCCTAGTGATTGTAGGTTCGACCAATGGTAAGATGATTAACACTGAGTTAGTAATGTTCTCTTGGGGGCTTTCGAAGTTAAGAGTGTAGAAGGAGTTGCATTTTACTGATTTTTCAGATACTTTAATCTACCGTTACCAGAGTATGATTAAAGAAAAGATTAACATAATATTAGCAGACCACCCTACAGTAACAGCTGCCAACCAGCACCTGTCAATTATCAGTACAAAACAGATTACATTATTGCATTACACTCTCTAACTCTAATCACACATGCTAGCCCCGTAACATATCAACATGTAAAAATGCCTTACCTCCAAAATATGTTCTTCCACAGCCAATTACAATAAAACAGTCGGATCAGGCAGCTCTTCTTGACGGTTTGTACTTTTTTTCAGTGAGGATGAGCCACTACACCATGATGCCATTGAAGTCCATGTTTGTGGACAGGGTGTTGTGCAATACTTGATAGTTGACATTGCTAAAGTCTACTGAGAGGTTGAGCAGGATGTGGAGACAGGGGTTGCTGCTATCCGTGATCTGGAGCATGTCATTGACCATTTGAATACTTACCATCTCAGTGCTACATTGTATCCTAAAACCAGGTTCATAGTTCTGCATTTCATGAAGCTGGGCATCTGCCCTTTTAGATGGTATTAGGGACCATAGATGGAAGATGGGGCAGAAGTTATTCTGTTTACTGAGGTCCAGGTAGGGCTTCCTCAGCAATATCAAAATGTGTTCTAAAATGTGTGCCATTGTCAGGTTATTTAGCAACATTTCTTGGATGATGGGGTCACATTTCCATGTAGCAGAGTGGTCTTATGGTCTGGCTGGTGATGAGCCTGACTGAAGATGTTATAGTGATATCTTGATAGGGCAAGCCTTCGCCCAGCCGAGTAAATTTTCAAGGTGATCAAGGGGCAGTGTTCAACTTGGATACATTAGGGCCTGGTCGGGAGGGGGTGCTGTATAGTGTCTTCATGTCATTGGTGTGTTGCCTGATTTTGTACATTTTCTTGATGAATACATTGTATATGGCTGTGAATGTTCTGTTGAAATTTCCAGAAGTATGTCAGGAGAGGATTTGATGAGGTGCCTAAAGGCCTTGAAGAGGTCCCTGCTTCGATTGGAGGATTCGCTAATGGTAGAGATGTAGAGATGTAAAATGTGTATACTATAATTATACAATTAAAATTATTTTCAAAGATTGAATAATGTACACTGGATATTAAAGGAAGAGAAAAACACATTGCAAAGTAGTGTAACAGAAAGCCAAAACTCAAAAAGTAATAGGCGGAATTAAAACTTGAGTATAAATCAATATGTCAAAATGAAACAAGTCTTGGTTAGCAACTAAGTGGTGTAATTCACTTGGGCAAGAAGGGAATAGAATTCTGTACCCATTTCATCCATCTCTATAACCTTTTTGTTCAGCAGGGCAAGAAATTCGCCTCCAAAATTGAGGCTTTGTGGAGAGCTCATACTGGTGAAAAGAGGATGACCCCCAGGGAGAGAAGAATGAGACAGTAAGGGTACGGCATGCTGCATGACCATGCAGTCCGTCATGCTCATCTTCCAGTTCATACAAAAGTAGGACATAGAAGTGAATGATGTAATGAGAAGGGGTCAGGGAGGTTTTGAGTCCGCAGAGCCGGTGGCAGATGGTAGAAAGTGGATTTGCTGCTGTTACCGATGACAGAACAACAGTGTCCAAGGATTTCAGACCGCACTTCAAGATCTCTTTAGATGGGTGAACCCCATCACTGTTCAGATCCCTAATTTTTCTTTATTGTGGTAAAGAGTTGACCATATTGGTCTAGAAGGTAGAGTGGGTCATAATTACCCTCCCCTCCTGAAACAATTTTAATCAGTAGTATATTACACTCTCAGATCTACTTGTATGGTTTGTGCTTGGCACTTTTTCACATGAATGTATCTAGTTTGTGAGTTATGGTTTGCATGGGTGTTGAGCAAGTTGAGAATTGCAGAGTTAACCACATATCCTATGTGTGGTAATGGGATGTCATGTTCAAAGCTCATTATTACTTTTTTTTATTAACTACATTTAATAAATCACAGACACCTACAAACACAAGATTAACACTCTTATCACAATCATAGAAAGGAAAACTACACAAAGAACAGCAGTACCTTCTGATAGCGTTTTGTGCTTGATGCAATATTAATTTCTCTATATTTAGTGGAAGAATATTGAGTCAATGTTTCACAATGACAGTTTTAGCAAAGACAAGAATTTTAAGGATGCATCTTTGCAGTACTTTGTGTGGACGTCGATAAAACATATGGTAGAGTCACATATTTGGGCATTGTTCATTCCCATGGGATCCTGTTTCTAGTGTTTTATTCACAGTAAATGGAGTTTAGTGTATTTTTAATATATTATATTATTTTTTCATAACTAGTGATAGGTTGACTTTATATTATTTGCATATGTTCCTATGTACAGTATTTCATTTACACATCTGAGCCAGATGATACAGCAGGGTGATGCTTGTGATGCAATTTTGAAAAACACCTGGAGGAGCAGAAAGGAGAGAGGAGAAAAAAAGAAAAACAGAACAAACGTTGCTGTAAGCTACCATAATTCAAGGAATAGACAGACCAAAATAAGAGGTGCGGGTTCTATAATAAACACATATTTTTCTTGGTCCACTGTTAAATAAAAGACAAACATCCATTCTGTACATGGATATTCAAAATGTCCTCCAAAAGGAGAGAGAGGAACACATTGAAGGTAACAGCCAGTGAGGATGGAGAGCAGGACACTAACGGGACCACCACTAGGAAACAAGGGAGCTTGAGACTATTGAGATGCATCTACAACAGCATAAAAAGGCAGTGACATTTTCACATCAGTATAATTTTAACTACTTGTCACAAACAACCTTTAACCATGTGTGATCTAAGGGGGGATAATTGGTGTTCTTTGGGATTCGGGACAAGAATAAATCCCAAGCAACTCCACAGGATGCCTTACCCCCCGTACTCGCTATGTCTGTTGGCCCTCTGGTTTCTACTCCAGTCCACTTCAACAATTCTGGTCTCCACCTATCCAACATTGCAGCACGCCTGCTTTTCCATGCATGATGATTTGTCTTTTAGCCAACAGTAGGGTTTGGTCTACAAACTTAGTGGCCTCCCTGTTTTGCTTAGATCGTGACATCAGCCCAAGTAGGCAGGCCTTGGCGATGTTTGGGATATGCAACTCGGTTTATTTGACCCGTCTGTTGCTGGACACTGGGCCAATAGTCAGCAGTGCTTATCAGTGTTCACACAGCCTTCCTAAAACATATAGCCACCTGCAGTACCTGGTTGGACTATTAACCTACCTTGGAGCATTCAATTAATTTATGCCTTGCATTGTTAAAAACTTCAAGTCTCATTCTTTCAGCTTGCCCTCACTACTTTTCTGCACTTTTTTCTTGTATATGTGTGTAAGTGATGCATCTACCGAGTAAATAGACATACCTGCCAAGTGGACCAATGTCCACCATGGCTTTCTATGTAATATTTTCCTTTCTTGTACTTTGCCGTTTTGTATTCAGCATTGCAAGTATTAACTTAAAAACCCTGGCATGCAAAATGCAGTTGACTAGAAAGCCAGGTCTGGCTGAAGGACCTGTTTGACAGCTGTGAGCATTAGACTAATGGCTTTTTTTGTAGGTTGAATTGGTTCCGTCTTGCTTTCGCCACTCTCCAAACAATGTAGCAACACAGTATCTATAACCTTTCCATTATGCATTGGATGCCTAAAACATGAAACGTTTAGTATATGCCCTAATTTGCAGCGATGCACCCCCCAGTGCAGCAAAAGTGAAAAATAAGATCGTAATGAAATGAATTACCATTTTATTTTTCACTGCTCACAGCCCGAGCAGTGTTCAAGGGCGGGGCCATTTCTGCTGACTGGCAGCAGAGAAGAAGTGGTGCTCACTCCAGTTTAAAGAGCACATGCCACTTTGGCCGGCTATCTTAGTACGTCCAGCCTGACATGCACACTTGAAACCTCTCCACTTACCTGTCTTAAACAGCTGGGTGGTGAGCAGGCACAGGCCCCCAGTGCCTGCTAAAGCGTTGAGGCAGCCCGCAGCAGCCAATCCTGGTGCTGCTTTCATGCTGCTTATCTGCAACATGAGAGCAGCCTCCGGATTTGGAGAGGGATGTAGGCTGAGGCTTCAGGAAGATTCGCGCTGACTTCAACCAAGATGAGGAAGCATGGTAAGTATGTTTTTCATTTCATTTCATGCCGGTTTACTATGGAACGCGCTACCGATCGCTCTGCGTAAAGAACCCAACCTGGCTAAATTTCGCAAAGTATTGAAGACCTACCTTTTCCCTCTGTAGGTCCTTCTTGGTGTTCTAGGGTAGTAGCTCAGTGTATTGTTTAGCGCTGGGACGCTCAAGGGCAGCCATGCGCTTTAGAAATCTTTTTTCATTTCATTTCATTTAATTTCATTTGAGCTTTATGGCTTTATGATGAAAGCTCTGGAATTAGGGATGAATGCAACACACGTTTCTCACAGTGCCTGTCAGTGGACAGGCACTGTGAGAAACTTGTATTGCATTCAGCTTTAATTCCAGAGCTTTCATCATGGCCCATTATAAAATCTGTTAAGGAGTCGTGGTTGAGAGCTTTGGAATGTGAGGCTAAAGACATTGTGATTTATTATTTAGCTCTCTGCTCCACGACTCTCCACTGTTGAGGGTCAACATCCACCACTGCTAATATACACATAGGATTGTGTGCATGGAGTCTTATGAACCCACTACTTGCCATCCGCAACAGAATTAGGAGTGCAAAAAGTTCAAAAATAATCTAAATACTCTCAGTTATTTACAATGCAAACAATACCTCAAATAGCAGAAACAAGGATAGGAGATAAAAAGGGAAAAAATATATGTTTTAATGTTATTTCTAGGCATCAAAATGCTAGTCAACTAATCTGAGACCTGGCCCAGTGGTCATCTTAGTATATTAAAAGGACCCTCCGTCCCAGTTGTTCCTTTCCATGCACAAAATAATTGGCAGACGGTCTTCTTCAGTTTTGATGGCTGTTCACCAAACTTATAACATTGTTGTCTTTTTCAGAAGCAAACAAACAAATTAGGAGTTTGTTTCAGAAAAGCAAAACACTAATTGACCTACACATACCGGGGGTCTACACCCGGGGTGTGTTGGTCATTAATTGTTTTCTTCTATCCCTCACAACCAGGTTTTCCTGGTACTGAGGGACAGGGAAAAAACACATTACACTGTCCACCCTAAATTGGGTGGGAAGTGTAATGTCCTCCCTCTGATGCCTCTACTCGGTCTGAAGAAGTTTCCCGGAGGCCACATTGACAGAAAAACCCTTGGTCTTCCCTTCTCTAAATGAGACGGGCGGGTATAGAGTTTGTCTGACTGGGTATACTGTTGTGTGGTAAAGGAGAACCCTATCTGCAAATCTCTAAATCAGGTCCTCTCTTTTATTGTAGGGCTGAGTGGTGAATTGTCATCCACTGTCTTATAGTAATGAGGCTTTTAGAGAGGTGAGAAATATCAAGTGTAGTGGAGCTTGTCATATAAAATAAGTAGAAGGAAACCTGTGTTAGCCGCAAAATGCTTCTTAACCTGTGTAGTTTGACTTACACACGTTTATTTTCCTATGGTCTTTGTGAAGTAGTTTGTATTTAGGCTTCAGGAAACATTTAGAATTATATACAGGTTTACAATGGTTATTTGACAAAAAATGTGTTAAAGATCTTGAATTCTTAGAATTATACATTCTGGGCCAGATGCATCCAGCATTTTTTGCCTTTGCAAACGGCCGATTCGCAGAATCTGCCATTTGCGAACACAAAAAAATGCACTTCTGATGCAGCAAACCCTATTTTGCGATTTGGTAACCTGTTACCGAATCGCAAAATGGGTTTGCGATTCGCTATTAGGAAGGGGCGTGTTTTGGGCGCCCCTTCCTAATACTGAATCGCATCGGTATGCATGAATGTTTTGCGACCGAAATGCGGTCGCAAAACATTTGCATTTTACCACCTACTTCAAGTAGGTGGTAACTAATTCGCAAATGGGAAGGGGTCCCTAAGGGACCACTTGACCTTTATGAATGTCTGTAAATGCATTTTCTAAGAGCAGGCAGTGGTCCCTCGGACCACTGCCTGCTCTTAGAAAATGAAAGGAAAAGTTTTCATTTTCTCTTTTGTAAAGCTGCTTTACAAACAAAAGATTGCTTTATTTAAAAGCAATCATGGACATGGTGGTCTGCTGACCCCAGCAGGCCACTGTCCCCGTGATTTTTGCGATTCCTATGGTCCAGAGTGCGACCTACCTCATTATTATTCATGAGGTAGGTAATTTGCGATCCCCTAGGAATCACAGAAAGTGTTAAACACACTTTCGTGCATTCCATTTTGCGATTTTCTAATTGGAAATCACAAGAATTAGCAATTAGGATCTCGCTAAATGGATTGTTGATGCATCTGGCACTCTGTCCATAAAGCACAGATTATTGATCTAATAGGAACGCTGATCTATTTAATCTGTATTATAATAAATTAATATGTGAAAATGTGGTGTGGTTCTCAATGCCATCACAAAGTTCTAATGTGATTTACAAAGCACCATACTTCAAATCTTGCAAGTTGTGACTAGAATTATTTAATACTCCTATAGCACAATAATGCATGCTTACATGTATGCGTCCACCACATATTTGCATATGTTGCAAAATGCTAACTAACATCTAAATATCAGATATCTGCTTTCTGAATTAGCCCAGAATGAATAATATTAAAATGCAGCAGAACTGCTTTGTATGCTGTTCAAGAACAGTTTGTTTAACATTTACATTGAAACACTGGAAATACGTCTTAGCCACCAAGCCATTGCTATCTACCAATGTACTGACAACATCCATCTACTCTTTAAAGTCTTGAAGTTCAAAAACATCTTTAAACTCGTATTCTGGGTAGACCGCAGTCAGCTCAAGATGTTGAGAGTATATCTAAATCTCAGCCCAACAGACTGAATTGATCCTCCTAAATGGAGCAACCACTGAGAGGCTCTTTGAGAACCGGCTCAATGGTATGGACTTAGCTAGCTTCTCCGACTGTTGGACATCCTGTGTAAAATCCATGGGCCTTCCTATCCTTCAAAGATTATATCAAGAAATATGCACAAGCAACTTGGTCACACTTTACATTACTTGACAAAATTAATCCAGCCCGTCCATTCATGAATTTCCAACCAACAGTCCAGACTCTCATCTTGTCACACATCAGCGGTGTAACGCTTTACTGACTGGACTCCCAGAATCCTCTTTGACATCTATTAAAGCAGTTTTTTATGCATCAGCCCACTTAATCAGCAAATAGAAGGTTTGAGTGTATTTTCCTTATGTTCCCTTTACCTTAACACTGGGTTCATCCTTCTGCCATATTCTATATATTTTCATGATCTACAACACAATTAATCTGGAAAACCTGAATATCTGACCCCAAAGCACTGGTACACATGCATGTATGCTCATCTCTTGGCAATTATTTTTTTCAGTAAATGAACCAAGACTCTGGAATAACCTCCCTGTTTAGCTGTGATTTTCGGTGAGAGTGGTGAAATGAATGCAGACATCAAAGCCCACCTCCTCACAATATATTTATTTATGCATTGTCTTCTTAAGCACAATCTCCACCCGGAGAGCTGTGATTTTATGGTAGAAATTTGCAGTGACAATATCTGTTGTTACTATGTACGGTGCCCACTTTATATCTCCAATAAAATGCTAATAATAATAGTAATAAATGTAGTAACGTTAAAGGTACAGATTTCCTTGAATATTTAAATCGTTTTTAGTTGAAAGCTGATTCTTTTTTAAAGCTCATTTATTTATTTAAAAAGTTTTGTATAGCGCGAACAAGACCCCGAGAGGTATCAGAGCGCTTCATGGTAATAGAACAGGAGAACACGGTAAAAGGGAACATTGTAAGGCGGTAACAGAGGATAACATAATAAGGTAATAAAAATGTACAAGAATGCGAACGATAATTACTTGATACAATAAGTTAGACAATCCTAGATAATACAGTGCTTGAAGAAAACAGATGACCAATGGTTAATTATGGCAGGAACCTGTCCATTAGGAGTGCTTTTACTTCATGTTTGAAAGCAGCTGTGTAAGGAATTCTGCGGATTACCAGAGAGAGCGAGTTCCAGATCGTCAGTGCCGAACCTGAGAAGGCTCGAAGTCTTGTTCTCTTTGCGAAAAGACTGGGGTTTCAGTAATAGAGCATTTGCACTTCTTGATGGTCTGCCCCCCTCCCCCCCGATAGTTCTAGTTTTTGAGCCAGGTAGCCAGGGGTTTTGAAGTGTAGGGCTTTGTGCGTTAGACAGGCAATCTTTAGTTGAATTCTTGCTTCGTCGGTAACCACTTTAGAGATCTTAGAGCGGAGATGTGATCAGTTCTTTTTGTGTTAGTGATCATATTTCTCTTTATTCACTGGTGTTAACAGCATATGTGATATTTTCAAATTTTTTTTTTCATGCAGGTTTTGCTAGAAATTTGTCAGAAGGTAGCAATGCTAACTACACAGAATATGTAGCCACCAGGTGGTACCGCTCACCTGAACTGCTGTTGGGGTAAGTGACTGTAAAAGACATAACACCAAACCGATTCGTTTTTAAAGTCAAATTTAAATAATTGAACTATGAGGTTCACATGAATTACGGGATGTGTTCTTCCTGAGGTCTTGTTAAAGAATTGTATTAATAAGTATTGCCAGTGCATTCATTTATAAAGTCTTTCAATGTTGTGATTTTAAAAAAAAAACTCTGTTTACTGATCATTTCTTTCAAGAGCATAACACAGGCCCCTGCAGCCCCTGCAGTGTAGGAGTCCTTCAGGTGACCCTCGTTCAGAGCCAGGACTAGGAATATCATTGATATGTGGGAGTCTGAGGAGCACCTCAACACATTCTTTGGAGGGGGTCATCATTTTGCTTTATATCACTGGTATAACATAGCTTTTTGAGGGTGTTTAGCCCTTATACATATGATAAAATATAATCCAGGAGTTATAAGTGTGCATCACACTTGATCTACACATCTCAATTCAAATTACAATGTGGTTGAAGACATTTCTATGTTGGCTTTTGTATAGCATTGCACAATGCATAAGTTGGGTCTCTGCGTTTCAATGTGGGAGTTCTGCGGTATTGTCAGTTTGACTGTGCACAAGGGTACTTTGGTGGGGGTTGGGGAGTATTGTGAACCTCCCAATTTAGTGAGGTGGCACATCTGATTAGATTTCAGTAGCACCCTCAGGTAATGCCTGTTGTAACACTCTTCTTCTGAGGTAGGCTCATTCAGCATCAGAGTGTTATGAGTCAGACAACCCTGCCAAATATTTTTTTATCTGCAAGGGTTAGATGCACACGTGTGAACCCTGAAATAGTAGACTCACACGCCTGTTGGTATTTTCCAGTAAGACGTTATTATATGCAGTCTGTACCTAAACCTTATGTATCAGAGTAATGGTATTATTTATGATAATCTCAGCATTTAATATGTGGAATAAGATGAACATTAGAAAACCCCAAAGCTCGTTGCGTAACTCACCCCTACCAGTTGAAATAAATTAGTCTAATCCTCAACTAAAGCATATATGAATATCTCATGTTATTGTACTGGCTCATCAGTTAGTAATCTCCATAGCCATTTATGCCAAGTCTCTACTCATCCCTGCATACCTCAAAATGTTGTCTGTGTCTGTCCCTCCCCAAATTCCTAGAGTACCTTTATTCCCTTCTGCTCAATTATTCACCATGGAGAAGAAAGGGGGAGTTACTATGCAGTCTTTCGTATCTGCACTGTAAGTAACAAACAATGTCTCATTTGAAAGACAAGCAGATGTATCCAACTCCACTTCTTTTTTCCTTCCAAGTTTGTTCTGTGCATGGCCGGATGGTCTTGCAATGTTAATCACTTACACGTAGCTTACGGGACAGCAGAATGGAAGATTCCTCTCTGCCAAGTTACTGTTATTTCTGTTAGCATTACTAATGTCAACCCGCTGGTAAAATAACATGGCAATCTTGTGTAATCTGTTAGTTAACAATACTAGTCAAAATATTAGTTCTCTACTCCCTAAAAAGTGCACATACACGCTCTAAAGAGTTAGTGCATTTCATGTTGGTCATACAATTAGCACCAATCAAAGCAGGGGAAGTGGGAAGTGTATGGGCTCACTCTACTTCTTGCTGTATTACATCTTTATACCCAAAGGAGAGAGAACTCAGTCTGAATACTGTTTGAGCCTCTCTGAAATACCCAGTGGGTGGCATCCTATTTATTTAAACGGACCCTCGCCCCCTCGATACACTAGTGGCATGCTTCATCCTCGGATCTCACTCACAATACCTGTATGTATCTGTGCAGAATATATACTAAGAATCAGCAGAGCTCTTGATTTTCTGAGGGATCTCTATGCAAAAATGCCTACAGGTATCCAGTATCTTCTTGTGTTTATTTTCGGATCCTTTGGAAAGATTTTTTGGCCTGTGTAATTGTGATCTCACGTGGAGAACACTGCACACATCCACAATTGTGAAGATCACACAAGTGCACGTGCAGTATCACTATCAACGATTTTGTATCTTTAACATAGTTGTGTGAGAACAAATGGTCAATCTGTGAATTAAAGAGTATAATTTGTACAAAAAGACATGTAACTGTATTTTTTCTGAACCGTACATTTTTTGTCACGTTTATTATGGCCCATAGAGTCTTAGAGGATGGCGTACTCTATTTTAACATTCTGAGGGAGAGAAATAACATCCAGTGTATAAGAACTAGAGTATAGTAATCCAGGTCTGCCCCATATAGATGTCGTATGCCATGGCCCCTGCCACCCCATAACTTACTTCGTTACCGGAACTCACCCACCCAGGATTTGTGCATGTTCTTAAAGTTCTGCATCTTGTCGATGTGTGCTTGAACAATGCTACTTTATCTTCTTCTTTGTCACTTGAAGCGTCCTTCAGCGTGTAGACGTCATTGCATTACCATCAGTGTTCTGAGATTGCGCACTGTTTTCTCTCCACATGTCTACAGGTCTGAGTGCTGTTTTCAAAGTTCTTGTACCATATTGATACAGTATTTCTTTGTAATATGTCAATATCCTCAATAATGAAATTCTTAACTGGCTAATTAAAAGGCTGGAAACAGATCCCTGAGGTGAGAGGATGTAAGGAATGAGTTGTGATTGACTTGTTGTGGTTGTTGCTTATAATATACAGCACGTATTTCTTATAGTAGGTGATTCTACTTTGTGCTGGGTGGTTCGAAGAACAGGACCATTGATAGTTGATGTAAATGTTACCCCGGGCGATGTTATAATTCAAACTCTTTGTAGGTGGATAATCTATAAATCCACTGTTACTCCTTCTTAAAGAGCATTTTTTCAGGGTTGTTGATGTCCAATTGGGTAATCATCACCCATTTCAATTCATTTGTAGTGTGTCCTTGAGTTATAAAGTGGTCTGCCATTTTTGTGGTCGTCCTCTTACACAGTTTTGCTTTGCGATGTTCACATATTGGAATTTGTACCTTTCTTCTCGTCATTCCTGCATACCTCAGACCACAAAGTCAGGTAATCCTATAGATTACCTGCATTGAATTGCAATTAGTGTGTCATTTGGTAGTCCACAGGGTAGACAAATGTATTGTTTTCACTGGACTTGTTAGGTGACAGATGCTGCAGTTTGCCACATGGGTAATGACCCATTATCTTGGGGAGCACCCATTGAGTACAGCATTCTGTTCTGACCTAATCTTTTATTTTACCTTGTATGGACAAGGGCATCTTTGCGACTTCTCACTTGTTTATATGAAAAAAGGTGTTTTGCAATGTTAGAGACCCTGTGTTCAAGATGCACCAGTTTTTACTAATGATTTTTTTATTTGAATAGATGCTGTGTTGAAAGTTGTGGCCCAGATATGCCTTTTGTCATAATATTTTTATGTGTTGTGTCCAGCATTGCTTCCCTGTTTTGATTTCTTGCCCTCTATTTTTGATCTCTGTATCATCCTTTATGGATAACTTTGTCCCCTCAACAGGGATTCTGCTTGTGTTTTAAAGTCTGATATTCGAGTGTAATTGCTCCTAAGATGCAAAAATTGCTCATATGGGAGATTCTCTTTTAAAGGTGTAGGTTGAAAGCTATCAAATCTTAGCAAGCCGTTTTTACCTAGAAGTTTTTGGTGTGCGTTTGTATGTAAAATACCCTGCTCTGTGAAAATCTTGACATCCATAAATGTAAGTGTCTCATTACTTACAGTATGTGTGAATTTCAGATCTGTATGACAATTATTATGCAGGTGACGAAGAGAGCGCTAGAATCGGTGTCACCTGTCCATATAACCAGGACTATATATATATATATCGCGAATTTTTCAAAACTAATGGGGCGCTACGCTCCGCTCCTACCCTGAAAGTCTCGGGGGGATTCGTCAAGCGGGGGCTGAGAAAAAAGGGGGGTCCCAAAACGCGTTTTCCCCATGCATTTTCCCATAGGACCTTTAGTCCGAGCTACAGCCCGAACGGCTGAACAGAATTACTTGAAATTGGGCAGAGAGGTAGTCCTCAGGTCAGGGATGTGCTTTTTGCAGGTCTGGTGTAAATCTGTTCAGTAGGTCCTGAGAAAATAGCATTTAAATCAATATATATATCTGTAAGCGCGCTCCGTGCGCTTACGGTAAGCTTACCGTACGCGTACGGTGCCGTGCGCGAGCTCAATTCTGATTGGTGGTTACATGACTGTAAACATTCGAATCGGTCGAAATCAGAAAGTATCGGCCGCCATTTTCTGTCTCTCGCACTGAAAAACAAAGGTTGATAACATGAAAAGGGGGCAACGAAGAGAGTTGCAGACCCCCTAGCGTTCGTCAGGGGGTTCACGAAGGACCAAAAAGTATGAAAACTAAATGTAATAATTTTAAAAAAAAATCACGGAGTGCGCGTACGGTAAGCTTACCGTACGCGTACGGTAAAAAAAAATAAAAAAATAAAAAAGAATTAACAATCACATTTAATATATAAATCTAAGGACCCCCAAGGGAGAAAAAAACAATTGATATTTTGTAAAAAATGGCGAGGCGTGCAACGTGGGCGCTCGGTGCGCGAAGCGCACCGTGCGCGCAAAAATTAAAAATAAATACATAACTTAGCATTTAAAAAACCGTACAAATTCACTGAAAAAACCATAGGTTTCACACACGTTATAGTTAGGAATTAGCATTTAAAAAACCTTGCAAATTCACTTAAAAAACCATAGGTTTCACACAAGTTATAGTTAGCTGTACATTTCACTCGTAAAAAACCAATGAAATTCCACGTTATAGTTAGATCAGGTAACTATAACTTTCGCGACCGCAATGCACAATGTGTCATTTCAGATGTCATCATTGATGTCATGAGTGATGTCACTGACCATGTCATAAGTGAAGTATATATATTCACTGACAAAACCATAGGTTTCAGGCCAGCTATAGTTAGAAAATAGCATTTAAAAAACTTGAACTGTGCATATGATTAAGAGGTGCTTTACCTCAAAACGCGTCATGCTGTTTTGCCTGGAATAAAAGATTTTAAAGTACGCTGGTGTGGACGGTTTCACGCTGCTGAGTGTTGGCGTTTGCTTTGTTTGGATTTATGAGGTGTCTGACACACCTGAGACCGGTCCGACTCGAAAGGCTGTGGCGCTTTACTTGTCAGATTTCTCGTGGATATATAGATATATATATATATATATATTCACTGAAAAAAAACATAGGTTTCAGGCCAGTTATAGTTAGAAAATAGCATTTAAAAAACCTTAGAAATTCACTGAAAAAACAAATAGGTTTCTGGCCCGTTATAGTTAGTTGGACATTTCACTCGTACAAAACCAGAGAAATTCATCCGTTATAGTTAGCAGAGTTAACTATAACTTGCGCCCCCGCAATGCACTGCTGATGATGTCACATATTACATCACCCACGACATGGTCAGTGACATCACTGATGACATCACTGATGACATCTCAAATGACATCACTGCTGACATCACTGATGACATCATCCACGTGATAATCTGATGCACCTCCTCATAGCCTATAACGGGCCTGAAACCTATGTTTTTTTCAGTGAATTTCTAAGGTATTTTAAATGTATGTATGTATGTATTTATTGTGCACAATGTGTCATTTCAGATGTCATCATTGATGTCATGAGTGATGTCACTGACCATGTCATAAGTGAAGTAATATGTGACGTCATCAGCAGTTTATTGTGGGCGCGCAAGTTATAGTTACCTGATCTAACTATAACGTGGAATTTCATTGGTTTTTTACGAGTGAAATGTACAGCTAACTATAACTTGTGTGAAACCTATGGTGTTTTAAGTGAATTTGCAAGGTTTTTTAAATGCTAATTCCTACCTATAACGTGTGTGAAACCTATGGTTTTTTCAGTGAATATATAAATATATACATATATATATATATTCACTGACAAAACCATAGGTTTCAGGCCAGCTATAGTTAGAAAATAGCATTTAAAAACTTGAACTGTGCATATGATTAAGAGGTGCTTTACCTCAAAACGCGTCATGCTGTTTTGCCTGGAATAAAAGATTTGAAAGTACGCTGGTGTGGCCGGTTTCACGCTGCTGAGTGTTGGCGTTTGCTTTGTTTGGATTTATGAGGTGTCTGACACACCTGAGACCGGTCCGACTCGAAAGGCTGTGGCGCTTTACTTGTCAGATTTCTCGTGGATATATATATATATATATATATATATATATTCACTGAAAAAAACATAGGTTTCAGGCGAGTTATAGTTAGAAAATAGCATTTAAAAAACCTTAGAAATTCACTGAAAAAACACATAGGTTTCTGACCCGTTATAGTTAGTTGCACATTTCACTCGTACAAAACCAGAGAAATTAATCCGTTATAGTTAGCAGAGTTAACTATAACTTGCGCCCCCGCAATGCACTGCTGATGATGTCACATATTACATCACCCACGACATGGTCAGTGACATCACTGATGACATCACTGATGACATCTCAAATGACATCACTGCTGACATCACTGATGACATCATCCACGTGATAATCTGATGCACCTCCTCATAGCCTATAACGGGCCTGAAACCTATGTTTTTTTCAGTGAATTTCTAAGGTATTTTAAATGTATGTATGTATATATTTATTTCTTGTTAAGCGCAGCTGTCACCCAAAGGGTATCCTGGCGCTGAGATCCAATCAAACCAACAGATAGAGATGGTTACATTGCTCTTGGGAACAGATAGGTCTTAAGATCCTTTTTAAAGGAGAGCAGTTCTTGACTACTCCTCAGTGCCAGAGGTAGGGAGTTCCATAATGTGGCGGCCGTATAGCTAAAAGCACGGCCACCCATCCTCACTCTAGTAATCCTAAATGCTAATTTCTAACTATAACAGGCCTGAAACCTATGTTTTTTTCAGTGAATTTCAATGTTTTTTTAAATGCTAATTTCTAACTATAACGTGCCTGAAACCTATAGTTTTTTAGTGAATTTCAAAGGTTTTTTAAATGCTAATTTCTAACTATAACATAGCAGTCGCGTTGGCAGAGTGGTGGAGAAAGGTGAGCGTGGCCTTCAAACACATTTTAGCAATTCCACTGTGTGGGATTTAGTGGACGTAACAGGAGGGATAGTTAGCCCCCAATGTCAACCATGGGGGCCAACTACCCCTTTTATTACCTCCAGTACGTCCCACAAATCAGGATTGCTAACTTGTTATATCAGGCCCGCTCCCTCCCTGCAGCACTCTGCAAACGCACCCCCAAGCGTGTTGTAAGTTGGGGGATTAAGTCCCCTTGAATCCTGAGGGTCCCTGGTGGCCAACTAGGGCACCAGGTACCTACAGTAAGTGCCACAGAGCTGTGTTGCAGAGAGGTTTAAACACCTCTCTGCAACGCAGCCGTGTGGCGCATACTGGAGTTACCTGGTGAGCTAGTTGGCAGTCCCTTGGGCTGCGGGGGGGGGCTGCGTGCCCCCCACACATAATCAGCATAGCACCGGGGAGGTGGCGGTCCCCCGGGGCTGGGCAGGCCCCTGCTATTATGTTTTTGCCAATGGCCCCGGGATCTGGCCCACCCGGGGGCCTCATTACATATTTATTTATTTTTTCGGCGTGATTTGTGACCTCAACGTGAATTCCGCTTTTTGTTTTTAATAAAAAAAATGCTTTTTGGGGCCCTGGGGGTCCTTGTGGGACCCCTGAACAGGCTAAGGGGGTCAGGGAGTTTCTACCCTGCCCCCTTTTCTATATTTTTCACTGTTTTATTGTGACTCGGTTCTACCAAGTCACAAGATGGCTGACAACATTTCCTGGTTTGGAGTGTTTGCAGCCAGCCACTGGAATCAAGCTATCCTGGTTGAAGAGGGGTGAAACCCTGAAGCCGGTCCTAGGATGCTTGTTTCCAGTCCAGGGAGGACCTGGCTTGGCAGTTCGGGCTGGACTGTTCCCAGGAGGCACAGGGTTATGATTGATTTGCATATGGCTGGGATCAAACTGGAATGGCATGGTGAGCAAAAGAACAATGGATTTAGGCCAAGATCTCTGTACTGGGGTGAATGTATGACATTGTTCTGCATTCTGTCTATCAACTGTTGTTTTTGCATTTGTCACCCTGAGTGGGACGGGTATGCCCAGACATGGGTCCCGTGCTCTCCATGCCACTGGAATCAAGCTATCCTGGCTGAAAAGGGGTGAAACCCCGACAGCGATCCTAGTATGCTTGTTTCCAGTCGAGGGAGGACCTGGCTTGGCAGTTCGGGCTGGACTGTTCCCATGAGGCACAGGGTCAAGACATTTGCATATGGCTGGGTTCAAACTGGAATGGCATGGTGAGCAAAAGAACAATGGATTTAGGCCCAGATCTCTGCGCTGGGGTGAATGTATGACTTTGTTCTGCATTCTGTCCATCAACTGTTGTTTTTGCATTTGTCACCCCGAGTGGGATGGGTATGCCCAGACGTGGGTCCTGTGCTCTCCATGCCACTGGAATCAAGCTATCCTGGCTGAAGAGGGGTGAAACCCTGAAGCCGGTCTTAGGATGTTTGTTTCCAGTCCAGGGAGGACCTGGCTTGGCAGTTCAGGCTGGACTGTTTCCATGAGGCACATGGTCAAGACTGATTTGCATATGGCTGGGTTCAAACTGGAATGGCATGGTGAGCAAACAAACGATGGATTTAGGCCCAGATCTCTGTACTGGGGTGAATGTATAACATTGTTCTGCATTCTGTCCATCAACTGTTGTTTTTGCATTTGTCCCCGCACATAATCAGCATAGCCCCGGGGAGGTGGCGGTTCCCGGGGCTGCGGGGGCCCCCGCTATTAATCTTTTGGCAATGGCCCGGGACCTTGGCCACCTGGGGGCCTCATTACCATTTTTGGTTTTTTTCGGCAGGATTCGCGACCCCAGCGTGAATTCCACCTTTTTTAAAAAACAATGCTTTTTGGGGCCCTGGGGGTCCTTGTGGAACCCCTGAGCAGGCCTAGGGGGTCAGGGTGTTTCTACCCTACCCCCTTTTCTTCATTTTTCACTTTGTTTCACTGTTTTCTTGCGACTCGGTTCTACCGAGTCACAAGATGGCTGCCAACACTTCCTGGTTTGGAGTGTTGGCAGCCAATCAGAGTGAAGCTCGTGCCCGGGAGAGTTTGCGAACCCTCCTCGGTGCTCAGATATCGAAACTTTTTATTTTTCTAATTTCTCAGGACCTACTGAACAGATTTACACCATTTAAAAAAAGGGCTCTTCCTGAACCAAGACCTACCTTTATGCCAAATTTGATGTAATTCCGTTCAGCAGTTCGGGCTGTAGCTTTGTCTAAATTTTCCTATGGGAATTAAGAGGGGGAAAACGCATTTTGGGACCACCCTTTTTTCTCGGCCCCCACTTGACAAATCGCCCATAAACTTTCAAGACAGAAGCTGACTGAAGCGGGCCACTAGTTTTGAAAATTTACCGAAGATTCGTCGATTGGCGGAAGAATTATTGGGAAAAGAAAAACGTTTTTCCTTTGGAAACTAGGTCCTAACTATAACTACCTACTGGCGACCGCCAGTATATTACCTTCGGGGGTCCTTATCTAATCACTGCGTTAAAACACAAGCACTTATAAATTCACCATGCACTTTCCTTGCAGTACTCTAATCATCCAGTCAGTACCCAAGTACTCATGCAATGACCCATGCACAAACACATGCACTGCTACTATCCCCTGAGCACTACTGATGCAGTCCAGCCATCTCCTTGTCACTACCCATGCACTCCTCCAATCACCCAGCCAGTTCCATGTCCCTATCTAATCACTTCGCCAAAACACAAGCACTTATAAATTCACCATGGGCTCACCTTGTATTACTCTAATCCTCCAGTCACTACCCATGTACTCATGCAATGACCCAGGCACTAACTCATGGCAAATACAGAGGCGGTCATGCTAATCACAGGGGTACCCCAACACATAGTGTTCCCTAGTGTATGTAGGTGTTTTCACTGTATTCTAAGTGTCTTTTAGCATAGCACTGGCTAAGTCAGTTACCACCAGTACCTGTCAGCAAAAGGTTGGGGGCACAGGAGGACTTTCTGCTCCTCTGTTGGTTCTTTCTGCACATCTCTTGCTTCTTCCTGCAGTTTTCTTCATCTTTCTGGACTTCTGTTGCCTCTTTCTGCATTTGTCTTGCTTCTTTCTGCGCTTTTCTTCCTCTTTCTTCACATGTCCTAACTTTGTATGCATAGTTAGAAATTAGCATTTAAAAAACCTTTGAAATTCACTGAAAAAAACATAGGTTACAGGGACGTTATAGTTAGAAATTAGCATTTAAAAAATCTTAGAAATTCACTGAACAAACCACAGGGTTCAGAGACATTATAGTTAGTTGGATATTTCACTAGTACACAACCAGAGAAATTCGTCCGTTATAATTAGTTCAGCTAACTATAACTCGCGCCCCCGCAATGCACTGCTGATGATGTCACATATTACATCATTCATGACATGGTCAGTGACATCGCTGATGACATCTCAAATGACATCACTGATGCCATCATCCACATGATAATCTGATGCATAGACACACCATACCAGTTAGTGCATACCCACTCACTAATTCCTAGACACACCAATACCAGTTAGGACATTCCCACTCACTAATTCCTAGGTCTACACACACATCCACTCATTCACCCATACAGTCACTCATACATGCAGTCAACCATCAATACGGCATTATCATATGCACTCACATATCTATACAGACACTGACACACGCCACTCATCCATAAAGTTACTCACACACCTAGTCAGTCATGCAAAGAATCCCATTTACTCACCTATACAGTTATACACACACACCTCACTTATTCAAACATATACTAACACATACTTACACTATTATACAATAACTAATACAAGCACATACTGATCCATTCAGCCACTCTCACAATCACTCACTCTCACATATAGTCATTTATACACTCCAACACTCACATATACTGACTTTCACATATGCAGTTACTCATACATGTCCCACTGAGGTATCCATTCACTCACCAACACACTCATACACACACTCACCCACCCATATAGCCCTTCACAGATGCACTCTTGAACCCATACACCCAGTGAATCATCCACTCACACATCTATGCACAGAGTCACACCCAACCACCCACCCACACAGACACTCAGGCACCCATACAGATACTCAGACAACCAATAAATACCCATATAGATCCTCATTTAGCTACTCACCAACCCATGCAACCGCTTACACACCAACTGTGAAACTAAACTGCGTGAATGTCTGTATCAGTCACTAACTCATGCATTCAGTAAGACACATTTAATCAGTCACTTATACAGTCAGCCACGCACCTTTTAAATCATCCATCCAGACACTTATACACCCACTCATTCTTCAATACACCTTGGCATATATATAAAACATATTTCAACTTTACAGAAACACACAGTCACTGGATGATGTCATCAGTGATGTCATTTGAGATGTCATAAAGTGATGTCATCAGTGATGTCTCTGACCATGTCATGAATTATGTAATATGTGACGTCATCAGCAGTGCATTGCGGGGGTGCGAGTTATAGTTAGCTGAACTAACTATAACCTGTGTTTTTTTCATATATATAAGATATATATATATATATATATATATATATATTCCACGTTATAGTTAGATCAGGTAACTATAACTTGCGCGACCGCAATCCACAATGTGTCATTTGAGATGTCATCATTGATGTGATGAGTGATGTCACTGACCATGTCATGAGTGATGTAATATGTGACGTCATCAGCAGTGGATTGCGGTCGCGCAAGTTATAGTTACCTGATCTAACTATAACGTGGAATTTCATTGTTTTTTTACGAGTGAAATGTACAGCTAACTATAACTTGTGTGAAACCTAAGGTTTTTTTAAGTGAATTTGCAAGGTTTTTTAAATGCTAATTCCTAACTATAACGTGTGTGAAACCTATGGTTTTTTCAGTGAATTTGTACGTTTTTTTAAATGCTAAGTTATCTATTTATTGTTAATTTTTGCACGCACGGTGCACTTCGCGCACCGTGCGCGCGCTGTGGGCACTCGGTGCGCTTCGCGCACCGAGCGCCCACCTTGCGCATTTCGTACCGTGCACGCCACGCCATTTTTTACAAAATATCAATTGTTTTTTTCTCCCTTGGGGGTCCTTAGATTTATATATTAAATGCGATTGTTAATTTTTTTTATTTTTTTTTACCGTACGCGTTCGGTAAGCTTACCGTACGCGCACTCCGCGATTTTTTTTAAAAATTATTAAATTTATTTTTCATACTTTTTGGTCCTTTGTGAACCCCCTGACGAACGCTAGGGGGTCTGCAACTCTCTTCGTTGCCCCCTTTTCATGTTATCAACCTTTGTTTTTCAGTGCGAGAGACAGAAAATGGCGGCCGATACTTCCTGGTTTCGACCGATTCGAATGTTTACTTTGATCTAACAACCAATCAGAATCGCGCTCACGCACGTCACCGTACGCGTACGGTAAGCTTACCGTAATCGCACGGAGCGCGCTTACAGATATATATATTGATTTAAATGCTATTTTCTCAGAAACTATTGAACAGATTTACACCAGACCTACAAAAGGCACTTCCTTGACCTGCGGACTACAAGTAATTCTGTTCAGCCGTTCAGGCTGTAGCTGTGTCTAAAGGTCCTATGGAAAAATGCATGGGGAAAACGCGTTTTGGGACCCCCCTTTTTTCTCAGCCCCCGCTTGACGAATCACCCCGAGACTTTCAGGGTAGGAGCGGAGCGTAGCGCCCCATTAGTTTTGAAAATTTCGCGAGGATTCGTCGACCGGCGCCAAAGTTATTCCAAATAGAATGTTGCGGATTTCCTATGGAAACAGGGTCCTAACTATAACTATCTACTGGCGACCGCCAGTAGATAATATATATATATATATATATATATATATATATATATTATCTACTGGCGGTCGCCAGTGGATAGTTATAGTTAGGACCGTGTTTCCATAGGAAATCTCAAAATTCTATTTTGAATAACTTTGGCGCCGGTTGACGAATCTTCGCGAAATTTTCAAAAATAATGGGGCGCTCCGCTCAGCTCCTACCCTGAAAGACTCGGGGGGGATTCGTCAAGCGGGGGCCGAGAAAAAAGGGTGGTCCCAAAACGCGTTTTCATCATGCATTTTCCCATAGGACCTTCAGTCGAAGGTACAGCCCGAACGGCTGAACAGAATTACTTGAAATTTGGCAGAGAGGTAGTCCTCAGGTCAGGGATGTGCCTTTTGCATATATGGAGTCAATCTGTTCAGTAGTTCCTGAGAAAATTGCAGTTAAAAGCACATACATATCTATAGCCGCGCACCGTGCGCGCACCGTGCGCGCACCCTTACGTGCGCGAGCGTAATTCTGATTGGTTGTTACATGTCACTCAACGTTCGAATCGGTTGAAATCAGGAAGTGTCTGCCGCCATTTTGTTTGTTTTCAAAGCGAGAGTGGAAAAGGAAGGTGGCGAACCTGAAAAGGGGGCAGGGTAGAGAGTTCCTGACCCCCTAGCCTTTTTCAGGGGATCCCTGAAGGACCCCGAAGGCAGAAAAAAACATTTACATTTTTTTCTTTTTAATCGCGGGGGTGCGCGCACTGTGCGCGCACGGTGAAAAACCATTAAAACATTTTTTTTTTAAATGTAATACGTAGTTTATTGTAAAATAAATATATAAAAAAATAATAATACATACATAACTTAGCATTTAAAAAACCGTGCAAATTCACTGAAAGAACCATAGGTTTCACAGACGTTATAGTTAGGAATTAGCATTTAAAAAACCTTGCAAATTCACTTAAAAAAACCATAGGTTTCACACATGTTATAGTTAGCTGGATATTTCACTCGTAAAAAAACAATGAAATTCCCCCGTTATAGTTAGTTCAGATAACTATAACTCGCGCAACCGCCACTCTATCACAAGGATGATGTCATCAGTGATGTCAAGAATGATGCAACTGACCATGTCATGATGGATGATGCAACTGACCATGTCATGAGTGATGTAAATGTAAATGTAAATTGATACTTGTATAGCGCACTACTCACCCGCAAGGGTCTCAAGGCGCTTGTACGAATACTGCTGTGGAATCCATCCTGGATTTCCCTGTGAGGCGTCCACTCCTGGGCACCCCCAAGGTGGAGGCCAGGCATCCTTAGCGTTGTGGGGGCCGTTGTGGAGATTAAGCAAGCTATTGCCCAGAGTTGCAGAGTGGGACTCCATGATTGGAATGGCACCGAGGCGAGAATTATCAGGTCCGTGGAATTTTTGAGCCCAAGACCCGCCGAGGCAGGGAATTGAACCCTGGTCCCGGGTTAGACCTCTGCATCAGGGTCTGCCGCTCTAATCATTGAGCCACACTTCTCCACATGTAATATGTGACGTCATGAGCAGAGGATTGCGGGCGCGCGAGTTATAGTTATCTGAACTAACTATAACGGGGGAATTTCATTGTTTTTTTACGAGTGAAATATCCACCTAACTATAACATGTGTGAAACCTATGGTTTTTTAAGTGAATTTGCAAGGTTTTTTAAATGCTAATTCCTAACTATAACGTGTGTGAAACCTATGGTTTTTTCAGTGAATATATATATATACATATATATATATACACATAGATATATATATATATATATATATATATATATATATATATATATATATATATATATATATATATATTTCACATGAATAGGTTGTCTTTGAAAGGATTGGATGAGTTCAAGATTAATTTTGTCTAGAAATTCAGCACGTAGAGGCCTGCTATGCTTGAAGTGAAAGTACTCCCCTGGGTAGTACCATGGGGTGTAAGTACGGAGTACTTTCAAATTCTAAGGATTTTTTCTTGAGCACCAATCTTGCGCACTCCACAATGAAATGTCAAAGTGTTGAGTGTTCCCAATTCTATGCCTTTAGGATTTCCTGTATTACCCTGAGGGTATCCTCTTGAGGTAGGCTTGTGTAGAGGCTTTAGATTTCATACAATTAGGCCTGATTTGTATTTAAGATGTGTGTGTATTATCTGGAAAGATCTGGCACACACATCTAGAGACTAATGTTTGGTAATCTTCTAGGGGCTACATATAGGTTTGGATGGAACGGCTAAGTTGGCTTTTTGTTTTGTGGGTTAAATTACTGCTACTTTAAAAGACTGTTGTCCTAACTAGAGCATTATGTGCCTCAGCAACCTTTTAGTGTTAAAGGATTATATGAGAAGTCTTTTATTGTAGCTGGGTGTAAAAGGTGCATGTTTTATAATGTTTGTAAGTTCTTTTAGATAATATGAACAGTTCATGTAAAAAGACAACCTTCCAAATGTAAATTCTACAACCTGTGTAGGAGAGGCAAGAAGCAGTGGTGATCTCCCAGTACAGTTGGTTGGTGTCGGACGCCCTAGGCAGAGAAATTTCAAAGCACATGGGAGCAGACTCAATGAATAAATGTTCATCATAAACAGTCTTAAAGGTTTAAATGAATCATTAGTTAAATGCAATTTGCATCCCTAGTTTGTGCACTATTTTTAGGTCCAGCCTTTAAGATGTCTGTAGTTGTCCAGCAGCCTCTTGCTTCTTTAAAACTTAATACATACATATACATACATAGGGCTTTGGATATGCCCGCTTCAGCTGTTGGTCAGTTTGAGTGTCATTCATATTTGTTGCCATCTACTGACATTATACTTCATGGGGCAGTGGGTCGTCCTACTTATTGTCATGAGCTGTACTACCCTGGTAATTAGGGTATTTTGCCCTTTTACATATAAAAAATATCGTATGTCCTACTACCTTGAAATGAGCGTGCTTTACTTGTGAGAACCTTCTTGATAGTTTGGCCTTTTGGCATGGCCTCCTTTTTTAGCATGGTTCATCAGCTTCTGCTTTGCTCTCTTTACCTCTCCCGCTGTCTCCTCTAATGTCCTTGTCTGTGGGCACTCTTCAAGATGTGATCTTACTCACCCTCCTTGTTAGCATTGTTCATTGGCTTTTGATCTGGTTTTACACACTCACAACTGGCAGCTCCTCTAAACAATCATCATTTATATATGTGGTTACCCTTCAGAGAAAAGATTCTATCCCCAACATAAATATATATGGTATTGAAAATAGGAATTGTTTGACTTTTTTCTTTCTTCATTTTTCTAATATGATAGTACGTTTAATTTATTTTCATAATTTATTGATGTGTACTACTCAATATGAAACTTCTTTTTAAAACTAGCATTAGTGAGTGAGTGAGAACTTATAAAGCATTTACCCGGGCAGGTATCTTGGGCTACATGGGTAACTGATAAGAGAAAAGATGGTGGCATCTCACTAATAGAAGAGGAACAATTTTAGGGCCTTCCTGAAACTCAAATGAGATAAAATAGACTTAGAACCCTACAGTAATGCATTCCATAACTTCGGACCACAGCGCAAAAGAGACCTGCTTCCTACCCATGGTCTTTTAGATCTGGGAATAGAAAAAAGCAATGTGCCCTGCAAATGCTGGCATCTTAGTGGGCTATACAGAAATAAGGAGGCTACAAGAGAATTGCTTTCAATTCCATAATACACCTATGCATAAGGCATGATAACTTCGCTCCACTGGGATCCAATGAAAACCGCATGTGGGCAGCAGAGATGTAATCCATGTTGCTCCGTCCTCGGACCACTCTCTCTGCATATTTCTGGACTGGCTGCAGTTGAGCTAATAATACCTCAGGGAGATCCAGATATAAAGATTACAGTAATCAAGTCTAGATAAAATTCATGAGGCAATAATCTGTTGATGTAGCATATGCAGCAAGAACCTGGGGACGTTTTACTAAATTTGAATTGATAAAAACAGAAGACCATCTCTTTGATTTGTACTATCATGGATTATTATGGATCAAAATGGACCCCAGGAGATTTTTATTGGTTTAGAGGGAGATGGTGCACGCCGAAACCTTTGACCTAATGGGCCTTTCGAACATCCCTATGGATTCTTACCGGCTAATAGTAGTTCTGTCTTTCTAGCATTTAGCTGCAAGAAATGTTGAGACATCCAACACTGGGCTGCTAAGAGACAGTTTAATGGCTGCATTGCTGATCCAGGAGAATGTTGGTCTAATTGAAGGGTAATCTGGGTATCATCAGCATAGGAGGCAGGCAGACTTAATGAGAACCGCCAAGAGTTGGATGTAGATGTTAAAAAGAACTGGTGATAGGGAACAGCCTTGAGGTACTCCACAGAAAACTTGCTACGGTTGCAAATAAAAAAGGAATAAAGCCACCACTTGTATATAGTCCTTAAGAAAAGATGCAAAGCATGGCAACATCTGCCCTATTATTCCAAAGTTTTTAATTTAGTTAGCAGGATGTTATGGTTGACTATATCAGATGCTACTGGCAGATCAAGTAGCAGGAAAGCAGTGGAGTTGCCTGCATATCAAGTAACATCTAAAGCTGCGGAGTTTCCTTAGTCTGTGATGGATCCAACCTCAATGGGGGGATAAAAGATGTTTCCATGCCCCTACCAGCTCTAAAGCCTAATTGCCATGAACTTAGCATTTCATTGTGTTCCAGATGGGCTATTAGTTGTCCAGCAGTGGTGCACAGCCCGCATCCAGAATTCGACCTTCTGACTGCAGTGGTTGTCCTGCTAGTCTTACGCCTCGATGACGCATGACACTCCAGGTACCTCTAGGCCACGTAGTCCCCTCCTGCAGAGCCGGTTCCAGCGCTAGTGTCACTGCAGCCATTTCCCGAATGAAGAACCACTCCAGCAAATAAAGGTAGCTATGAAGAAGATTTTTGGAGCCACACCGGATCCTTCTGGAGTGCCTCTGAGCCCCGTGGGGTCCCCAGTAGGGTTTATGTCGGCAGACCATTCCGCAACGCCTATTGTGCCTACTTGTCTCACACAAAGTCATCTCTTTCCTCAGTGTCGCCGCCTGCTTCATGCCAACCACGATTCCTCCCTCTGCACCGCTCGTTGTGATGCCACCTTCGATGCCACAACCGACACTACCTGCATGAGCATTAATGCTAATACTGATGTCACTGATGCTGGCCATGGCACCAATAGTTCTATCGGACTCGAATACCGTTCCCCACCACAAAGAACCCTACATTTTGTTGAGCCAGACACTTATGCCCTGCAGTATGACACTGTGCATATGGACTATGGTAATGACAACCAGTAGGAGGATGATAGCAACATATTTGATAAATACCAGGATACGTGGCACGGGCCTGCTCGTGGAGATCCAGACTTTCTTCTGCAGCACCCTACCCCAGAGAGGTTAGTAGTGCTGGTGTCTAATGGCACCTGAACCCCAAATCTTTCTCAATCTCCGAACCTGACAGTGAATCTAAAATGATGGATACATTTGCAAAAGAATATCCTCTTCGGTCTGTGGTGCCCTACTCTCCGTCCACGCAACATGCCTTGTGGGCACCTTGCTAGCTGTCCCAGGGGAACTCCGCCCAGCATTTCAGTGGCTTATTTTAGACCAGCCGGACACTGTGAAATACTCAATTGGATCTGATCTGGACACTACTGACTGCCTAGATAGGATTGTTGGCACAGACGTGGTGCTTAGGCGCCACGCTGTATTCACTCCACAGGCTTCTCATCTGACGTTCAGCAGTCCCTCATGGACATGTCGTTCAACAGCTCTAGTCTCTTCTGAGCGCAGGCAGACTCTGCCCTTAAGATTTAGGAGCTGAAGGCCAACAGCAGGGCCCATTTCGAGATTTAGGTAGGGGTTATCAGCAGAGACAGAGACAATAAGTGTTTCAGCAGCAACAGACATCCCACTCCTTTTGTGGTCAAGGCTGAGGATCAGGCCGAAGGTGCCCCGGGGGGGAACAAGCTAACCACACCCCAGCCCCTGATCCTTTATCCACCACAAGGGCTTTAATTTTTCCATGGTGGAGCACAATCAGCGGGTAGGAGGTTGCATCACAATCCACCTCCATGACGTCCAATCATGGAGTGTGGATAAGTTGTCCCAGAGGACAACTTATCCACACTCCATGGAGAAGTTCAAGCTCTCCTGGCCAAGGGAGCACCTGGATGCTACTCTTGTTACTTTCTGGTGCTGAAGAAGGATCGGACCCTCCGCCCCATCCTAGACCTTTGCCCTTTGAAGATCAAGATGCTCACCATGGCCCAAGTTGGGTCTGCCCTGGATCCAGAAGACAGGATAGTAACGCTAGTTTTGCAGGACACATATTTCAATATCCCATCCTACAGTTTCACAGATGATAGCTGCAGTTTCAGGTAGGCCAAGAGCACTTTCGGTTCAATGTGCTCCCCTTTGGCCTTCCCAGCCACACTTTGTGTGTTTACAAATGTGATGGTAGTGGTTGCAACCCATCTACAGAGGTTCGGGAATACCTGCTTTCCCATACCTCAACAACTGGCTGCTGAAGCCGGGCCCGTCTCAAACAGTTGTAAGCCACCTCCAGAGGGTGGCCAACCTGTTCACATTGCTGGGTTTTTTCATCAATGTGCACACACACACCTGTGTCAGACTTGCACACTGGCAGCAATGCACATTGTTCTCCATGTCTACGATAGTCCTCAGACTCTGGCCTGCTACAGTCCTGCAAATTTGCCCAAACGCAGGCATGCAGCAGTCCACAGATTTGTACAACACACAATGACGAAATCATGCACACTACTGTTTCATTTTCACTTTGAACCATAAGGCACGCATTTTCTTGGTTGCTACAGCATTGCAATAATGCATATTTTCTTTCATTTTTTTTTAAACACTTCTATTTAACCCTAGGACCCTTCGAATACATAACTCCCACTGCAAGTGCCCTTCCCGGGAGGGAAGCCTGTCACTAGGACCAAAACCTTAGAGTTGGAGGGCGGTAGATTACCCCACTACTCTGCATTAGGTGTACTCCCTCTGCTTGTATCTCACTCATATTTTACCTGTAGCACACAAGGCTTCTGTATTTTCCCTCTGCTTTCTTTTTATTTGTATTACTTGTACTTTTCTACCCTGTTCTGTCCTTTTTTTCAAGACACTTTCCTCTGTCTGCAGCCTCTCCTTTCACCTTTTCCCTTGGTTGCTCTCTTTTGCTGATTTCTCTCATTCCTTCCCTTAAACTGCAATATATCAATTTGCACACATTTAGCATTGTCCAATGTGTTCCACATAAATTCTTTATCACATTCCATTCTGTATGTTTTTCTGCTATGTTACTGCTCTTCAATCTTCTCTTTTTTTCTCCTCCTCTTTTTACGCTCTTCTTTTCTTGTTTGCCCAGCCGATTGTCTCTCTTTTTAATTGCTTACTCTTTCACTTTTTTCCTCCATCCTGTTCCTGTTTCAGCCCCCCTTACATTTGTATTTCCTTTTCTCACCACCTTCCTTTCTGCCTTCTGTGCATTAGGCACAGGTTCTAGTGAAGTGACAAGAGCAGCCAAAGAGCAGCCAAACAGTGGTGGTTAGTACATAACGGTGGTAGGGGGTGGGTTGCAAGGCCAGAGTAGCACACGAAATGAAGAAAAAAATAAATAAACATTTACCTGTCTGCTGTCTCCCGCCGCCTCCTCTCCCTCTTTACCCACTTCCAGGGCAGGAATCACCCGGCTCCCAGCCTTCCGATACCCAATCACAATGCTGCAATGCAGCGTTGTGATTGGTCTGAGTGCAGTGGATCGGCGCTCAGCTAGACAATCGGAGGCTGGGCATGTTCTCCATGCAGACTGTAATGCAGCCTGCATGAAGAACATGCAAAGTGTGCATGACGGTTTGACTGGCTGAGACGGTGGGCCAAAGCGTCCTTTGCACTTGGAGTGGGCAAACCAGTCCTCCCCTGCCCTGCTCTGTGAGCAGAGCAGCCCCTCCCCTAACCAACTCCGCAAGAGAAAAAATAAAACGATAATAGCAATGAGTTATTATCATTTTATATTTCCTCTTTGACCGTCTCAGTGGGGCGACGCTCCTCCACCCTAGTGGAGGAGCCGCCACTGCAGCTGAATGACCTTCACGAATGGAGCAGCTGATAATATATAGATAATAGATAATATATATATATATATATATATATATATTATCTACTGGCGGTCGCCAGTGGATAGTTATAGTTAGGACCGTGTTTTCATAGGAAATCTCAAAATTCTATTTTGAATAACTTTGGCGCCGGTTGTGTAATCTTCGCGAAATTTTCAAAAATAATGGGGCGCTCCGCTCAGCTCCTACCCTGAAAGACTCGGGGGGGATTCGTCAAGCGGGGGCCGAGAAAAAAGGGTGGTCCCAAAACGCGTTTTCATCATGCATTTTCCCATAGGACCTTCAGTCGAAGGTACAGCCCGAACGGCTGAACAGAATTACTTGAAATTTGGCAGAGAGGTAGTCCTCAGGTCAGGGATGTGCCTTTTGCATATATGGAGTCAATCTGTTCAGTAGTTCCTGAGAAAATTGCAGTTAAAAGCACATACATATCTATAGCCGCGCACCGTGCGCGCACCGTGCGCGCACCCTTACGTGCGCGAGCGTAATTCTGATTGGTTGTTACATGTCACTCAACGTTCGAATCGGTTGAAATCAGGAAGTGTCTGCCGCCATTTTGTTTGTTTTCAAAGCGAGAGTGGAAAAGGAAGGTGGCGAACCTGAAAAGGGGGCAGGGTAGAGAGTTCCTGACCCCCTAGCCTTTTTCAGGGGATCCCTGAAGGACCCCGAAGGCAGAAAAAAACATTTACATTTTTTTCTTTTTAATCGCGGGGGTGCGCGCACTGTGCGCGCACGGTGAAAAACCATTAAAACATTTTTTTTTTAAATGTAATACGTAGTTTATTGTAAAATAAATATATAAAAAAATAATAATACATACATAACTTAGCATTTAAAAAACCGTGCAAATTCACTGAAAGAACCATAGGTTTCACAGACGTTATAGTTAGGAATTAGCATTTAAAAAACCTTGCAAATTCACTTAAAAAAACCATAGGTTTCACACATGTTATAGTTAGCTGGATATTTCACTCGTAAAAAAACAATGAAATTCCCCCGTTATAGTTAGTTCAGATAACTATAACTCGCGCAACCGCCACTCTATCACAAGGATGATGTCATCAGTGATGTCAAGAATGATGCAACTGACCATGTCATGAGTGATGATGCAACTGACCATGTCATGAGTGATGTAAATGTAAATGTAAATTGATACTTGTATAGCGCACTACTCACCCGCAAGGGTCTCAAGGCGCTTGTACGAATACTGCTGTGGAATCCATCCTGGATTTCCCTGTGAGGCGTCCACTCCTGGGCACCCCCAAGGTGGAGGCCAGGCATCCTTAGCGTTGTGGGGGCCGTTGTGGAGATTAAGCAAGCTATTGCCCAGAGTTGCAGAGTGGGACTCCATGATTGGAATGGCACCGAGGCGAGAATTATCAGGTCCGTGGAATTTTTGAGCCCAAGACCCGCCGAGGCAGGGAATTGAACCCTGGTCCCGGGTTAGACCTCTGCATCAGGGTCTGCCGCTCTAATCATTGAGCCACACTTCTCCCCATGTAATATGTGACGTCATGAGCAGAGGATTGCGGGCGCGCGAGTTATAGTTATCTGAACTAACTATAACGGGGGAATTTCATTGTTTTTTTACGAGTGAAATATCCACCTAACTATAACATGTGTGAAACCTATGGTTTTTTAAGTGAATTTGCAAGGTTTTTTAAATGCTAATTCCTAACTATAACGTGTGTGAAACCTATGGTTTTTTCAGTGAATATATATATACATATATATATATATACACATAGATATATATATATATATATATATATATTTCACACACACATATATATATATATATATATATATATATATATATATATATATATATATATTTCACATGAATAGGTTGTCTTTGAAAGGATTGGATGAGTTCAAGATTAATTTTGTCTAGAAATTCAGCACGTAGAGGCCTGCTATGCTTGAAGTGAAAGTACTCCCCTGGGTAGTACCATGGGGTGTAAGTACGGAGTACTTTCAAATTCTAAGGATTTTTTCTTGAGCACCAATCTTGCGCACTCCACAATGAAATGTCAAAGTGTTGAGTGTTCCCAATTCTATGCCTTTAGGATTTCCTGTATTACCCTGAGGGTATCCTCTTGAGGTAGGCTTGTGTAGAGGCTTTAGATTTCATACAATTAGGCCTGATTTGTATTTAAGATGTGTGTGTATTATCTGGAAAGATCTGGCACACACATCTAGAGACTAATGTTTGGTAATCTTCTAGGGGCTACATATAGGTTTGGATGGAACGGCTAAGTTGGCTTTTTGTTTTGTGGGTTAAATTACTGCTACTTTAAAAGACTGTTGTCCTAACTAGAGCATTATGTGCCTCAGCAACCTTTTAGTGTTAAAGGATTATATGAGAAGTCTTTTATTGTAGCTGGGTGTAAAAGGTGCATGTTTTATAATGTTTGTAAGTTCTTTTAGATAATATGAACAGTTCATGTAAAAAGACAACCTTCCAAATGTAAATTCTACAACCTGTGTAGGAGAGGCAAGAAGCAGTGGTGATCTCCCAGTACAGTTGGTTGGTGTCGGACGCCCTAGGCAGAGAAATTTCAAAGCACATGGGAGCAGACTCAATGAATAAATGTTCATCATAAACAGTCTTAAAGGTTTAAATGAATCATTAGTTAAATGCAATTTGCATCCCTAGTTTGTGCACTATTTTTAGGTCCAGCCTTTAAGATGTCTGTAGTTGTCCAGCAGCCTCTTGCTTCTTTAAAACTTAATACATACATATACATACATAGGGCTTTGGATATGCCCGCTTCAGCTGTTGGTCAGTTTGAGTGTCATTCATATTTGTTGCCATCTACTGACATTATACTTCATGGGGCAGTGGGTCGTCCTACTTATTGTCATGAGCTGTACTACCCTGGTAATTAGGGTATTTTGCCCTTTTACATATAAAAAATATCGTATGTCCTACTACCTTGAAATGAGCGTGCTTTACTTGTGAGAACCTTCTTGATAGTTTGGCCTTTTGGCATGGCCTCCTTTTTTAGCATGGTTCATCAGCTTCTGCTTTGCTCTCTTTACCTCTCCCGCTGTCTCCTCTAATGTCCTTGTCTGTGGGCACTCTTCAAGATGTGATCTTACTCACCCTCCTTGTTAGCATTGTTCATTGGCTTTTGATCTGGTTTTACACACTCACAACTGGCAGCTCCTCTAAACAATCATCATTTATATATGTGGTTACCCTTCAGAGAAAAGATTCTATCCCCAACATAAATATATATGGTATTGAAAATAGGAATTGTTTGACTTTTTTCTTTCTTCATTTTTCTAATATGATAGTACGTTTAATTTATTTTCATAATTTATTGATGTGTACTACTCAATATGAAACTTCTTTTTAAAACTAGCATTAGTGAGTGAGTGAGAACTTATAAAGCATTTACCCGGGCAGGTATCTTGAGCTACATGGGTAACTGATAAGAGAAAAGATGGTGGCATCTCACTAATAGAAGAGGAACAATTTTAGGGCCTTCCTGAAACTCAAATGAGATAAAATAGACTTAGAACCCTACAGTAATGCATTCCATAACTTCGGACCACAGCGCAAAAGAGACCTGCTTCCTACCCATGGTCTTTTAGATCTGGGAATAGAAAAAAGCAATGTGCTCTGCAAATGCTGGCATCTTAGTGGGCTATACAGAAATAAGGAGGCTACAAGAGAATTGCTTTCAATTCCATAATACACCTATGCATAAGGCATGATAACTTCGCTCCACTGGGATCCAATGAAAACCGCATGTGGGCAGCAGAGATGTAATCCATGTTGCTCCGTCCTCGGACCACTCTCTCTGCATATTTCTGGACTGGCTGCAGTTGAGCTAATAATACCTCAGGGAGATCCAGATATAAAGATTACAGTAATTAAGTCTAGATAAAATTCATGAGGCAATAATCTGTTGATGTAGCATATGCAGCAAGAACCTGGGGACGTTTTACTAAATTTGAATTGATAAAAACAGAAGACCATCTCTTTGATTTGTACTATCATGGATTATTATGGATCAAAATGGACCCCAGGAGATTTTTATTGGTTTAGAGGGAGATGGTGCACGCCGAAACCTTTGACCTAATGGGCCTTTCGAACATCCCTATGGATTCTTACCGGCTAATAGTAGTTCTGTCTTTCTAGCATTTAGCTGCAAGAAATGTTGAGACATCCAACACTGGGCTGCTAAGAGACAGTTTAATGGCTGCATTGCTGATCCAGGAGAATGTTGGTCTAATTGAAGGGTAATCTGGGTATCATCAGCATAGGAGGCAGGCAGACTTAATGAGAACCGCCAAGAGTTGGATGTAGATGTTAAAAAGAACTGGTGATAGGGAACAGCCTTGAGGTACTCCACAGAAAACTTGCTACGGTTGCAAATAAAAAAGGAATAAAGCCACCACTTGTATATAGTCCTTAAGAAAAGATGCAAAGCATGGCAACATCTGCCCTATTATTCCAAAGTTTTTAATTTAGTTAGCAGGATGTTATGGTTGACTATATCAGATGCTACTGGCAGATCAAGTAGCAGGAAAGCAGTGGAGTTGCCTGCATATCAAGTAACATCTAAAGCTGCGGAGTTTCCTTAGTCTGTGATGGATCCAACCTCAATGGGGGGATAAAAGATGTTTCCATGCCCCTACCAGCTCTAAAGCCTAATTGCCATGAACTTAGCATTTCATTGTGTTCCAGATGGGCTATTAGTTGTCCAGCAGTGGTGCACAGCCCGCATCCAGAATTCGACCTTCTGACTGCAGTGGTTGTCCTGCTAGTCTTACGCCTCGATGACGCATGACACTCCAGGTACCTCTAGGCCACGTAGTCCCCTCCTGCAGAGCCGGTTCCAGCGCTAGTGTCACTGCAGCCATTTCCCGAATGAAGAACCACTCCAGCAAATAAAGGTAGCTATGAAGAAGATTTTTGGAGCCACACCGGATCCTTCTGGAGTGCCTCTGAGCCCCGTGGGGTCCCCAGTAGGGTTTATGTCGGCAGACCATTCCGCAACGCCTATTGTGCCTACTTGTCTCACACAAAGTCATCTCTTTCCTCAGTGTCGCCGCCTGCTTCATGCCAACCACGATTCCTCCCTCTGCACCGCTCGTTGTGATGCCACCTTCGATGCCACAACCGACACTACCTGCATGAGCATTAATGCTAATACTGATGTCACTGATGCTGGCCATGGCACCAATAGTTCTATCGGACTCGAATACCGTTCCCCACCACAAAGAACCCTACATTTTGTTGAGCCAGACACTTATGCCCTGCAGTATGACACTGTGCATATGGACTATGGTAATGACAACCAGTAGGAGGATGATAGCAACATATTTGATAAATACCAGGATACGTGGCACGGGCCTGCTCGTGGAGATCCAGACTTTCTTCTGCAGCACCCTACCCCAGAGAGGTTAGTAGTGCTGGTGTCTAATGGCACCTGAACCCCAAATCTTTCTCAATCTCCGAACCTGACAGTGAATCTAAAATGATGGATACATTTGCAAAAGAATATCCTCTTCGGTCTGTGGTGCCCTACTCTCCGTCCACGCAACATGCCTTGTGGGCACCTTGCTAGCTGTCCCAGGGGAACTCCGCCCAGCATTTCAGTGGCTTATTTTAGACCAGCCGGACACTGTGAAATACTCAATTGGATCTGATCTGGACACTACTGACTGCCTAGATAGGATTGTTGGCACAGACGTGGTGCTTAGGCGCCACGCTGTATTCACTCCACAGGCTTCTCATCTGACGTTCAGCAGTCCCTCATGGACATGTCGTTCAACAGCTCTAGTCTCTTCTGAGCGCAGGCAGACTCTGCCCTTAAGATTTAGGAGCTGAAGGCCAACAGCAGGGCCCATTTCGAGATTTAGGTAGGGGTTATCAGCAGAGACAGAGACAATAAGTGTTTCAGCAGCAACAGACATCCCACTCCTTTTGTGGTCAAGGCTGAGGATCAGGCCGAAGGTGCCCCGGGGGGGAACAAGCTAACCACACCCCAGCCCCTGATCCTTTATCCACCACAAGGGCTTTAATTTTTCCATGGTGGAGCACAATCAGCGGGTAGGAGGTTGCATCACAATCCACCTCCATGACGTCCAATCATGGAGTGTGGATAAGTTGTCCCAGAGGACAACTTATCCACACTCCATGGAGAAGTTCAAGCTCTCCTGGCCAAGGGAGCACCTGGATGCTACTCTTGTTACTTTCTGGTGCTGAAGAAGGATCGGACCCTCCGCCCCATCCTAGACCTTTGCCCTTTGAAGATCAAGATGCTCACCATGGCCCAAGTTGGGTCTGCCCTGGATCCAGAAGACAGGATAGTAACGCTAGTTTTGCAGGACACATATTTCAATATCCCATCCTACAGTTTCACAGATGATAGCTGCAGTTTCAGGTAGGCCAAGAGCAGTTTCGGTTCAATGTGCTCCCCTTTGGCCTTCCCAGCCACACTTTGTGTGTTTACAAATGTGATGGTAGTGGTTGCAACCCATCTACAGAGGTTCGGGAATACCTGCTTTCCCATACCTCAACAACTGGCTGCTGAAGCCGGGCCCGTCTCAAACAGTTGTAAGCCACCTCCAGAGGGTGGCCAACCTGTTCACATTGCTGGGTTTTTTCATCAATGTGCACACACACACCTGTGTCAGACTTGCACACTGGCAGCAATGCACATTGTTCTCCATGTCTACGATAGTCCTCAGACTCTGGCCTGCTACAGTCCTGCAAATTTGCCCAAACGCAGGCATGCAGCAGTCCACAGATTTGTACAACACACAATGACGAAATCATGCACACTACTGTTTCATTTTCACTTTGAACCATAAGGCACGCATTTTCTTGGTTGTTACAGCATTGCAATAATGCATATTTTCTTTCATTTTTTTTTTAAACACTTCTATTTAACCCTAGGACCCTTCGAATACATAACTCCCACTGCAAGTGCCCTTCCCGGGAGGGAAGCCTGTCACTAGGACCAAAACCTTAGAGTTGGAGGGCGGTAGATTACCCCACTACTCTGCATTAGGTGTACTCCCTCTGCTTGTATCTCACTCATATTTTACCTGTAGCACACAAGGCTTCTGTATTTTCCCTCTGCTTTCTTTTTATTTGTATTACTTGTACTTTTCTACCCTGTTCTGTCCTTTTTTTCAAGACACTTTCCTCTGTCTGCAGCCTCTCCTTTCACCTTTTCCCTTGGTTGCTGTCTTTTGCTGATTTCTCTCATTCCTTCCCTTAAACTGCAATATATCAATTTGCACACATTTAGCATTGTCCAATGTGTTCCACATAAATTCTTTATCACATTCCATTCTGTATGTTTTTCTGCTATGTTACTGCTCTTCAATCTTCTCTTTTTTTCTCCTCCTCTTTTTACGCTCTTCTTTTCTTGTTTGCCCAGCCGATTGTCTCTCTTTTTAATTGCTTACTCTTTCACTTTTTTCCTCCATCCTGTTCCTGTTTCAGCCCCCCTTACATTTGTATTTCCTTTTCTCACCACCTTCCTTTCTGCCTTCTGTGCATTAGGCACAGGTTCTAGTGAAGTGACAAGAGCAGCCAAAGAGCAGCCAAACAGTGGTGGTTAGTACATAACGGTGGTAGGGGGTGGGTTGCAAGGCCAGAGTAGCACACGAAATGAAGAAAAAAAAAATAAACATTTACCTGTCTGCTGTCTCCCGCCGCCTCCTCTCCCTCTTTACCCACTTCCAGGGCAGGAATCACCCGGCTCCCAGCCTTCCGATACCCAATCACAATGCTGCAATGCAGCGTTGTGATTGGTCTGAGTGCAGTGGATCGGCGCTCAGCTAGACAATCGGAGGCTGGGCATGTTCTCCATGCAGACTGTAATGCAGCCTGCATGAAGAACATGCAAAGTGTGCATGACGGTTTGACTGGCTGAGACGGTGGGCCAAAGCGTCCTTTGCACTTGGAGTGGGCAAACCAGTCCTCCCCTGCCCTGCTCTGTGAGCAGAGCAGCCCCTCCCCTAACCAACTCCGCAAGAGAAAAAATAAAACGATAATAGCAATGAGTTATTATCATTTTATATTTCCTCTTTGACCGTCTCAGTGGGGCGACGCTCCTCCACCCTAGTGGAGGAGCCGCCACTGCAGCTGAATGACCTTCACGAATGGAGCAGCTGATCGTGAGCTTGTGGTGAAAGGGCTCCCTTTCAAATTCACTGAACGCTATTGTTAGCAAATGGCTGCTGATTAGGCTTCCCGAAGCTCTGCCCTTTCAGTAGACACTAAGGGTGAGTATGGGTGGAGCTGCAGTTGGAAGAGGACCTATTAGGTGAGGCCAAGCATTTGTCTTCCTTAATCACACTTCAGTGCAGAGCTCCCACACCTCTTTGTGCCTCGCCTGCGGGCGCTCCAGACGAGAGACAGCCCCGCTGTGACGGGCATCACTACACAAAGGCTGTGTCTGGAGCGCAGCCTGGAATACATTTAAAATGTAAACGTATTCAAATTCACCTTTCCTTATCAGGAAAGGTAGCTGCTGAGGTCCTCATGTTTTTGCGGATATGGGCAATTTTAAAGGCAGGATAACAGTGTAAAAAAGCCTCCCCTTGCAGAGATAAACTGTTTCAAAGTAAGCCGACCAGAGGAGACTTAAATAAATCTGAAGAAAAAAACAGCAGTAATAGGAAATTGCAATCAATGGGAGGTTTAGTCCGGCGGTAATAACAGCCAACCTGTAAGGTTCTAACTTTGAAAAACAAGAATAACTGGATTTCCAGAAACTAAACTTCTAGTACTAGCATAAACCCAAAACATCGGAAGTTAAAGTGTATTTATCCAGAAATGGAAATATGGTCATACTCCAGTTCAGCATAAATTTGCAGCCACCGGTAATGTGTTGCCACAAATATATAGTTTTAAATCAGCTGTGCGCGAGACAAAACAATAATTTAGTAAAAAGAAAAGCAGCTGTAAAGTACAATGCATCTTTAAACGAGGCTATGCGGAAAATATTATACATCTCACTGATAGGGAAAATATGCATGTATTTCATTTTTAGTTGTTTTCTTGAGATCTTTTTTTAAATATATATATGGAGGAGGAATGGGCCCCTACCTGAATGTGTCCCCATGGCGATGGGCTTAGGGAAGTACTTGCCTGCCTGCAAGGGTCTGGGGTGCTGCACTGCCTCCAGGATGTGCACTGGTGCTCCAGGTTGCCCTGGTCTGACAGCAAATGGGGCAGAAGCTCAGTCATCCATTCTGCATGAGGGAAGTCTGGTGAGTGACAAGAGTAATTTGAAGGGGCGGGATAGAATGTCCAGGCTCCAATGGATCCCTCAAGGGGGTGTGGATGGTCAAACGGGCTGCCTCGCCCTCAACCAGGCAGCCAGGAGGTGAAAGTGAGGTGTGACTGAGTAGGAGTCATAACACATGTATGCATGTATGGTACAAGAAAGAAGCACAGACATAGTATTAGATTTGCAAAACATGAAAAAGTTCTACATACCCTTACCTTATGGAAGGTGTGCACAATAGGAAGCAAGGAAGCAAATGTTGATCTATATAGTGCACTAATCACCCGAGAGGGTGTCCAGGTGCTTGGGCAGGTGTGTAGGTTTGTGGTCCCCATGGTGCTTATACAAAGAGCCAGGTCTTCATCTTTTTGCTGAACTCAAATGAGGAGGATGCTCTGATGTGTTGAGGGAGGTTGTTCAATGTCTTGGGTGGGATGTAGGAGAAGAAGCAATCTCCAGTTTTATTTTTGCATATGTGTGGAATGTGTGCAAGTGATTGATTCAGAGCATAAGTGTCTGGTGGGTTGGTAAAATGTATGCGGCTGTACAGGTATTCTGGTTATGTATTGTGTAGGGCTTTGTATGTGTGCACAAGAAGTTTGAATTGGCTGCGCTTGTGAATAGGGAGCCATTGAATCTTCCTGAGGTGCGGTGTGATGTGGGTGCGGCAAGAGCGGTCGAGTAAGAGTCTTGCAGTGGTGTTCTGGATGGTCTGAAGTCTGTGTAGGAGTGGTTTGGAGACTCCAGCGTAGAGAGTGTTGCCGTCATTCATCTTGCTGGTGATGAGTGCTTACGTGATGGTCCATCTGGTATTCGGAGGCAACCATTTGAAGATTCTTCTCATAATGCCAAGGATGTGGGAGCAGGAGGTGTACACTGCACTGACTTGAGAAGTCGTGTTGAGCTTGTCGTCTAGGATGATCCCTAGATTTCTTGCGTGGTCTGTGGGTCCTAACTGTGACGGCCACCAGGTGGAGTCCCATTGGGAGGTCTTGTTGCCGAAGGGCAGTATTTCAGTCTTGTTGGATCTGATCTGCAGGCAGTTGGTTCACATCCAGTATGCTACCATGGTCGTGAAGGTGGTTCTGGCGGTGCTTGATAGGGAGAGGCTGAATTGGGTTTCATCAGCTTAGGAGTTGATGGTGATATCTTGTTATTGGATAATGTTGGTGAGTGGAGTCATGTATATGTGAAAAAGGGTGGCACTGAGGGATGATCCCTGTGGGACTTCACATATCTGTTTCTTGGCCTCGGATATAAAGAGTGGCAGCCTGACCCTTTGGGTTCATTCCCAGAGGAAGGAGCAGATCCATTTGAGAGCGGAGACTTGTATGCCTATCTCGTGGAGTCTTCTGAAGAGGGTGTTATGGGAGACAGTGTTGAAGGCTGCAGAGAGGTTGAGCAGGATCAGGGCTGCTATTTCTACTAAGTCTAGGATGATTCAAATGTCATATGTGGCCATGCTGAGTGCTGTTTCGGTGCTGTGGTTCTTTCTGACTGAGATTTAGCTAGAAGATGTTGATGTTAGAGGTAGGTTATGAGTTACTTGTTGATGGCCTTCTGGATCACTTCTCGGAGGTCTTCTGTGAACCAGCTGGCCTGCCTGCATAATTTAATATGCTTGTCAAGTTTGGTTTATTAGCGCTAGAGAGTCCACGCAGTTCTTGATCCAGTTGTTGAAGTTGTGGATGTCCTTGTTCAGGTTGTCTGTGGGGTTAGGTTGATCCATGGGGAGGGCGCTGAGCTAGTCTGCTTCTGTGATATTTCCCCAGCTGCTGTTTGGAATGCTGAAATTTGTAGGGACGTTGACTCTGTGTGGTGATTGGAAGTGGAATGGTTGGTCCATATGAGCGGTGTGGTGGAGTTGTATCTGATGCTGTCGCTTGTGGTGAAGATGAGATCCAGTGTGTGTCCTGCCGAATGTGTTGGTTCTGGGATGAGCTTGGTGAGTCTGATGATGAGTAGGCTTTGGAGGAGTGCTGTGGAGCAGGAGTTGTTTCGGTCTTCCAGGTGATAGTTGAGGTCACTAAGGAGAATGTAGGCTCTGGAGTTGATGGTGAGCAGAGCAAATAAGTTGATGATGATGTTGGTAAAGGTGGCTTGTGGTCTAGGTGGTCCATAGGTGAAGGTTCTGTTCAGGGTGGCATTTTCTGAGATGTGCTGCTTGAAGTGTAGGTGTTCCTTGAATGGAGTGGCATTCTCTGTGGATGATATGCATTTGATGGATTTTCCTACCACCCAGTATCACCCTCAGTCTCCCAAATAAAATGATACCTCACTTGTGTGGGTGGGCCAAGAGCCTGCGACTGAGAAGGGTTATAAACATAGCATTTGAGGGGATAGCACAGCAAGCTCTAAGCGCTACATTTTTTATATACATTTTAGGCTGGTTCTGCATTGGACCCCCACACAAGTGAGGTATCATTTTTATCGAAAGAACGAGAGGAACGCTGGGTGGTAAGAAATGTGTGCCTGCGCAATGATCCCACACAAAAATGTGCGAAAAATGTGACTTTATTTTAGCTAAATTTGAGATTTGCAGGGGATTCTGGATAGGATAACATTGGGGCATCCATGCAAACCACACCTCCCTGGACTCCCCCAGGTGTCTAGTTTTCAGAACTGTCTGGATTTGGTAGGTTTACCTAGATGGCTGCAGAGCCCGGGACCAAAAAGGCAGGGGACCCCCTTGCAAAACCAGGTTGTTTTGTGATAGATCATTTTGATGTCTCCACAATATGTTTTGGGCCCTTCCCTTTGCGGGTACTTGGCCCACTCACAACAGTGTGGTATAATTTTTATCGGGAGACCTAGGGAAAGGCTGGATGGAAGCAAATTTGTGTCAGCCCAGTTATCCCACAAATTTCCCACTCAGAAATGTGAGTAAAATGTGATTTGTTTAGCTAAATTTGAGATTTGCAGGGGATGCTGGGTAGGAAGATGTTGGGTGATCCATGCAAGCCAAACCTCTCTAGACCCCCTGGGTGTCTAGTTTTCAGAAATGTCTGGGTTTGGTAGGTTTCCCTAAATGGCCGCTGACCCCAGGACCAAAAACGCAGGTGACTCCCTCGCAGATCGATGATTTTGAAGTCTCCAAAGTTCGTTTTGGGGCGTTTCCTGTCACAGGCACGAGGCCTGCCCACACAATTGAGGTACCATTTTTATCAGGAGACTTGGAGGAATGCTGATGGGTGGAAGTTTGTTGCTTCCCGCAGATTCCAGATCTTTCCATTACAGAAATGTGAGGAAAATATATTTTTTTACAACGTTTGAGGTTTGCAAGGTATTCTGGGTAACAGAACCTGGTGAGAGCCACACGAGTCATCCCATCCTTGATTTTCATGGGTGTCTATTTTTTAAAAATGTACAGGATAGCTAGGTTCTCTTAGGTGTCGGCTGTGCGAGGGTCCAAAATCCATAGCTCGGCACATTGCAAAAAAAAGGGTCCATTTTCACTGGAAAAATGTGATGTGACCACGCTGCATTTTGGGCCTTTTCCTGTCACAGACACTCGGCCTACCCACACAAGTGAGGAACCATTTTTACCAGGAGCCTTGGTGAAATGCTGGGTGAGTGGAAGTTTGTGGCTCCCTGCAGACTTCAGAACTTTTTATCACTGAAAAGTGAGGAAATTCTTTTTTTTATTCTTTTACAAAGTTTGAGGTTTGCAAGGAATTCTGGGAACCTGATGAGAGCCATACAAGTCACCCCATCATGGATTCCCCTGGGTGTCTAGTTTACATTTTTTACAGGTTTGCTAAGTTTCCCTAGGTGCCTGCTGAGCGAAGGTCCAAAATCCACAGCTAGGCAGATTGCGAAAAAAGGGTCAGTTTTCACTGGAAAAATGTTATGTGCCCACGTTGCATTTTGGGCAGTTTCCTGTCACGCGCACTAAGCCTACCCACACAATTGAGTTACCATTCGTATCGGGAGACTTGGGGGAATGCTGGGTGAGTAGAAGTTTGTGGCGTCCTGCAGATTCATACAACTTTCCATCACAGCAATGTGAGGAAAATGTGTTTTTTTTTTATACAAAGTTTTAGGTTTGCAAGGGATTCTGGGTAACAGAACCCAGTGAGAGCCACACAAGTCACCCCATCCTAGATTCCCCAGGATGTCTAGTTTAAAAAAATTTACTGGTTTGCTAGGTTTCCCCATGTGCTGGCTGAGCTATTGTCCAAAATCCACAGCTAAGCACATTGCGAAAAAAGGGTCAGTTTCCACTAGAAAAATGTGATATGTCCATGTTGCGTTTAAGGACGTTTCCTGTTGCAGGCACTAGGCCTACCCACACAAGTGAGGTACCATTTTTATCGGTAGACTTAGGGAAACAGAATTGTACAACAAGTGTTATTACCTATTGACGTTCTATGCATTTCTGCCTTGCAAATGTAAGACCATGTGTAAAAAAGAAGTCACCGTGAAAGATGTCCTCTAATTCACATGCTAGTATGGGTACCCACAATTTCGGAGCTGTGCAAATAACTACTGCTTCTAAACTGTATATTTAGTTCCCATTTCGGAAATACATAGGTTTCCTTCATACCTATTTTTCACTCTTCATATTTTACCAAATGAATTGCTATATACCTGGTACACAATGAAAACCCATTGCAAGGCACAGCTCGGTTATTGGCTCTGGATACTTTGGGTTCTTGGTGAACCTGCAAGCACCTATATACCACAACCAGAAGGGTCCAGTGGATGTAACGATATATTGCTTTCATAGTTAGAAGAAGTTACAGGTGAAAACGTTAGCACAAAATGCTGTTTTTTTCAACTCAATTTTTTATTTTTATTTCAACTGTTAGTGTGTATAGGAAAACCTTGAAGGATCTACACAAATGACCCCTTGCTGAATTTAGAATTTTGTTTACTTTTCTGTAATGTATACCTTTGCTGGATCCATTATTGCTTTCACAGCTCAGATCTTAGACAGTGCAACCCCAGAAGATTGAGAATGGGATAAAAACGTGTACTAGGGTCCGAACTCACACATGGTTATAGATGCGGAGGGTGTGAATGACACCGTGATTTAGGCAGAGCCTCCTCAGGCTTTTCATGGGCAGAGCAAGGAGGGCGGCAGTGCGAGGCTCACAATCCACATCAGCAGTGCGCTCGTCGACCAATGCTCCATAACTAGACAAGAAAAACACAATCCCTGCTATATAGATCAACAGATGATTTTTGTGCTCACTTGGTTCTTTTTTTATTTTATATAAATCTTTTTATTAAACAGACTTAACATCAGGTACAGTGCCACAAAGGTCAGTGAGGAGGTTACAGAGGATTCAAATATACGTACAGGTACAATAGGATGAGTGATTGGAAATCACGGGGAGGGGAAATCATCGCTGTTCAGGTCACGGCGAGGAGTACAAATTCCACCACGGTAGGTTTTCCAGGGCGCTCACATCTTAGACCTCTTCCGGGGGCAGCCCCGGGCCATATACACAGTCTTTTCTCTTAACATACACCAATCCAGGTCTTTTTCCCAATCTTTAATCGTGGGTGCATGTGAGGCCCCCCAGTGCTGTGCTATATTCCTCTTGGCGATCATGCAGCCGAGTGTGACCCATTGCGTGATATGCGTGTTAAGGTCGGTTGGTTCCCAGATGTTGAGGAGGCATCTGGGTGCTTCTGGCTTAATTTCGACCTCCAATGTTTCGCTCATGACTATGTGGATTTTACGCCAGTATTCCTGGATTCGTTCACAATGCCAAATAATGTGTATGAATGTGCCCATCTGAGTGCACCCTCGTCTACAAGACCCGTCTGTCAGTCCACCCATGCGCACCAGTTGGGGACCCGTTATATAAATCCTGTGCAGGATCTTTAGTTGCACTAGGCGAAGCCGCGCCGGGATCGCAACAGTCTTGGGGGAAGAGAGCGCCCTTTGGCAGCCTTCGTCGTCTAGTTCGACTCCATCTCCAGTCCATTTCTCACGTAGTGACAGTAAAGGGTTGTCCATGTTATTGATGAGCTTGCGATAGGTGAGGGAAATAGCCTTTTCGGGTAGGTGACCATCCAATAGTCTGTCCTGTAGAGGGGAGCTATCTGATAGAGGGGAGTTACAGGGCAGTGTTGTCTGTAGTGCGTGACGGATTTGGAGGTACCGAAACCGCTCCATCTCCGTGAGGAAGTATTGACTTTGGAGAGTGTCAAAAGGCTTCACGCCCTCTGTGCTCCACAGGTCCCTAATGCGGGAGATAGCAATCAGGGCCCACTTGTCGAAACCCTTGGAGTGTCCCAGGTCTCTTAGCTTTTGCGAGTCCCATAGGGGAGTGGCGAGAGTCAATCTATTGCTCCAACCGAGTGATTTGGTGGCATGCCATATTTTGACTGTGTGATTGGTAGGGCCAGTAAGTGGGTATCTGTCTGGTTTTGAGTACAGTGCTCGGGTGAAGGTCCCGTTCGGAAGGAGCCATCGGTCCATATTGAATCCTGGGTTGTCAGGGTGGCTGTAGATGCAATGATTAATTGCCGTAAGGTGTGCTGCCCAGGAATATTTTTTAATGTCGGGTAGCCCGATACCACCGAAATACCAGCTGAGCGTTAATTTTTGTAGGGCAATACGCGGTCTCCCACCCCATAGAAGGTCTCGCTGGAGCCCTTCAATCTCTTTAAAATATGAGTTTGGGACAGGATCGGCTGAAACCGGGTAGGGACATCATTTTAAAAAGGGCCGCCTTGCCCAATAGTGAGAGCGGGAGCATCTTCCAATTCATGATATCCCTTTTGAGTCACTGCAGGGGGGGGACAAGGTTACGGGCATATCTGACTGAGGAGTCAAGAGAAACATATACGCCTAGGTATTTGAAGCTCTCCGAAACTATAGATATGGGACAGTTCCGGGGTAGCGGAGGGGGACCCCCACAGAGGACATATAGGTGAGATTTTTGCCAATTAATACGAAATCCGGAATATCTGCCGAAAGTGTCTAGGATGTCAAACACGGTAATAAGGGATCTCTTAGGGGATGTGAGATACAAAAGAATATCATCCGCATATAGAGAGATGCGGTCTTCCCAATCTGCCGACCATCGCATCCCTCGAATCATTACATCCTTACGGATCCATGCTGCAAGGGGTTCGAGGCCCAAAGCGAATAATAAAGGAGAGAGAGGGCATCCCTGGCGGGTCGCTCGGCTGAGCGTAAATGTCTCAGATTTCTTATTGTTTACGAATACCTGAGCCATAGGTATGTTGCATAGTAGGCACACCCATTGACCAAAGACCGGTCCGAATCACAGTTTTGCAAGTACGGCAAAGAGATAGGACCATTCAAGTGTATCGAATGCCATAGTCGCGTCTAAGGAGACTATGACTGCATCTTCACGTATTGTCGAGGCCCTTCCTATCACGCAATGCAATCTGCGCAGATTCAGAGCAGTGTTCCTTCGTGGCATAAACCCTGATTGATCAGGATGCACTAAATCCCCCATTACCTTGATTAGTCTATTAGCTAGTACTTTAGCTAGGATTTTGGGTTCTGTATTCAGCAATGAAATGGGGCGGTAGGAGGCACAGTCTGTTTTGGGTTTCCCGTCTTTATGAATTGTAACAATAGTGGCTATTCTCTGGTCAAAGGGCAGTGACCCCTTTTCAAGGCTATCGTCATACATGGATTTCAAATATAAGGGCAATTTATCGGGGCGGAGCTTGTACAATTTAATTGGAATTCTGTTTGGGCCAAGGGCTTTACCTGGGTGGAGTGCTCGTATCGCAAGTGCTATTTCATCAGCGGTGAGGGCACTAGCCATAAACGCTCGGTTGGCTTCTGAGAGTGTGGGAAGGGAGATATCTCTGATAAGGTCTGAGGCGTCTGATTCTGTGTAAGGCACCACCGAGCTGTACACTGTGTGGAAGTGGGTTGCAATGTGGTTAGCTATGTCAAGGGGGTCCGTTATGGGAGAGCCGTCAGCATCTCTAAGTTCTGGAACAAGCCTGCTGGCGTGCTCTCTTTTATCAAGCCAGGCAATTAACTTTCCAGCTTTGTCTCCTCAGTCATAGATTCGGCCCAGCAGGAGGCTGCAGGAGTGACGTCAGAGTTTCCGTCTTGTTCAAGACGGTAAATTTTGTGCTCGGCATCAGAGATGTCCTTGAGCCTGTCCTTTTTTGATCCTGCAATTAGGGAGAGGTCTTGGCCTCGGATCACTGTTTTAAAGGCTTCCCATAACACCTGAGGGGACTCGACGGTATGTTCGTTTTCCAAGAAGTAGTTGTCAATGGATTTGTTAAGGTCCTTTCGTATTTTGGGGTTTTTGAGGTACCAGGCATTTATAGGGGCGATGCACCCTACTTGCGTATGATCAAGGATCATATGGACCCACAGAGGGGAGTGATCGGAAATACCTCTGGCTAGATGTCGGATCTCGTGAATATCTGTGACTTGTGGGGCCGGAACAATTATGTAGTCAAGACGGGAGAGGCTGTTGTGTGCCCCAGAGTGGAAAGTGTGCTGAATCTTATCTGGGTTGTAAGTCCTCCACCCATCCACCAAGCCCATCGCCTCTAAACAAACTGGAGAAGGAATGCACGGCATGGGGTATCATACAAGGAGGGTGTCTGTCAAGTGAGCCCAACAAGACTGAGTTGAAGTCACCGCCGAGAACTAAGTGCCCATCGGGCAGTGTTAGCAGCATAGCGCTAAGGCCGGTGAAAGTTACGGATTATAGCCCTGGGGGTGCGTATATTGACATGAAGGTAATGGTTCGGCCCTCCCAGGTACCAGTGATCCCAGCATATCTCCCTCGGTCGTCAACATATGTGGACGTAATAGATAAGGGGAATGATTTCCTTTGCATTATACCCGCTCCTCTTGAGTTGGACGCAAAGCCAGCGTGTACCACCATTGAGTATCCCCATCTGTGCATTGCCTTGCATATGTTCCCTATAAGGTGAGTTTCCTGGAGCAATACAATGTCCGGTGAAAATCTCTTGATATATTGTAACACCACACATCTCTTAATTTTGTCCCCAAACCCGTTAACGTTACAACTTAAGATTTTGACTTCTGTGTTTCGCTGTGTACCCATGGACATGCGTGTGTAGCGTGACAGGTTACTTTGTAAACAGGGACTGTACCATTGAAATAACATAAGAAATAATAAACAAAGAAAAGGAACAACAACCCCAACCCAACAACCCCCCACCAAGCTTCCCTGCACTCTGGGCTCAAAACTGCCCATTAATAAAACAAATGCAGAGTGCCTGTCGCCCAACATTTGACTAAAAGAGGAACGTGGGGGGAGGCCTCGGTGCCCCGTCGACCCCCCTCCTACCTTTATAGTTTATAGGTGCATTATAAGGGAAAAAGCCGAAATGCGGAATATTGATTGCCTCAGTAGTCTGGTGCCCAATTCAGCGTCTCCAAGTGCCAGGAGATTGAGGGCAGAGTTCAGTCCACGGAGAGAAAAAGAGGTAAGGAAGCAAAAAAAGGGCCATCTGAGTAGAGTACACTTTCCGTTTCAATGGTCGCTGGGGCTTCTCTCCGGCGATGATCTCCAGCTGTCCAGCCAGTCAGATGCCACCTCTGGCAAGTCGAAGAATCGGGTTTTCCCATGAACCTCAACGCGTAAACGCGCGGGGAAGAGCATGGTATATTTTAGTCCTTTTTCCCGTAGCCGTCGTTTAACTTCCAGGAATGAGTGCCGACGCATCTGCACTGTTCGAGTGAAATCGGCGAAGAAGGTAATTTCGGAATTGTCCAGCCGGACCGGAGGAGCGACCCTGGCAGCTTAAAGAATGGTGTCTCTGTCTCTGTAATTCAGCAGCCGAGCTAGTATCGGACAGGGATTGGGCTCCTGGCCTCGGACGGCCTCCGGGCACTCTGTGTGCTCTTTCGATCGCAAACAGGTTGGACAGTCCCTTCGGTTGCAGTTTCGTTGTAATCAGATTTTCAATGAACAGGTCTACGGCAGGTCCCTCTGATTTCTCCGGCACTCCAAGAATGCGGATGTTATTGCGTTGTAGACGCCCCTCATAGTCGTCCAGCTTGTCTTCTGCGAATCTACGAAACGCTTGGAGCTCTTTGACATCGGTCTGCAATTGCGAAGTGTCTTCCACAAGGCTGGCGGCGGTGAGCCCCAGCTGCTTGACTTTCTCTGTTTTTGGTGAGGTCAGCCCTGATCAGCGTCACTTCAGATGATAGGGTGTCAATGGATGTGCGAACCCCAGTAATTGCCTCCATTAAGTCTTTCATTGTAGGTTCAGAGGGATCCTGCTCTGCACCGCGCTCACTCGGTTCTTAATCAGAATGTACAAAACGGATTCGTCATTTGCACTGATTTAATTTTTAACAAATGCACTGATTAGTTATCACTTCCAATCAATGAGAACCTAATTTTAAAAACACTTAATCACGAACATTCATTTAATTTAAAAAAGGACATGAATTTAAAACATGGTGCATAAAATATCAAAGTTAAAATCCAACCAATGCTGTGGCGTTGCAAGTGCGAAATAGGAAATATATCTACTTAAAGGCAGAGAAATTACCTTTTTATGCCAGGGAAACAGTATAATTTGAATTCCAGGTGGGACTCCCTTTTGGATCATTGTTCTAACAATGTCATTTATATACCACTGCGAATGGTCAGTCAGTCAATTATTTTTATTTTACAGTATTTCTACTGCATATAAAGTGCACAGAGTAAAAAGAAAGATATTTAAAAAAATCTAAAACCAATTACATTAATAAAACAATATTACAATCAGTTTAAAATACATTAAAAACAATTTCTATTTCCTTTATAATTACAAATAAATCTTATAATATTTCACCCTCAGGAAGCAGGAAAAATAGGTGTTATAAAGTGCTGAATGACGACTAATATAAATACATTCACATCTTAAGTGGCCCAAGCTTAGCAAGCTCTCCTCCATTTCATGCAGGACCAAAGTACTGAAGCTAACGCAAAACATACAAGTGGGTCATTAAGTTTTTTAAAGAAATAAAGTGCTGGGCGACATTGGATAAAATGATATCGACGCAAAAGAGGCAGGATATTACCTTGACCTTTGTTATTTATAAAAACAACAAAAAAAGATGAAATGAAGATTGACTGCTTAGAACTACCATTACAAAGACATGCTGTTAAATCACTAAGGGAGTACCTATTCAGTGGGAAACCCATCATCAGGGGGATTAGATTAAGTCGAAACCTCACCAAGATAAATCTATGTTGTGAATTCCCCACCATGTCTAAATACGAGTAGTCCCCCTCCATAGTGGGCGGGGCCTTTTGCTATAACCTTACAAAAGATTTTAAATTGTTTTCTTCTTTTCTCTCGTATTCTGCTTTTAATGTAAACATTGCCTTTAATCTAATTTTAGGGAATTTCAAGCAGCTATTAGGGTTTGTATACAGCTCGGCCAGACCTAGAGAAGTCAATATGGACTTTACATACTGCAACGATCTTATGTGTGTTATCAAGCGATAAACAATCTTGTACTATCATTTGGGTTAGGCTGACAGTATCCCTCCTCCAGATCGAGTGCCATAGTAGGATGGGGGCAAGCCTAACACTATCGGACACATATGGTGTACCAGGTTCGATATAGCAATTGTAATTCGAACAGGAGCGAGGTAGGGCCAATAAACTCCTAAGAAATCCATCCTCTAGTTTTTAAAGGGAATCTGTTCCCACCTAACCTCAGAACCTTTCCCCATACATAACAGTAGGAATAGTCTTCACACTTTATAACTGTATTACTTACCTGTGTGACTTAATGTATGCTTGAATAAGACTGTATTGTACTTACCTCGAATCTCATAAAGAGTGCTGAGGGTTTGACTAGAATAAATACACTTTATTTTATATATATATCTGTTGTGGTGTCCTTTCATTTGGTATTCAAGGGATTATATATGGTATAACAGCCGGCTTCACATGCCATTCAGAGTTTAGCCTAAGACTGCTCTTGTCCATGCTACCACTAGGATAGCTGGTCTATAAGGTTGACTTTACAACCAATCACCATAAGGGTTGTTTGGACTGATACAAGGTGTACACTAGAATTAGTGACATCATATATCAGGCCAACTTCTCACAAGTGTAACAAGAAGTTTCTGTTTGGCATATATTAGGGGATAAAGCACTGAGATGGGGCATGGTTGACTAAAATACCTGCAACACAAAAGGATGATGGACGGAATGCTGAACTTTGTCAAACATATACCCCCAGTCACAGATCTGGGTTAAATCCATCATCTTTTTGCTCACCATGCCACTCCACTTTGGACCCAGCCACATGGAAATCAGTCTTGGCCCTGCAACCTGGCAACCGACAATGCATTTCAAATATAAGGACTCGTTCACTGAGGTTTCTTGGTACAGAGAAGCTTGCTAACATGTCTTAGTGATGTGATAGCGACTAGATAAGCTACTTTTCAAGAAATATTGTAAGGGACATGAAAGGTGGGCTTGAACGGGAGACCCAAAAAGTCTTGTGAGGACAATATTAAGACTCATACCGGGCCAGAGGCACCGGTGAGGAATGGCTCTTGAGCCCCTCCAAAAAAGCTTTAATGACTAGAATCCTGAAGAGCAATACATGTTACCTATTTGGGAGATGTGTGGCCACTTCCACCAGGTGTAGCCAAATGGAAGTGAAGGCTAGACCACACGTTTGAAGGTGAAGTAGGTAGCAAAGGATGTTATGAACTGTGGCTGCCAGGGGGTCAATGTGGTTTGAGAGGCTGTAACAGACAAGCCTCTTCCATTTGGCAGCATAGCAGGCCCGAATAGTTGGCCTGCGTGCTTCCTTAAGAATGCTTATGCATTCTGGAAGTAGTTTGAGATAACCAAATTCTAAGACAATAGGAGCCAGATGGCTGGGTTGAGATTCTTGGGGTCTGTGCGACCGATTTCTCCATGGTTCTGCGTGAAAAGGCCTGGCCTGTTGGGGAGCCTCTCGTACGGAACCAACAAAAGTTTGAGGAGAGTGGTGAACAAAGGTTGCCTGGCCCACATGGGGGCCACTAGAAAGAGTGTGAGGGAGGTCTGCCGTAGCTTCTGAACCACAAATGGAATGAGGGGGGTGGTGGAAATGTGCAGGGAAATATCCCTGATAAGTTCATCCATATTGCTTTGCCCATGGACTAAAGCTGTGGAAATCTGGAGCCAAAGTTTGGCCATCTTGCGTTTTATGATGTTGTGAAGAGGTTTAGGTCCAGAAACCCCATCGCTGAACGTAGTCAATGACTGCCGGGTGGAGTTCTCGCTAGTGGACTTGTTGCCGCATCCTGCTGAGAAGGTCGGCAAAATCACTGTCCACTACCTGGAGTTATTCTGCCAACAGGTGGATCCTGTGGTGGAAGGCCCAAGGCCAGATGGACTGAGCTAACAGGGAAAGCTGAGGTTAGCGAGTGTCCCCCTGCTTCTGAATGTAATACATGGCTGTCATGTTGTCTGTCCATATGAGGACTACCTTCCTCCAAATGTGGGGAAGGAAGGCCTTGAGGGCCAGATGGACATCTAGCAGGTCCAGTTAGTCGATGTGTAGGTCCCTGTGGTTTGGACTTTACTGGTCCTGGACAGTCATGTTTTGTAGGTGCACCCCGCACCAACTGAGGGATGCGTCCGTTGTGACTGTGATCTGTGGAAGTGAGTTTGGAAAGGGTTGCCCCCCGCAAAAAATTGTTGGTGTTCCACCACTGCAGAGAGCGATGAGTGCAGGGGCTCATCTACACTGGATCTTCCAATGACCAATGAGGCAATAAGCATTCCTGCAGTGGGTGCATGTACAATCTTCCGTGGGGTACTGTGGCGATGCAAGAGGCCATCATGTTATGTTATGTTATGTTATGTTAGGGGCATTTGTATTGCGCACAGCTGCCCCAGCTAAGGGGCGTCCTGGCGCATGACAAGATAAACATAGCCGCACCTAACAGAACAGAAGGAGTGACATACAGACATACAGACAACGCAGAAATGAAGTAGTTAAAATAGCACAGTCTTTACAGCTTTACGGAATAGAAAGAGATCGTCCAAAAGGCGAATCTCCAACGGGAGAGAATTCCACAAGATAGCTGCTTTCACCCGAAAAGACCGACCTCCCATACGACTCAACTTAAATCTCGGGACCACCTAGGAGGCACATGATAGTCCGTACTGTGACCTGTTGATTTGGCTAAAAAAGAGGCAGCAGCTCTTGGCAGGACTAGACTCTTGCAGGACTAAGATAGGTGTTGCCAATCTCCACATTGAGTATGACTTTCAGATAGGGTTAAATTTGAAAGGGCTGTAGATGTGACTTTACAGCATTGATGTTAAAGCCCATATTGTGCAGAAGGTCTACTGTGACTTGGGTGTGTGCATGGCACTGCTGTTGTGTTGCGCTCTTTAACAGCATATCGCCAAGGTAGGGTACTACATTGATGCCCTATATTTACAGGTGCACGGCTACTATTGCAAAGCATTTGGTAAAAACACTGGGTGTAGTAGTGACCCCAAAGGGCAGCACTTTAAACTGGTAATGCTGACAACTTACCACAAACTGCAGGTAACGATGGTGCGCTGGATGAATCAGGATGTGGAACCAGATGTTTTTGAGGCCGATTGCAGCCATGAAGTCACCTTGCGGTAGCAGAGGGATTTTATAACTGAAGAGTGACCCTGTGAAGGAATCTGATAGGATGTTCTAGTTCAGGGGTCTGAGGTCCAGAATGGGCCTCAGGGACCCATCCTTCTTGGGAATGAGGAAGTAGAGTTGATACACCCATGAGCCCTGTAGGCGTTGTGGTACAGGCTATGTGGCCCCCTTGAGGAGTGGTGCTTGGACCTTCTCTCGAGCCAGACATTTGTGTTCTGGGGAGAGATACTAGAATTAATCTCCAGAGCAGTGTTGTCCGCAGCATCTAGGGCACACCTGATGTTGTGTTGGAAAATAAGTAGCCTTCTGTAATCAACTCACAACCTGTTTTACTGTGCTCCTCTGGGAGGTACTGGAGGAGCTCCTCCATTTAGTCTCAGTGGGCGCGATCATATTTAGAGAGAAAAAACAAATGGAATTGGCAATGTGCCAGTGGCTGGCAGACTCTTGCCATGGCTCGTTTTCCAGCAGCGTCTAGCCTTGTACTCTTTGTCCGGCAAATGAGCATCGCTGGTGCTCTGAGCAGTCGCCCACTTACGAGCAGTATGAAGCACTAAGGAATCTGGTAGAAGTTGGCCCCTAACATAGTTAGGGTCTGAAAGGGAGGCTGTGTACTTTGTCAGCCCGTGGGGTAATAACCCAGGTCTTGACCAGTTCCTTGAAAATATCAGCAGCGGGCTTGAGCATCCCCTTCAGCATGGGTAGGGACTGCATGGAGCGATGAGCTGAAGAAAGAGTCTCTAAGACAAAATCCTCCTCGACTGGCTTTTTATGCATCTGCACGTTGTGGTATGTAGCAGCCCTACTTAGAACCTCATGGTACGAAGAGGTGTCATCTGGCAGAGAAGGTCAGGCACGGTAGTGGTTGTTGCAGGCGGATCCACATCATGAGTCCCAAAGGTTTCCCTGTGGTTGTACATTATAAGTGGCCCTGCCCCGAGTCTGTGGTCAAAAGGAGGACTGGTGGCTTCATTAGGCGTCTTTCCCTGCTTTGGATCAGCAGGGAACTCCAGAGCTTCAGAGCTGAGCTGCTTCTTAGGAGGCCCAGGATCTGGTGTAGGAGGCTGTGTTAGTATCCAACCCATTTGAATGAATGTGTTTGTGGTGGGCATTGAGCTACTCCTGCTGCTTTTGTGGGATCGGTTCAACTGGTTTGTGTGCTGGTCTTCGGGTCATAACCAAATGGTTCGGCGCACAATTGTGCTACGAGGCTGATGGTTTTGAGTCGACGCAGAACCAGGAGCTGTCTGTGCCAAGGATGTTGGTTTAAGAATATTCTTCAGTGGCGAGCTGTAGCTGGACATGGTGTCTGAAGTTAACTGTTGATGCCGACTCTGGCCCTGAGGCAGTGGTGGTCCAGAAGCCTGCTTTTGTGGATCCAGAGCAGCAGAATGCCCCTTATGGGGTAGAACTACAGAGCGGTGACGAGATGTAGAGGGAGCTGTACTCACAACCTCTTAAGCTGGCGGGCGGTCTTTGATCTGGAGGCTGGAGCTGGAACTCTATTTAAGCGAAAAAGCCTCCTCGTCAGCGGCCGAAGGCTTGGGGTGATGTCCTCCATCTGGGTCCTGGGCACCGAAGAGGTTTGGAGTATCTTCTCCACCCATCTGCAACATCTTGAGTCAACGGGCCCGGTGGTCTCGAAGTGTCTTCTTGTAACAAAAAGACCAACACGTGTTGCCTGAAGCCTCATTGTGAGACACAAAGATTACAGACCTGGTGGATGTTGGCCCAGGGGTACTTTGCACAACATCAACGGCAGTATAGAAAGGGTGTCCATTCTGTCACAGGTGAGGCATGGTGAGAGGAATCCGAATGGAAGGAAAGAGCCCCCAACTGGAGTTGGAGTCAACCGGCAAACCGTCGAGGAAGGTAACTAGAAGCATCAATCTGATACCAGAGAAAAGACAGGAAACATGATCGCATACACTACAGATGGGGAAATGGGGACATTGGGAACCAAAAAGAACTCCGCCGTAGCATCAATCCGGAGCACGGATGCACATGTCCGAACCAGATGGTGGAAAAAAAACAATTTAGTAATGAAGCCGATGACCATCCTCACTGCACGCAAGAGGTGGAACCACACCACCCCATGACTCTGGAAGAACTCCTTAAAGAAACACTTGCACACATCTGAGCCACCAGACGGCAGAACCAGGCACAGCCCTTGTATCCACAACCACACATTTCTCGAACAGATCTTTACAAACATAAGCTTCAAACCCGCTTTAATGCTACTTGTTTTCTTAAGAAGCCAAACATGATTGATAAAATGGGGCGGAAATATGGAAAAAAAGGTTTTAAGGCACACTATGGGAAGACTCGGTGGTTTCAGTGTCATCTGCAAATACAAAACGGGTGGTGTTGGAGCCATGGAGCAAAGGACTGGTGTCTGCATGGAGACTGGTAGAAGATTTCTTGGCAACTCACCCATGGTTACTGTAGTCTGATGTTTTTCATGATTTGCTGCTGCCACTTGTCAATTTAAGAGTGATAAGCATAATGCTAGTTTCCGAGTCAATAATAGAAACCAGTTTCCTTTCTGAAAGCTCAGAAAATATACATTTAGGAGGACCAGTAATGCAACCAAACTTCCAACATAGCACAGAAAGGTTGCTTTAGCTAACTCTTTTACATGACATATTGGCGTACTAAAAACATCTACTTTCAAAAACACTGGTAGCTTGTTATGGCGTATTAAAAGATTTCGATCCACCCAACATCTTCATGCATTTTGTTGTAGATTACAGCAGAGCTTTGAACTCAGCATCCTTTGAAATCTTCCTATAACGTTTTACAGCAAGAGTTGCATAATTAAAAAGTCAGTACTTCATCCAAGAGCTTGTGGTTGAAAAAGTGCCTAGTGCACAGAGTGGTAAGGTACTATATCCAGACTTTGGAATTTTGATTTAATATCTGGCAGCTGCATAAACTTTGTGTTTCACTTAAACACCACAACTAGCACCCCTTCGCTCCCACACCAGAGGCCAAACATGTTTCATGTGCGAGAATTTTCCAAGATTAATAGTTACCATTTAGTTTACTCCATATGCTAATAACCGGTCTTCTTCAAGAAATAATTTTTGAATCCCATAATTAGGATTTGTTTTTTCACGTTAGCTCGCCACTACAGACTGTGTGGCAATGCAGTTATGGATGACATCCCACTCACTTGCATCTAAGTTGCACTAGAGTCCCAGACATTATATTTTTGATGGGTTGATTCATCAAATCCTACACACTGCAAAATTGTTTTATTAGAGCTGAGCTATTCAGAAAAGACATATATTCTTAGGACATGATAATGCTAAGAGATCACTTGAAAAACAGGAATTTGCATTATAAATATTGCAATGCAGTCCCCCATCAGCCCATTTCAAATAGATGCTTTGCAAGAAACCTAGAATAATGGATCGGGTGTAATCTGACAGAACATAGTTCTTCTACAAGCTTCACATACAGCTGTACGTAACTAAAGATGATATATATGAAAGCAGGAATAACATACCTTTCAGCAGCTCAGGGTACTTGGTGTGGACCAGATTAGTCAGGTCTCCACCATCATCCAGGATCATGTTCAGTGGCTTGCCGTCCTTGAAGTACAGAGCTTGATTGATGCACTAGATGTATTCCACATCTGTCTCCCCTTTCCAGGCATACACAGGTATGCCAATTTTGCCAGTAATTTATGAATGGGACAATCTTGAATTGTCTCAGCATGCTGTGTGGGAGAGTTTGGACAGGGGTGGAGAGGTGATGTGGCACCCTAGGATTGCCCAGAGGTGCCTGCTTTCTAGAACTTTCCACCCCCATTTAAACAATCTTGCACAAGGTAAAGAGAGTGCTGTTTGTTGGAGCTGGACATTGAGATTGGACTTCGGCAGCTCCATGGACGACAGGAAGGACAAACCACTGATGCACTCCTGGACTAAGGACTCTACCTACATTTGGCCCCAGGACCAGTGGGTCTCTCCCCAGGAGCTGAGAAGATGGTCCCCTTTTACTCCTTAAGGACCAGTTAGGAGAAGAACTGGACTACGGGGCCCACACAAGAGGAGGACTACAAAAAAGGAGGAAGTCTGGCGCAGGTAAAAGTGGAACTAGCTCCCTGCAAGGTCTGCCTCCCTGGAGGTCAGGAGGCCAGAGGGTGACTAGGTGACTAGGGCTTGCCAGCAGGAGCAAAACGATCCCAGAATTTTTAAAATGGCCCAAAGGGGCCTGAGTTATTGTAGGGAGAAAGATTTGACCTTTGATCCACCCAGATCCCCTCAGCGAGAAATGGAGCGTGTGGAGCTCCGCTGCAAGAGTCTTTAAAACCCCTGTGCTGGGCCAGACCCCAGGGGTCGGCACAGCATTTATTAATATTTATTGAACCTTGGGAGGGGAATGCATGGCTGCCCTTCCTCAGAACATTACGAGGCTCTGGGATCCCAACCCCCAGACCGTTCTTTTGCAAAGGAAGACTGGGACACTCGCCAAGCCAGAAAATGAGGGTAGTGCCATCACCCTCCCTTCCTCCAGCAACAAAGCAGAAAGGACCCAGGGACACCATCTCCGGGCCCCTGACACAAGGGAAACCACGCAGCACTGTTGCACCACCCAACAAAGAGAAGAGGGGCCTATGACCCCATCACTGGGCCCCGGCGAGACCCAACCGTTCCTTTCCTCCCACCAGTGGTTGGCTGGGCCATGCTCCCTGTGCCCATGTATGGGGGCAGTGACCACAAATAGACACCCGGCCCGCATGGAGTAAGGTCAGAGAAAAAGCAAGCTGCCAGGTCCTGTGCCGGTATAGGAGGATTCAAGCAAGCATGGCCTGCCAGGTGTGGGCTCCCGAAGCTGCCGCCAATCCAATGGCACGTCTGGGTGCCTGGGGGGGACCTTGCGCCCCCAAATAAAAAAATGGAAACTGTGAATCCGCAAGAGGCCGTGCGCGGCAACAAAAGAATGCGGCAGGAGCCACCTAATTAATATTCACACTCCTGCAAGAACGTGCCCTATAATGCCTTGCAGGCTCTGTTTTGCTAAAGCTTCTCCTCAGTGTAGTAGCCCCGGACAGCAGGAGCAGCACCAACTCGGAAAGGAAAGTGTGGGGCTGGAGGAGTGTAGCTGCTCCCCCAAGAAGTTTACAAGGTGACCCTAAGTTTAAAGGGTCAAATAAATTATGAACCCCTTGGTTATTTAGCCAAAAGATAAGCCCTACTCAGGTTATAACGTTTGTTCTGCAGTCTGGGTGTTCCATTACCTCTTATTAGTTGATTCTGTGGCTGCATGTTTTTTCACCTGAAGTGTTTAATAGAAGGGTGCAAACACATGTACTGTTGTTTTGTCATGTATTATGAAATATGATGGTTCGTAATGGTTTTTTTTCTTTTTTTAAACGTGATTTATAGATTTTAGAACATACAGATTACGGCATGCCACCCTGACCGGGCTGGTGCTGAAGATGTATACAGAGGCAGGCACCTTCATATCAATATTTCAGTATACAAGGACGAATTCAAATGAGTCGATAAATCAACAGTTCTTACAGGGCCGTGACCTCCACAGAATCCCCGCCGGTGAATAGGGCAGTCCGGAGGGTCGCAGCCGCAAATCGGTGGAAAGGTGAGGGAATCCAAAAGTAAGGTGGAAGAGGAACAAGAGGAGAAGAGAGGAAAGAAAGAGGAGGGGGGGGGAGGGGAGGGAGAAGGGGAGGGGGGAACGGAAGGCAGGAAGGTATTATCCCCTGGTCTGAATGAAGTGAGGGGCGCGCCAATGCGCAGGGCAGCCCCCTCCTATATCTCGTGCGGACTCACACATGCTTATGTCTCAACTGCGGGTGTGTGCACGGTCAGCTGGATATACGTGTAGGAAGCTCAGCAGTGGTTCCCAGATATCACGGGAAAGCAGGGAATGCAGGCATTAGATCCCAAAAGTCAGACAGTTAATTGTGACAGAAATTTGCGTCCCGCTGCCATTCATCCCTGCTCGGTTTACGCTTACGGCCCCAATAGATAGCCACATGTCTTTTTGCCAGTAACAACATCATTGCTACCAGTCTTCGGACTTTTACCAGGAGTTCTTTAACATAGTCTAAAAGGGTAAGTAGTGGTGTACGCTTCAGCCTGCACCCCAGCATTTCATCCAGCACGTCTAACACACTGTCTCAATATCTTGCAACCTTCATACAGTCCCATGCCAGATGAATGAAGGAGGCCTCAGACACTCCGCAACGTATACATGTCGCATCAATGCTCAGACCGACCTTGCACAACCATGCGGAAGTCCTGTATAGTCTGTGGAGAAATTTGAAGTGAATAAGTCTGAGTCTATAGTTGGGTGACATGACCGTAGACTACGCTCAACAGTAGGCCCACACCCCTTCCGCAAACTGGGTTCCCAAACTGTCCTCCCATTCACGCCGGGCAGGGGGTACGGTAACCGGGGACTCGCGCTGTTTGCCGGGGTATAGGCGAGTTATGAGCTTGCGAGATGAGGAGTTGGCCAGGAATGCCTCCAGTACGTGCAAAGTGGGGGGAGCGACCAGGAATGAAGCATAGTGTGCGCGCAGCGCCGCCCGCAGCTGGAAGTGGGTCATTCAGTCAAGGAGGCCGGTATGTTCCTCGTCAAGAGAAGGGGGGTCCCTACGAATGGAATGGGTAGACAGGGGAAAGGGAACAACGGAAACCTTCAAAGAAAAACAGGCCCCACTGTCTACACTAAACTGATTTCGTTAAGCCCAAGGTTGGGTCACATTAATGGAGAGGAGCCCCGGGCCAAGACAGACTCAAAGAATTCAAAAGAGCAAAGAGAATAAAAGAAACATATTTTATTTGAACAACAATATTACGATGATAGTCTTTGCCAGAGGGATAAACAATATGGCAAGCAGTTTATTTTAGCTATGAACACAAAGTCCCACACAGAAACACAAACATACAAACTCTCATTCATACAACACGTTCATATTTTTGACAAAACTGATGCATGTAAAACACATTATACATGTTATTATTGCCAACACATTAAAAATCGCATCAGTGACGTAAAGTTTCAGAGAAAAAACAATTCAAATAGGCTCGTGCATTCCTATTTTATAGGGATAGATAGGTTCTTTCCATGAGCCCAAAAGGGCAGAAGCCAACGCACGTTTCGGTGTAAGCTACACCTTCATCAGGGCAACGACGATGTAAGGTGTGTGGGACCACACAGAGGGAGCCTATGGTGGAATCATAAACAAGGATGGCATAAGAAAACAACACATCAGCAAATAAACATTTATACTATTTTAACAAAAAACATTCTAATCAATAGGTTAATGTAAGACAAAAATTATATTTTTTCCTTTCTTTACACAATTTAGAGTCCAGACAGCCCAAGGTCAAGGTGATACATAGGGGACAAAAAGTCGAACTAATAGGAGGCTTTAAAAATGGAGGAAAACGAGGTGCACCCTGCAAAATAGAATCTGGTCACATGAAGTCAAGATTACAAACAAAGAAGTAGATAAACACCCATGGTGCAGAGTAAGGTAGGGTAAAGAGCGTGCAGATGTAATCAGCCAATCACCACCGGGTAAGACAGAGAATGAAAGCGGAAGAACCGCGAGAGATTTTTTTATTGTTATTATATATAGATAGAGCCCAAAAAAAATTTTTTTAGGTAATTTTCAGAAAGAAGCAATACCTTTCAATCCACAGTACTGTTTACAGATCAGCTCTTCAAAGGGATAAAGAAGAGGTAATGGCTATGCGACACAAGGGACACATATGTTCTATAAAAAGAAGAAAAGGACATCAAAGAAGGATGTGCAGTGATGAAACCTACCCTTCAGATCAATAGAAACGATATAGGCAGACGAAATGTATACAGAAACTAGAATTCGCAAGTAAAAAGCAGTACACAGTATAAAGGAGGCTTACCAAGGGTGTAGTTAAATCAACTACAGTCCAGAATCAGTAAACGGTTATTGAACTAGGGTTGTTGGGGCCATTCGCAATAGGCATGTCAGATGTATAGGCCCCAGACTATTGAGATCATGCAAAAAGGGTAATTTCTGGGAGAAAGAAAAGAACAATAAAACGGAGTAAAGTCAGCTAAAAAGAAAGCAGGCAATATTATACATGAAAGTATAGTTTAAAGATACTGCGCTTGTCCCACCTATAGCAAGCCGTTCAGTATGGCGGTACGTTAAAAGACCGCAGACAGATTCTTATGAACGCGGCAGATCGGGGGAGGGTGCAGCAGGTATCAGATTCGTCTGAGGGATGAATGGTCTGGAAGAAAAAAGAAACGAACAATCTATTTCAAAAACTGTATACAGACGGAAGCCAAATTTGTAAATATCGAGACATCCCAACTGGAGTCCAAAATACACAGAAAAACTCCCAGTGGGGTGTGTCAGAGGTAGAAGGGATCAACGGTATTATGACAAGCCCAAACATGGGTAAAACTTCAAAAATGAGTAAACGGGAGCAAAGGGGAGGGGATGAATGGGTCCAAGAAACTACCAGTACACTCGGGACCACAATAGAAACAAACTGAAAAGGTACAGCGAAAAATCTTACCGTTGACGAACACGGAGCTTAGACGGGATACGAGTCCGGCAAGATAATCGCAACAGCAGCATGTCCTGATGGCGCAAATGATATGGGCCAGCCAGTCCAGTATTTAAATAACACCCGACCAATTCCAGAGCCGGGAGAAATTAGTCTCGCGAGAAAGCCGGGGATCAAGAAATAGAAAAGGGGCTACGGGAGCAAGACTTAGAGGGCCGACAAAAGAGGCGGCCATGTTGGAACAGGATGAAATAACAGCGGTATAGCGGACGTAACTTGATCTGGAAATCCAATCTAGTACTACAAATAGACCTAAATATACTGACAAAAGAATCATCAAGAGTGAATAAATAGAGCTATATATGCCAGCTCAATTTCGGGTAGAGTATCCGGGTAAATATATATACCGGGAGGTAGAGGAGGGGGGGGGGGAAAAGGAAGGGGGGATCTCTTTCAGAGAAGATAATCAAAACAAAACAAAATTTTTTTTTTACCTAAATCGCAGTTAGATAAAAAATAAGGAGTCTTAAGATAAACAAAAACAAGCAGCCGGGCGGATAAGGAATCACGGAGTGCTGGCTCAGGTAATGGCGTTTTCCCAAGGACAGGTCTCGTTAAGGCCCTGGGCAACAGAATCAAGATAATAAATCCCAAAAACCTCCCTCTTCTTTCTCAGAGTGGTGGGGTCCTTGCCCGCAGGGGTACGTATTTTTTCCAAAATAACCCATTTGAGATCTAATTCTAAGTGGCCCGAGCTGGTCCAGTGGGAAACTAGAGGAGCCCCTGATTTTTTCAGGCGAATATTAGACTTGTGTTCACCAATCCTCAGGCGGCATTCCCTGCCGGTTTCCCCAACATAGGTAAGGTCGCATGGGCAGAGAATCGCATAAACCACGTTAGCGGTTCGACAGTTTGTCATTTCCGTCAGTTTGATGGTTCGTTTGTTGATGTTAAGATTTTGTCTGACCAAGGCGTTGGGACATGCTTGACAGGATCCACAACGATGGTTACCTGTAATAGGGGGTAAGCCAGTGATGGATATTTGGCGGAGAGGACAAGAGAGTTGAGGTAATTTACCACGAACAAGGTGGTTCCTGAGATTTTTGTTCCTTCTAAATGCAAAGAGTGGTTTGGATAGTCGATCGTTATCGTCCATGTTAAGGAGATACCAGAGGGAATTGATGATCTGACGGATTTTATGGTTGATGTTGGAATGCCGGGTAACACAAACCAGTCAATCTGTGACCTTGTCTTCTTTTTGTTGGAACATAGTGTCACGGTTGTAATACCTGGCTCTCTTAAAGGAATTCTTCACCAATCTCGGGGGATAGCCCCTATTCAAAAGTTTGATTTTCAGGATGTCAGCCTGGTAGAGGAAATCCTTGGTCTCAGTACAATATCTTCGAAGTCGGAGAAATTGGCTGAAAGGAATACCCTCTCTTTGGCAGCGAGGATGGTAGCTGTCAAATTGGAGCAACGTCACTGATGCGATTTTTAATGTGTTGGCAATAATAACATGTATAATGTGTTTTACATGCATCAGTTTTGTCAAAAATATGAACGTGTTGTATGAATGAGAGTTTGTATGTTTGTGTTTCTGTGTGGGACTTTGTGTTCATAGCTAAAATAAACTGCTTGCCATATTGTTTATCCCTCTGGCAAAGACTATCATCGTAATATTGTTGTTCAAATAAAATATGTTTCTTTTATTCTCTTTGCTCTTTTGAATTCTTTGAGTCTGTCTTGGCCCGGGGCTCCTCTCCATTAATGTGACCCAACCTTGGGCTTAACGAAATCAGTTTAGTGTAGACAGTGGGGCCTGTTTTTTCTTTGAAGGTTTCCGTTGTTCCCTTTCCCCTGTCTACCCATTCCATTCCTAGGGACCCCCCTTCTTCTGAATATTTTCTTCACAGCCCTGAGCTGTGGGGGTTTGTTTCTGTCTGGTTATCTGTAATTGTAGGTTGGCATTAAAATTAAATAACCTTGGCTGACGTCGTGCACCCGGTTCTTTTTCTCTTCTGTTGGTCTAGACATCTTACATACTTCTGCTTTATGTTTGCCGTCTGATCTCAGTCGGAATTATTCAGGTTTCCCCCCCCCCTTTTTTTGTCTCCCCACCCCCAAAAAATATCATGGAAAGTATTAAATCTTTTGGCTTTTCAGATGAAGACTTTGCTCGCATGATCAAGATCACTACTGATAGCAATAAACAATTCACGCTATCCAGGGGTCTTGAAGAGGAATGGACCAAACTTTTGAACCTTAAAAAGAAATCTAAACGCACGGAGGCACATGCCAACTTTATGTTGGAATATCTTAAGGCGGGCACTATTCCCATAGGCCTCCGTGTTCGTAACATCCCGGGTCTCTTTGTCGAACTCAGATTATTCCTTGAAAAATGGGCCTTAATCTCGAACAGATGTTCCAGAGATTGGATGATGTTGATAGTTGAAACTGCTAGAGAAGTCCTATCCATCCTCAATAAAGAAATTGAGGAAATGGAAGAAAAACTCAAACGAGAGAACGCGGTTGAGGTAGGTAAAAATAAACTGGAAGAAATCTCCCGTGAACTTGACTCATTTTCTGAGTATCTTCTTAAGAGAAAAACTGACAAGCTCAAAAAAGACATCAGACTTTTCTCCCAGGAACGAGCCTATCCATATCTAACTCCCAACTTCTATACCAACACAGAAGGAACCTACTCCAGCTATCCTAACAACCCTAGTAGCTCAAGATGGGACAACAAACGGGTTGTCACGTTCTCCGATACCACGGACTCTGATAGCGAGGAACCCACCAACTACAATCCCAACTATAATCAGGCATACCAATCTAGGCAAGAAAATTTCGACAATACCGCTCCGCCAAATCATTTTTTAGGGAACCGCAGAGGCAACTTTCGCCCCAGAAATCGGAACCCCAGACAGAGGGGATTCCGTCAGGATCCAACACAGCCTCAGATGTACATCCAAACGAGGCAACAACAATATTGGAAAACATAAATAACATCCCTGTGTTCAATTTATCACAAAAAAACATCAATCCTGAGACCTCCAAACTGTTATCTAGAGGGTTGTCCTTTGTTCCATCGGTCAACTTCAACAAATTTGAATTCATCAAGGACCTCCATTCCTTTTTTCGGAAAATAAGACTTAAAAAATATTTTCAGAACAAGCCCCCCATTGACAACAATGACAATTTATCTGGACTGCGACCTCCTTCTGAATTCACCCCATCTCTGGACTCTCTGGGTCCCGAAGTCCATATTTTTGAGAAGGCAGTTTTGACTAAGATTCAACAGACCTTAAGATATGTTCCCAAACCATCTCCCAATCTCTTCAAAGAAGAGAATGAGGCCCTCCTTAAACAGAGAGACGATAAACAACTGACCATCAAACCTTGTGACAAGGGCGGTGGAATTGTCATTTTTGACACCCCTACCTACATTGATAAAATGAATAACCTTTTGTCAGTCACCCAACATTACAAACATATTACTACCAATCCTGAACCAGGTTTGAAACAACGCATTTTGACTACCGTACGTAGGGCAGTTGACGAGGGGTATTTGTGCACTAAGGAAGCTGAGTTCCTTACCCCCCTTTACACCCGGTTGCCTATTATTTATGGGGTGCCCAAGACCCACAAAAACGCGTCTGACCCCCCCCTAAGACCCATTGTTTCCACCATTGGGGCGGCTACCGAGCCCCTTTCCAAATATGTCGACCAGTTTTTAAAACCGTTGGTCGCCAACCTGGAATCCTATGTTAAGGACACAGGCCATTTCATCGCCAAAATTGAGAACTTGGACTACCACAGCGACAGGGAGATTCTGGTTACTATGGATGTCGAATCCTTATACACGAACATCCCGCAAGAAGGAGCCTTATCTGCTATTCAAGAAATTTTAAACTCAGAACCAGACATTACCAACGCCCCCTTCATTCTTCAATGTCTGAAAATTATACTGGGTGAAAATTATTTTGAATTTAACAACGAATTCTATCAACAAACTCAGGGAGTCAGCATGGGGGCAGCCTGTGCCCCTAGTGTGGCATGCCTATACATGGGGATGTTCGAAAGAACCAACATCTACAACGAGATCGCCCCTTTTTCGAAAATATCCATGCCTGGTCACGCTTCATAGACGATATTTTTTTCGTCTGGAAGGGTGACCAGACTTCCCTTGATGATTTTGTTCAATGGATCAACCTAGCTGATGAAAATCTGAAGTTCACTGTTCACTCTAGCAGCAACAGGATTGAATTTCTTGATGTATGGGTAGAGCATAAAGATAATCACCTACTTGTCTCCCTATACACCAAACCCACCGCTAGGAATACGTTGCTCCAATTTGACAGCTACCATCCTCGCTGCCAAAGAGAGGGTATTCCTTTCAGCCAATTTCTCCGACTTCGAAGAAATTGTACTGAGACCAAGGATTTCCTCTACCAGGCTGACATCCTGAAAATCAAACTTTTGAATAGGGGCTATCCCCCGAGATTGGTGAAGAATTCCTTTAAGAGAGCCAGGTATTACAACCGTGACACTATGTTCCAACAAAAAGAAGACAAGGTCACAGATCGACTGGTTTGTGTTACCCGGCATTCCAACATCAACCATAAAATCCGTCAGATCATCAATTCCCTCTGGTATCTCCTTAACATGGACGATAACGATCGACTATCCAAACCACTCTTTGCATTTAGAAGGAACAAAAATCTCAGGAACCACCTTGTTCGTGGTAAATTACCTGAACTCTCTTGTCCTCTCCGCCAAATATCCATCACTGGCTTACCCCCTATTACAGGTAACCATCGTTGTGGATCCTGTCAAGCATGTCCCAACGCCTTGGTCAGACAAAATCTCAACATCAACAAACGAACCATCAAACTGACGGAAATGACAAACTGTCGAACCGCTAACGTGGTTTATGCGATTCTCTGCCCATGCGACCTTACCTATGTTGGGGAAACCGGCAGGGAATGCCGTCTGAGGATTGGTGAACACAAGTCTAATATTTGCCTGAAAAAATCAGGGGCTCCTTTAGTTTCCCACTGGACCAGCTCGGGCCACTTAGAATTAGATCTCAAATGGGTTATTTTGGAAAAAATACGTACCCCTGCGGGCAAGGACCCCACCACTCTGAGAAAGAAGAGGGAGGTTTTTTGGATTTATTATCTTGATTCTGTTGCCCAGGGCCTTAACGAGACCTGTCCTTGGGAAAACGCCATTACCTGAGCCAGCACTCCGTGATTCCTTATCCGCCCGGCTGCTTGTTTTTGTTTATCTTAAGACTCCTTATTTTTTATCTAACTGCGATTTAGGTAAAAAAAAAAATTTTGTTTTGTTTTGATTATCTTCTCTGAAAGAGATCCCCCCTTCCTTTCCCCCCCCCCCCCTCCTCTACCTCCCGGTATATATATTTACCCGGATACTCTACCCGAAATTGAGCTGGCATATATAGCTCTAGTTATTCACTCTTGATGATTCTTTTGTCAGTATATTTAGGTCTATTTGTAGTACTAGATTGGATTTCCAGATCAAGTTATGTCCGCTATACCGCTGTTATTTCATCCTGTTCCAACATGGCCGCCTCTTTTGTCGGCCCTCTAAGTCTTGCTCCCGTAGCCCCTTTTTTATTTCTTGATCCCCGGCTTTCTCGCGAGACTAATTTCTCCCGGCTCTGGAATTGGTCGGGTGTTATTTAAATACTGGACTGGCTGGCCCATATCATTTGCGCCATCAGGACATGCTGCTGTTGCGATTATCTTGCCGGACTCGTATCCCGTCTAAGCTCCGTGTTCGTCAACGGTAAGATTTTTCGCTGTACCTTTTCAGTTTGTTTCTATTGTGGTCCCGAGTGTACTGGTAGTTTCTTGGACCAATTCATCCCCTCCCCTTTGCTCCCGTTTACTCATTTTTGAAGTTTTACCCATGTTTGGGCTTGTCATAATACCGTTGATCCCTTCTACCTCTGACACACCCCACTGGGAGTTTTTCTGTGTATTTTGGACTCCAGTTGGGATGTCTCGATATTTACAAATTTGGCTTCCGTCTGTATACAGTTTTTGAAATAGATTGTTCGTTTCTTTTTTCTTCCAGACCATTCATCCCTCAGACGAATCTGATACCTGCTGCACCCTCCCCCCGATCTGCCGCGTTCATAAGAATCTGTCTGCGGAATTTTAACGTACCGCCATACTGAACGGCTTGCTATAGGTGGGACAAGCGCAGTATCTTTAAACTATACTTTCATGTATAATATTGCCTGCTTTCTTTTTAGCTGACTTTACTCCGTTTTATTGTTCTTTTCTTTCTCCCAGAAATTACCGTTTTTGCATGATCTCAATAGTCTGGGGCCTATACATCTGACATGCCTATTGCGGATGGCCCCAACAACCCTAGTTCAATAACCGTTTACTGATTCTGGACTGTAGTTGATTTAACTACACCCTTGGTAAGCCTCCTTTATACTGTGTACTGCTTTTTACTTGCGAATTCTAGTTTCTGTATACATTTCGTCTGCCTATATCGTTTCTATTGATCAGAAGGGTAGGTTTCATCACTGCACATCCTTCTTTGATGTCCTTTTCTTCTTTTTATAGAACATATGTGTCCCTTGTGTCACATAGCCATTACCTCTTCTTTATCCCTTTGAAGAGCTGATCTGTAAACAGTACTGTGGATTGAAAGGTATTGCTTCTTTCTGAAAATTACCTAAAAACATTTTTTTTGGGCTCTATCTATATATAATAACAATAAAAAAAATCTCTCGCGGTTCTTCCGCTTTCATTCTCTGTCTTACCCGGTGGTGATTGGCTGATTACATCTGCACGCTCTTTACCCTACCTTACTCTGCACCATGGGTGTGTATCTACTTCTTTGTTTGTAATCTTGACTTCATGTGACCAGATTCTATTTTGCAGGGTGCACCTCGTTTTCCTCCATTTTTAAAGCCTCCTATTAGTTCAACTTTTTGTCCCCTATGTATCACCTTGACCTTGGGCTGTCTGGACTCTAAATTGTGTAAAGAAAGGAAAAAATATAATTTTTGTCTTACATTAACCTATTGATTAGAATGTTTTTTGTTAAAATAGTATAAATGTTTATTTGCTGATGTGTTGTTTTCTTATGCCATCCTTGTTTATGATTCCACCATAGGCTCCCTCTGTGTGGTCCCACACACCTTACATCGTCGTTGCCCTGATGAAGGTGTAGCTTACACCGAAACGTGCGTTGGCTTCTGCCCTTTTGGGCTCATGGAAAGAACCTATCTATCCCTATAAAATAGGAATGCACGAGCCTATTTGAATTGTTTTTTCTCTGAAACTTTACGTCACTGATGCGATTTTTAATGTGTTGGCAATAATAACATGTATAATGTGTTTTACATGCATCAGTTTTGTCAAAAATATGAACGTGTTGTATGAATGAGAGTTTGTATGTTTGTGTTTCTGTGTGGGACTTTGTGTTCATAGCTAAAATAAACTGCTTGCCATATTGTTTATCCCTCTGGCAAAGACTATCATCGTAATATTGTTGTTCAAATAAAATATGTTTCTTTTATTCTCTTTGCTCTTTTGAATTCTTTGAGTCTGTCTTGGCCCGGGGCTCCTCTCCATTAATGTGACCCAACCTTGGGCTTAACGAAATCAGTTTAGTGTAGACAGTGGGGCCTGTTTTTTCTTTGAAGGTTTCCGTTGTTCCCTTTCCCCTGTCTACCCATTCCATTCCTAGGGACCCCCCTTCTTCTGAATATTTTCTTCACAGCCCTGAGCTGTGGGGGTTTGTTTCTGTCTGGTTATCTGTAATTGTAGGTTGGCATTAAAATTAAATAACCTTGGCTGACGTCGTGCACCCGGTTCTTTTTCTCTTCTGTTGGTCTAGACATCTTACATACTTCTGCTTTATGTTTGCCGTCTGATCTCAGTCGGAATTATTCAGGTTTCCCCCCCCTTTTTTTGTCTCCCCACCCCCAAAAAATATCATGGAAAGTAATAAATCTTTTGGCTTTTCAGATGAAGACTTTGCTCGCATGATCGGGATCACTACTGATAGCAATAAACAATTCACGCTATCCAGGGGTCTTGTTGAGGAATGGACCAAACTTTTGAACCTTAAAAAGAAATCTAAACGCACGGAGGCACATGCCAACTTTATGTTGGAATATCTTAAGGCGGGCACTATTCCCATAGGCCTCCGTGTTCGTAACATCCCGGGTCTCTTTGTTGAACTCAGATTATTCCTTGAAAAATGGGCCTTAATCTCGAACAGATGTTCCAGAGATTGGATGATGTTGATAGTTGAAACCGCTAGAGAAGTCCTATCCATCCTCAATAAAGAAATTGAGGAAATGGAAGAAAAACTCAAACGAGAGAACGCGGTTGAGGTAGGTAAAAATAAACTGGAAGAAATCTCCCGTGAACTTGACTCATTTTCTGAGTATCTTCTTAAGAGAAAAACTGACAAGCTCAAAAAAGACATCAGACTTTTCTCCCAGGAACGAGCCTATCCATATCTAACTCCCAACTTCTATACCAACACAGAAGGAACCTACTCCAGCTATCCTAACAACCCTAGTAGCTCAAGATGGAACAACAAACGGGTTGTCACGTTCTCCGATACCACGGACTCTGATAGCGAGGAACCCACCAACTACAATCCCAACTATAATCAGGCATACCAATCTAGGCAAGAAAATTTCGACAATACCGCTCCGTCGAATCATTTTTTAGGGAACCGCAGAGGCAACTTTCGCCCCAGAAATCGGAACCCCAGACAGAGGGGATTCCGTCAGGATCCAACACAGCCTCAGATGTACATCCAAACGAGGCAACAACAATATTGGAAAATATAAATAACATCCCTGTGTTCAATTTATCACAAAAAAACATCAATCCTGAGACCTCCAAACTGTTATCTAGAGGGTTGTCCTTTGTTCCATCGGTCAACTTCAACAAATTTGAATTCATCAAGGACCTCCATTCCTTTTTTCGGAAAATAAGACTTAAAAAATATTTTCAGAACAAGCCCCCCATTGACAACAATGACAATTTATCTGGACTGCGACCTCCTTCTGAATTCACCCCATATCTGGACTCTCTGGGTCCAGAAGTCCATATTTTTGAGAAGGCAGTTTTGACTAAGATTCAACAGACCTTAAGATATGTTCCCAAACCATCTCCCAATCTCTTCAAAGAAGAGAATGAGGCCCTCCTTAAACTGAGAGACGATAAACAACTGACCATCAAACCTTGTGACAAGGGCGGTGGAATTGTCATTTTTGACACCCCTACCTACATTGATAAAATGAATAACCTTTTGTCAGTCACCCAACATTACAAACATATTACTACCAATCCTGAACCAGGTTTGAAACAACGCATTTTGACTACCGTACGTAGGGCAGTTGACGAGGGGTATTTGTGCACTAAGGAAGCTGAGTTCCTTACCCCCCTTTACACCCGGTTGCCTATTATTTATGGGGTGCCCAAGACCCACAAAAACGCGTCTGACCCCCCCCTAAGACCCATTGTTTCCACCATTGGGGCGGCTACCGAGCCCCTTTCCAAATATGTCGACCAGTTTTTAAAACCGTTGGTCGCCAACCTGGAATCCTATGTTAAGGACACAGGCCATTTCATCGCCAAAATTGAGAACTTGGACTACCACAGCGACAGGGAGATTCTGGTTACTATGGATGTCGAATCCTTATACACGAACATCCCGCAAGAAGGAGCCTTATCTGCTATTCAAGAAATTTTAAACTCAGAACCAGACATTACCAACGCCCCCTTCATTCTTCAATGTCTGAAAATTATACTGGGTGAAAATTATTTTGAATTTAACAACGAATTCTATCAACAAACTCAGGGAGTCAGCATGGGGGCAGCCTGTGCCCCTAGTGTGGCATGCCTATACATGGGGATGTTCGAAAGAACCAACATCTACAACGAGATCGCCCCCTTTTTCGAAAATATCCATGCCTGGTCACGCTTCATAGACGATATTTTTTTCGTCTGGAAGGGTGACCAGACTTCCCTTGATGATTTTGTTCAATGTATCAACCTAGCTGATGAAAATCTGAAATTCACTGTTCACTCTAGCAGCAACAGGATTGAATTTCTTGATGTATGGGTAGAGCATAAAGATAATCACCTACTTGTCTCCCTATACACCAAACCCACCGCTAGGAATACGTTGCTCCAATTTGACAGCTACCATCCTCGCTGCCAAAGAGAGGGTATTCCTTTCAGCCAATTTCTCCAACTTCGAAGAAATTGTACTGAGACCAAGGATTTCCTCTACCAGGCTGACATCCTGAAAATCAAACTTTTGAATAGGGGCTATCCCCCGAGATTGGTGAAGAATTCCTTTAAGAGAGCCAGGTATTACAACCGTGACACTATGTTCCAACAAAAAGAAGACAAGGTCACAGATCGACTGGTTTGTGTTACCCGGCATTCCAACATCAACCATAAAATCCGTCAGATCATCAATTCCCTCTGGTATCTCCTTAACATGGACGATAACGATCGACTATCCAAACCACTCTTTGCATTTAGAAGGAACAAAAATCTCAGGAACCACCTTGTTCGTGGTAAATTACCTGAACTCTCTTGTCCTCTCCACCAAATATCCATCACTGGCTTACCCCCTATTACAGGTAACCATCGTTGTGGATCCTGTCAAGCATGTCCCAACGCCTTGGTCAGACAAAATCTCAACATCAACAAACGAACCATCAAACTGACGGAAATGACAAACTGTCGAACCGCTAACGTGGTTTATGCGATTCTCTGCCCATGCGACCTTACCTATGTTGGGGAAACCGGCAGGGAATGCCGCCTGAGGATTGGTGAACACAAGTCTAATATTCGCCTGAAAAAATCAGGGGCTCCTCTAGTTTCCCACTGGACCAGCTCGGGCCACTTAGAATTAGATCTCAAATGGGTTATTTTGGAAAAAATACGTACCCCTGCCGGCAAGGACCCCACCACTCTGAGAAAGAAGAGGGAGGTTTTTTGGATTTATTATCTTGATTCTGTTGCCCAGGGCCTTAACGAGACCTGTCCCTGGGAAAACGCCATTACCTGAGCCAGCACTCCGTGATTCCTTATCCGCCCGGCTGCTTGTTTTTGTTTATCTTAAGACTCCTTATTTTTTATCTAACTGCGATTTAAGTAAAAAATTTTTTTTGTTTTGTTTTGATTATCTTCTCTGAAAGAGATCCCCCCTTCCTTTTTTCCCCCCCCCTCCTCTTCCTCCCGGTATATATATTTACCCGGATACTCTACCCGAAATTGAGCTGGCATATATAGCTCTATTTATTCACTCTTGATGATTCTTTTGTCAGTATATTTAGGTCTATTTGTAGTACTAGATTGGATTTCCAGATCAAGTTACGTCCGCTATACCGCTGTTATTTCATCCTGTTCCAACATGGCCGCCTCTTTTGTCGGCCCTCTAAGTCTTGCTCCCGTAGCCCCTTTTCTATTTCTTGATCCCCGGCTTTCTCGCGAGACTAATTTCTCCCGGCTCTGGAATTGGTCGGGTGTTATTTAAATACTAGACTGGCTGGCCCATATCATTTGCGCCATCAGGACATGCTGCTGTTGCGATTATCTTGCCAGACTCGTATCCCGTCTAAGCTCCGTGTTCGTCAACGGTAAGATTTTTCGCTGTACCTTTTCAGTTTCTTTCTATTGTGGTCCCGAGTGTACTGGTAGTTTCTTGGACCCATTCATCCCCTCCCCTTTGCTCCCGTTTACTCATTTTTGAAGTTTTACCCATGTTTGGGCTTGTCATAATACCGTTGATCTCTTCTACCTCTGACACACCCCACTGGGAGTTTTTCTGTGTATTTTGGACTCCAGTTGGGTTGTCTCGATATTTACAAATTTGGCTTCCGTCTGTATACAGTTTTTGAAATAGATTGTTCGTTTCTTTTTTCTTCCAGACCATTCATCCCTCAGACGAATCTGATACCTGCTGCACCCTCCCCCGATCTGCCGCGTTCATAAGAATCTGTCTGCGGTCTTTTAACGTACCGCCATACTGAACGGCTTGCTATAGGTGGGACAAGCGCAGTATCTTTAAACTATACTTTCATGTATAATATTGCCTGCTTTCTTTTTAGCTGACTTTACTCCGTTTTATTGTTCTTTTCTTTCTCCCAGAAATTACCCTTTTTGCATGATCTCAATAGTCTGGGGCCTATACATCTGACATGCCTATTGCGGATGGCCCCAACAACCCTAGTTCAATAACCGTTTACTGATTCTGGACTGTAGTTGATTTAACTACACCCTTGGTAAGCCTCCTTTATACTGTGTACTGCTTTTTACTTGCGAATTCTAGTTTCTGTATACATTTCGTCTGCCTATATCGTTTCTATTGATCTGAAGGGTAGGTTTCATCACTGCACATCCTTCTTTGATGTCCTTTTCTTCTTTTTATAGAACATATGTGTCCCTTGTGTCGCATAGCCATTACCTCTTCTTTATCCCTTTGAAGAGCTGATCTGTAAACAGTACTGTGGATTGAAAGGTATTGCTTCTTTCCGAAAATTACCTAAAAAAATTTTTTGGGGCTCTATCCATATATAATAACAATAAAAAAATCTCTTGCGGTTCTTCCGCTTTCATTCTCTGTCTTACCCGGTGGTGATTGGCTGATTACATCTGCACGCTCTTTACCCTACCTTACTCTGCACCATGGGTGTGTATCTACTTCTTTGTTTGTAATCTTGACTTCATGTGACCAGATTCTATTTTGCAGGGTGCACCTCGTTTTCCTCCATTTTTAAAGCCTCCTATTAGTTCGACTTTTTGTCCCCTATGTATCACCTTGACCTTGGGCTGTCTGGACTCTAAATTGTGTAAAGAAAGGAAAAAATATAATTTTTGTCTTACATTAACCTATTGATTAGAATGTTTTTTGTTAAAATAGTATAAATGTTTATTTGCTGATGTGTTGTTTTCTTATGCCATCCTTGTTTATGATTCCACCATAGGCTCCCTCTGTGTGGTCCCACACACCTTACATCGTCGTTGCCCTGATGAAGGTGTAGCTTACACCGAAACGTGCGTTGGCTTCTGCCCTTTTGGGCTCATGGAAAGAACCTATCTATCCCTATAAAATAGGAATGCACGAGCCTATTTGAATTGTTTTTTCTCTGAAACTTTACGTCACTGATGCGATTTTTAATGTGTTGGCAATAATAACATGTATAATGTGTTTTACATGCATCAGTTTTGTCAAAAATCTGAACGTGTTGTATGAATGAGAGTTTGTATGTTTGTGTTTCTGTGTGGGACTTTGTGTTCATAGCTAAAATAAACTGCTTGCCATATTGTTTATCCCTCTGGCAAAGACTATCATCGTAATATTGTTGTTCAAATAAAATATGTTTCTTTTATTCTCTTTGCTCTTTTGACTTCTTTGAGTCTGTCTTGGCCCGGGGCTCCTCTCCATTAATGTGACCCAACCTTGGGCTTAACGAAATCAGTTTAGTGTAGACAGTGGGGCCTGTTTTTTCTTTGAATGTTCCTCGTCAAGGGCAGCGTCTAATTCATTGAAAACACCATCCGTGAAAGCCCCCCCAAGTGTGTGCAGGTGGAGAGTGCGTCATCTCTGACATACTCATGCATCCTCCGTGAAAGGCAGTGCCAGATGCCCGGTAAGAGTCACCAACAGTGCAAACAGGGTGTCCAGCTGTGCTCTGCGATGAAGTTGCTGCCACGCTCAGACCGTGCAACCTATTGTGTTAATTCCAGACCGCGGGCAGGTTTGCGAGCGGAAAAGCACCATATGCAACGGGTTTGGGTGCGCTTGGTGACTTTCAGCGGCCGTGTGTGCAATGAACTGCGTCAGATAGATCCAGTGGAAACCGAATTGGTGCTGCGCACAATAATAATAAAGCTCCATAACAGGCGCCCCCAGCCTGCCTGCTTGAATGGAAGTGTGAGGAACTCCCAGGCGCTCGAAGCTGCCCGCCCGCCCGCCCAAGCAACAGTTATCAAATTGGAGCGGAGCCTCTTATTGAACGCAGACGTGAGAGGGAGCTGTAGATTTATAAAAACATAACGAAATTTGGGCAGTATTGCCATTTTGTCGATGGCGATTCGGCCAGCCATAGAGAAGAGGGTAAGCGCTTTCCAGCGGGGCAGTCGGCTTTCTAACCTGTCCATGAGCCTGCCATAATTGTATCTCCACAGCTCCTCATGGTCCCTACTGATCCAGATGCCCAGGTACTTCACTGGAGAGTTCGCCCACTTGAGTGGGAATTCTGACTGAAACGTATCCGTGGCGGCAGTGAGTGGAAAGATCACAGATTTTCCCCAATTGACATTTTTATACCCAAAAGGCCACCAAATCTGGTGATCTTGCGCATAAGGGGGTTGAGATTGGTCACCATATCGGGAAACATCGTACACGTACATGGACTCTAAAATTACCCTAGGTGTTAAATCAAGTCCCCTCCGGGCATGATGTTGCCTTAGCCTGGCCGCCAGCGGCTCCATGGCTATGGCAAAAAGGAGGGGGGAGAGCGCGCATCCCTGTATTGTTCCACGAGCCACAGTGATCAGGGAAGAGATCACTCTGTTAACCCGCAGCTGGGCAGTCGAGGAGGTGTATAATAATGCACTCTTTTGGAGAAAGGCAATGCTCAAACCTATACGGGCACATAGTAAAAACAAGTAGGGCCATTCGAGTGTGTCAAACTCTTTGGTTGCGTCCCGGAAAACAGCCACAGCGGGGAGGGAGGGGTCTACCCCTTGCATCACCTAGAAAAGGGTGCGGAGGTTGTGGGCGTTGCTTCTACCCTGGATGAAACCGCACTGGTCGGGTCTAAGAATCATGGGGAGCAATGGGAGCAGCCCCGTAGCCCAAAATTTAGCAAGGATCTTATTATCAATGTTAATCATTGATAGTGGCCTGTAGGAATCACAGAGCTTCGGATCCTTGTCCGGCTTAAGAATGGTCACTATAAGTGCCTCACGAAGGGAAAGAGGGAGGGCGCACCATTCAAGTTAGTCCTCAAACATGTTGAGGAGGTGGGGCGCGAGAAGTGGCGCATATTCTTTGTAAAAGGCGGCAGTGAAACCATCCAGCCCCAGCGCCCTATTCTCCTGCATGCCCCGAAGGACCCTAATCACCTCTTCTTCTGTATATGGCTCATCCAGATATTTGTGGTGGGCGTCGCTAGGCCATACTAATTCAAGGGATTCAAAAAAGGGAGCCAGATCTGGGACGGCCTCCAACTGCCAAGCGGCATATAGCGAGGAATAGTACCCAGTCATTTCGGCCTGAACTGCGGCCTGCCCGATGACAACCGTGTCCCCGTCCGTGCACAGTTCGCTTATGTATTCGTTCGCCCATGGTTTTTTAAGGAGACCCGCAAGGGTTTTGCCTTTGCCATATTGGCGGGCACGCGCTTCTCAGCTTAGGTAGTGCGTTTCCCTGTGTGCTGCCTCCTCGAACTCCACTATCTTGGCTTTAATCTGCGCTAGGGTGGAGAGTTGGTTAGTCTAGAAGAAATCTGCTTCTAACGAACAAATTTCCTTCTCAAGCCACCTTAAATCATCCCTCATCGAGTGTAAAACACCCGTCTGCCTAGCGATGCACTTGCCCCTAATAACGGTTTTAAATGCCACCCATAACTTGGATGGGGGAACCACAGAACCGTTGTTGGTCTCAAAATATTCCATTATGGCGGCCCCAATTTTTTCCCGAAATACTTGGTCCCGAAGGGCGCCAGCTGGAAGCCTCCAACTGAAGGCCCTGCATGGCGCGTCCGGCAGAGTGAACTCCAGCAGTACCAGAGCGTGATCCGATAAAGTTTGAGCGAGGTGGGAACAGTGTTTAACCCAAGTAACCACGTCGCGTGAAAGAAGCCAATAATCAATTCTAGACCAGGTGGGGCCCGCTGCTGAGATACAAGTACCCTCGCGTCTGTTGTGGATGTTGGCGACGCCAGGCATCTGTCAAGTCATAGTCATCCATGAGGGTCAGGAGCTGCTCCACCCTTCGGGAGTGAGGTCGACGGGAGTCGCTCGATCTGTCGCTGTCAGGGTTAAGAACCACATTAAAGTCCCCTCCCCAGAGCACCGCCCCGGAGCCCAGAGAGTCTGCCAGCCGCCACACGTTACTGAAGAACTGGGGATCATCAGTGTTGGGGCCATAAACTGATAGAAGTCTGATTAGATGACCCTCAAACACCCATGCCGAAATTACATATGGCCCAAGGGGATCGCATATTGCAGTGCACGTGTGCCAAAGGAGCCTCTTCCTGAGAACAATGGCTATGCCCCTGGCATATTTGGAGTATCCCGCAATTAATTTTTCACCAATCCATCCCGCTTGCAGGCGCGAGAAGCTGTCTCCCATCAAATGCAGCTCCTGCAAGAAGCAGATATCCACCCCTTATCGGTTAAGAAACGCTGCCACGAGACGCACCTTCCTGCCATCATTCAAGCCTCGCACATTCCAGGTCACCGCTTTTAACGCCGCGTTGCCTGTTTCAGACATACTTGAAGATCCATATATTCATTCGCATCAAGTAGGGGGCAGACATCTATATCGACAAGCTCAGGACCAGGGAGGGGAATAAAGAGGGGGAAAAGGGGAGGAAAGCAAAAGAGGGGGAGAAACAGCACAACTCAAACAGAGCACCCCACAACCCAACCAACCCACCCCCACCCACTACAGCCTCTGAACATGGCTGGAGAGCATTACCCCTATTCCAACAGGGTCACAAGAGGCCAACAACAGAGTATAGCATGGAACTCATCCCAGAGGGTAGCACTAGAGGGCACGGCGCTTCCCAGTGTTGGAGTGCTGGGTGGCCAGACAGAAAGCACCCGGTGAGGGCATGCAGTCAGGCAGTCGAGCAATCAAAGAGAGAAAAAAACAAAAAAACAACCGTTCCACTCAATCCGTTCCTTGGGGCTTCGTCAAGTGATCAGTCATTTTCATCTAGAGGGACCTCTACCACCGGCCCCTGTGGCACTGGGGCCGTTGGTCTAGAACGCTTGAGGCTGCGCACAAATTTGTCAGCGAGCTTGGGGTCTGTTAAGGAGGAGGTCTTGCCAGAGCGAAAGATGCGAAGCTTCGCTGGGTACAGCAGGGAATACTTGATCTCTTGTTGTTGTAGCAGTCTTTTGACCCACACAAATTCTCTGCGGGCAGCCTGGACAGACTGGGTAAAGTTGGGGAAGAAGGATACTGAGTTACCCTTATACGTGGTGTCCTGTAACTCACAGGCCTTGCGCAGCACCACATCACGGTCCCTGTAGTTTAAGAGTCTTGCGATAATGGTCCGGGGTCCCTGAAGGAGGTTTTGGGCCAAGGGCTCTATGGGCCAGCTCTACGATGCACATTGCCAACAGAGCTTCACCAAACAGTGATTTGAGCATATCCTCCACATAGTCCTCCACGCGGGCCATCGCTGTATTTTCTGGTATTCCAAGAATGCACAGGTTATTGCGCCTGGACCTGGCCTCAAGGTCCTTATTTTTGTTTCGTATGACCTCCAACACCTTATCCATACGGAGCAGTTTTTCACGGGTCGCCGTGCCTTCATCTTCTAATGTGGAAGTCCGCTGTTCAACCTCTACGATACTCTCGTCATGGTTCGTAACCTTGTCTTTTAACCAGTCCAGGCGATCTGACATCGAGTCTATCTTTAAATCAATGACTGCCAAAGAGTGCATCTGAAAGAAACACATTAGTTAGATTCCTCATCTTAGAATATCCCCAGGCGTCAGGCTGGATCCGGAAAGATTTTTCGTCAGCAATACCCCTTGCGCATCGCTAGGCGTCGTCTGCGGCTCCGCGTCTGTCGTCGTGCGCCGGAATGACGTCGTCGGAGTACTTAGACGCCTCTCTCGCGCGCTGACGTCAGTTTTTCTTTTTTCCGTGCCAGACAGTGCCGATCCGGGAAGAGCTTACCCCTTTAGTCACTTTTTGACTAAAACATTTTGGACTCTTTTGTCTACTCGATTCGAACTGGTGCCGGTAGGATGCCCGGGTTTAAAGCCTGTGACTCCTGTCATCGACTGATGTCGGTGACGGATCACCACCGCCGGTGCCTTTACTGCCTGGGGGCCGACCACGATGCGGAGTTGTGCATCGACTGCCAGGCCTTGACCTCGAAGGCTAGGCGGGAGTGGTCCCGTAAGCTTCTCGAGCTCCGACACTTGGCTCCACGCCGTTCACGGTCCCGGTCCAGGAGGAGGTCGAAGGACCGGTCGCGGAGCCGCAGCCACCACCACCGCTCATCGGGGTCGAAGTCTTCAGGTAAGTCGAAGCATGCTAAGAAATCCAAGAGGCGACATCGCTCTTTGGACTCCCCTCGCCGGTCACGCGACTCGGTCGAGGGTCCGGGTGGTACCACCCCCGCGGCTCCATCGTCCGTGTCCGTCCCCATACCCTCCGGTCCCTGGGACTGACGCGACTCCGGCGGAGATCAGTGCCTTCCTCTCGGCCATGAGGGGCCTGGCTCCGCCATCGACGCCTGCCGGCGCGCCTTCGGGCTCCGTGGGCTCGACTGGGTGACCTAGCGAGCCGGCGGCTCCGGCCCCGGCGCCGTCGTTGACTTCAGTCCCGACGCCGCAGTTCCCCGTGGGATCCAGGCCTGGATCTGAGTCGGTGCCGGTTGACCTCACGACGCCTCCTACGCCGGCGCCGACACCGGTTCCACCCCATCCGGCGCCGCAGCCGACGCCAATGGATGATAATTTCATCTACCGTCCGGCTCCGATTATTCCCCCTGTTTATCAGGATTCAGATGACGGGGGCGACTGGGAGGGGTCTGAGGACCCTCTGGCCATGCAGGCCAACTTATCTTAGGACTGGGCAGATGAGCTGGGGGATGCCAGTGGTCTGGACACCTCCCCGGATACTGGTTTCATCTCTCCTCCGACTGTGGCTTCGGAGGAAGGTGCTGCATTTTCAGTGATGCTGCGCAAGGCGGCCGAAGCCTTTGGGCTGGAGCTGCCTGCTGTGGCCGTCAGGACTAACCTCCTCACTGAAGTGCTTCAACCGTTAGCAAGCTCCTCGGAGCGTCTGCTGCAGTTCAATGAGGCACTAGTGGACATTCTGAAGGGCACCTGGTCCAAGCCTCCACAGTACCTCCTGTGGATAGGAACGTGGCCCGGCGCCACCGCCCTGCTCCGGGCGACCCCAGTTTTCTGTCCCAACACCCCACGCCCAGGAGCCTGGTTATCCACATCTTTCTCAGGGGATGTCCAGAGCACCGTCATGGATATGCCCTTTGATGGCACTCGCCTTTTTGGCGAGAAGGCGGATAGTGCGCTTCAAGGACTCCCGGGCTACGGCCAAGTCCTTGGGCCTCTCGGGGCCACGACCGCAAACTTCCGCCTTTCGTGGCCAAGGAAGGGGTGCCCCTTCACGTCCGCCTAGCCACCGGCCGCAGATACAACCTGCACGCAGACGTGGATTCCGCCAAGGCGGTACCGGGGGTGAACGTGCCGGTCAGTCCACATCCACCCCGGCAGCATCCGCCTCAAAGCCCTCCTAGTCCGTGCTTTCAGGCCCATTCCACGCCAGTGGGCGGCAGAGTTCGCCATCACCTGCTCCACTGGCGTTCCATCACGTCGGACAGGTGGGTGCTGCAAATCGTCCGAAGGGGCTACTCCCTCCTCTTCGAGATGACCCCTCCAGCCGTGCCACCACAGAAGTTGCAGCCCTCTTGGCCAAGGGGGCCGTCGAGCGCGGTCCTGGTCCAGAAGTAGGTCGTGGTTTTTATTCCCACTACTTTCTGGTTCCCAAGAAGGGCAAAGGGGGCCTACACCCTATCTTGGACCTCAGGAGCGTCAACGCCTTCCTCCGGAAGGAGAGGTTCAAGATGCTTACCCTAGCTCAGGTTCTGGCTGCCCTGGATCCAGGAGACTGGATGGTAACTTTGGACCTGCAGGACGCCTATTTTCACATTCCCGTCCTGCCGGCCCACCATCGTTACCTGTGGTTCACGGTGGCTCAGGAGCATTTCCAGTTTACGGTGCTCTCCTTCGGCCTCACCAGTGCCCCTCGGGTGATCACGAAAGTGATGGCGGTGGTCGCAGCTCATCTGCGCAGATCAGGGGTTCCAGTCTTCCCCTATCTCGACGACTGGCTGTTGAAGGCGGGCTCACCCCAGCAAGTTGTCTCCCACCTCCAGACTACGTCCGACCTCCTGCATTTGCTGAGGTTCTCCATCAACGTGCCGAAGTCGCATCTGAGTCCCTCCCAGAAGCTCCTTTTCATCGGGGCGGTTCTGGACTCAGCGCAGTTCTGGGCATATCTTCCGGATTAGCGGGTCTGGGATATTCAGGCTCTGTTTCCCATCTTTCAGCCTCTATCCCGGGTTTCGGTCAGGTTGGTGCTGCGGCTTCTGGGTCTGATGGCCTCCTGCATCCTGTTAGTGCATCACGCCAGGTGGCGAATGCGGGCTCTGCAGTGGGACCTGAAGTTTCAGTGGGCACAGCATTGGGGCAACCTGTCCGACCATGTCTTGATCTCGGAGGGCACTGCAAAACAGTTGCAGTGGTAGCTCACGAACCGCGATTGGGTCAGCGGCAGATCCCTCTCCCTACCCCACCCGGAGCACGTAGTGGTGACGGATGCGTCCCTCCTGGGATGGGGGGGCCACATGGGGGAGGTGGAGATCAGAGGACTCTGGTCTCCGGCGGAGTCTCGGCTCCATATCAACCTTTTGGAGCTGAGAGCGATCCGACTTGCACTGAAGGCATTCCTTCCCGTTGTCTGGGAAAGTGTGGAGCAGGTGTTCACGGACAGCACCACCTCCATGTGGTATTGCAACAAACAGGGCGGGGTGGGGTCGTGGACCCTTTGTCAGGAGGCTCTGCGCTTCTGGATATGGCTGGAACAGCAGGGCATCACCCTGGTGGTTCAACATCTGGTGGCTCTCTGAACGCAAGAGCAGACAAACTCAGCCGCCGGTGCATGATGGATCACAAATGGCGTCTCAACTCGGACGTGGCGCAAGCCCTCTTTCGGCAGTGGGGAGAGCCTTGATTAGATCTATTCGCCACCGAAGAGAACACGCAATGTCAGCAGTTCTGCGCGTTGGAGTTTCCAAGGCGGCACTCGCTCGGGGACGCTTTTCGTCGCGAGTGGAGTTGCGGTCTGTTGTACGCCTTTCCGCCTATACCACTTCTGCCCAGAGTGCTGAAGAAGATCAGTCGCGACCGGGCCCAAGTCATCTTGGTGGCTCCGGATGGGCACGAAGGTACTGGTATCCCGAGCTACTCAGTCTGTCAATCGATCTCCCGATACGACTGCCTCTTCAGGAGGACCTTCTGTCACAGCAGCAGGGGACGGTTCTTCACCCGATCCTGTCCAGTCTCCACCTTCATGCGTGGAGATTGAGCGGCGACAGTTGATGCCATTTGACTTGCCTCCTGAAGTCTGCGATGTGATTCTGGCAGCCAGGCGTCCCTCCACTAAAACGGTATACACCTGTAGGTGGAAAAAATTTGTGGCATGGTGCACAACAAAGGCTGTGGATCTCCTTTCCGCCCCACTTTCTGAGGTTCTCCTCTTCCTTCTTTCTTTGGCCCAGCAGGGCTCTGCTCTGGGCACTCCTAAAGGTTATCTTTCTGCTATCTCTGCCTTCCTTCGGCTTCCTGATCAGCCTTCTCTCTTCAAATCCCCTGTTGTTTCTCGGTTCCTTAAGGGCATTACTCACATGTTTCCTCCTGTCCCTTTCGTAATGCCTCTGGGATTTGAATCTTGTTTTGACTTATCTGATGTGCGCACCCTTTGAGCCACTTCATAATTGTCCTCTTCGTCTCTTGACGCTTAAGACTGCTTTCCTGGTAGCCATCACCTCTGTTAGTAGGGTGAGTGAGCTCCAGGCTCTCTCTTCTAAGCCTCCTTTCCTTTCTATTCATCCGGACAAGGTTGTGCTCCGCACTCGCCCTTCCTTCCTTCCTAAGTTTGTGACTGCCTTTCACTTCGGGCAGTCTGTTACGCTGCCCACCTTCTTTCCGCCTCCGCATCCCTCTAAAGAGGAAGAGCGGCTCCACCGTCTGGACCCAAAACGTGCGCTCTCCTTCTATCTGGACCGCACAAAACAGTTCCGGGTGGACGACCAACTCTTCGTTGGCTACGTGGGCGCTAAGAAGGGGCGGGCGGTGCACAAGCGAACCATCTCTCGGTGGGTCGTTTTATGCATCAAAGCTTGTTACTCCTTAGCTAAAAAGGAACCTCCTGTTGGGTTGAGGGCCCATTCCACTCGGGCCACAGCGGCGACGACGGCCTTGGGTCGGAGAGTCCCCTTGCAGGACATCTGTCAGGCAGAAACGTGGGCCTCGCTGCACACGTTTGCTAAGCATTATTGCCTGGACAGCCAAGTCCGAGGAGACGGCTTCTTTGGCCGTTCTGTTCTCCAGGACTTTCTGGTGTGATCTTGGTTCGCAGACCCACCACCGGGGTTGGTATTGCTGGGGTATCTATTCTAAAGTGAGGAATCTAACTAACGTGTTTCTTTCAGATGAACAAGTTACTTACCTTCGGTAACGATGTATCTGTAAGAAACATTAGTTAGTTAGATTCCTCACCGACCCACCCATCCTCCCCGTTCTGCGAACCGACATCTAGGGTTAAGGTTATCCTTTTCAGGGCCCTAGACTTTTGTGGCACCAGTGTCGGTCTCTTGCATGGCTCTGCGTTCCTGGCGCGGAAAGCTATGTACAAGAACTGACGTCAGCGTGCGAGGGCGGCGTCTAAGTACTCCGACGACGTCATTCCGGCTCATAATGCCGATGACGGACGTGGAGCCGCAGACGACGCCTAGCGACGCGCAAGGGGTAGTGCTGAAGAAAAATCTTTCCGGATCCAGCCTGACGCCTGGGGATATACTAAGGTGAGGAATCTAACTAACTAATATTTCTTACAGATACATCGTTACCGAAGGTAAGTAACTTGTTCTTTAGGTCTGCAAACCTCTCCCGGATATTTGGGTCTTGGGACAACGTGGACGACATGGTCACTGCGGACTGTTCCTCCATCGGAGGGGTTCCACTTCTCTGGGGTTTTACGCTGTTCGAAGGTGATTTTTGGCTGCCTCTCTTCGGCCTTGCCCATGGCGCACAGCCTAGTCGTGCAGCCTGGGATTGTCTTCTCTAGGGTGGGTCCACCCGTGCACAGTCAGTTTAGGCACAGTCTGGCAGCAATGTGCGCACCTCCGTGGGGTTGCACACCAGCGGGGGCAAGTGCGCGCAGTGGTGACAGCGTGGCCCTACCACTTACACGGACGGGGGGGCCCTGACGCAAATAACAGGCAGAGAAAACAGGGGAAAACAGTAAGCTAATCAAAACAATAATTCTCTGCCTTTGAACAGAGTCATATGGTGCTACTAGTCACTGATGCAATTCCACAACCTGACTGTCACAATATTAGGGAGGTACCATGATCTTCGGAAAAGGCATTGGTATATATCCACATAAGAGCAAACGTTCCCTTTTCCCAAGTTTGAAGAGAAGGCTCTAAGACTAGTGAATCAGATAAAATAAATCTGTGATCTAAAAGTATAAGGACAACAATAAATTTCCAAGTTGCGAAAGAACAAAATCATGTGTGAAGAGAAACAAATGTAAATATATAAAATCAAACAATATTAAAAAGGAATGCTTATAAAAATTAGTTTATTAAAAAGTTTTAACAATGATACCACACAATGCACTGTAAGTGAAGTAGCTAGAGCACACTGTTTTTAAATTATTAAAAAACATTTGTCAATTTACAAATATTACAAAAAAGAAAAAAGAAAAACAAACTGTCAATACAGCGTTTCGGTGATAAAGTATTTCGTCACCTTCTTCAGGACAATAGAGCAATTTAAAAATCTGAATAACAATAAAAATAAAAACATTCCTTTTTAAGATTGTTTGATTTTATATATTTACATTTATTTTTCTTCACACATGATTTTATACTTTAGCAACTTGGAAATGTATTGTTGTCCTTATACATTTAAATCACAGATTTATTTTATCTGATTTACTAGTCTAAGGGTCTTCTCTTCAAACTTGGGAAAAGGGAACATTTGGTCTTATGTTATTTATACCACAACCTGAGACACTGGACCTTCCAAAATATAATACACAAACCTTTAAGTACCAAACATATCAAAATGTATTTATTCATTTTGTTTTTGAAGTTTATATAAAAACATAATAAGAGATACATCCCAATAGTCCAAGGACATCCTACATCATACTCACACATACGTTCAACCAGAGACATACCCACACATACTCCTACGTCTGACAAAATCAGGATTCAATATATGACAGAAGATACACAAATATACACAAGCAAACAAATACCCCCACACAAAATGTGAATACATATATAGCTTTGTGATATCATACAAGGGATGCAATAAGTAAGATCCAATAGTTAGATGAACAATTGAAAACATTACATGAGAAAATTCATCAATTAGTAGTACAATTCAAGTTTTAAATCTCTGTTCCTTCTGGGGGGGGGACAGGAGAAAGCATCACATTGCCAAGAAGAGCTCCAGCGCCGACGTGCTTTTCGATGATTGACCCCAATGTGGGTCTCACCTTCTTCAGGGCGAACTAATAGTGTACAGAAACAGAGATGGACGTGCCTGGAGGGATAAAAAAGTAGCCACATTTTTGTCAGCTTTCTATAGCATGGCCAGCATTTCTTTTTACAGAGTCTCCCGTGATTCACTTTTCTCGGCACAGTTTGGTCTGCTTTAGCCCAGTTCTCTCACCTCTGTTTGGGATTGAGGTTATAAATAAAAGGATTTAGCCTGTAGATAGACTCGCTATAGCCAGTATGCTAAGGCTGACCTTCTCTAGGATGCATATTGCCTTCTAGACAGGATGAGTTCCCATTCCTGGGTAAGGTTCTGTCCCCAGAACTAGTCTTGTTTTCTTAACCCTGACTTCAACCATTCTTTAATGCAGCGCTCGGGAAGGCACTCCACCCATGCCCTGTCTTTTCTACCGTCCTGGGGGCTATGTATCTTGGAGGATTTTCCAGTGAGAGGCGCGTTTTGTTGTGAGGACAGGCAGATTAAAGTCACTCCATGTTAGCTTGGCTTGTAGCCTGATGCTTGTTTGGTTTTCTTTCTTTCTTTAGGTGGATCAAGTATTTACATCCACCTCTGGACATTCTATCACGTATCTTTTGCGCACTACACTCAAGTGGAGTTAGTGGCCCTTATGAGGACCCATTGTATCCTTGGAACATACTTGGACTTCTTTGGCAACTAGCCCATGTCTTATTGTTTAGGACGCTGAGATTATCCTTTTTCTATTTTGGAACTCAGCTGTGTCATTTTAGTTGGTAAGCTGCTGGTCTTACTGTTGATATATTTTCTACATCCGTAAATCTTCCTTAAAGACCTTCTGATCTTGTGCCTGCATATATGATTATGTTTTCAGGTTTTGGCCCAGAGCACATTGAGTATCTTTGTTGTACCCGATTCTTTGTTGCCTATCCTGCGGTCATCAGTTCCAGGTATTGTCTGGCCGTATTCCATCCAACTTTATTACTGTTGTGTTTGGTACACTCAGTATGGGATCACCATTGTTACAGAATGATCACTAAACTCCTCACTTGTATTCTCCCTTTTAGGCACGGGTGTTTCACATAGCGGTGTTGTATCTGTCTCCTTCTATCTAGTGGGTATTGGTTGCCCCTTTCTTTTAACACTGTTCTTGAGTGTGCACACTTCTCTGGTACTCTTTTTTTATCATGTTTTCACAAATATCTTGAACCTGTGCCTTCCGTCTTAAACAAGCTGTGTCTGTTTCTGATGTTTGAATTTATGGTAAACTATCTTGACGTATGGACTATACACAGCATGTTGTACTTGTTTATCCCTCCTGGGACGTCCATCTTTGTTTCTGTACACTATTAGTTCGCCCTGAAGTAGGTGAGACCCACATTGGGGTCAATCACCAAAACGCGCGTCGGCGCTGGAGCTCTTCTTGACAATGTGACGCTTTCTCCTGTCGCCCCCCTGAGAAGGAACAGTGATTTAAAACATGAATTGTACAACTAATTGATACATTTTCTCATGTAATTGTTTCAGTTGTTCATCTAACTATTGGATCTTACTTATTGTATCCATTGTATGATATTACATAGCTATATATGTATTCACATTTTGTATGGGGGTATTTGTTTGTGTATATTTGTGTATCTTTTGTCAAAAATTGAACCCTGATTTTGTAGGACGTATGAGTATGTGTGGGTATGTCTCTGTTTGGTTGAACGTAGGTGTGAGTGGGATGTAGACTGTGTTTGGACTATTGGGATATAACTCTTATTATGTTTTTATATATCCTGCAAAAACAAAATGAATAAATACATTTTGATATGTTTGGTACTTAAAGGTTTGTGTATTATATTTTGGAAGGTCCAGTGTCTCAGATTGTGGAATTGCATCAGTGACTAGTAGCACCATATGACTTTGTTCACAGGCAGAGAAGTATTGTTTTGATTAGCCGACAGTGTGGCCCTAGCCTGTTCCCAGCAGTGCTGTCCGTCAGCTACAGCCCTGTGATGCTATTTATCTCCAGACCTGTGAGGGGCCATCTTTCCAGCTGCTCAAGTCGTCCGCTCCTCCCGGCACCGGTATCGCTTCCTGTGCCGCCCAGTCGGGTGTTCCTGTGGCCAACAACGCCGGCGGCAGTTCCGAAGCCCCTGCTCACAACCTGACGTCTCGATGAGCGCTCTAACTGCAGGATAACGAATGGATTGGTAGTCCGGCCTGCAGAACCTCACTACGTGGCGGCCATCTTGCAACCGGCACACTACCGCCCCCCTGTTTTGTAATAGTGTAATGCTTTACTCAAAGGTTTTGTTGACTAATGATTTTTCAAGCAAATGATTGCAATGCTTTTTTAATTGTAGTGATTGCAGATAGATTATAGAAACTGAAATCAGTGATACTCTTATGCATCACGACATGTGATTCTGGTATTTAAGTGTTATACCATTGATAAAGTCAATAGGCCTTTTTTGATTTGGAGTGACACTTTCTTATATAGGTATGTGCTACATTGTATGGGAGAGGGGTACTGTGATATTTGGAGACATGACCCTTTAGAGGTCATATGTAATGTCTTCATAGGTATTTCCACCAGCCTTATGTATATGTTTACATTTCTGCTCAGTTTTGAGTAGTGTGTGTGTGTGTGTAATAAATGTACTTTTCCTTTTCTGAAGATAAACCACAGACTGTAGAATCATTTAATGAATGTGATTCTGGCATGCCAGCGAATGGTGATTACTAGTCACCACAACCTCTCCTGAGTAGGTTTTGAACTTCTCTGCTTGGCTACCCTGAGAGAGGCAAGCACTACAATGGGGGACTGTGTTCCCAGGAAGGAGGTAATTGTGGACCCATTACTTGTGCAGGCTTCACAAATAATGGTCCAATTCCTTACATGCATGGACTATGTGACCTTATGGACACCCGGAACTAGATCCATACACCAGGATGTGGACGATCTCATTCTATAGGAAGCAAATCTTCACTGAGGAGGAGACAAACCTTATAGCTACTTTTGTAGTAGTACACTACCAAGAACTACATGGTGTGCCTCTATACACTCAGTGAATTAGAGAAGGCGGTCATCTGGCAGGATTTCACAGTCTATCAATGCATAGGGGGTGGAGATAAGAAATATGGGGGACATCAAGAAAAAGTGACTGAACAAGAGTTGGCTGTTGACTAAGAAGTATTTCAAGATATAGGTGGCAAAGGCTGTTCCTAGAGGCGGACCTGGATTCCGTCTTCGTCTCACCCCTCAAAGAGCTTATCTGCTCCACAATACACCCTGACCTGCAATATAGGTTGCCTGTTTCAGGGAATCCTAACATGGCCAGGTAAGAACACCATCCCCTCTATTTTAATTGTATTTCCCTAATCCACACTCAGGTCACATTCTTTCCAACACTCACAGATAGGCATATACCTCACACTTCACACTTACAAACAGCCTTTTGCAATCTGTTTTATTTTAAGTTATTAATAAACAGGTTTTATGATATTTTTAACAGTCCAATAGCAAAACACTTTGTCCCTTTCTAGCTCGACGTGGATGGCAGTGTGCTAATCCTGTGCTTAAACACTGTGCTAGAAAAACAGTCATTTGAGGTGAGCAGATGTTAGAATGTTGCTGGCGTTGCAGTGTGCTCTTTAAAGGAGATGCTCTCCACATAAACTTGGGAACTACCAATAGTTCTCTGCTTTGTATTTGCATGATAGATATATGCATATATGTTAAATCTTATTACTTATTGCATATAGTACATTAGTCTAAGATTAAAATGTTACTAATGGTAGGGAGAGGCGGTGGGTGGAGGAGGAGTAGAGCCCGGCGGAGTAGCAGCCCGGGCACCAACGGGAGAGACTGCCTTCGTTACCACTGGGTCGGACTGCGAGGACCAGCCTGCTTCGCGCACTCACGACCATCTGCGCAGCTGGTGCCTCTTCCCTCCCACTTCCCCTATTTTACAGATTCTCGTGCCCTTCGCGTTAGCGGAACGCGTGCGGGACGAAGCCCGGGGCGAAGACCGGGCAACGAGCGGGCCGTTTGAGGCCGTTCGAGGGCAGAGGAGGGAGAAGGAGGATTATCTCCCCGCTTTCCGGTCTACCAGCACCAACCGCGAATCTGATTAGACGAGGATGACTGCAAGGACAACTAGGAGTAAAACATCGTCGGCCCTGGGGGCCCCTAAAGGTACATTGGACACATACTTTGTCAAGGCGGGGTCCCTTCTTATAGAGGAAATTACCACACTAGAAAGGCGCATTTCCCAAGAACTGGAATGGGTTAGAAGATCTTCTTTGGGCCCCCTTCAACATGCTACATCCCCTGACCCTCCACCTAGTGGCATATTGATGGAAGGGGAGGGGTCAAACGCAATATTGCGCAAAACACCTGAGCATGTGCCACTTGGAAATTCTAGTATTTCATCAACTGAATGCGATTTCTCTCATACTGATCTCAGTTTATTACTCCTCCCCCCACCTACTGTATCTATACCAGCCACTAATGTCGAATCATCTATACCTAATAGTGAGTTAATTACCAATCCAACCGCCCAGTATGACTTAACACCTGTACATGCTAGGGAGGGAGCAATTCCAAAAACAAAAAGGGGGGCACAAATTACAGGAGGGTGTAAAGATAAGAGTACTAAACGTACCCCCATTCGGGAGACTAACCCAGCTGGCATGGCTAAAAAGGCCAAGAGTAGATCCCAAAAGCAAGGGCTTTCACTCTCTAACATCCTGCCCCAAGAAAACTCGAGTCTGAGAGAGGAGGGCCTTACATTATTGAATATTGGCGCACTCCTGAGGGATATACTCAATCCCATTGTAAGTTGTTTAGCAAAGATAGAAAAAGCTCTAGTGTATCGCCAGAAGGATATTATACAAGTAGCCGAGGGTTCTAACATAGTTACCCAGATCCCATGCAATAAATCACTTGGCATTGTAAATACTCTTACATCTGAGTCCCTAGGTGAGGCTGCCTGTTCGACTTCCCAACCTACACAACCGCAACAGCCAAATACTGCTGTCTCGCCTGAGCTTCCAAATCTTAATCTCATAAAGAAGGCTAACGGTACAAGTTACCAAGCGAAGACAGTAGCATCCCCTATGGGCTCCAATGGGAAAGATCCAAATTATAGAACCATTGACTTACCACCAGAAGCAATACCATATACTGTAATTTTAGCCGGCATCCCAGAATTAAACCCCTCTACTCGAGAATCACCGGGGGCCCTGAAGTACAAGGTAATTCACTGGCTCTCTACAAATAGGCCTCTACCAGAAGGAGTACATAGTGAGGTGTTGATGGTGAGGCGAATCCCTTGGATAGGAAACACTAGGAAGTCAATCCAAGGTGACTGTGCCTTGATCAACTTTAGAGATCCCCTCACCGTCTCCCACATATGTAGCTGGTTACATCAGGCACAAGGGTCATTAATACGCTCTCTCCCTCTGTCCTTTTTCTATCCAATTCCTAATTGTGAATTGGGAGAGGATCGATGGGAATTAGTGTCTAGACGGGCAAGAAACCAGGTCCCCAGAGTCCCAAGTGTAATCCCCTACTCCAGGCAACCATGCCTCGACTATTTTCCCACCCATAACAGATTTAGTAGTCTTGACATGGTGGATTGACCAACAAAGATAGTCGGGGAGGAAATCCTAGAGCCTAATCGGCCTAACATCACACAAGCTAGGTTAGCTGTCCCACCTGAAAAGATCAAAATTAATGGGGAACAACAAGCCATGGAGATAGACCCCGGAATCCCCCTACCAATGCCGAGCTCTTCGGAGGAATCTTCATTGCAAATGGCCAGTACACGGGATGTTCCATCCATAGGGCAGGAAATGGGGGAGGCAGCACTTGTAATTTCATCTAGGGAGAGACTCAATTGCCCCCGCCTTAAGATCTTATCCTGGAACGTCGCGTGTTTGGCTAACAAAGTAAATTGCCCGGACTGGTGTGCATATATCCAGTCCCAAGACATCTGCCTCTTCCAAGAAACCTGGGTGAGAGAACATCTTCCTCACGTGGGGTTTGCTACATTTGCTGTGCAAGCAAAATGGGCTGGTATAGGACGTCCCTCGGGAGGTTTGGCTATCTGGGTCTCTAGCGACCTGGGATGCAGGGCTGATGTTCAACCACAAAAGTCGGCGGATATCCTTGTGGTCCAGCTTGAATGGCCGAACGCAAACAGCCTTCTGCTGATTAAGGTATATTCCAGACCGGGGGCGTGGCCGAGCCGAGCTGCAAGATGGCCGCCGTGTAACGGGGCTCTGCCGGCCGAACGCCGAATCCGTCAGCCCATCCGGAGTATGCCTTCTAATTTGCGCCGCTAAGCTGCGGCGGGAGCTGCCTAGCCGAAGAGCGATCGAATGCTGCCTCTCTGGCCGAGATCGGTTACGGCTATCCGGAGCGGCGACTCGGTCTTGACCCTGCTGCCGGACTGCGCCGCCCCTGACGGCGTCTGCTGTTACGCGAGTCCCCGGTCGCGGGCCGAGGACGGGCGCGCACGGTGGGGACGCCGCGTTTGAAAGCTGAGGGATGCCTCTCCTGCCCTCGCTGCCCTCAGTGACCGGAGGGTGATCCCGGATGACATGGGACGGCCAGCATAACAACAGCGTGATCTGTGTGCCTGCGATGCTGCTGATGCCGACTCGGCGCGGATTGCTTCCCCGGATTTCCTATCGGCGAGGCGGCTGACTGCGACGCCCTGGGAGAGCGACCCGCATACCTCGTGCCTGTAAGGGGCGCCTAGCTGGTGGGCACCGAAGATCTGCGACCTGCGCGGAGTGGCCCGACCGGGCCTGGCCCGGATGTGGTGACCGCGGGAGTGCAAGACCCGGGTGGCCTAGCCCGACTGCGGAACGATTGTTGGGCGCTTTCTTGTGGAGACCGCCGCGGGCTCACGGACGGGGGGCGCTGGAGGATTGCTTGGCCTTATTATCGGCATGACGCACAACACGGTACACGGCCACGAAACAGAAAGGTTGTAGGCCTTTGCTGCCCGTGGCTTTGGCAGAGACCCGGGAGGCCTGTGGCGATTCTGTTGGATCCTCCCCCTCCTATATTGGGCCTGAAGTACATACCTGCACCATGGGGAAAACAGATGCCAAGCAACGGAAGCTCCAGTTCGAGCGACAGTTGGCCCTGAGTACGGGCGCTGGCCCGGTGTCGCAGACGGTGGTCCCTGAAACGCAACTGGAACCGACGCAGGACGAGGATGTGAAGAGTATGTTTCGCGGCCTGAAGGGCTGTCTCAAGGAGATTGACGGCAAACTGGACTCCATGGCCCAGCGACTGGACGGAATTTCGCATACGGTTGATAAACATGAGGAGAGGCTGGAGGCGATGGAAACACGAATTGCCGAATGCGAGGAGGGCCATGGGGACACCCAGGAGAAACTACTCCGCATGGATAAGGTCCTGGAGGTGATAAGGGGGCGCAATGAAGATTTGGAGGCCCGCTCCCGCAGGAACAACGTACGAATTATTGGTATTGCGGAATCCACGAACACTGGCAATATGGAGAACTTTGTTGAGGGCATGTTCCGCGACCTATTTGGTGAGGCCCTGTCGGCCATGTTTCTGATCGAACGGGCGCACCGTACAATGGGGCCGCGCCCGGTGCCGGGGGCGGCTCCGCGCCCGATCCTTGCCCGAGTACTAAACTATCGCGACAGAGACACAATATTGCGGCTGGCACGTGAAAGAGGTGAGCTCAAATTTCAAAACATGGACATATCCTTATTTCCCGATTTCACGCAAGCTGTGCAGGCTGCGCGACGCGAATTCATACCGGCTAAAAAGATATTCCAGAAAGTGGGGACTAAATATGCCATGCTATACCCTGCCAAGTTGCGGATACACCATCAAGGGAAGCCAATGGTCTTCGCGGTGGCTGCGGAGGCGCTCAAGTTCGCCAGGACAGGAGACTCCACCGATGGGCCAGCTGAGTGACATTGAGTAGTGAGGACAAAGTTGTGCTGGTTTCACCGGTCGGCGTGATTGCTAAGTATGCCACTTGCTGATGCATTGGGGGATCCTGAGGCCTGCTGGGGGCGAGGGCGGTGCAGGGGGAAGGTGAGGAGATAGTCGGACTTGTTGCAGAGGCCGTTTCTGAACTTTGGCAGAGATATAAAGGGGGAGAGCAACTGGGCTAGCCCCGCTGTAAGCAGACAGACTGAGTACATATAAGGCGGACTTGTTCGGCCACCCTATCGCTTTTCGATAGGGGAGTATGCCGGTGACCCCATGCCCTCGGAGGGATAATTCCCGGGATGTTACTACAAGACTGTTGGTTTTGGGATGGGTGGTGGGGGGCAAATGAATCTCAACCTGATTGGGGGGTTGGAGTGGGTGGCGGGGGGGTTTGGTTCTTGTTGGGTAGTTCTCTTCCACTGCACTATTTTACTGTACCACTGTCTACTGATGCAACCCTGGCTCTGGCTGATACCAAGTTGTTATTGATTGCTGTCCATGATGTACGGGAGGTTTGCATGCAGGCCCAGAGCGGGATACAACGGATGATCACACGGCTGCGTAGGACACACCTATATGCGCATACATGACCGCGCTGCGTTGTCTTACCTGGAATATTAGAGGTCTAAATGATCACCGCAAAATACGACTGACCCATGCACATTTGGCGCGGCACCAGATCGACATCTGTTTCCTACAGGAGACACACCTGACGCAGACTGCTGGGGAGAAACTTAGGAACACCAGATGGGGAGAAATCCACACCTCAGGTTGCTCCAGCTACTCCAGGGGAGTGGCAATTCTAATTCGAAGGGGCCTGCCCTGGCGCACCTTCAAGGTGTATGCCGATACTGATGGGCGCTACGTAATATTGATGGGGCAGTTATTTCACATGCAGATAACACTAATTAACACGTATGGTCCCAACACAGACGACCCTGATTTTTTTCGGCATGTCTGGCACAAGGCACAGTCACTAGGAGGGGGGGCATACATGTGGGGCGGGGACTTTAATGTGGTGCTCTCGCAGGAGTTAGACAGGGTAGGGGCTGATCGCATACATCACCCACATGCGTCAGATCTCATCCGGGGCCTCATGGCGGATTATCATCTGTTGGACTCGTGGCGAGCGTTACATCCAGCGATCAGGGAGGGCACCTGTTTCACCCCACACAGGGGGGCCTGGTCCAGATTGGATTTTTGGCTCTTGACCCCACACATACATGCATGGGTGTCCGCAGTTACTCACAGGGCGCGTACCCTTTCTGACCACTCCCCGGTTGAGCTGACGTTACACGTACCGAAACCATATATAACGCCCTTCGCGTGGCGATTACCGGCACAGGCCCTGACGGATCAGGTCTTTAGGGAAGACATATACCAACACATAACTGAATATTTTGAGCAGAACACAGGTTCTGTGCAATCGGTGGGCATCCTGTGGGACGCATTTAAGGTGGTGGTGAGGGGTCATTGCATCGCGGGGCAGGCCGCAGTCCTGAAGGCAATCCGGGGAACACTAAAACGGCTGGAAGACAACATACATGATCTGGAGGTGCGGTATTGCTCGGATCTATCGGCGGCGATATTGGCGGAGACACGAGCCAAACTTACAGAGTACCAGGCTGAAGCAGATAGGGAAATACATTTTTTGACTAAACACACGGTTGCCCGCAGGTATGGGGAGAGAGACCGCCCGGGTAAAACACTCGCCCTCCTGCTGCGATCACAAAGACCTTCCCCCTTTATATCCTCAGTGGAGACACAAGGAGGTGGACAGGTGCATACTCCTCCAGAAATCCTAGACACCTTTCGAAACTTTTACAGAGACCTGTACCGTGCCCGGGGAGTGCCTCCGATAGAGGAGTTGGCTGGATACTTGGATACGATACAGTTAATTTGGTTCAATGCGTACCAGAAAGGGTATTTTGATCGCCCCTTCATGGTCGAGGATGTTAGAGAAGCAATAGGCTCTCTGGCAGCCGGGAAGGCGCCAGGGCCAGATGGTCTACCGGCACAGTTCTATAAGGAGTACGCTGATCTCCTGGCCCCCAGACTGTTGGCAGTCTATGCCAAGGCGGTCGAGGGGGGCATGCTCCCAGCATCAATGAGGGAGGCTGTAATAATTGCCCTCTTGAAACCTGACAAGGACGCCAAGCACTGCGATTCCTATAGACCGCTGTCTTTGATCAATACTGATGCGAAGATCTTTGCAAAAATGCTCGCAACGCGGCTACAGCCGGTGCTGCCGCTTATGATACGCCCGGATCAATCGGGCTTTGTGCCGGGCCGCTCGACCTCTCATAATCTTCGAACACTCTTTGGAGTATTACACTATTTGGCCCCACATGTTAAGGCGGCGGCGGTGCTGCTGGAAGCCACAAAAGCGTTTGATTCCCTGGAGTGGGGGTTCTTGTTCCCCTTGCTGCAGCGTATGGGTGTGAGTGAGGCTTTCATTAACCATATTAAATTGCTGTATACTGACATCACTGCTCGGGTGAGAGTAAACGGGCTTATTTCTGAGCCCTTTGCCATTGGGAGAGGCACGAGGCAAGGCTGCCCGTTATCGCCCCTGCTGTTTGCGATCGCCACAGAGCCCTTGGCGGCCCGCATTAGACAACATCATGCAAACAGAGGCATTGGTTTTTCGTCCAGGGCACTAACAGTATCAATGTACGCGGACGATATCACTCTATACATGATAGACCCGCAAGAAAATCTTTCCCCCATGACAAATGAACTGCTGGAGTATGGCCGGCTGTCGGGGGTTACCATAAATTGGGAAAAATCGGTCATCCTGCCTCTGACAGCCGGGACCTCACGCTTTACCCCGGACTGCCCGCTGAAGTGGGCTGACGGTCCGGTTAGATACCTGGGAATATGGATAAGCGCGGATATGCAGCAATTATGGTCCGAAAATTATGGACGGGTGTTGCGCTGGGTGGCAGAGAGGGTCGGCCGCTGGAAGCATCTTCCCCTTTCGCTGGCGGGAAGAATTGCTGTGGCCAAAATGGTCATCTTACCTAAGCTCTTATATTTATTTGTCAACATACCGATGCCCCTGGGTGCCAGCTTTTTGCGCCAAGTGCGCTCGCTGATGGTGGAACTGGCGTGGGGGGGAAAACAACCGAGGGTGTCCTGGGAGACCCTCACTCTCCCACAACGACAGGGGGGCTTGGCGGCACCGGATTTCTCGCTCTATGCATACTGTGCGCAGGCACAGTTTCTGCACTACTGGGTGCACCCCACGCCGTTTCAGCCACATGTGGCGATTGAGACGGATAGGGCGGCACCACTGCCGCTCGCCGTGGCTGTCTATGCACCCCACAAGCATAGATGCACCGAAATCGACCCGGTGCATACAATTCGGTGGGCCTGGGATGGACTAAAGCGTAGGGCCGGGCTGGACCTTCTATACACCGGATCGATGCTTATACGGGGGAATCCGATGTGGCCCCCGTTGCAACACATGCGAACTGGGGAACGGGCTGCAGCACTGGGACTTCACACAGGAGGGGATCTGTTCCCGGGGGATACCTTCCTCACACGGGAACAGTTATGCGGGGAGGACGCCCCAACGATGCTTGACACGCTCCTTTATTACCAGCTCCGCCACACATGTAAAAAGCTCTTTCCTACATTTCCGGCACCGCCGCCGGATTTCCCTGCCCTGGAGAATGTGCTGACGGTGGAATCGGGACGCAAGCTCATATCCCGACTTTACCGGAGTCTGCAGAACAGCAACCCCGTGGTGACCCCGGCGGCGCGGGGCATGTGGGCCGCGGAACTGGGTGCCGAAATCTCTGATGCACACTGGGATCTGTGTTGTGGGCTCCTTGAGATCCTATCCGCCAACTACAGGCTTCGCCTGATCCATTTCAAATATATCCATATGATGTATCGCACCCCTAGCCGGCTGCACCGCATGGGCTTGAGAGAGACAGATGCCTGCTGGCGCTGTGGAGCTCGCGGGGCTACATTCTTGCATATGGCGTGGGACTGTCCCACACTGGCGTCCTTCTGGACAAGGGTGATAGAGCTCATATGCACAATAACTGGCCTGCTGATCCCTTGTGCACCGCCAGTGACACTACTAGGCATTCTACATATGATCAAACTCAAGCAACGGAAGCTACCTGCGATGCTACTCTTGCTGGCCAAGCGACAAGTTGCAATGCATTGGGGGGTGGCTACGTCGCCTAGTATAAGGGACTGGGTAAAAAGTGCTGCATATTGTCAAACACAGCTCGCTTTGTACTGGGAGCTCATGCCGGTGCGTTCACGGCCGAAAGACATATGGGAGCCTTTTATACACTGGCTGGCACAAACTACGCTCCAGGCGCTGTGATGTAATGCTCCTTGTGGGAACAGGCGGGACGCAGATGGGGTGTGGGTAGACGTTGAGACATGTAGGTGTATATCGGGGATTTGGATGGTGCATGGGTGGTGACGAAGCTGCCGAGATTAGATCTGGCGAATGCTGTACCTGCATGCTGAAGTGGACAATGCTGACCTTATAATTGGCTGTGGGCTGGTGGGGGGCTGTATCGTCGATATGACCTGTGTTCACAGCAGTGAGTTGTGTTGTTATTTATTGTTTAAAAATGCAAATAAAAAGAATTAAAAAAAAAAAAAGGTTTATTCCAGACCAACTAAGATCTCGCAGATATCGCACACGATAGAGGAGTTGGCAGCCGTTTTAGATGAAATCCCTCAGGGTATTTCCATCTTGATCGGGGGTGACCTCAATTCTCACTATGAGCCCCTCCCGGGTATATTGGTGAACCTGGCCGAGGAAGAGGATATGGAGTGGTCTATACCTCCCTTGCAAGCATCGGCTCCTAGAGCTTGGACCCCTCTTGCCACACAAATCACCGATCTAACCATGAAATATGGACTGCGGGCATGTAACGGCAGGGCAATTTCGGACAAACCAGCTAGTTACACCTTTAATAGTAAGGGTAGGGAGTCAAGATTGGATTATATACTTGTGCCCTTAGCACTGTGGCCGCGCATCATCGACTTCCGGGTGCTACCCAGGGAAGACAGCGACCATAATGTGCTGGAATTGGAATATGACCATCCCGGCCTAGATCCTAAGTTGCGCCAGGGGGTGTTTCTAGAGGCTGGTCTTGGCCTCACACAAAATAGACGGAGAGTAAAGTGGGAGAGATTAATCGCTAACCCGGAGAAGATACCCATGCTTTATGCGAGGGTAGTTCCTATACTTGAAAAGGTGCAGGCTCTCATGGCCCATGACACAACCCAGAGTGAACAAGAATATTTGGGGCAGATTCATAGAGATCTCTCTAAATCAAGATCTGTAATCCTCACCCGCGCACCAAAGAGGGCTAATGGTCGCGTTGCCGGACCAATCTGGTATAATAAGACCTGCCGCAACGCCAAAACAAGCCTATTGACCTCTATCAAGGCGGGTATGGGAAGTGAGGTAATTAGGGCCAAGAGATCTGCTCATAAAATCATAACTAGCAACTCAAAAAAAGAATGGGAACACCTAAAATGGGAAACACTCTCAGCATCGCTTGCTAGGGGTGACTCACGTAAATTCTGGCGAACTGCGAATACCGGTTCGATGGAACTGGCCACAGCATTTGAGCCGAACATTTCAGCCAGGGCATGGTCAGACCATTTCCAATCGTTATACCAATCACCGGATGGGGAATCGGTTGCTCCTCCCTCAATACCGATTGATGACATTATAGAAACGCCCCTGTTCACAACTAAGGAGGTTAGAGCGGTTATCGTTGGATTGGCATCAGGTAAGGCTCTCGGTCTGGATGGTCTCCCGGGTGACCTTTTTAAGCAGGAGCCGGATGTCTGGGCTCCCTACCTAGCCCTACTATTTAATTCCATCTTGAGCGGCATGAAGGTCCCTGATACTTGGCTGGGCGCAGAGATTGTCCCCATATATAAAAAGGGTTCACCTCTGCTCCCAGCCAACTACCGACCTATCAGTCTGATAGACGTCCCACAAAAAATCTTTGGTAGACTGATTCTGGACCGACTCCAGGTCTGGATTGAGGATCACAACATATTGAGCCCCTTTCAAGCGGGCTTTAGGAGGGGTGTCTCAACGGTGGACCAAATCTTCCGTCTGAACCTTCTCTACTGGAAGACAGTAACAATTGAGGGGGGTAGTCTATACACGATATTCGTAGACCTGCGAGCGGCATTCGACTTAGTCCCTAGGGACAAATTATGGGCCGTTATCACGGCTCTAGGGGCTCCCACTGACCTTATTATAATCTTGAAAAAATTACATCAGGGCAACTTTGCAAGGGTAAGGTGTGGCAGAGGAGGTACCCTTTCGAAAGGCTTTCCCGTTGACAGGGGGGTCAGACAGGGTTGCGTGCTTCCACCGACCCTCTTCTGCCTCTTTGTCAACAGGGTCTTTAGCCACCTAAATGAGTTAAGTAATATTGATGCCCCTAGGTTGGCGGGCAGCAGGGTGTCAGCAATTATGTTTGCAGATGACACCCTGCTGCTCTCCAAATCTCCTATGGGCATACAAAGGGTCCTCGATGGATTCGTCGATTTCTGTAAATCGCATGGTTTGGAGATCAACACTACAAAAACTAAATACATGATCTTCAACCCGCCCGCCACAACCCGACCGAACCCCCGGATAGGGGATCTTAGCCTTGAGAGGGTATACACCTTCGAATACTTGGGGGTCATTTTTAACCAATCAATGAAGTGGGACTCACACCAGATAAAAGTAAATTTGAAGCTAACGCAGATGACGGGCGCCATTCTCAGGATGATGAGTGGGCTGAATTATAAACCATTAGGCCCACGCCTCCACATTTATAAAACACAGGCTAGGGCGGCTGGGTTATACGGGGGTGAAATTTGGGGACATACATCCAATCAGAAATTACAGACCACCGAGAATAATTTCTTGAGGCAGTTGACAGCCCTACCGTCTAGCACACCCTTGTTACCTTTAAGACTAGATATGGGCTTAAGACCGATTGTGGCGGAGCTTGGTCTTAAACCTTTAATTTTCTGGCGCAAACTATGGTGTACTCCAGAGCTCGAGAATTACAGAGTGGAGTTACAAGAAATTTTGCGCCTTGTAAGAGTTGACCAAGTACCATGGCTATTGTATGTCAAAAAATCCTGTGAATTAATCGGTAGATCCGATTTGTGGTCTGACCCAGCCAATGCATGTTGCACGATTGCACGCAAAACTATCTCACTGGCCTATTATGAGTACAATCTACGTGTTCTATCTATGAAGGCTAGGGCTGGGTCCCTAACCAAGCACTTTCTGGGATTCAAAGACACGTATAACCGAGAAATAGATGCTATTGAACCAACGCTAACTAGAAAACTTTATTTACAATGGCGTTACGGTACCCTTCCCCTAGGTGCTTACACTGCCAGTTGGTAACAATCACAACTAGCAACACAATGCCCAGCATGTGGCCATCCTTTTGAGTCCGACTTGCACATTATATTCTTTTGCCGGGCATACCAAATATCAAGGAGATATTGGCTTCTCCCACTCTTAAAAAACATGGGTTTCAAGCAGCACATCCCAGCTTATAGAATTTTAAAAACTGATTTATCAGCTCCTACAGTATTTGCAGTTGCGAAATTTTTAACAGCTATGTGGATCAGTCGCAACCGTTATATAAAAACAAATTTTGTGCTTGAACATGCTCCCTCATAGCTATGTCATAATGTCTAAATCTGTGTATTTCAATATGCTGCAAGTAACTTGTATTTTTTTATTGTATGTGTATACTGTTTTATTCTTTTATGGTCCTCGTGACCGAAATAAAGATGACATGATGATGAAAATGTTACTTTCATCATTATTAATTTAACTAGATTTCTTACTTTTAAAATTTGACAGCTGCTAGATCTATGGACTCATGTAGAAGTTCAGGGTTTAGCAACTAACTGCTAAGATTCTATCCACAAAGCCAGCACCCAGTACAAGAACAGACACGATATACTATTACTGTTATTTCTAAGCATCTGAAGTAAAATAACTCTCCTAAAACTTACTTTACATGGATTTTTTATGAATGTTGAAGTGTTGCCTATTTCTCTCAAATTCGCTGTAAGAATTTTAAGAATATACACAATCTTGCAAGAATCTTGAATGTAATATGTGGACGAAGACCCTCTGATGCTTTACCACTGAAAAGCTGGGGACAGTGTGTAATACTGGAGGAAAACTATCCTCCGAAAAGCAGCTATCTCAAGAGGACAAGGAGATCTTTTGTTCCACCCAGGAAAACATTAAGAAGACTTCAAGACCGACTTGAAGCCTTCTAGGCAACTCTTACTGATTGTCAGTCTTCTGGCAACAATTACAAAAGCATGGATGCTTATATCAGCTATGCAAGACATCTCTCCAACCCACATCTCAGCTTTTAGTTACCCTGGCTGACTTGTTTGCTACTCTCTCCAGCACGGGTGCAAATCCCACTTTCATCAACCGAGGCAAAAGAAATGCAGGAGGAGTTCTACCCCATTCAACAAGAGTCCTCTCATAACCTCCCAGTTATCAACACCTACATCTTGGTCAGCCTGCTAGCATTGTTTGATGGCCTGGCATGCAGGTGAGGGGTGTGGCATTGTCAAATCCTGTACTCTGGAAGGATGTGTTTTTCTGTCAACATTTCTCTGAGAGGGGGGATATTCAACACATGAGGGAGACACAAGGCAACATCGAAGCTAACTAGGAAGCTAGGCCAAGCATGTTGGAGAGGGTGACCCATGTCTTGGATGAGATTTAAAAATCCAGTCACGAAATGGTAAAGTTGTGCAGTGAACATCTGCATTTGTCCAGGGAAGGGGATGCAAGGCAATATGCTTTGCCATGCAGATGATACAGGTCATATCACACTGTGCCAGTCTGCAAGGCCAAGTCATATGTCTCAGTCAACTGTGGCAAAATTGCTTCCTGTAATGTCCCCCATAACCAAACCTACTAACAACCGACCGACCGACCTGAACAAGCCACAAACCCACCACCTGCCAATCTACAATACCAACCTCAAAATCCTGTGGGCCCAGTATTGTGTGGCCCAAGATTTTGACGCCTGCATGTGGGCCTGAACAAGAACCGCCAAACCAAAGAATATTTCCCACAAACTCTCAATGACTCATCCTCATACAAACAAGCACCATTGTTTTCACCCTTTCCTTACCTTTGGTTGTATAAATGATTGTGTTTCCACCTTTTTAAATAAATATCAATGTTAACTATAGTTCATCGTCGTTTTCGTACATATTTTCATGGACATATTCAAATATATGTAAGAGATTGATTCACTTATCTAAGAAAAGAGGGGCCCCTTCTAGACCAAAGGAGTAGGGCACTGTAAAGTGAATCAAAAAAGGTACCCTTTGGACCAAATAATTAAGGACAGGTAGAAATTATCGCACACGTATCCTGATTTGAACCCATTAATCTTATTCATTCATCCATACCGAGGAAGATTGTAATACATGTAGACTAGATGTACCTTTGTGTACATACTATGTATGTAGGTGTGGAGCCGAGAATCCCCCTAGGATGAAGCCAACCCCATTACCTGGTGTGAAAGAATGAAGGACCCCGTCCAAATGGACACCCCGCGAGGAATGCCAGACCACTACATGCTGGAGTGACTGAGTGCAGGAACCTCAGCATCTCGCGTCAGTGTGTCAGCATGGAAGTCTTTCTCCTCTGCCTGCCCCAGCAAAGATATGGTGTATTTGTAATCCCAAAAGGTACCCTCAGGGGTGCCACCTTGCTGTGTCATGTCGGCCGAGGATGACAGAAGGGATGACCCTTATACATAGTTATTATGCAGAAGATGGTAATCCTGCTGTGATTGTGAGAATCCTCATGCATAATTAATGAGGCTAGTTTTCTGGGAAAACCACTCAATATTTTATGCAGCACCTAACAAGGTAAAAGGTCAATACCAAAAACCGTTCTGTAGTACAATGGCAGGGAAAATGTAGGTGAAAGGTTAGGTGACTACCAAGGCTTATATTGGGATATATTACAAAACATAACAGCATAGGTCTCCATCTACTAAAATAAAATAATAAGTAACAAAATGTAAAGTTAAATACAAGTCATAGAAAACTTTAAAACTATAAAAAGCTATAATTTGATGAAACCTTACATGTGTTACATATTTTGAAGACTTTTACAAAAACATGAATGGGTTAATGAAACTGTGGGTTGCAAAAAAATACATTTGATTTAACATGCGCATAGGGTATTTGAAGGGTGCTGTAATGTAAGTAGCAAATGTCAATTTATGTGAATGATGTATGTAGTCCCAACATGTCATGTGAATGTATGAGTGAATCATTAAAGTGTTAGTTTATGCATATTACTGTGAGGCTTGCATGTTTGATTGTGATATCATAGTATTGGAGCAGTGTTGTCTCAGAATAGTATATGTGGATGGGTAATAGCCCCCCATTCATCATTGGCTGGACACTGTCCAACCACTGTGATGCATCAATCAAGGTAGACGCTCAGGTGAAAAATGAGGCCACTAGTTGGACACACACCTGTAAACCCTGGCTTTTGTTCCCAACCCAGGAACATGAAAATGAACTTGTAGATTAGAGGTAAGGGCTGGCTGTAAATACTGTTGTATGGTGATGTTGTGCAACACAACAGGCTACAGTAATCTTTCACACAACTTCAGTGGGATACTGTATCTCCCATTCCCTTATGATCAAGACATCTGAAGTGAGACATGAGGATGCCAAAAGTGTGCTCAGTAATGTCTAAAGTTTCTATGTGTGCCTTGTATAACCTCTGTTGGGGGTGTATGACTAGATGTTGGAAGGTGGTGAAGAAATCAGAACAATGGGGATACCGGCCTCAGCTGCACCAAAGATATATGTGGTACCTTTTTATAAAGTAGGTAAATTGTACACAATGCAAAATCTCTATAAATGCATTCATACAACGTTAATGTTAGGTATGTATTGTGATGGAGTTAAGTTATGACTGTCTTTGGAATGCCATTTCCCAGTCACCCGTGCAATGATAGAGTGCATTAGCCAAACATACCCAGTAGCCACATGTCACCAAGATCCTCAGAAAATTACTGATTTGACTGTTGGAAGATGTAACTTTCTTATGTGCACACCCAAGAAGCTCCACATAAACATAAGTAAAGTGGCCCCTGGCAACACAGGCAGCTTGCATGCTGATGGAGTGCTAGCAGTGTGTGTTGCATTAATGGTGCACACTGTGTGGGGGTTGTTAAATTGCCATGTGTTTGTAATGGATAGCCAGTAGTCAACAGATGTGGGCCAATGCATAAAATTCCCCTGCGATCTGTTGCTTTTCCAGCAGTGACTGTGGCATGGCGATAAACTGGTGTTTTTGGCTGGTGATGCTTCTCAGTACCAGCCGCAGGCATCATGATTAGTTTGCCTATGAGATGCCCATGATGTCTCCTCTGGAAAACTCCATTGTCCAGGAAATAAGGTTCAGCCAGTATTTTGACATGTGCATGTGTGGCCTGGGAGCAGGCTGTAGGTGAATTGAGTTCCTGCTCCCTGTTTGCTACCATGTGAAGTATCACATTAGGTGAGAAGTGGTATATAGCAGCGACTGATTCCCTGGACATACCGAAGATGTTGCTTTTTTTCTTCCTGTTCCCTGAGAAGAGAGTCAATCCAAGATAGCCATTCACTGACATAGTAAACTAAATGTTTTTTTGACTGTGTCTTGCTTTCTTATCTGGGCTGACTGCAAGTAATTGTTTGCCGTTGTAGTGAGTTACACCTGTTAATGGGTGTAGCAGGGAGCTCACTGTTCACTTTCTCCCCCCTTTGCCGCATGTATTTGACTTGTTGCAATAATCTTTTTATATTTCTTGTATCTAAGATTAGTATTCTTTTTTTTTTAATTCGAATTAAAAAAAATACAAATACATTTAAAAAACAAGTTTTTACTCATTTAAAAAATATTTTCTCTCTTTAGTTTCATATTTTTTCCTTTGAGGTGTTAGTGTTTTTCCTTGCCTCCGTTGATTTCTATGAAAATGAGTTGGACTACCAGTTATTGGTAATGTGTGGTGGTGCACTTACTCCATGGCTTGGCTGGAGTAGATTTGAGCCTATTTGTTTTCAGTTGTGTTACGGTAGTGGGTTGAGGTGTATTTTTTGTGAATAGCAATTGTCTCACTATTATGTGGGAGTATGCACATGCCTCTCTAAACTCTTGCTTACATTTCCATAACTCCACCCATTTAGTAGTAGATATTCCCCATCGTCCATCAACTACCACTTCTGCATCCCACATTTAGTGCAAAAATGCATGTCTGTTTGCAGAGATCTCCGCACTGGTGATGGAGAACTCCACACACAAGAGATAGGGCAGGTTTAAGCAGAAATCTCTGCCTGGATGTTCGTAAATAGCATTTGTGAGTACTTAAAGTAGTACTACTAGAATACTACTTCCCACACTCAGACATGATTTTGTGAGTAGACCCCCATTATGCTGAGGAAACAAAACAAAGACAACATAATAGCAGCCACAGCAAATCACGTTAAGGTCTAAATCGGTGCAGCCAACAGTTGCCGTAAATGCTCTAGGAAATAGTTCCTCCCTCACACATTGTTGACTCCCTAGTAGAAATGTCAGTTGATTTTATTAACTGATATAAATTTGATAAAAGCAAAAAATGCAATTTGTGTTTGCAAATAGTCTCTTCTATGTCTTTCAGAGCCCCCTATGGAAAAGCTGTAGATATGTGGTCTGTTGGCTGTATTCTTGGGGAGTTAAGTGATGGGCAGCCATTATTCCCTGGAGAAAGTGAAATAGACCAACTGTTCACAATACAGAAGGTACTCGGACCACTACCTTCTGAGCAAATGAAGCTTTTCTACAGCAACCCTCGGTTCCATGGACTTCGGGTAAGGGATGCAAACCAAAAACGGGTAAGGCAAACAAACTAATCCTTACAAATGTTTTCTTTGTCGTCTGTCACTATGGTCTGACTTGTAGTTAGTGATTCGTCTCACCATTAAAACTGGGGTGGTTTTTATATTAGTGTGCATTTTATCTTCTGGTTCCATCGTTATTGTATTGCTTTAATTATCTGTTGCTTTGTATTACCATCAAGTTAACACCCAATTATTGTTTTGTGTTGCTGCTGCTTCCAACTGTAAGTAAGTGTCTGAATTGTAATTGCTTTTTTCTCATCATTGTGAAATCAAAAATTTAACCATTAAATATTAATGTATGACATTTGCTGCTGAGGCGTTGCCTTTACTGTATTCCTTGCAAATATCCTTGTTGAACTTGTGCAGTGTAGTAAATATTAAAAACTGAGAATGAATAAGAGCTTTTTTTTTTTAATTTGAATTTTTCAAAAGTCATAGAAGCGTGTACATGTTTTACCCCAACAGGATATGGGCCGGTATGAACCACATGCATAGATAGAAACTAGGACAAACTTGCTACTGCAAAAATGGTTTGGATACTCTTATATGGAATACCAGAGCTGGTTGCAGATTGGGTGCTTAAAACTGAAAGTCTATGTCAGTGCCAGTGTTTGATGTGGACAACGTACATCTGTATCGTGTGGCCATTTCTTCTGTTCCACTTGTTGTTAATTAGGTAATGAAAGAGTTTTAGCCAACAGTAAGTTAAAATGTTCCTAATCATATTGTGTGCATAACTTATCTGTGCTAGCTGAAGTCCTTACTCAAGTGGGGCTATTAGATTGACTCTCAAAGTGTGGAGCTCAACCTACAATTCCCATCTACTTGTGTGTGTATATGTGTCTTCAGTAGACACATCAGAAGGTCTTTCGAAAGTTAACCACAGTTCTTTCAGTTCCTAACTCTCTACTATTGAAACCGTGATTACTCCAAGTCCAATCGTCCATCAAGAATTTGTTGTTTCCTCAGTAATAAACTATCTATAGTTTAACCTCACTGGTGAGATATCTTGAATCTAGTCTAAGATTTGATTGTCAAGGAGGTAGTTGCCGGTTTCCAAAATCAGCTGAGATCAAAATTACAAGCCTGTGTTTGAAACCTGTGCACGTCCAGGTCAAAACATACACTCTGGTTCACAGAGTTTCAGTCTGCCCTCTGTGACCCTAACAGAAAGTGGTAAAGGTTGCAAAGTGGGCTACTGATTGTTCAGTTCAGTAGTCACATCCTATGCATGAGAACAGGAGCATTAAGTGACAAACTGAGGCTTTGCCCTGCAAAGTGACAACGTTTTTTGAACATGCTAGCCTCTAAATCAGATTAGAACATTGGAATGTTGGCAGCTCCATTGAAAACAATGGAGTGCTCCGGGCTTATAATGGCTGGTATAAGCCCGGAGCTCCGACATTCCAATGTGTCTTTGTTCACAGCTCTGGCTGTGAACAAAGACTTCAGGGAGCCTGAGGGGATTTCAATCCCCTCGCGCTCCCTGAAGGCTTTGTTTTGTTAGAACATTCTACCCTCTAGTGGCAGAATGTTCTAATAGCCTTATAGCCCTTCGTAGCAGGGCTATACCGGCTTTTAAAGTCCCTCTGCTTTGTTAAAGTCCCTCGCCTTCGGCTCGGGCCTTTAACGCTGCAGCGGGACTTTAACAGCCGGTACAGCCCGCTACGGTGGGCTATAAGGCTATATTAGAACATTGGAATGTTGGTAGCTCCATTGAAAACAATGGAGTGCTCCGGGCTTATAATGGCTGGTATAAGCCCGGAGCACCAACATTCCAATGTGTCTTTGTTCACAGCTCTGGCTGTGAACAAAGACTTCAGGGAGCCTGAGGGGATTTCAATCCCCTCGCGCTCCCTGAAGGCTTTGTTTTGTTAGAACAGCAGCTCTGCAGGCTGCTGTGCATAGTTGCAATAAACCCCTAGCAGTCTGTTTCAATATGTGTTTTGTAGCACTGCTTGAATGTGAAAAAAACAACTACTTGACGTGCTTCATTAAGTATCTTTTAAACAAAATTATTCTTGTGTTCTTTGTAAAAAAACTACTTAAGTTTAGAAAATATATTATTACTTTTTCAGGAGTAAACTCTCTGAGCTTATTAGGGCTCAGAAGATAGTTCCCCTCGATACGTTTGTAAGCAGACTACGTACTGTGAGAAAGGGGAATCCCAAGAGATCAGCTGAGATCCACCTAAGCAAGGTGCTCTTTATTTTATTAAACTGTGCTGAAAACTGCGAGTTGATCAGTAACTAAAATACTATTTTTGAAAGTTGTTCCTCCGTGCTATCTGACTACAGCTCAGAGCTGCAGGCACTTCCCAGAACTTCCCATAACTTGATGTCTCCTCAAACTCCTCTTCACGGTGCTCAGTTGCCTTTGAGATATGCTGAATATTATCCTCCGCTTTGATGACTTCCTGCTCATGCTCCACTGTGCTTCCCCTCACGTGTTCTAATTTTTTTCTTTTACATTTAGAAGTGTAAACGCAATACTTTGACTAGTCGCCAAGGCGTAGTTCATCACAGTGTTTCTTGATCACCTCTAAAACACATATCCTGGCTCACAAACGAGTCTCTAGCAGCACAGGAGTATCCCAGGCTGCAGGATGAAGGGACTTATCTTGTTTATTCGAAAAACAATCCATCTCCTCGGTTTGTATTTGACTGACTTCATCATATTTATGACTCAAAGTCAATTAATATCTACAGTATACACTTAACAGCGAGCACCTGCCCCAGAAGCCCGGTCTAATGCCTGCAAACCCGGCCAGCCTGCATCCTATCATACATAATTCACCTGTGGTCCATATTAGGCTATAGTTGTTGTACTAGTATTGCAGCTCCGGTGAAATAGGCTCATAAGGTGCCAGGTGCTATCATAACTGCAAATTTGTCAGGTAAGCCCTCATTTCTGTTTCCTTTGCACCAGATACGCATAAGGGGCATAATGCATATCATGGAATCAAAACATTGTGCAGCCCTTCTTCCTTAGGTCTAAATTACTTAAAGTTTAGGAGCAGATAGCACCATTCAATAGGGGTAGAATTTTCCCCAGGACTGCTGGTCAACAGCCATCAGCTTCAGACCATCTTTCACAGGCAGCTTTCCCCTCACTTCTGGATAAACAGGAAACTTCAACAGACGAGAGTTCTACCAAGACGCCGGAATGTCTGAGCTGAAGCTCATTGATGGAGACGCTTGAAGGGGACTCCATGGTTTTTCACTAGAATTGAGAGGAACCCACAAACCAACCATTTAAGTTCCCCAGAGTAAGAAGTTGTTTTGTGCGAGCAAGTAATGGGTTGAGAACAGCAACTGGGACTAACAAGACTAGACAAGGAGTGCCAGAAAAAACTGAATCAGACTCCACATTTTGAAAGTCATACCCTGGACTACTGAAAAGCCCAGCAGGGTCATACTAATGACCCTGTGAGCGATACGCAAGTACTAAATCACAGTAATGTTAACGTAGGAATTACAAAACAAACGGGAGAAAGCTCGGTGTCAAGGGATTGCTCCTGTCACTAAATTGCTGCAAAGATTGTAACACTCTTAGTTTTCATGGCTTTGAAGGCAGCATGGGGAGATTACCAGAGTCCTGGAGGTCAAAATGAGTAATCATAATACTGAACCCTATTACATTAGGTGCTTCTTTCTCTCAGAGTGCTCCCAAAGCCTTTCGTTAATTTTATTTCTTTGATCATTGTTCCGGGTGCCATTTGCCTTCAAATTCTCCTCTGGGCAGCTCTGGTTCTTTGTTGAAGAAACCGCGTTCATTTAACCATCCAGTAATTACTATGCTTACTGTGCCCTAGACAACTCCTGACGATTTACTACTTTCTTGATCTAAACCTTTACCTTTTGAAAGGTTCACTTCTCATTCATTAAAGTTACACATGCCTACTATTATTTTTTGGTAACATTTTTGTGTTCCTGATCAATGTGAATGTCATTTGCAGAGCCACAAAATACCAGGCTTCTCTAGAGACAGCCACAGGCAGCAAACTGATGCTTAGAATCAAAACTCATACGATTCTTCCTTAGTACATTGTAAGGAGGGTAAAGCTGTGGTGACACCAGGGCGAGCTGGCCTACCTGAGAAGATCAAAGGCTAGCTCAATCTGTTTCAAAGACCGTCCCAGCTGAGCCTGTCGGTCAGGATGCGGGTCACTGTGATGTAATGTGCTCCACAAACCCATTAGACTTGGCACAGAAGCATCTGCAGATGTTCCAGGTGCCTCTGGCTCAGGTCCTGCATACATTGCATACTCTGTGATGCAGTCTTGATGCCGACACAGGTCGGGTTGATAATGCTGCGGCACAGAGCTCTGAGGCTGACTGACGCTGTACGTCTGGCTCCAGTCATGAGCGCATTCACTGAAGGGCTTCCTTGGCACAAACAGGACAAATCATTGATTTTGGACTCAAAAAATATTGGCTTATTTTACTAGTTTGCTAAATTAACCCAACATGATAATTATTTTACTTAATTTGTGAGGGCAAAGTGGGGGTGTATGATAAATATATGTGATGTCATTATAAACATCAATTAGGTGTAAACTGATAATTTAGTTTTGGCAGGTAAAGAATGCCCTTAGTCATTGTCTTGTTTCGTTTGTGTGTTATGTTGGGTACATGTAGAAGCAGGTTCGATTTCTAATGTTCTGTTTCCTTTATAATACACATTTCTGTACTGTTGTTGTGGTGATGTATCCTGCTGTAGTCATTATTTTCAGTTTTCCCTAACGGTCGCTAGACATTTGCTCAGCTCTTAAATTAACAAAATGTGCACTGTCTATAGTGACCTTTCTTTTTAAATAAAATAACTTCATTCTCTCACATGGCTGCAACAAATGGTCCGGATCCATTTTTCCCCCAGAATTTATCAACAGTGGAATTTTGCATTTTTCATGTTCTCACGTTCGCTAGGCAGATGCTTCATTTATTTTAGTGGGATGTATGACATTACAACGCGTGTCATTACAACGCGTGCAGTTACATCGCATGCGTTACAACGCATGCGATGTTACAAAGCTATGCCATTACAACGCAAGTCTTTACATCGACTTGCGCTAGATGGCGTGCTAACATTAGAAAATTGTAATTTACTATTCCAACTCCAGTCCACTTAACAGTAGGGAAGGTGTTGGGATAGTAAACTACACTATTTGTAATGTTAGCACGCCATCTAGCGCAAGTCGATGTAAAGACTTGCGTTGTAATGGCATTGCGTTGTAACTTCGCATGCGTTGTAACGCATTCGATGTAAAGGCTGCGCGTGGTAAAAACCGCGTTGTAATGGCTGTTCCCCATTTTAGTGTCTTTAAGGGTGGCCAGGCCCCCAGAGGGCAGCACATGTTTTATCTAAAAAGACAAAAAACCATGGCAGGAGATGGAAGTCTTTTCACGACTGTGCAGTATTTGCTCTTTTAAGGCCCTGCGAGTAAGGCCAGGTTTCTGCAGACTAGAGCAGGCTTTATTGTTTAAAAAAGGAATCTCCAAGCAGGACATAATAGACACACTTCACTGGGACTTTAAAAGCCGTGCTACGAAGGGCTATAAGGCTATTAGAACATTCTGCGACTAGAGGGCAGAATGTTCTAACAAAACAAAGCCTTCAGGGAGCGCGAGGGGATTGATTTCGAGTAAGGCCAAGTTTCTGCAGACTAGAGCAGGCTTTTTTGTTTAAAAAAGGAATCCCCAAGAAGGACATAATAGACACACTTCACTGTATGTTTCCTGTGGGATTGGCATGCTCTGCACATCGACTGTCTATTAGAGATAAAAAGAGTAGCTCCTGTATGACAGGGAATCCCACTATGGACACCTTTCATCTCTCGTGGAGGGGACAGAGGCATGTCTGTCGTCTGTCTTATTCCTTCTGCTCCTGACAGCTGACCTGGATCTTTTCTTAGATATCTAGAGGTAATAAACAGAATGTTGATGGCAAGACTCCCACCCAACTGTAGACATAATAGTCTATCTCTTGTGTCTACTGCAGCAGAGGCTCGAGACATCTAACAGTGCCTTTATATACATTACAGTTTATATGTCCTGTCTTATGAGTGGGCTTCTCAGTGCCCTGCGATAATTCCCAGGCCTTTAAAAGAAAAGGCTCTTTCTTCAGAGGGCTTGCACTCCCTTGCAAAGCTTTCTAAATAAATGAAAAATACATGGATTTAGACTGGGTCATCCAAAGCCTGCCACAAATTTGTTGCAGGCTCCTTAACATCGGCTATAGGCCGTGGCTATGGCTTGCTCTTGCCGATATGCAGCGGCGTGATTAATATTTTAGTGAGGACCACGTATTTATTATTCAGTTTAACACTTTATTTTGTTGACTATTTAAATCTTTCCATTCTAATGATATGCAAGCCTACCGTGTGAAGGAATGCCATAGTTTTAAAAAACTATTAATCAAACAGCTGTACATTTCCATATAAATGTAACATAGTTGGTATACAAGGGATGATGAGACCTACATTAATATGTGCGATAGGTTTTTGCTAACTATAAGAATAACATACTTGCTAAAGGCCTTGAACATATAGGGGCTTATTACAATGTTGGGTGGATGACACAGTTTCGGGTGTGAGAGCCGACCGACCATAGGAACTGAGGGAAACCGCCCGCAGTACAAGCTCCCATTGAGAAACTGGAGTTTTTATACATCCCTGCACCGTGTGGCAGGCACCTGACTGTTCCTGCCACGTGGTGCAGTGTTGTGAGGGGGGCACCATAGGTGCCCCCCAGGGCCTCAACCAGAGGCCCTAGGGAGAAGGGAACCCTGCTAGGGGCCCTCAAAGACACTTCAGAACAGCATTTCTATGTTGGTAAGGCCGACATGGAACTGCTGTCGGAGACCCACATCATAATCCTGAAGACGGAAATTCCTTCCTAAAGGGATTATGTGGCCTGTCTGACTGGCCGATGGGCTCCTTGAGCCCATCGGAACCCAGTCGGTTTCCCCAGCCGGTTTACACACCGGCCGCAGACGTTATAATTTGATAGTCGGAATATTAAACTACCATGTAGGTGGGAAAGCCTCCGATGAGTGGTCGGAGGCTTTCTGACCTGCATCGTAATCAGGCCCATAGTGTGATTGATGAGTAATGGGACTTTGGAGCTGTCAAGGATTTTTGGTTTAACCTTTGAGATTTATATAGGTTTGTCCATGGTTATAACATGATATGAAAAGGTGGTCTCACTGTTGTGTCCATCAAAAAGTGGAACCTTATATGAGCGTATTTCCCACCCCAGCATCTCTAAGTGGTTTATTCCCTAGATGCAGTATGGCACAGTGTGCCATTTATTTGTCCAGATGGGGATGGGCAGTGCTTAATATGTAAAACAAGTTTTTCTTAGGACAACACTACCACTGCGGCTGAATGTTGTCGATACAGAGGCTGCCTCATCTTGATTACACCTTATGTGTCTTTCTTCCACCATCTTCCACTTCCTTTCTCTTTTTCTCACTCCTACAGGTTCTTTTTGATTCTTACTTTTTTCCATTGTCACTTTTGTTCGGTGTTTCTCTTTGTCCTTCATTCTCCCTTTTCTACCTTTCTCTTGTGTTGGGTCAAAGTCTGGTGATGAAAAATACATCCTGTTTCTAAAAATTGAGTGCTTGTCCTCACAACCTGCAACCACTGGGGCATATTAAGAACTTCTAAACTCTCAAACCTCTCCTTTTGCTGAATGTCAGTTCTTTGTCTCCCTAGATGTTGAGGACTTCAAAATCTCTTACTTGCCTGATAGGTGATACTGCTATCTTGGACCAGTATTCTCTGCTTAGTTTTTAGTTATTGAGTTTTACCACCTTAAAATTGCCACCACCAGAGGGGGGATTAAGGTATACTACAGCATCATGTGTAGATTTAGGAGCTTGGCAAGATTTATTTGGCAGCATTTTGTGAAGCTTCTGAAAGCTGCAGCCACCTTGTGCCCTAAACCCACATACCACCTGAGGGTCTCCTTCATGTTCCAAGAAAGGAACATGAAGAGAGACACGTTATGTGTTACATTTTAAAATATTGATGATTAATTACACTGTTCACAGTAGAATAAAATAAATTGTCAATGTCACTCTGCAATCTGATCAGATCTCAAGGAACTGAAAAAATTCAAACAAAGACTTGTTGAATCCAAATCTTAACTCATAACGAGTTCCATTAACGCCGCGAGGCCAATAAGTTGTCATGTTTCCTAAACAGAATAGCAGACAGTGTGTAATTAATATTTTGTTAAAATTTTACATTTGTATGTATACTCAAGTGAACTAAGAGAGGAAAGTGGCTGGGGAACTAGCAACCCTCTAACCATTTATCTCCATTCCTCCATGTTTTCTCCAATGTTAGGGTCTGTACGAGATTTAAACATATGCAGCTCTTCAGCTACAGCCCATCCAGGTATGTCATCTTGCCATTTCTGCACTAGAGGCTCTGTAGACTGAAGGCAATGTATAGCAATTCTCCTGTTTGCCACTAGAAGACAGAAAACAGCAAATATTTTCCCACTGTAAGCCAGTTTGCCTCTACATTTTAAATTTAAGAGCAATCTGGCACTTCTCTCAAATTAAAGATCAGGTTTACTATACTGATTCAAATGAGGGCAGTTGACCATCCCTCCCTTACAAATACATTTGGACTAGACCAGTATTAACAAGAAGATAGCTTTAATTGGAGATGCTCTGAAATGCCTTACAACAATGGGTTACATATGTAGCCATATGTAGGACAAGATGACAGACCTAATGGATATTTTTGGAAATAAACCTTCTTGTCGGGTAGCCTTCCTAAGATCTCTCTGCCGAGGTTTACAGGTTTGTCTGCTGCTTTTCCAACAACATGTCATCCTCTTTAGCTCTGATGATCTATGTTTTTCTAGTTGTCTAATGTCCCGAAGCCTTGGAGTGAACCATATTTTACTGTAATGTTATCTGGTCTTAGTTTTGTACTGCAAGGCATAAAAGTGTTTTTGCTGTTGTTTTTGATTTGCTTAGAAGACCAGATGACAAGATGGGCACTTCTCTGAAAGAAGGATGTTCTCACGGTGTCACACCATTGTACCTTGTATTACATTTATGTACCTGTTTGTAGGAGGTCGATTTTAGGAGTGAAAGCTTAGGAATTTGTGAGCTGACCATGTCATAGGTAGTTGACATAGTCAAGTTAGACATAGTCAAAACGTCAATACCCAACCAACTCTTCAATGATTGACGACGCCAGTTATACTTTGTTAGGAGTTAAGATTTTCGTAGAAGTCCTTTACGTTATGTTATATAATTTTCTAACGCGCACAGCTACTCCAAGGAGTGTCCCGGCACGAGCACAGAGGGACTAAGATGCTAGTCAGTACTAAACAACGAAGTACGTTTTTAACAATTTTTTAAAGGCCACAGGATATTTAATGTTGCGAAGTGCAAACGGATGTATGACGTAACAACGCGAGTCATTACAACGCGTGCAGTTACAACGCGGTCGTTACAACGACTGCGATGTTACCACGCTATGCCATTACAACGCAAGTCTTTCCATCGACTTGCGCTAGATGGCGTGCTAACATTAGAAAAGTGTAATTGACTATTCCAACTCCAGTCCACTTAACAGTAGGGAAGGTGTTGGGATAGTAAACTACACTATTTGTAATGTTAGCACGCCATCTAGCGCAAGTCGATGTAAAGATTTGCGTTGTAATGGCATAGCGTTGTAACATCGCATGCGTTGTAACGCATGCGATGTAATGGCTACGCGTGGTAAAAACCGCGTTGTAATGGCTGTTCCCCAGTGCAAACGGAAGGGCGTTCCATGCCTGAGCCGCCATGAAGGCGAGGGAACAACCACCAAGCCTGTGCCAGAAGAAACAGGGAACTGTTGCCAGAAGAAGAGCGGAGGAGCGTGGCTGTCTCCCTGGAACGTAGAAGGAGAAACGTTTCTGCAAGTAAGTTGGCCCAAGACCATGCAGAGCACGATGGGCGATGGTAATAGATTTGAATTTCACCCGGGCCGCCATGGGAAGCCAATGAAGAGAGTGAAGATGACCTTGCATACTGCTTCTTAAGGGCATCTCTAACAGGAGCCGAGCCGCCGCATTTTTCACCACCTGGAGTTTGTTAAGGGAGTATGCCCGAATCCCCACATAAAGAGCATTAGCATAATCCAGGAGGGAAAGAATGAGCGCACAGACAACTGTCTCTTTCACCAGCCGTGGGAGAAGTGGAAGAAATCTTCTCAAAATTTTGAGGAGACCAAAGCAGCACCCTGACAGTCTCTTGACTTGGGAGGCAAAAGATAGATTATCCTCAAACCAAACTCCCAGGTTCTTCGCTGTGCTACTGCTAGAGGACGGTGGCGGGAAGTCAGACGGCCAGATCAAATCTCTAAAACCCGGGGGAAAATTGCCATACAAGAGGATATCCGACTTGTCTTCATTACATTTCAATTCGGCGCCCACAAGCCACTTACACACCCAAGACAGGCAGAATTGTACGGAGGCCACGGATTCCTCCTCCTTTTTCCAGGTGAAAAGTAACTGGGTGTCGTCAGATATAAGCGATCACCTTAGCCCCCAAAGCCTCAGCCAACACGACTAGAGGAGTAAGATAGATATTGAACAAAAGGGGGCTAAGGGACGACCCCTGATGGACCCCAGTAGTAACTGGCTGAGGGGCAGACGCTGCCGGTGGTAGCCAGACTTGTTGCACCCGACCCTCCAGACTGGCCCTAATCCAGCCCCAGGCCGACCCCGATACACCAATCTCCGCAAATTGGTCAAGCAACATAGTGGGGAACCGTGTCAAATGCAGCCAACAGGTCAAGCAGCACTAATGCTGCTCTCCCGCTGGCATCAAGGCACTCTCGAATAGCCTCAGATACTTCCACCAAAGGCAATTTGGTACTGTAAGAGGACCGAAAGTCCGACTGACCTGGATGAAGAATGTCGGCCCTCTCCACAAACTCAGTCAACTGTCTATTCACCACCTTCTCACAGACTTTGGCGAGACTAGGCAGAAGAGAAATAGGCCTGTAGTTCCCAGGAATCTACTATAGAATGCATCGGGTTGCTTGCAGCCTCTCCCAAGATGCTGAAATCTCCTAAAAGGATTACTGTCTTTGACCTGGATTTTAAGTGCCCCAAAAGAGTAAAGATATCTTTGTGAATGTGGGACTACATGCAGGTTAATTAATACTCCTAATATCAACAAGATATCCCTCATCCTAGGCACATGTCACAGAAAGACATTTCCTAAATGTCAACATTCCTTGCAAGATCAAGGCATGATTAAACCCTTTGATATTATCAGCATCACACCTCCTACTTTAGTTTCCCTGTCACTCCAATTTGTTTTATGCACAGTCTTCAATCCGAGCAAATGGGGAGCCATTTTGCTCTCTCTGGTGGCTCAAAGGTTTAGATTGTGTGTATCAAAGTGGCATGACCTCTTCTGTTTTGTTCAGTGAGTACATTGCATTTAGCAGACTGCTTTTCAGGGCCATGTCAGAATTATAAGATGCCTATTATCTTTAGCCTAACAAATGGAAAGAGATCTCTTCTGCATGGTACAACACTCTTCCCTAACTGAAGTATTGTGGTGGTAATGTGCTTCAGTGTATCACATCTGGGAACAGGTAGGAAGGGGCAAAAAATTGCGGCAAACATCAGAGCCTTCACTGCCCAATTGAATTAAATAGTAGGTCCTATCTTGGTTATCATGAGAAAAGAAATAACGGTCCATGGGGCCTAAGTACAGCTGAGTGTATTGTACAGGACCAGTAAGGCCATGTCTGAATCTTTTATATTTGGTGAGTATAGGCTTACATTTGGCATGTCAGGTTATTATATCAAAACAATTTTAAATTAAATTAAAACTGATGCTTGACTCTGATTTGTGGAAATATTCTGCCCTTCTAAAGTCTCACCTGGATATTTGTTTTCAACAATTTATGTTGGAACAATCCAGTAGTCATGGTTTTATTTACCTGGGCCGTTGAGAGATAAACTGTCATTGAGATACATTCCGAAGTTCTTCACCACTACCACTGAATTGGTTAACAGGAAAACCAAATTCTATGGGCCACCAGCTATCTGACCAAGCCATCTTGTCTGACAAAAAAACTCCATCTTACCTGAGTTCAGTTTTAAAGCATTATTAAACACCCAATTTGCTGTGGCAGAGAGACATTCGTTAAACCGTGTCTTGTAAAACACATGACCCCCATCCATCCTCAAAATCATCTGGGTGTCATCAACATACATTGCAAAGTGGAAGCCAAACAAACAGATCAATATGGCCATTGGGGTAACATAAATATTAAAATGAGTGGGACTGAGTTTCAAGCCCTGTGGAAATATGTGTTCTACTGGAAGTATGTTGGACAGGGCTAAGTTCATCCTCAGTCTTTTGTGTGCTGTTCGAGATAAGCTCTGACCCTAAGTAGGGCATGTCCTCTGACACCTGTCTCTAAGACCCTATCAAGTAGGATCCTATGTGAGATAATTTTGAAGGCTGCGGAAAGATTGAACAGTTTGAGAACTGCATCACCTCTTTTATCAAAAATCCACCTTATCTCATCCACCATTGTTATCTTATCAGACTCAGTGGTATGTGCATCTCAGACACCAAACTGAGCAGCATCCAAGATCTTATTAGATTGCAAAAATTAGGCGGCATGTCATTCACTTGCTTCTCCAACATTTTTATTAGTGCCGACAGTAAGGATACAGGTAGAAAATATGCTAGACTAGTTGGGTTGGCTTTACATTTTTTCGGAATAGGGTGATCATTGCATGCTTCCAAATCAGTGGAACTGGAGCAGATCTTAGAGAGATATTGCACAGGTTCACCAGTATTGTGTAACAACTTAACAGGACAAGGATCCTTCTGAAGTGAAAGGCTCAACATTTAAAATCTCACACTCAGAAATCTGGCTAACAGTAGTGAACTCCCCCATATCACAACACAACTCCCTCATCGTATGCCACCCAATTATAGCAAGTCTTTTGCATATTCAAGAATGCTTTCATTTAGGCATTCTGGGTTAGTTAAAGAGTTGATGATTTTGAAGCTCTTCTTAGTTGCAATGACAGATTCTAAGATTTCCCCAGTGAAGTACCCTCTTATTGCTGTGAAGATCTGTATATACCTGTGAAGTTCCTTCATATATAACTCTTCTCAGAAGTGTTATATTTGCATCCATTATATTTGCTTGCAATTTTGTTGCACTTGGCGTAATGCGTCTGCTAACTAAGGTGCAAAAGATCTATTCCATGGGAGTCTAACATGGAGCGACTATATCTAACACCGTTGTAATCTATTTACTCACTGATTTGCACAGAACTTCAACATTGATCAGTACATCATCAATATAAATCAAATAAACAATAACAAAAGTGTGACAGTAAAGAGGTATTTAATTGTTTAAATTGTAGATGGAAGGGTAAAGTTGATTGGAACTTCTTTCTAACAGAAGTAGGTTTTTAAAGAAATCTAGAAAGAGGAGAGTGTGAGCGAAGGTCAGACACCTGATATTAGCTGCGCAAGTTTAGTAGGAATGAAAGAAGGGGGACAGTTCTGCATGCATTTAAATACCAAGCAATCAGATATATGGGTTGAGAACTGAGCAATGGTAGGAAATAGAAGGATGACACAGACATTGAATAGCAGCACGAAAGACAGTTTCACGTGTACTGTAGAAAAACAGTCTAATTGACAAAAAAATAATGCTAGGATTGGGGAAACCATACACTTGTCACAGAGCTGAAAGTGGCATGTATGAGAAACCACCAAGAAGTCTGGTAGAGTAAAAATAATATAAATTATTCTGAGATTACCTGGAGAAAGGGACATAAAAGTGGGCAGAAAGGGAGGGGGAAGGTGGTGTAGGAGACTGATGTAGGAGAATGGAAAGAGAATAAAAACTTGGAAGGACTAGGGTGTCTGTGGGGAGAGGACATCCAGGAAATGAAGGACCAAAGGCAGTTTGTGAATCATGTTGTAAAGGGTGTGACTAAATGAAGTGCAATGAAAAAAGGTTGAGTAGATCTGCCTAGAAATAGTAAGGATAAAGGAAGCGAGAACCATTGGCTGACATTCGGTCATAAACAGGAAAAGAGAAGTGAGTCCTACTCCCTAGAGAAGAGGACACAATGTAGAGAAAGCTCTGTCACATGTCATTGAGTAGGACTAGAGAGCTGTGTAAAAAGAGCACCAGGAATGTACAGTGCCAGAGAGAATAAGGATTGATATGACAAAAAGTAGGGTGATCTGCCAAGTTCAGTGCTACAGATAGGCCAAGTAAGAAGTGTAAAAAGAAGAGTTAGTTACAGCGGGAGGAGTGAAGGTGGTGGGAGACAATTAATAGGGCAATCTCAATAGAGTAGATGGAATGAAAACCAGATTGAGAAAGTGGAAGAAGGCTGTGTGAACCTAGAAGGGCTGGCTATTGGTTTTGGGCAAGGAGTTTAGAAAGTTTGAAAGATACAGGAGGAAGGAAATGGGATGAATATTACAAGAGACAGAGTGGTCAGTGGATAGCTTTTTGAGCAGATGTAAAATGATGTCCTGCTTAAATATGGAAGGAGACGAAGTGTATCGAAATGAGAAAAAAGTAGTGAAGTTATGGGATCTGGGGGCAGCAGTAAGATTTCCATGTTTGAGAATTAGATAAGTGTCCGAGATGGGAGGTGACCTACAAAATAAAGGGATTTCAGGAGTGGGAGAAATTGAGAAAGTCAAATACACTGTGGAAAGAACAAATGTAATTTTTTTGGGATGATGATATAACGATCAGGGAAGGGATGGTTATTCTCATTTAACATTACAACATTACAAACTATGTGCACCCCAATTCCTTTGATTCTGCCAACCCAAAGCTGGTGGTCTTCCCACCACGGTCAGCTCAACGGAAAGCAATCGTGGTGCCCTTAAATATGTTTTCCCCACTCATAGGACAGGGCAATGGTTCCAGGGCGATAATAAACAACAGTGGAGACAAAGGCTCCATTGACTACTTCCTTGGTTAAGATTAAAGTATTCTGTGGTAACTCCATTTGTCTTTACTGCAGCGCTCGGTCCTCGATAATCTGTCATTATTATATTTACAAATCGTTGCAGCAAATGTACTTTGAGAGAGATTCATTTGAGAAACCCCATGACACTTTATCAACAGCTTTCTCCTTGTCCTGTGACAATAGTCCATTAGTTATCATCTTAGCATACACCTTGAATCCCAAATTGATTAGAGAAATCGGAAAGTTGCTCGATGAATTTAAGGAGTCTTTTCCCTCCTTGGGTATTAAAATAATATTAGTGCTTTCTCTCAAACCTGAGACTGCTCCTTTGTTCACACAGAAATCAGATAGTTTACCCATCAGCTCTTGTAGGGTAAAACTTTCTTATAAAATAAAGTTGTCATTCCATCTCGGCCTGGTCCTTTTTCTAGAGATATTTGAGGTATAATTGTGTTATTTCATGGAGAATGAAAGATCTACATAGTTTAACTCTATTTTCGTTGTTACTTTCATTGCTTCTCTGAGGGAAGTCGATATGTTTCAAGTATCCATCTATCTTTTTATTATTCACCACTAAAGTAGGAATATACAGAGCTTCGTAGGAGTCTCTGAAAATATTAATTATCTCCTCACTTCTAAATTTGACATTACAGTTTCTGGCTTTGAGTTATTGTATGATTCCTTGACCTTTTAAAGCTCAACTATGATGCTAGTATATTTCCTGCTTTCTGTTTTTTGGCATTTTCACAGTCATCTGTTGGGAATTTTAATTGCAAGAATGTGTCATTATCTCTGGATAATATCTGCAGTTTCTACAACCAACCATTTTATTCAGCGTTCCAGTTCTAACAGCAGATCTTATACAAATTCCCCTCAAGGTAGCTTTCATAGCATCCCAAATTATGGTGTAGGTTTTTTTTTTTGCTATTAGAATTGTTACTCTATTCTTTTTGTCTGTCTCTCCAGAGACAACTAGTTAAATCATTGATCTCTCTTCATTTGCATAACTTCTCTTTGTTTGAGAGTTGTTTCTTGTAATAATAAAATATTCTTTTTCAATCTTTAAAATATTCTAATATCTTCCTCCTTTTGACAGGGTATTTGAAACTCTTAGAGTTAGAGGAAAAATCTTTACACTACTCATGGTGAGTGAGTAGACGCAAATATGTTGAATATTGAGTTAGTCTTCAATCTTCCCATCTTTGTATAAACACATTTTAAGATTTCCCCATTGTAGAACCGATTTGAAGCCTAGAAAATAAATTATTCAGAAAGAAAACAAAACAGGAAAAAAGTGACAGAGTGGTGATGGCTGCTTGTCTTTAGTGAAGTGGAATTGACATCGGTCAGTTTACTTCTACGGGATACGTTTGTAACAAGTCTGGTACTGCAAGAAATAGCAACCTCTGATATTCAACTCCCTAGCCATGGGAGAATTTCCATTGTCAAAACCTATAACTTGAATTACCAGTAAAAGTACCAATTAGAAAAACAAAGAGACTGGTGGTCTTATGAAATCCACATATACCTGATCTCATTACACTGATAGCCAAGGGCAAATAAATATAAAAAAATCCATCTTTCACAAAGCGCACAGTCATTTTTTAGTGTATTACATCTGTGTTATTGTTATTGTTCACATACTAACAGAAGAGATATTCAACCTCGTTTGAATCATGAGAGGAAGCTGAGAGTAATAACTTTTTTGAGAATGACAGACAACCATATTTTCTTAACAATAATCGTCCAGAATATCTTTAAAGTATGTGCATCTTTGAAGGTGTTATTTTGTCCATTGACTGTGGTCTTCATCCTTAATGGACCAATTAATCCAAACTTTATATCCAATGCCACACATCCTGGTTCTCAAATCCAGAAAGAATTTCCTGATTTGTGCTGAATATCTTCATCTTCATCATATGGGCATAGGTTAGAGTCTGAAAATCATTGTTATTGGATATACATTTTCATCAGGTTTCTGAATGGGAATCCAATGTGCCCTTTTAATTTCGAATTCTCTTGTTGAGCCCAAATCAATAATTCTCAGGTCCACTTTTCCAGACACTGCGCACACTTTTAATCTGTTTTGTGATCCTTCCGGTAGACCAAAAATCATGGCATTTCCTGTTTCTATTTTCCAAAGAAATTAGTTCTCTTTTCAGCTTTGTAAGTTTGGAAATTGTTTTCTTTTTACATTGTTCTTTAACTTGGATGTTTTCTCCTGCATATTGATTGCAGTCTCATCCATCTTCATGGACATTTTGCTTGTGTCCTTCTGTAGTTCTTCAATATTTGTCTTTGTGGATTGTGTTATACATGTCTTGTTATTCAGTCCTTTCATAACCATATCTAGATATATAGGGGGTCTGATTTTCCTTAATCCATGATGGAGGCAATGGTGGGTCAGTTTTAACCCTTGTCAGGCTCTGATTTGCTTTTATTTTGGTTTATAGTCATCCATCATATTATGGAGATTTTAAGACTGTGATGTATGTAGCAATCAATTGTAAAAGGCAACTCCTTAAGGCACATCTCAACAGCTTATGCACCATATATTTACTGTGTTATGTATTTGGCAAAATCTCCCCGGTGCAAACTACTTGTGTGTCTCATCCACTAAGTCCAAAGGCATTGAGTGCAGCTTGACTCAGTATTGTCATGTTGAGATATGTTGAGATATGCCATCCACGCTATCAGATACAGGCTCATACGAGTCTTGTGAAACTGCCAATTGATTTCTTAAACACTATGTTGAGATCAGATCAGTTGCAGTTATCTTCACTTTAACACTGTTTTTATCATGTATTTTTTTTATCACTGGGTGATGATTTTTGAAAGTATTACATCAGTGAGTAAGTTTAAGCATTTCCGCTGTGCCCTTGTTACCTTGTGTTTTTCAACATGTGTAGCTCGGCCAGACCTTCCTCTCTAATCTCAATTTATGCATGCCACGGCAGTGTCAGTTCGTTTAACTGGTAATGCCAGGCATGTTCCCCCACTGAGTAATCCAGTGAGTTTCCCATAGTGTCGGTCAGCGTTTCACACATTTCTTTAGCTCATTTGCTGCAGCACAGTCACTAATCACCATTTAGTGTTGTGTAAATTCTTTTACGGATGAAGTTCTCTTCTAACTTTTGTCAGTTTAGGATCGGGTCAGTCTGAGAGAATTCAGCAAGCCGCCATTTTCCTGGGCCCCACCACACCCCCAACTACTACATTCCTTTGACTTTTAACTTGGCTTGTTCTGTTATGAGTTGGAAAGTGAGTCCATTAAACTACTGTGATATATTAGCCATGTTTATTATGGAGATCTGCAAAACAGTTATCTTGTCTAGGCTCCACGTTGTTTATTACCGCAAGTGCCCCGCATTTAATTCTGTTGGATTGTGGTACACACATGAATGTATTTATTGCTTTTGCTTACACCCTTAACCCCATCTCACCCCGCGCTGCTTAGGTTTGATTTACATCTATTGTAAGTGTTTGGGACCATGGAGAGACATTCTTTGGAGAGTAAAAACTAGTGTGTTATTCTGTACCCATAGTTCTCCCATGGTATTTTGTAATTAAAGAGCATTTTCTCAGTGTAAGCTTGAATACTATACAATACCCACCCATCTCTGTTGCAGCTTTATTTGTAGTTGTGAGGCTCCTTTTCCTGTCATTGACCTGCAACCATGGTCGCTGTTAATTTATGCTTTATAAATTTGCAATTTGTTCTTACTTTTTCTGGGTTTATTTGGTAAACGTACATTAACTGTTGCTGTGCTGTATACACTGCAGTGTTCTGGTGGGGTTGCTTGGTCTTTGGAGAAACATGTATCATAATCCAAAGGGATTTCAAAGTTAATGTCCATTGTTGGGTATCACTAATATGGTGATCAGTGATATGGTGATTAGATTTCATTATAAGGTAGCATTTTGATATGCAGTGTTCTCTGTGCTTCTGTGGGCCCCTGTGGTGCTGTTGTTGATATGTTAACCTCGTGAAGCACCTATGCTGCCTTTAAACAGTGCTTTCTCAAAGATGGTTGAAGATGTTCAATTTTTTACTGCTGCCTTGTAAGACACAAACTGCATTGCAGCAGCAAGGAGAGATCGGCTTAACTCTTGCCTGTAGTTGAGTCCCATGTTGAACTGTACATTATTCAACAGTTACTTGTCAGCCCACCTTGCACAAAGTGGTTTTATGTGATGCAGGGTTGGTAATCCTCAGCACTGTTTCTGCTAGGTCATTGTAGGATAAAATCTTAAATCTGCAGTTGATTTATTTCCGCTTAGGAAATGCACACATATGACAGAAGACAAAGAAATGCATTTGTATTAGATTTGTGTTTGTTTGACTTGCTTTTTAATAACTCGCCATGTCTCCATTTTACGTTTCTAGGACTTTGGTAAACGGGGTGAGATCCATGGATTTGATGTGAATCTTGCTCCATTGCGCAGCTGCACTTTTTGCAATGCATGATTTGCTAGCACATGTTTCTAGGTCTGCACAACACTATCACTAACATTGGTTTTCGGGTGCATTTAGCTAACCTGGTGTTTTAAGTCAGGGTGCCAGACTGCCAGGCAAATCAGGCAGGAAAGCAAGAGGAGCATCTGGGCAGTTGATCATTTTAGCATTCTTATTTTTCTCTCAAATTTAGTGGAGTAGTATCCTAATTAAGGATATTCGACTGGTTTCACTGTAGCACCGAGTTTTATTGGGAAATGTGGCCTGTGTCAGGAAATGTATCCAACTCATCTGAAAAAAGTACTTTATTAAATGATCTTTATCTTTCACAATTGAGATTGTATATCTTTATATGTTTTACACTAAAACCAGTTGGAGTACTCTAAAAGGCTACTTATGCTAAATTTGCTGCCCTAGTATGTGTGGTACTTCACTTATGAGGCTTGATAAATAGTGTGGTTTGTGCTTTTTAGGGCCGTTCAGAGACTTTCCGGTTTTGCCTTGCTGTTTTATTCTAAATTCTCTGCACCCATCACTGGTGTTTTTTTCAGACTGTAACTCCCATTCCTTTTCATAAATGTAATGCATGTAAGCATGGTGGCTATAGGTAAGGTGTGAACAGTCTAGATTATGTCAATATTTATTTTATTTCACTTTATTTGAAAATGGGATAACATATTCACAAGAAATGAGGCCATCAACCAAAACCTATGCAAGGAAGTTTTACAGTTGAATTCAACAATCTCGGCTCTGTGCTTCAAACGTTTCCCATGGTTTTAGTTATCCTTTGGTATGGTATGGTATGGAACAAACAGTGAAATGTTACCTTTTTGCATGTAAATTAACACATTTGTGGGAACTCTGGGGGAGCAAACTTTCGTAGAAGTGCAACGAGTTAAATTCAGTTGTGGGTTCAGCACACCCTCTTAACTTTCTCGTTTGACTCACCTCTTTGTCTTTAATGACCCATACTGTACTCAACTGCCCTTAAACATTGTGTGCTTTCAGCCCAGACAATGAGGTATGCATAACCAATTTGCATTTAACACAAATGGTAAAACATACTAAAAGGTATGCCTGCAGTCTACCATGGTTGGCAGGGCTGAGTCTCAAACGGTGCATTACACAGTGTGGAGAATTGGTATAGTCGCCTCTAAGGCACTGATCTGTTCTCTCTCCAGGGTAAATTTTCAAACCTTTATCCCAAATTTTCATAGCACCATTCGTAATCTAATCTAATATGCACTAATACATTACTACCAATACATTTTGTATGATTGCTAAGTAACACACTGCTTTATGCTTGATATTTTTTGTCTAGGAAAAGATTGTCCCAAATGCACGATGCTAATCGATAAATGTTTGTTTGTTTGTAAACCTAGAGTCCAACTCACAAATTGTTTTGCATGTGCAAGGTGAAATTTCACTTAGAAATGGCTTGATTCAATTGTGCAAATTCACTTTTGTAATAAAAGAAGTGGATTTGCTCACATTGAAGGATTTACACATGACTTATATTACAATTGTATGGTGTAATATTACAAATATGTAAATCTTCCCCAGCGAGGCAGGGGAAATGGGTAGAGTTTTGAGGGCCTTCGAGTGCATGGATAGTCTGAAAAGAAAATTACATTTGTGGGTGTTCACAAACTCGTGAATGTGGGGGTATTCATTAACTTTTTCATGACCCACCCCAGCCTAAAAATAGAGCAATATATATATGCCTGTCAAATGGAATAAGAAACCCCTCTTTCTTAAGGTTGAAATTGGAAGTGAATCCTCCTCAATTGATTGGGTCATAGAGGAAGAGATAGCAAATGTTATTTTGTATAAAAATGCAATTGCATTAACGCATTGACATTTTCACATGCTCAGTTGCACACTATTTAGAGGTATGTATATGGAAATGTCCTTGCATGCAAGTAATTGCGAATTCACATTTTTCTAGGAGCACTCCTGGAATCCTGTTCCAGGTTCAGAGGAGTGTGCTTGGAAGCCTTTGTGAATTCAACAAATAAGTAAATCTACACCTATGCGACAGTGCAGATTTACATATTTTTTTGAGGCTCGTGCCCCTAGAATTTACTAATTGCCTGGGACATATGTGGGTAAATACAAGTGCTAATTTTGTACACTTTATTTTTCAAATAGTGCCGTAACCTTTTATAATAAACACTTTAATACACTCTTTTCACAGTTCCCAGCAGTTAACCACCCCCAATCATTGGAAAGAAGATATCTAGGAATTATAAGTGGTGTTTTGCTTGACCTTATGAAGGTAAGAAGCGATGCTTTCTCTTTGCAGCGTGTTAGGGTCTGAGCTGTGTGATCATGTTTGTCTTAATATGCAGGCTTATTTCTTTTTCGAAAAAAGTAAAATAACTGTGCTATGTCCCCTGAATATTTTCTAATTTCCAAGCATCAATACGGTCAATGTTTTACTCGATAAAACATCTCAGTATATGTTTTTCATACATGGATTAAATATATGAACACTGTTAACTGGGTAGTTTCCATTCTGTAAGTTGTTCTATATATAATACTCTTTATTAACACATTTGGTTAAAATGAGATATTAAAAAACAACATGTACTGGTTGTGTGAAGTTCCCTGATATCACCATAACATGGAATGCCACACAGTAAAAATTGTCAAGATTCCAGACTGTCAGTTGGAATACCCATAGCCTGACAAGCAGGGTTGACTGTAAAGACACTGCCCCTAATGAATGTGTGCTCAACAAATACAGGATCCAGTATTCGGCGTGACCGGCAGCCATTTACCCATGTTTAACACTACTGCGTTGATTTCAGATTCAGCTCAGAAATTGAAAGTGAGTGTTCTTGGCTGCTGTTAAAGGAGTTTTGCTGTGCTCATCCATACTCCCATGGCTCATTGATTCATGTTTTGGCTCTGCCTGGTCAGACCCAGCGCCTAAACATTGTGTCTGTTGATTCTGGCCTACATGAAATCTTAGTAAGTGCCAGCGCAGGAAGGAGTAGTGTTCCCCACCTACGAACTGCCTTTAGGCACAAGCAAGAATCCGTTTGGACTAGCAAAAAAAGCGAAAAAGAATCCGTTTGGACTATCTCAAACGTTTACTCTCCGCGTGATCGACGCAAACACCAAATTATTGGTGCTTACTGCGCGACTGGCTCAGGTGCTACTTTCCTCTTTGTAATATCAACTTAAAGCGCCAATGTATGGCTCTCTATTGGCTTCTACCATGCTTTGCTTTGTTCCACAGGAGTAATTCGGGCTCAATCACATGTTGGTTGTTCAACTATTTGTAAAACTTTCTTGTAGCTTCTTTTGTCAATACAGCACAATTGCAGCTTCATCGCAGCAAGAATCGCTTTATCCTCGTTTCTACACGTTTGTCAGTAATTAGCATGCTTATTTTAAAAGGAAAAAAGAGAAAGAACAGAATAAATAACAATTCACAGAAAGACTGAACATCACTCTTTGTACCACATTGCTTTTCCGCTGTATATAGTTTTATTTTGTAAATTGAATTGTACATTAACTTTAATGGCGTCATTATGCAAAATGTCACACCACAGTCACACTTTTTGGAGGAACCTTGAAATTCCCCGAGGATTGAGGTGACTGGAAAAGGTCTTTCAATGCCTAGCTAGCTTGGGGAAACAGAAGGCTTAAGATACAGACGAGATGGGAAAAAAATCTCTTATGCTATTATTTAGTCACTGAGGGCCAGAAAGTGCACCTTGGAACCACACGTAACCATATCTTTTTGTTTGCTGCTGACATTGAGTATGTTTAGAGTCAACTAGTTTTGCCAAGATTCTACCCAGATTCTCTACTGCATCCACAACGCTCTAGTAGCACTGTACTCAAACCACAGTTACTGCGGACGTTTCCACTACATCCAGTACCTCCAAATTCAGTACGCTTTGGACATCTTTAATCAGCACCCTGAACACGGAAAATCCATAGCACCAGGATGGGAGGCTTTACTCTCATTTTTGTAGGCGTCCCACTCTCTTGTGAAGAATAACAACATTGCACCAAACTTTTAAACTGAGAAAGGATTGGTGGATGGGTTGTGGTTTATTTACTGAACCACACCTTATGATGTCGAGCATACACTGTTATCTTATGTTATGTAGAAGTTATAGAGCCCGCCTACACCAAAAAGGTTTTTTGGCGCTAAAGTAATAAGAGGCAGAACCTAGCAGAAAAATTGGGCATAAGCTTGTATAAAGAGCCTAGCTTTTAAAAGTTTCCTAAAACACACTTTGACTATAGAGCCGATGTCATGGGGTAGAATTTTCCATGTGTGTGGAGCCATCACTGAGAATCTAGCCCCACCCAGCCTCTTTCGTTAACATCTTGGGGCAGTTAATAGGCTCAAATGGGCCGAGCTGAGATAACGATTGGGGGTGTAGTGCTGAGTACCAGAGGACATAAAGGTCAGAGTTTTGTTGTGGAGAATTTTGAAGATGATGCAGCCTGTTTTGAAGATAGTGTCCTGGGTAATTGGAAGCCAATGTTGCTTTTCCATCAGAGGCTTAGTATGGCAATGTCTAGGTTGACGAAAGACCACTCGAGCTGCCTAGGTTTGTGCTTTTTTCAGCATACGATTGAGGCAGATTGGAAGTCCCAGACTGAGGGCATTTATATAGCCTATCTGGGACATAACTAAGGCAATGATGATTTGGATGACGGCTTGAAAAGTAAAGTATCTCCTGCTTTTCCTAATTCTCTAAAGTTGGAGAAAGCACAAGGAAGTCACTGCTCCTATCTGTGGTTTCATGGTGATATCCTAATCAATTAGGATCCCAAGACTTTTCACAGCTTTCTTGGGCAGGGGGGGTTGGGCTCCATTTCGGTGGGGGGGCGGGGGCAGAAGGAGGGATTCCATGGATGGAGTTTATTTTTTATAACAACAATTTCCGTTTTCTCAGAGTTTAGCTTCAACTGATGACTGTTTATCCAGTATATAGCACAGTGTTTTGGAAAAACTCCCTGGATTCCACCGTATTATCAATGGTGAAAGCAGCTGCATATCATCAGCCTAGTTGTAAATCTTCACCTTCCGTTGCTGAAGAGCGTGTATCAGTAGGAGAATGTAAAGTCTAAAAAGATTAGGGGATAGAAAAGATCTCCGTGGCACTCCAAAATTTAATTGTAACTTGGATGTACAGAAAGGAGAGAGGCGGACCGATTGACAATGATCTTTAAGAAAAGATTTCATCCAATTGTGGGCGGTAACCTGCAGGCCTGCTGCCTTGACACGGTCAATCAAAATAACATGGTTGGCCATGTCCAAGGCCAATGATAAGTCTAGTAGTACCAGTACCTCTAACTGCTTCTACTCTCATATCATCTACTACAGAAAGGATGACTGTTTCTTTTGAGTGAGCAGGAGAAAGCCAGCCTGGGGGAGGGTTGAGGAAGTTAGAATCCTCTAGGAAGGACATTAGATGCTGAGCAACATGGGTCTCTTATAGCTTTGCCAAATAAGGAAGTAAAGAGATTAGTCAATAGTTTTTAAACGATTTTTTAGAAGAGGGATTACCACAGCCTCCTTAAAGAAGTATGGGGCCTTGCCCTGGTTTTGTTGTAGGTTGAGGAAAGAAGTAGCTATATTGGGAAGAAGAAGAAGAAATATGTTTTTCTGAATCCATAGGGGGGACAGATTTCATTTGGGGAACCTAATGTAACTTTGGCCATCAGATCCATGAGATGCTCTTTGCTAATGTCAGGGAAGGCCGAAAGTGTCATGGGATTTATTTCTTCCGATGGGGTGACATTGGTTGATAAGCTGGAGGGAATGCTGTCTTTATCACCTTTATTTTATCAATAAAAAATAAATTCAGGGCATTACAAACATTTTGGATGGGAACAACAGGTAAGGTTACTCTATCTGGATTGGATAGTTCTCTGACAATTTCAAAGATATATTTTGTTTTATTTTCTTAGTTTAGAATTTTATTTGAGACACAGGTCGATTTAAACTGCACAATTTGTTTTTTGTAGGTTTTTAAGTGTTAGGCGAAAATCTGATCTGATCACAAATGATGGATATAAAATTAAATGTACATTTATTGACAAATGCCCACCCTGAACAAACTGCAGTTTTAAATCCATAAAAAGCTTCTTATATTTGAGTAACATTTCTTCTGATCACAGCTATTAGAGCTAACATCATGGAGGAAGGAACTTTCCACCTAGCACACTCTTGGTATTAGTAAGTGTGTAAAAATTCATTTGACCTGTTTTAGGAATTTTTGTCAAATTTGTGGAAGTTGCAAATGAATGAACCCTGACTGAGACAGTTGAGTATAGGCAGAAAAAGTATCACAGGACAAGAAAGACCTATAACTGATGTGCCATTGTGATATAATAAGAATGGAGAATTCTACTGAATACTAATTTAGCAAGTCAGTAATCTTGCATAGTTTAAGCCAATACGATTTCAGTGCTTACACATGACATACTATATGCCAGTGAAGATGCATAGAATGATACCCGTCACAGCAAACAGATGCCTGAAAGGCCTACATATCGACATGCCCTCTGAAACATTTGGAAATCAATCAATCAATCAGGAAATTTATATAGCGCGCTACTCGCCCGGAGGGTCTCAAGGCGCTTGGGGGGGGGGGGAGGGGGGGTCTGCTACTGCTCGAACAACCAGGTCTTGAGTTGCTTCCTGAAGGAGAGGTGGTCTTGGGTCTGGCGGAGGTGGATGGGGAGAGAGTTCCATGTCTTGGCTGCCAGGTAGGAGGAGGATCTTCCTCCCATGGTGGTTCTTCGGATGCGTGGAACGGCGGCGAGGGCGTGGCTGGTCGATCGAAGCTGGCGGGTGGGAGTGTAGAAGTTCAGGCGGTTGTTGAGGTACCTGGGGCCCAGGTCGTGGAGAGCCTTGTGTGCGTGGGTGAGGAGTCGGAACGTGGTTCTCTTGTTGACGGGGAGCCTGTGCAGGTCTCTCAGGTGTCCGGAGATGTGGCTGTGACGGGGGATGTCCAGGATGAGTCGTGCGGAGGCGTTCTGGATGCGTTGGAGTCTCTTCTGTAGTTTGGCTGTGGTTCCGGTGTAGAGGGTGTTTCCGTAGTCCAGTCGGCTGGTGACAAGTGCCTGGATGACCGTCTTCCTGGTTTCGGTGGGGATCCATCGGAAGATCTTATGGAGCATGCGTAGGATGTTGAAGCATGAAGATGAGACGGAGACTTGTCTGGTCATCGAGACGGAGTAGTCCAGGATGAAGCCCAGGTTGCGTGCGTGGTCCGATGGTTTGGGTGCACTGCCCAGGGCAGGGGGCCACCAGGAGTTGTCCCAGGCGGAGGAAGATGGTCCTAGGATGAGGACTTCCGTCTTGTCTGAGTTCAGTTTCAGACGGCTGTTCTGAATCCACTCGGCTACATCTTTCATCCCTTCGTGTAGGTTAGTTCTGGCGGTGGCTGGGTCGTTGGTGAGGGAGAGGATCAGCTGGGTGTCGTCGGCGTAGGAGATGATGTTGAGGTTGTGTTGGCGTGCGATGGCCGCGAGGGGGCTCATGTAGATGTTGAAGAGGGTGGGGCTGAGTGAAGATCCTTGTGGTATGCCGCAGATGACTTTGGTGGCCTCGGATCTGAACGGGGGGAGGCGGACTCTCTGGGTTCTTCCGGCGAGGAACGAGATAATCCACTCCAGAGCCTTCTCTTGGATTCCGACGTTGCTGAGGCGTTGTACTAGGGTGAGGTGGCAGACAGTGTCGAAAGCTGCGGAGAGATCCAGGAGGATGAGGGCCGCTGTTTCCCCGTTGTCGAGCAGGGCTCGGATGTCGTCAGTGGCTGCGATGAGGGCGGTCTCGATGCTGTGATTGGCACGGAAGCCGGACTGCGAGGGGTCGAGGGATCCGCTCGTCTCGAGGAAGGCGGCAAGCTGTCGGTTGACGGTCTTCTCGACGACTTTGGCAGGAAAAGGGAGGAGCGGGGTGGGGCGGTAGTTCTTGAGGTAGGTGGGGTCTGCTGAAGGTTTCTTCAGGAGGGCGCTGAGTTCTGCATGCTTCCAGCTCTCCGGGAAGGTGGCGGTGTTGAAGGAGCAGTTGATGATGTCTCGGAGTTGGGGTGCGATGACGGAGGCGGCCTTGTTGAAGACGTAGTGGGGGCATGGGTCGGTTGGTGATCCGGCATGGATGGTGTTCATTGTGTGGATGGTGTCTTCGGTGCTGACCAGGTTCCAGGCGCGGAGGGTGGTGGTGTGGTGCGTCGGTTTGGTGGTTGGGTGCGTGGGCTGTGTGCCGAAGCTGTTGTGTATGTCGGCAATCTTGCTGTGGAGGAACGAGGCGAGTGAGTCGCAGAGTTCTTGCGAGGGGGTGATGGCATTGGTTTCGGCGCTGGGGTTGGAGAGCTCTTTGACGATGCTGAAGAGTTCTTTGCTGTTGTGTGAGTTGTTGTCTAGTCGTTCCTTGAATGCTGTCTTCTTGGTGGTGTGGATCAGCTGGTGCTGTTTGCGGGTGGCGTGCTTGAGGGCAGTCATGTTGTCTGTAGTCGGGTCTTTGCGCCAGGCTTTCTCAAGGGTGCGGCAGTTCTTCTTGGAGTTCTTGAGATCGTCGTTGAACCAGGAAGCCTTCTTGCTGCCGGGCCTGCTGGGATGGTCTTTCAGGGGTGCGAGGTCGTCAGCGCAGTTGGTGATCCACTGTGTGAGGTTGTTGGCTGCTTGATTGGGGTCCGTTGAGCTGGCGGGAGGATTCTGGTTGAGGGATGTGGAGAGCTGATCAGAGGTGACCTTGTTCCAGCTCCTACGGGGAACCGGCTGCGGGTGATGGTGAGTCGTGGTCCTTCTGAAGCTGAAGTGGACGCAGCTGTGGTCTGTCCAGTGGAGTCCGGTGGAGTGGCTGAAGGCGATGTCCTTGCTGGAGGAGAAGACGGGGTCAAGCGTGTGTCCGGCGTAGTGGGTGGGGGTGTTCACCAGCTGCTTGAGTCCGAGGTTGGTAAGGTTGTCTAGCAGGATGGTGGTGTTGCTGTCCTTGTTGTTCTCCAGGTGGAAGTTGAGGTCCCCTAGGAGGATGTAGTCAGCGGAGGAGAGGGCGTGTTGGCTGATGAAGTCTGCGATGTCTTCGCTGAATTGTGTGCGAGGTCCTGGGGGTCTGTAGATGAGGGTGCCTCTGAGTGTGGTCTTGGGGTCGGTGTGTATCTGGAAGTGAAGATGTTCGGCGGCTGTGAGGGTGTCATCGGAGTTGGTTGTGATGCGGATGGTGTTCTTGTGGACGATGGCGATGCCTCCTCCAGTCTGGTTGACGCGGTCCCTCCGGGTGATCTTGTATCCATCCGGAATGGCGATGGCGATGTCGGGCGCTGAGGAGGCGTTCATCCAAGTTTCCATGAGGAAGGCGACGTCTGGAGATGTGGTGTCGAGCAGGTTCCAGAGTTCCACGGCGTGCCTGTGGACTGAGCGGGTATTGAGCAGGATGCACTTCAGGTGGTTGCTGCTGGCGCTCGGCTTGGCAGGTGTGGTGCCGGTCCAGATGCAGGAGAGTAGTGATACACATAAGATTCCAAATTGTGTAACTGTGGTTTATTTATATTCATTACAACACGAAAGTGGGATTAAGGGAATCAGGAATTTCATTGTATCTTCTTTGCTACTGGGCATTTGGATGCTGGCAGCGGTAAAAATAGGAAAAGAGACACCAAGCCAAGTGCAATGGCTATGTGATCTAAAGGAATGTGTGGTGACATAAAGTGCAGGAATTAACAATTTCCTAGCAATCATGAAGGAAAGTTTCAATTTTATTTAGGACACGGAGGCGAGGATTATGCTCTTTTTTCTTTATTTCCTTTCCAGCAGCTTTCAATTAAACAACTCAAAAAATATCTTTTGCATGATGCACAGGGTGAGGGCCCACCACAATCCACCAATGAACAGTCCATGATGTCCCCAAAGGTGGGCTTCCCCTGGATAACTTCATCTTTCTTTACTGCAACCATATCGCCAACCCATTTCCATTATTCTGTTTTGGAACCATCAGAATCTGCAAGAAGCCAGAACAAGACAAATGAACCTAAACCTTCCTAATAACGCAATTAAAGACAACAGACATACCAATCCAAGCAAGTTGCAAGACAAGGTTGGTAATACTCATACCATCATAGAGTAAACAGAGACTATGCAAATACTCGTATGGCTATGCACAATTCTAAATATCCTTTACTTTGAAGAAACAAACAAGTGATACCTATACAATACGCTGTGAATGTACCAAAGAAGATTCCAATACTCTACAACTTCCCTGGGTTGGGGCAAGTATCTCAGGAATCTTGGGCGGGAATAATCCTCCCCTCCATGTCATTAATAGAATTGAAACTTTCCTTCATAATTACTAGGAAAATGTTCATTCTATGTCAGGACCGGAGGCGAGGACTATGCTTGTTCAAAGCTTTTCCACCACCAATGACGCCCTATCAACAATTCCCTTAAAATAGAACCTTTTGAACATAGAGTCCGAGGACCAGTCCGGTGCATTGATAATGTCCTCCAGATGATCTCAGAGGGCAAAAGCTTTAGAAGCCATCCTCTTCTAACAGAGTGGGTGACATATTGAGAGATGTCAATGGCCCCTTCTTGCATGACCCAACAGATCCAACAAGTTATGGTGGGAGGAGTGACCACTTTGAAAGGTTTTCTGAGAGAGATTACCAATTGACATTCCCCTGGTGAACGGAGCTCCTCCGTCATGCTCTCGTAAGCCTTGAGACAACAAACCACACATAACTTGGGGGGATTGTTGAAGGCAGGATAGGACAGCACTTTGGAATGTACTTGGTCTGCCGAGAGATATGGAAGGTGACCCCTTGCAGGGTAAAGACCCCTCCTGAGATATCCAGAGCTCGCATAACAGACACCCTCTCACATGACACTAGGCACAGAAACATGGTGAGTTTCACCGACAGCTCCTTACATGACAAATACTTATTGTGTTGTCAAGAACGGAAGAGACGTAGGACCTTATAACATACCATAAGGTCGAGCAGCTAGGTCCCTCACAGTAACTTACAGACCAACGGGTGTTCGCCCACCGAAGGCCCATGAACGGACATATGCCCAGCCGAGATAGCTGACCTATAGGAGTTGATAGTATGATAGGCCAACCCCTATGATGCTAAAGAGGACAAGAAAGTCACAATAACGTGCACTTTGCACCCCATGGGATCCAGGTCATTTTGAAGACACTAACCATTGACGATCCCTAACGTTTATTTGTACCGTCAGCCCATACTGCTGGCAGGAACTCCTCAGCTTCATGCGATAAGCCTGGGATTCTTCTGCGATGCCGGAAATCTGCCAGGCCATAAGAGGCATGCGCACTTGCAGGACTAATATGTGGGGATTGGCTTGGAAATCCTGCAGGATAGTCGGATCGAGGGGCAGAAGGATTGGAGAATCCAAGGAAAGTTCAAGTAGAACTGGAAACTATACTTGAGATCTCCAAAAGGGTGTGATCACAGTCACTTTTGCCTGCTGCCTTCGTACCGTTGCTGAGAGTCTCATGATCTTGGTGAATGATGGGAAGGCATATCTAGTCTCAAGAGACCAATCCTGGAGGAAGGCGTCTGTCGCCGTTGCTAGATGGTCCAGCTTCCAACTGGAGTATCTGGGCAGTTGATGGTCCAGCCGTGATGCAAAAAGGTCTGCTGAGAACGGGCCCCAAAGAGCATTCAACCTCTTGAAGAACAAGTGGTGCAGCTGCCACAGACTCATGTACGACCATGCCCTGGAGCACCAATCCGCTATCACATTGGACACTCCTGGGAGGTATTCTGCTGTCACTGAGATGTTGTGGGACAAGCATAAAGTTAAAACATCTTTGGCCAGATCCGCCAAGACCTTGGACCTGGTACCCCCAAGATGATTTGTATGGCGTACTGCCGATACATTGTCCATCTTGAGGAGGACACTGCTGGAGATTCTATCCTTCGTCCAACACTGAATGGCAAATAACCCTGCCATCAACTCTAGGCTGTTGATGTGATGTGGCTGCTCGTCTGCGGACCATTTTCCTCCTGTAAAGGAGTCACCACATTGTACTCCCCATCCAGACTTGCTGGCGTCGGACTCTATCACGATGTCTGGGTCTGAGCCAAATATGGCTCGTCCATATCACGCTTCCATTTGATCCAGCCACTATCTCATCTCCACCCTCACCTTGACTGGTAGGGGTACGTGTTCAGAGTACTGCAGGTCCTGTGTGAGATGTAACGCCTTGAGGCGTTGGAGTACTCTGTACTGGAGCGGCCCAGGAAAGATCGCCCGTATTGAGGAGGACAGAAGGCCTACCACCCGAGTCACCTGCCTTAACGAATTAGTGGATTGTGCCAGCATTCTATTCTGTTCCTTGCGGATCTTGACCACCTTCCTGGAGGGGAGGCTTAACGTCTGTGCTACAGAGTCTATGATGAACCCGAGGAAAGTCATCTGCTTGAACGGCACTAGGAGAGATTTCCGTTCATTAATCACAAACCCTAGGCCCTGTAGAAGATCGACCACAATCTGCAAGTGCTGTGCCAGTCGCGACAGCATTGATCCAAGACGAGGAGATCATCGAGATGGATGATGAGGCGAATTCCTCTCGCCCTTAGGGTCAACACTACTGGCTTGAGGACCTTGGTGAAGCACCAGGAAACCGAGGATAGACCGAAAGGTAGGGCTCCATACTTGTTTACCTGGTCTTTCCACCTGAACTGCAGGAATCTATGCCCTTTAATTCCAAGCGCACCATCAATTTGTTGGGCCAAAGGAGGTCATGCAGAGGATGGATCCCCTCTATCTTGAAGTGGCGGTAAACCAACCACTGATTGAATTCTCCCAGGATTATCACCGGGCGTTGGCCACCATCCGCCTTGTCCACCAGAAAAATGTTGCGGAGGAAGCCTTGGGGTGGAGGCGGGAGATGGCAGCCATGCCTTTTTGCAGGAGGTCCGCCACCTCCTGATCTATCAGACTGACTTGATTGTCTGCAAAATCCAGCGGGCGAGGACAGGACTCTAGGATCAGGGATCCATAAAATTCTAGATGAAATCCCTTGATGGTTTGAAGGACCCACGCATCTGAAGTAATTTGTCCCCAATAGTTTTCGAACTGTGTCAACTGGCCTCCCACCTTTAGAAGGGGAAATTAGGAAATTCTCACCTGTTGTGGCATGGAATAGCCATCTGTAGATGCCTCTATTACTATGCCCACGGTGACCTCATCGCTTTTGAAAGATTCTCCTTGCTTCGACAGGTCTTGGAACTTCTTGAATCCTCTCCGAGGGCCCTGCCCTCAAAGCGCCCTTTGCCATGTCCGGCCCCAACAAAAATTTGAGGGTGAAATATTTTCTTTATGGAGGCCTGTGCCTTATCCAAGGAGGTGAACGTGGCTACGAACGTACTCAGCTTTTTAATGAACGGCTCCCTGAAGAGTTCGCCCTGGGCCACGTGACTGCCTCGGAGGAAGCCAGGTCCCCCAATTTGGGGTCAACCTTCAAGAGGAGGAAGCGACACCTCTCGGTTGAGAGAGCTCAATTTGCGTTCCCCGAAAAGATTATAGCACGCTGCGCCCAACTTGAAACTCGTTGTGGGGAAAGGAGAGTGCCTGAGGCCTTGGCCTTCTCTGCTAGCTCCAAGCGTTTAGTAATAGGGCCAGAAATGTCCAACAACTTACCATGCCAAGTTTCCAGTAGCAATCAATGCCCTACTTTGAGTCCCTAATATATTTTTGGAGGAAAATGGCCAATTTTGGATCAATCTCTGGGGTTATTGCCACCTAACCCGGACATGTGGGACCACTCCGCCTAAGGCAGACTCTGACCTCTTTTTCTAGGGGCCTGTGGAGGTGCCATGCAACAAATTTTGAAACCTTACTGGAAGGTGCCCACTCTGCCGAGCAGGGGCGCAAGAGGTCCTCAAGGAAGTTTGGGCAGCATGTCAGAGGGATCCTCTGGGTCAGTTGTCTGCTCCGCAGGGGCCGGTACCAAGGTGGGGCGCCACGGCCGGGAAGGGCTGGCCTTGTCATATGAGTCGCTTGGAGAGTCATCTTCCTCTGCCTCCAGGCCTCGTGGGGGAGCTAAATCGATCATATCCAACAAAGCGTTGCGCATGCCTGAGTCTGACCGAGCCAGGAAAGCTTTTTGAGGCACTCAAAGGCCCCCAAATCCATCCCAGAGTCATTCATGCGCTTAGGGGCACGTTTCATGAGAGGGGTGGGTGCTATTTGAGACTGGGAGTTCTGATAAGGAAAAGCTATCTCCATAATGCGCCACTCAATGGGGCCCAAGCCTGCAGCCACTGCCTGGCTGGATGGAGGCATCTAGCGCCTCACAAAACTCGTCATCTAGAGACAGGGCTTGTAGGGACTCCTCCTCTGTATACTGCTCCTCCATGCCCCCAATTTAGTGTGGAACTGTAATGCCAAAGGAGCAATGCGATGGGGGCAAGAACCACAATGCAGACCCTTGAACTCAATAATATGCCAAACTCCAATAGGGAGAAAGTTTGGGCAGCCTGAGGCAACCTCAGGCAACGGATCGACGACTGTGCCAACACTCTTGCCCCAATCAAGAAACCCTCAAACAGACGCACCGACAGGAAAGCCATCTGGTTTACCGCCTACCTCCAAGCACCCAAGCAAGCCTGCCGAGGGCTCGAGAAGAAGTGGCACCACAAACAGACACCGGACAGCAATGCAGCCCTCAAGAGCGCCATCCGCGGACACCACCAACTCATCCGAACCGCCAAAAGGTCCTCCTTCAAGGAATACATCGACAACAACGCACACAACAGCAAAGAGCTCTTCAACATCGTGAAGAAACTCTCCAACCCCAGCTCCAACTCCAACGACATCCTGCCATCACAAGACCTCTGCGACTCCCTACCCACCTTCTTCCAACGCAAGAAAGCAGACATCCACGACAGCTTCAACAACCAGGCCCCCCTGACAGTCACCGACACCTCAGACTCCCCGCCCCCCAGCCACACCGACCCCCTGCTCTCCTCGACCCACGTCAACAACGACGACACCATCATGTTCAACAAAGCAAGCTCCACCATCGCACCCCATCTCCGCAAGATCATCAACAACTCCTTCGAGACCGCCACCTTCCCGGAGAGCTGGAAGCACGCCGAGATCAATGCCTTACTCAAGAAACCCAAGGCAGACCCTAAGGGCCTCAAGAACTTCCGGCCCATCTCCCTACTCCCGTTCCTGGCGAAAGTCATTGAGAAGATTGTCAACAGGCAACTGACCTCCTTCCTCGAAGAGAACAGCATCCTGGACTCGTCCCAATCCAGATTCTGCAGCAACCACAGCACCGAAACAGCCCTCATCGCCGCCACTGACGACATCAGGACGCTGCTGGACAACGGCGGCCCTCATCCTCCTGGACCTTTCAGCCGCCTTTGACACCGTCTGCCACCACTCCCTACTCACACGCCTCCACAACGCAGATATCCTTGACAAAGCCCTGGACTGGACCACCTCCTTCCTCACCGGCAGAACCCAGAGTGTCCGCCTCCCTCCTTTCCGATCAAAAGTCACAGAGATCATCTGCAGTGTACCCCAACGATCGTCCCTCAGACCGACACTCTTCAACGTCTACATGGCACCGCTCGCCAACATCATCCGATCGCACGACCTCAACATCATCTCATACGCAGACGACACCCAGCTGATCCTCTCGCTCACCAAGGCGCCCACCACCATCAAAACCAACCTCCACAAAGGAATGAAGGCCGTCGCCAAATGGATGAAGAACAGCTGCCTGAAACTGAACTTGGACAAGACGGAGGTCCTCATCCTCGGCTCCACCCCCTCCGCCAGGGACGACTCATGGTGGCCGGCCACGCTGGGAGCTGCACCAACGCCCACTGACCACGCACGCAACCTGGGGGTCATCCTGAACTCATCGCTGTCAATGACTCAGTAAGTCAACGCCGTCTCCTCCTCTTGCTTCAACACCCTCCGCATGCTCCGCAAGATCTACAGATGGATCCCCACCAGAACCAGAAGGACGGTCACCCAGGCCCTCGTCAGCAGCAGACTGGACTACAGCAAGGCCTTCTACGTGGGAACCTTGGCCAAACTCCAGAAACGACAACAACGCATACAGAACACCTCTGCACGCCTCATCCTCGACATCCCCCACCAAAGCCACATCACATCCCACCTGAGAGACCTGCACTGGCTCCTTGTCAACAAGAGGATCACCTTCAAGCTCCTCACCCACGCTCACAAAGCACTCCACAACACCGGACCAGCTTACCTCAACGAACGACTCACCTTTTACACCCCGAACCACCAGCTTCGCTCCGCTGACCTCACCCTCGCCACTGTCCCCCACATCCGTCGAGCGACCACCGGCGGCAGATCTTTCTCCCACCTCGTCACCAAGACATGGAACACCCTCCCCATCCTCCTGCTGCAGACCCAGGACCTGCTGACCTTCAGGAGACTTCTCAAGACATGGCTGTTCGAGCAGTAGCAGCTTCCCCCCCCACCACCCCCAGTGCCTTGAGACACTCACGGGTGAGTAGTGCGCTCTACAAATGCATTGATTGATTAAATGATTGGGCTTAATATCGGTAACTAAATAGTTAATATTTTGCCTGCTATGAGCGTGTGAAAACAATGGGCTTCTTCCCTGGGCTGACTCACCCTGCTCTTACCGGGTGTCTGGGACGCCCGGGCTCTGCGCTTGACAGCCAGAAAGAGGAAAGGAAGCACGTGCCATATAGCGCCCGGCTGTGCAGTTCAAATACATGCGTCTGGGCTTCCAAGCGGCTTTAGCCGTACACGCTCCGTGGGGTGCTGCCTGTCAGATCTCACTGAAACTGACAGCAGCTCTTCGTCACAGGCCAGTGAGACATGCACTCTTGTAGTGCACCCTGTAGTCACCACTGGTACACACCGCACCAATGCGCTCAAGGCTTCAAAGGGGCGCCGCAAGCAGAGCGATGACTACGCTCCCATGGCCCCAATTAAACCAGTGGTGAGTTAAGTGATAAGGGAAAATGTGTTCTTAACTGCTGGAAGCAGGAAAAGAAAGAGGAATTTATCCAGGGGGATTCCGCCTTTGTGGACATCATGGACTGTTCATTGGTGGATTGTGGTTGACCTTAACCCTGTGTATCATGGGAAAGATAGTTTTTGAGTTGTTTAGTTGCAAACTGCTGGAAAGGAAATAAAGAAAGCAGAACATAATCCTCGCCTTCGGTCCTGACATAGAATTAAGCAGAACCAATCCATGCACACAACCCAGATAAATGAGTAATAGGGTATATGGATTGGTATGGGCAGGTTGTCAGTGCCTAGGAGGACGAGTTGGATGATTACAGCAATTGTGATAATAACCATAATGTTTGAAGACTGTAGAAAATAGTGGGTAATACAATCTTATTTGCAAATTAATATGAGAATAAGAATATGTGATAATTCTTCTCCAAAGTATTGTTGATTGCTGTGTTTTTATCGCCAATGAATAAAGATTTAAAAGAATTATTGTACACTCTACCACCAGATAAGATGATCAATATACAACTATTCCGTTTAAAAATTACTATCATTGCCCACCATTAAGGGCCTGAGTAGCTGTGAAATGTTAATCCTTTTCCAGCTGTAAAGCTCCTTTTTCCAGCCTAAATGAGATCATATATTTTTACGTTTTACAACAACAGGGTTACTAAGTATTGCAAATGCAGACATTAAAGGTCAGTAAATGGCAACATATGTGTAAATTTGCACTCTGCATGCAGTTCCCTAATACGCAGTCATTAACCCAGCATTTGTATGGTAACGTTGGGAAGATAGCACATGGAAACGATAATTTTGGTGTGGAAGTACAACCTTGCCATTACCATGCAACATATGGTTGACCCCCCCTATTTATTTTTGAAGTATTTAATAGAGAAAACTTGGCCCTAGGGTGTTGGAGCGTTTTTTTAGCTCTAACCGTTAGGCCACATCTTCTCCCTCAACGACTCATATATTCAAAAATCTTTATTCGTCTTGGTTGCTGCTTGCATGATTATGCACAAATCATATCATCAGAAAGGGGAAACAGCAAGCACGATATTCCGCATAAATCCACATATGTTAAATAAACTTGGTGCAAGTACCATCCTGCACATGTGATAATTTTTCTCAGTACTTAAATACAATACATCCGTCCCCTAGTCTTACATCAATAATAGCATACCATTTCTTCTCCATTGAAACTATAACTCCCCACAAAACTCCCCACTCACATCGCCACCCCCTGTACTTTCCACACATCTACTTCTGCCAAATGCATACAAACTGTGATATATGCCGGAAGTTAATGCTGTTTAGCCACCCATTGGGGGGAACGTCCCCAATTGTCCCACCTATTTTTAAAACCTTTATAGCATGAGTCACAGTGAGCATTCTTTCCCCTTAAACCTTGCCACCATCCCTCCCAACCAGAATGGGAGACCCTCTATGTGATCCACTCCATCCAACAGGGCAGCCAGTGTCTGAGTCATCATCCCCATCATCCCTCCTCTTGTGCCACATATGTGCTTCTTCCACCCCCACCCATTCTTATCATATCCTTTCTCCAATTCTGTATTGAAGTTGGGTGCGGGCAGAGCCACTGTATCGCAATACGCCTCTTGGCCACCACAAGGCCCAGAGTAACAAAGCGCCTGCTCAATTTTGGGGGGGGTTAGCTGGGAGTAGTCCCAGCAGGCATTGTTGGATTGTGGTTGGTAGCTCCCATCCCGCTGCCAACTTAATGTGAGATAGCACCTCTGCCCAGTTTACTACTATAGTAGTACATCACCAGACCATGTGAACGAAATCAGCCCCATCTTGACCGCATCTATGGCATGCAGAAGGCCTGCTAGGATAAGCAGTGTGTAGCCGCTGTGGAGACAAATAGGGCAAGTGTACATAGTTATATTGTACATGTTTGAAACAAGGGCTAATAAACACCGCACTGACTGACTCATGTCATTTTACACAATCCTTATCAGACATGGGTGCATCAAATTCCCGCTGCCATGTGTCTTCCAAGCGAGTGTTTTCACAGGACGGTCTGCCTGGAGCGCCCTGTATATATGTGTTATGTGTCTACAGCCTCCAGCTTGGGATAAGATTGTGACCAGGGTGGATGAGGGTTTAGGGGCCTCCGGAAACGTCAGCCACAGTTGCAGAGCTGTTGCTGCTATCTTGACGTATTGAAAAATGTGCCCGCTTCCAAGTGCGAACGTCTCTGTGGCGTCCTGAAGCATAATAAAATGGTCCCCAGGATATAAATCAGAAAGCATCCTGCAGCACCCTTTTTCCAGTTATCTATTGACAGTTTGCACAATCTAGGCAGAAGGGCGCATCATCCACAAATCTAAGTCTGGAGCATACGGGGTTTGCCCCAACACCCTCCTTACCTCCCACTCCCAGAGTCGATACATGAGTCGAATCACATGGGGCATTGTCTCTGGAACATTCTTCCCCCGTAACAATAGCTTTCCCAGCTGAAGCCCACCATGAGTTCCCACCAATAAAAGACCTTTCCCAGTTGTCATCTACATCCTAACCAGTGGACAGCATGTTGGAGCTGGGCTGCCAAGTAATACCACTCTAAATCAGGGACCTCCTTGCCCCCACTCCCGCTTCAGGGTTGCCAATCCTATTCTGCACCGTTTTCCTGCCCAAAGTAAGTGGATCAAGTGACTATCTGTCTGAAAACCTGACGAGGAACCTTATACATAGCACCCTGGAGCACATACAAACATCTCTGCAACACTATCATTTAACAAAGGCTATCGTACTGATGCAGCGGAGTTTACCAGCTCTACACATTCACACACACAACACTCATTTGGGCCCATATACATTCATACACGCAATGAGCTGGCAAATACCCACTGGCCATCCATTTTATTTTACCCTAGGAAACCCTTATACCAGTATTCTTACCATTCCTGTCTCCTGAGTAGATGCACTTAGAAAGATCTAGTAGTAGATTAGTATAGGGAGGAAAGACAATAATGCATTTAACTTTATTTTAAAGAACCACAGACACAAAAGGAGTTTTAAATGTGTATCTGAATTAATAATTTAGTGAGTCAAATCAAAATACACATGAATATACCAGAAATGTCCATCAGGAAAATAGTACAGTTAGCTTATAGTCAGTTTGCATTAATAAATTCTAGCACTGACCGCACCTGAGGAGAGAAAGGACAGAGAGCAAGTTCGGAGCATTTACTGTACAGATATATTTACCTAGAATGGTGTGAGGACCACGACATCAGAGAGTCAAAGATTTAGGACAGGTTTGGGACAGGGAAAGGTGACCTCTTCTAGTGCAACACCAGCGTTACACCACTCACTGGTGCTACTCTCTCCAGCTCGGGCACGTCCGGACCCCTTCCTAGATGTGCCTCCTCGGTTGTTCCGCACATTTTCCCTAGTGTTGGATTCTTCAATCAGATTGCAGCAAAATCGGGCAGCATCTCAGCATAGCATCAGCATCTCAGCATCAAGTGTTTCTAACTATCTATAACTTACCTCTGTTATACCAAATTCAAGTGTATGATCCACCCCCAAACGTTTCAATTCCATGTTCACCCACAATTTTGATTTGGCCAAGCAGTGGGGTGAGGACATCACACCATACCAAGTGCAATACTTTTCTTTAGTCTATTGTCTAATTCCCCGCCCCTTAATTTTAATACCCACAAGCTTTATTCCCACAGATATTTCATATGTGGATCGTTATGTCTAATTTACAGTGTTTCTTCTCCTTCCTCTTGTAGAGTCAAAAGTTGGGTTCCCATGTCATTGCTGGGCTTGAGTTTGGCAGCCAGTCAATTTTAGTACACTTGTTCAGAACAAGCAGACGTTTTTACGCATGTGTAGAAGTCACACGGAAACAGAGACGCGGTCACCCTCCAAGGCCCAAATGGGAACTATTAATAAAGTCAAAGAACACATTAGAATACAAACTTAAATTAATTCACTGTACACCACTTACTTCTACTCTAACCCCATGTACTTAATAAATCTTTTGCATTAATAGCTTAGTAGAACTTGCATGGGTTAGTTTCAGCACAGCATGTGCGTTAGTGCATTATTTTAAAGCGGCCATTTTAGAAGCTACTGCGCAGCTGCAAAGATTCCCCCCAAGCGAAAGAAAACTTCATACTACGTAGATGTAGTAGACGCATGCGCAGAAGAGTTCCCGCGTTTTGGCGGCCATTTTAGGACTCTCTGGTTATTTATTAGTAAGGCACATAGAAAAGCGTCCCCTAGATACAATATGTTGAATGTAGTGTGCTGTTAGTACTCACGACAGGTTGATTACAGTGTTACAGATTATTCGAGAGGATTGCATACGAGCAAGTTTCTTTTCATGCGAAACCTTGGTCCATCAGTACACATGAGGGATAATTAAGGAATTCCAGAAGTCAATACATTGACTCACCCTTCCCAGGCTTAGGTCGTGAGTCTGCTGCTTGCCATGAGTTACATAAATACTGCAGTGAATATCTCCTACTGTGTGGTAGACATTTGGACTGTTCACCCTACGAGCTTGGACAGTAAGGACTGTCGTCCGTTGGACTTTCTATTATATGGTAAAATAGTGCTTGTGAGTTTTCTTTCAGAATGTGTCCATGGGTTTAAACTGACAAATCTTAAATTTTGACAATGTCACTTCTTGAGGTCCTCATTGTTTTTGATAGTGGTTGGGCCTTTCTCACAAGTTCTTTGGGATGATCCGGTCACTTCCCATTATGTCCTACACCGCTTTCTGAGTTTTTCCTATCATTTCACCATCCAGTTTTTTTCATTAACCATGCTTTTAGTTAGATCCATTAAGAAGGTAGGGGTCACCTCTTTAATTTCAGTTTCAAGTTAGGCAGATATTGCTGTTTGGAAATTTGTTTCAGTGCAGGATGGGAGGTATCTTCTGCAGCTTTAAACTTGGTCCTTTCTTTTTCCTTCTTTTTTTCTGCTGCAGTTAATGTATAATGTCAGTTGATTAAGACCAACATGTGCTGCAGTGCTTTATGGTGTGCTTGGACTTTCGAATTACATAAATAAATTATAGTGAAAGTATACTCAGGTTAGCTCTTTCCAGTTCTTGTACTGGTCAGTGTATGTTTCCGCCTGTTCAGGTGTAATCAGAGCACTTTTATTAGATCAGGGCAGCATAACTCAAATGTATATGGCGGAAAATTAATTTTCTAAAAACCAGTAACAAAACGAAGGTTGGTGTTTCTGATGATGCTCTCTGTTTAGAAAGGGAGGTGCAGTAAGAAAGAATAGAAACAGATGATAGCAGGAGACAGGGCAAAGGAGTGGCATGGAAGGGGCAAGAAAAACAAAACCAGGGATATACTCGCAATCCTTGGTTTTGTTATACTTGAAATACTGGGATGTACTTGAAAAAAGGTAGTGGGGAGAAAGAAAAGAAGACTGACTTGCCACTGTGTGCCACGAATGGACACAGAAAGTCAACGATGCAGTCTTGTGGCAATAACAATGGCATTACTTCTGCTATTAACGGCAGCATGTTCCATATGAACAGCTAATAAATATACCACCCGGACAGTCTCATCCAGTAAAGAGAGGGTGCCTGATAATATTTGCCGCATACTACCTGAGAGTTAAGGTTAAGAAGGACTAGAGTCCTGTATGTGCACTTTCATATATAAATAGACATTTGCTGTCTAAAGAGTACCATGACTCTCTTAGAAACTTTGCAGATTAAGGCTAGTTGAAGGAGCATCCAGGGAAGGTTTCAGGCTGCTACCTATGAGGATAATTAAACACTAATATTGAGAGAAAAAAAATACACCCTTAGATTCTTTGGGTTTGCGTGTTAAGGCATGGGTGACCTTCACCTAGAGTGCACCAAGTCCTGATGGTAGAAAAATCTAACATAATGTGACAAATGCCACACAAAGTTCAACAAAACAGAAATCAACTTTGAGTCACGTGTGAAAAAGTGTACTCCGTGATTCAGGAATGTATGGAACCCCTTTTTGAATAATTTCCTCTTCTACAGCACAAATGAGTTGATCCTGAGTCTAGCTTTGAGACAAGGGAAGTTGGAGGGTGAGGGCTTTACATATACCATCAGGTGGGATATATGTAGGGCCACAGAGAAGCAGCAGTGGGACCTGGGCCAGAAGATGTGTCAAATGCAGAACCTGCGAGCTATTGTTTAGATTAGGTTTCCGACCATGCTCATAGTCTTGTGGGACAATTAAATGTGCAGGCAGAGTGAACGGGCTCATGATTTCATTAAGAAGATGCAGAGTCCACTCTAAGGGTTGGAAGATATTACTCTTTTTTTTAGTCGTCTTTTTCTAGCTTCCTTATCCTCTTTTGTTATGCCCTTTTGTGCTGTTCCCTTTCTTTTCCTTCCCTACTTTAATTTTAATTATAGCCATAAATGTGGTGGTGTGGTTTTGGTGATTTCTTCCTATGGTAGAGCCCAAAACAGGCATTGAGGAATGCTATTTTCTGTAATGGAAGAGTTCCCCGGGCTGGTTTCATTGGGAGGGGTGTCAGAGTGGGTTACAAAGGGGCAAAAAACAAAATAATTGCGATATGTGAAAATTGCCCTGATTGCCGTAAAGTGTATACTGGGCGGTCAGGAGTCCTTGTTCGCTGTAATGGTGGCTGTGTTACGTATATCAGTATAAAAGGCTGTCGTATAGGGGGTGAGTATAGGGTGATCTAGATAGAATGGGTACGGATAAGGGTATAGTGATTTTGACTTGGAACATATATGCCCTTTGTTATAGAAGAAAACAGGATGTAGTCAGTATTTGAAAGATTGTCAGGCCCATATTATAGCCTTACAGGAGACCCATCTCCCGACAGGGAAGTGTAAAGCTCTTGTTAATGGCCAAGCATGGATTCATCAGGTTGTGTGTTGAGATCAGACCTCCGCTACAAAGGGTGTAGCTCTCATTATTAGGAAAACATCAGTGGCGGTTCCTCCATGAGGGCATAGGGGGCTGAGCATCACCAGTCTCGGAGGACGGAGAAGGAGATTGGACTAGTCTGAGGCTGCAGCGCACTTACACTGTCCATTCTGGTAGCAGTGCATCACAGCCGTGTACAAACACACACTGTGCATGCGAGGTGGACGACATCAATACCGCCCAAATCCCGCATGTGTAGTGTGTGTCTGTGAAGCATTGGTGAGGGCAAGCAGGCGATACTTACAGCAGCAGTTTTGCCAGGACTTTGGTCGAATATCGGCTCAACCGGATCTATGACGTGGCTCATCACATCCTTTTAGGATCCCGCCCCCTCCTGTGACTGGCTGACCCTTGTTACTGTCAGCCTATGAGAATAGGAGGCGGGATTTCCAGCACTGCTGGTGAGTACAAGTGCGCCTTGCCTTGTTTTTCAACGGCCGCCACTGATAAACAGAACGCCCCTCTACTTTCAAAATTCACCGGCCGCCCCTTGAAAACATAGGCATAAATATTGTAGACTGCAAACTAGATGGCTCAGGTAGGTGGATTATTGGTCCTATGACATTGGGCAATTTAGGTTTACATGTAGGAGCTAATATGGCCCAAATTGTGATAATGTTTTTCCCCTGTCGATCTAGGGGAAACTTTGTTGGGTTTCTCCCATAGTGTTCAGTGGTGATTTTAATGTATGTTTGGATGTAGTATTGGATTGATCATCACAGAGATGGGTAGCAGGGCACACAAAAGTTAGGAGGTCCCTTAGGAATCTGATGTTATGTTTCAATCTGTGTGGTGTGTGGCTGAAAAAGGCTGGGGTCTATGGAGGATACACTTTTTACAACAATAAATCCCAGAGCTCTAGCAGGAATGATTATTTTTAATAGATAAGTCAATGCTCGCTAATGTTGATGAGGTTACGCACGTTCCAGATCATGCTTGTGTTCGGTTAGAAATCAGCTTCCCCAGGGTGCAGTCTAGCGCTGGACAGGGTGTTGTTTTCAGACCTGGATTAGAGCAGATTTGTTTTAAGTGTCACCTTGGGCTCAGCTTCTACAAAGATAGTGTGGGACTCATACAAGGCAGTGGCCTGTGGGTTCATTCGTAAACAAGGCTTTATCAGGTCAAGGAAATTACAAGAGGAGGATAGGGGTTTTGAAGTAGAGATAGGGGCATTGGAAAGAAAACTTCTTATTCTGTCTTATGCAGGTGATGTAGAAGTAGTTAAAAGGAGACTGGTAGAGAAACAGGCAGTGTATGTTCAGGTTTTCAAGAGTAAAATAAGAGCAAGATGGTATGTTAGTAAGCTTGCTCAATTTGAGAATGGAGAAAGTAGTAGTAAGCTGCTAGCCTGGAAGAGTGCAGAACTATATAGAAGTTTGATAGAGGATGGTTATGGTAAGTTGTCGGAAGACTTGGAGGAAATAGCAGAATGCTTCCATAAAGTGTTTGAAGATCTTTACTCTGAGAGAGACGCTTTTAGGGCTTCAGAGTTAAGGGAGTGGTTAGCAGAGTTTAAATTACCGGCCCTATCTAGAATAGAACAAGAAGTTGTATTATAAGACATCACAGAGGAGGAAATCGCCTTGCAATGTGAGGGTGTATGCATTGAGTCTCCTCTAATTAAAGGACCACAAGTATGAAATTCATCCCGAAATTAATGGCATGAGCTTCTCCAGACTGGGATTTGCATTCGTAGATATCTTTGCTACCGTAAAGGGAGTGTGCTCGATGTTATGCCTTACACTTCCCTGTCAGTGGTTTCTTGGGGGATGCCTTGAGGTTCATCTGGTCATGGGGTCTTCTTCATGCATATTTTCAAAAGGTAGGGACAAGGAAGAGTATATTTAAAGAGGTCCTGCACCCACGTTCCTCAGGGATGAATATCAAAACAAGAAGGGTAGTTCCTCAAGTACCCTATATAATCTTTTCCCGGGGTAGGTAAATTACAAGGAATGTTCTAAGAATGACTGTTCAACTGATTCTGTGTGTTTTAAATGTTTCACTTTTAACCAAACCTCTCTATCACATCAGTACAATGATATTTGGAGAGAGCACAATTGAATTACTGATCATTATGTTGCGTGACTAGATAATTAGGTCTACAGGCAAACACCTTAAGGCCATTACTCTTCTTTCTCTTCCACGGACATCTATAGGTGGAATCATCCCACCTGCATCAAAACAGCTGCAGTAACTTTATTCTCCAGAGGGCACAGAGAATAATTTACTGACCTCTAGAAATTAATATATATAGGGTAGGTAGTGTTTAGGTCCAGAAGAAATGCCGATTGACCCTTCTGGTAAAAAGGCATGACCCCATTACACTCACTCTTTTCACATGCTAGCTATTAGTGCACATAACTACCCCTAGATAGCATCAATGTTTTTACTGAGTCAAGGGATCCTAACAGGAATAAAAAAATGCGACTCCTTAGACCCTTTTATATCACTTCCACCACAACCCTATTCTTAGCCCCTCACACGCACTCATCTTACGGCGTCAACAGATCAAAAGATTTCTGACAAAGAGCCCACAGGTCTCTCAGGCATTGCAGCGCCGGCTTGACGAGGAGCGCCCTAAGATGAAGCATGACACCATACCAGGTTTGTGAGGGCATCATGGTCTGACCACTCGGATCCCCCTGATCCAATATGTCGGACAAGGCTGATTCTACTATAATACAGGGTCTAATGAGCCCCATAGAGGAACTACCCATCTTGTTTTGGTCTTCTTTATGCAGTCTGGCCAATCCATGTGCAAGAGGATCAAGCACAACTGATTCTGATCCTTTCCCGAATTGACATGGAGGATTTGCTACCCTAATCTGTTGGAACACAGTTTTTGGTCTCCTTTGCCCACACAGGGTAGGCCTGCTGTCATAGAAAAATGGTTGGGTTCTCCACACAAGTCTTTGGACGCTCCAGCTGCTCGTGTGGGGATCGAGCGGTGCTAACTAGAGACTTCCTCGTTACCACCTAAATGGACAGGTGTCATCGTACCTGCCAGAAAACCTCCTAAAAATCCATATATGTGACCACTGATCAAAATGAGTTGCTTGAGGTGAGTCTGAAGTTTTTAAACCTTTCCAGTCTCATCTCTTTCTGTTCTATGCTTTGTGTATTGCATTGCCCATTGATTGGCATTTACCTCTAACATGGGATATCTTGCTGCCTTGTCCACTTTCATGAATTTACCTGATAATCCTTCTCTGTTTAATGTGCCCCTAGTGACACCATTTTTGAAAGGTTTATTGTATTTGCTTCCTCTCATACAATTTATTCTTCTACAATGGGGTGTGAATTTGGTGTTAGCCTTCCTCATGGCTTAGCCATTTGAACTGATGTGCTGTTGCATGTTCAGTTTGCTCTTAAAGATTGTTTTCCTGTGGCAATAACTTCGGCCTATAGGGTCAGTGCATTGCAAGCTCTCTTTGTACTTTCACCTTTGACTTTTTTTCTAGCCAGACAACTTCACACCTGCCCTTCCTTCTTACTGAAAATAGTGTCTGCCTTACACATAGGGCTGTGAATCACTCTTCCATCCTTCCTTCCTCCTCCTCATCCCACTAACGAAAAGAAGTGACTTCATAGACTAGATCCCAGGCATGTGGCATTTTATTGCATAAACCATACAACACAGAGTGGATGATCAGATTTGTGTGTTCTTTGCCGGAGCCAAGAAAAGGGATGCAGTAATCGCGTTTATGATCTTATGCTGGGTTACCCTTTGCATAAAGATCTGGTGAAGAATGACCCTCCAACTTGCTGTCATGCTCACTTTATGAGGGTCGTGACAGCTTCTGCTGCTCATTTCAGGAGAGTCCAGTTGGCTGATATTAGCCGAGCAGCCACCTGATGTGCTGTGCATACTTTTCTGCAACAATACGGCATCACATCCCAGGCAGCCATGATGGATACTTTACCAGAGTTGTGTTACATGCCTTCTTTGGTTAATCAGCACTACTCAATCCCAGAGGTTATTGCTTTGGGAATCATTCCTAAGGTGAGGAATCAATAAGAAGTATCCATCAAAAGAAAAAGGTATGCATCTTTGGTAAAGATATTAATGGTGTATACTATGGACCCGAGTTTGGTGAACAGGGTTTTCCGACGCAAATGTGAGGCTATACCCAGCCTGCCAAACCTTTGGTCCGCCTGCCTCATTTAGGGATGGATGGAACTTACATATTCCATCATTGGTGCTCCCATTGCCTCATCAATGAAATACATCCTCCAACGGCTCGACAAAGTAGGGGCATCAGTAGAAGGACATTACAACACTCAACCTGTTTAGGGTGGACACCGTAATGCTGTTTTTTCAGGTCCGTCACTGCCAGGAAAAACCTGGTGGTGGAGACAGGATAAAGAAATGATGATCCCTACATCCTGCGAGAAAGCTCCTACGTCTGTAGGAGTCATTAGTATTTTTTTCAGAGACCAATGGTAGTTTCTTTCGGTGCGCAGAAATGGCTGCTGGGCCGGCGGGCATCTCTAAATTTGACACACAATAGTGTGCCTTACTAGTGTAATTAATATCCTCCGACACCCTGATGGATGGAGTACAGTTCGTCAAACTCTAAATCAGGCCCTTTGCCTAAAAAACCCTCGGTGAATTTGTCCAGTTATTGATAAGATCCCAACGTATGCAAATGTATCGCCTGCTGTGGTTGTTTCTGTAGTTAGTGCCCTTAGTTCCTCTTCACAAGGCTTATTTGGGTCTGTGAAAAATGCTAATGTCGTCACAGCCAGGGTCATTGAAGCCACCACCGAAGTTGGTTGGTGCCACCTGGTGGAGCTAGCATCCTATTGTTGAGAAAAAAATACCTGAAATCAGTCTGGCAACTGGAATGTTTGCCGTAGGTGAGGATTGTGCTAGAAGATATAGTACAAACCAGAAAAATACCAAATCTATGTAACTTTTTCTTCAGTTTGTACTACTACAGTATTCAGGATGAGAATGTTTCAGTGACACATTAGATATTAAGCTACTTTCATTATGAAATAGGAAACTTCTTTTGCAATCAGTAATTTTTCTATGTTTGTCCTGTCACTCCAATAGGGGTCCAGGTGTCTTTATATAAAGTGTATATGGTTTCTGTTAATGATCTTTCAGAATGAAGTATTTTTTACTTCTTTTTACAGGTAGAAGCTGGGTGTGCCTTTTAAATAAAGCATTCCTTAAACATGAGGTTTCTGTCATTGTAGGAGCTGAGTGATTTTTGTACTGTCCTTAAATGAGGTGTAAATCCTCCTAGGTGCATTGATGAGAGCCATAATTGAACCTGTGCTTGTCTGTTGATGCTTGCTATGAGTAAGCAACCTGTGTTAGGCCGGGTTCAATGTAGAGTGTGATACTGTCATCCAGGTTTTAGTAGTGGAGAGGCAGCTTTTCAGATAGTTGTTGTCTCTGACAGTTGTGATCTTCAAATATGTGTCATTGCTGTACTAACTATAGGCTCTTAGACCGTCATTTTGGGTTTGGCGAGTGGCCTACCAAACCATCAGTTAGCAAAGGAAGCACCTTGCCACACCTGGGGTGAACCCTCCACTTCATTTATTTGCGTCAGTTGTGGGTTCACTTCCAAGACAGCTACTTTTTGGACATTGTCGCTGACTCTGCTGCTCTTGACTTTACCTCTGTGTCTCCAGCCTCTGACTCTGTCCCTCCTTATCGGCCCACTCATTACTCTGATTCATGTGAGCCTGTCCTTTTGCAGCTAGAACCCCAGAGAAATAACCCACACAGCACCTCCATGAAGATTAGGCACTTCTGTTTTTTTACTTACTACACCTTAAACCATTCTGGCAGTAACTGGCCTTGATTGGATTAAAAGAATTTTGAAGTGCCCTTTATAAGAAGTTTATATGCATCTTCTCTAGATTGTTTATGTTTGACCCAAGATAGATTATCCCAAAATATGAACTTCAAGAACACTGAATGTTTTAGTATTTCTAGTGTTAAAATTCCTAGCGATGTGTACTAGTGCAAGAGTCCCTTAAGTTAGTACCTTGTGCTTAATCACAGGAGAGATGATGCTTATTTCCTATATCTAGAGGGGAGTTTGCCTTGAAATTATGTGCACAGTGACACCGGCTGTCATGCTGTGCTAATCATGCTGAGCCTTGTGCTGCCTCACGCTGTGCCGTTCTCATGCCCGTCCAACTCTCCGCTCTTGCCGTGCAGCTCACATGCAGCCCGCTCATTCGCCGGAGTGAAGGTTTGCTGTAGTGAAGATTCCACATTGTAGACCAGAGCTAGAGAGCTTAGGAAGCTAGCAGAGGGCCTGTGGAGAGGTGTGGATTTCAGAACAGCCTCCAAGTGTGTGCCTCACTGCTGCACTGCTCTCACTGTGCTTATTGTTTCTCTTCCCCACTGTGAAGACACCCCATTGGGAGCAGGTAAACCAATGGAAGCGTTGTGCTGATGGGCAATTAGGAGTATTCTAGCCCTCTTTGGACAGCTCAGTGCTGCGAGCAGTCACTATACCACTCTACAGCGCAGCTCGTAAACTAGTAAGCTTGCTGTGGCTGTTAAATGACTTCAAGGAACTGCAGGGGCTGTAGGATCTGGACTCATTCCCCCACACTACTGTGCATCCCTGTAGAGTCAGGAACGTGGGTGTGTCACAGGGCGTGGGGAGTTTAGGGGCTTGACCTTATTGAGGCCATTTTGTGTTCTCTTAGCAGTCTGCATTATTTAGTGTAGTGTGCTGTTTTGCTAATTAAAGCAGTGCTGGTGCTATTAAAGCCTGAAAGGAGGGCTTGCGTATTTTAAAATCATTAACTTTACTGGTAGTGGCGGCGGCGGCTGCAGCTGGTGTTCAGTAAGGAGGAGTCTGGAATGCGGAGTGGAAACTTTTTTTCTTCATCTGTTTGTGTGAATACATCTTTTGGCCGCCCGTCGGAGCAAAAAGAGGTTTAGGACTATAAGAACAATAAGGAAGATAAAGGCATCCTGACTAGAGGAGAAAGTTCAAGTCTTGAGATACCCTCTCAAAAGAGGATGCCTGGAAGGCCCCAATGAATGATATGGAGGGGGAAAGCAGGAGTAGAGGAGAGTGAGGTAAAAGGGCAAAATAAGGAGGCCACTGGTGATACAGTTATACAAGTCTCCTGTTAAGTCCCTGACTCTGCTTCGGAGGAACGTACTTCTTCCCAAAATAATTCTCTGGCTGTTCCTTTAGCATCTTCAAAAAAGGATTTTGTAGGGGAACACTTTAAAAGGAAAAATGCGCATGAACCCTTTGCGCCTTCGTTGCTGAGGGACTATGATCCATCTATTCCTCATGAACCTATCATAAGTGATTGAATTGTGCTCTCTGAACAAGAACATAGACAAGAAAAGTTGAACCTTCCAGACTCACATTTATCCTTATTCCCGTGCATCACTCAAGTTTCTACAGCCGATTTTTTATTCATTGGTTGGTACATAACATAAGGGATATGAAGAAGAGAGAAGTGGAGAATCCCTGGGTGTATCATCATTTTAGCATATGGGCAAACGTTGTTTTGAAAACCCTAACAGACTTGTAAATGAGGAAGTTTTAAATTCTTTTGTGTCTGAGATTATGTATCTGCCCTCGAATTTAGAAAAGTTTACTGCTGGATCCACCCCAGTGCTAGATGTTCTCTTCATAATGCAAAGAACATTGCATGGAATTTCATAAGCTGCTGTGCTGTCAAAAGACAATATGAAAAATCCAAAGAGGTATACTCAAGCACATTGCGCTGGAACTGAGATCAATTAATTCTTGGATGGCCTCAAGAGTCGGTCTATAGCAGCAAGGGAGGATAGAGATGGAATAGGCCAAAAGGAGATGTAAAGAGAGAAGAGTACATCAGTTTACACTTCCAGGACCAGGTGGCCAGTGCTGATAAAAAGAAGACATGATCCAGTTCTGTATAAGAGACATCAGTCACATTGTAGATGGAGGATGAGGATTACTAAAAGGATCACTCAGTGAGAGAAAAGTGTAGGAAGTGGCATACTGTTAATAGTGTGGAAAGTATAGAGAATAGGCTCTTTGGATCCAAAAGGAAAGTGAAGAGGGCAAGTAAAAAGATGCAGCTATCTTCCATTGTGGCAATGAGTTCGCACTCACATGTAAAAGAGACTGGAAAAAAAGAGAGTTGGTTAAGGAAAATCAGATTAGAAAAAAGATACAATTTGGAAATGTAGCCAAGGAATCATCAAAATTATGAGAGGAACCTAGAAAGCAAGTTTTGGGAAGGGAAGAAGAAATTACGTATGGAAGGAAGTCATGCTATATAAGTCATCCTATAAAAGGAAGGGAGGACATTTTCCAAATACATAAGGCTGAGTGTGAAAATCTTTACCTATACTTTGATGTAATAAAAGGAGGTTAAAAGTAAAAAACAAAATGGAATACCTTGAACAGATCGAATCTGTTGCATGTTTTCCAGAACTTCTAGGATATCAAACACATGGCTTTCTGTTATAGTAAGATCAGTAGAGAAATTACAAAGGCAGGGTTCTACACACAAGTCTAGTATTACATTTAATTCAGGGCGCAAAGAAAGACCTAAACAGGTTTGGTATAAGGATAGTCCATATGGAGCCAATAGAACAATTCCATGAACAAACGTTTAAAAATAATCATGCAGAACTGAGTGGTAAACTAACAAGTTCCACTTTGGGAGAAGAGCAATGGGTTGTACAAAAAGGTCAGCTGTCTTTAGTAGAGGAAGTTTTAAAATAACGATCTGCAGTAAACACAGTGGTAGGGTATATATGGCTCAGCTTACCATTAATCATTTTACTTGCCTAAACCCTTTACAAGAGGATGAGTTGTCCAATATGAGTATTGTAAATTAAGAAGTGGAGTCACCAAGTAACCTGAGGGTGTTTTCCTGGAATGAGCATGGGCTAAACCAACTATCAGATTCAGTAGATCTTACAAGTGTGTTGGTTGAGAATGAAATAATGTGCTTCCAGGAAACTTGGATATCTGATTTTACACACATTTTGGCACGTTTATGCAATTTAGTAAGGATGCAATGCAAATAGGCTTAGGGCCTTATTACGAGTATGGCAGTCAATAGGACCGCTGTCCTCGCAGTGGCGTCCAACACTGCCACACTGCAGGCCTGCTCGCAGTATTACGAGTGTGGAGGTCGCACCACTGGCGATCCAGGATCACGCTGCAGTTGTACAGTGGTCAGGAGCAACAATATGCTGGTGTTGCCAATGGGGCACCTCTGAGCATATTATGAGTTGGCTTTCCACCGCCCGCCACAAAAAGGGTGGCAGAGAGGCAACGAAGGGAGCCCTAACAGGGCCCATTGCTGCTCCTGGGGATGGGGGTGCATGCAGGGCGGCTATTTTTACCCCCAGTTCCTGCACGGTGTGGCATGCATGCCATACCGTGCAGGAACATGCAGTCGGTGCTCGTACAGCAGTGGTCTGCATGTTAGGCTCTCGCATGTTCAAACATCTGCACAACTGCCCCCTCTGGTTGCTTACCATCAAAACAGCCTTTTTAGTGGCAATAACTTCTGCCAAGAGGGTGAGCAAATTGCAGGCGCCGTCCTCGAAGCCTCCTTACATGACCATCTTCCCTGATATGTCGGTGGTTTGCACTAGGGCCTCTTCCTTACCGAAAGTGGTAACACCCTTCCACGTGGGGCAATCAGTCACCTTGCCCACTTTCTATGCTTCGCCGCACCCCTCTAAAGAAGAAGAGCAACTTCACCGTCTGGACCCAAAAAAGAGCATTGTCGTTCTACCTTGACCACACAAAAGAGTTCCAGGTGGATGACGAACTCTTCATGGGGTACGTGGGAGTGAAGAAGGGTCTTGCGGTGCCGAAAAGGGCGATCTCTCATTGGTTCGCCCTTTGCATTAACATCTGCTATGTTCTGGCCAAAAAGCAACCTCCTGAAGGCTAAAGGGCTCATTCTACCAGAGCTAAGGCAGCTACCACGGCATTGCAATGTGGGTATCTCTGCACACGTTATCCATGCACTGCTGCCTGGACAGTCAAGTCAGCTGGGATGACCTTTTTGGCTGCTCTGTCCTGCAGGACTTCATGGTCTAAACTTGTCCGCAGTCCCTCCTCTGGGGGTAGTATTGCTTGGGTATCTTTACAAAGGTAAGGAATCTTTGGCTGTATGTCTCTATCAGATGGATAAGTTACTTACCTTCAGTAACACCTTATCTGATAGAGACATGATCTAGCCACAGATTCCTTACCGACCCACCCCTCTTTTCTGCAGCGCGGCAGTTTTGTAGAGTCAGGGCTGTTCCCTTTCATGTCCCTCATTGTTCAAAACACACCAGTGTCGGTATACTTCATGGCTCTGCGCTTCTGGCATGGATAGTCGTGAAAGTAACTGATGTCAGCATGCCGAGGTGGCACCTTTATAGGTGAGGTGTACGACACAACGGCGGCGCCGCTGACGTTACCTGGAGCGAACCGACGCTACCTACCGGCGTGCAGGGGTATTGCTTGAAGAAAAATCTTCAGAATCTAGTCTCACACCTTGGAAATTCAAAAGTAGGGAATCTGGGGCTAGATCATGTCTCTACCAGATAAGGCTTTACCGATGTAAGTAACTAATCCCTCTAGTATCAGACTTGTATTATAAACACCAGTGTTGCGTTGAAGCACCTAGGGAACAGCACACTGATTTCAGATAGTTTAGATGTAACATGGCAACATACCCTACAGGGCAGCCTGTATTGAGGGCCATAAAGTACCCATATACATATCTAATAAGGATATTGCAAGTCAGTGTGGAGATCTTCAGGCTAACTGTGCCTTTGACAGGCTGGCCGGGACTGGCTGATCTTAATTATCAATACTGCTAAGAGGCTCAGTGAAGACCTCCTCAAGGAAATTATCGACTTGGAGGAGAGTATTAAAAGAGATACCACCCTTGCTGATACAAAGGAGCAGTTAGCTAGTATTCAGGAAGATCTATCTGATTATAAAAATTACATGATTAATCAGAAAATCAAAGGCCTGAAAAGCAATTTAGAACGTTTCACCCACGAATGGGCATTTCCATATGTTGAGGACAGTTATTACCAACAGAGAACTGAACTAAGACAACGGGGTGGCCCAACGAGGGGAGGGATACAAATAGCCAGATGTACACCATACAACTGGACGTTTCACAACACTTTCAGTGAAGATGATGACGTAGGAGTACAGGCAGATAAAACCAACAGGGTTAGATTCAATCAACCTGAACAATCGAATGAAGATTTGGGGGCTTTATTACGTTCTTTTTTAGGACAAAACCAGAGAGGTCACAGAGGCAGGGGTGGTCAAAGAGGCAGAGGGCAGATGCGATCCAATCCGGATCAGACATGGCAGGTTTTCTCTCCACGAATAACCCGCAGCCGGGGAAGGAACCAGTCGTGAATTATATTATTGTCATTCTATCCGACGATACCTTGTCTGAGAGTGAAATACGAGTATTGAACAAAGGCTTGGGATTTGTTCCCACACCGACACATGACATGTTCAAATGCCGTTTCGAATTTCAAGAAACGATGAGAAAAATTTTTTTAAAACATTTTTTGCTTACAAAATACAGGATCCCCCTTCTTTATTCTGCACTAACCTACGTTGCCCATCACAGTTTTGCCCCCCACTTCTAGTGTGGGACCTGAGGTGATTGTATTTGAGAACAAAGTACTTGACAAAATGAATGCTTTGGAAAACACTGTTCATCGGCATGAGTTCAATAATATGAGCAGAGATGACTGGCGGGCAGTCAAGAGTCTTCAGGATAACCCCCTAATCACCATAAAATCAGCTGACAAGAGGGGTGCGATTGTAGTCATGAATACGGTGGATTACGAAAATGAAGTTCTTAGACTCCTTGGCAAACGTGAGAATTATAAACCTTTGGCCCGTGATCCAGTAAATGAATTACTGGACATTATTAAACCAATGGTAGCTACAGCCAGGGAGAAGAAATGGATTACTGCAAAAGAAGCCGAGTTCTTGGTAAATTCTAAACCGAGGACTCCGGCTTTTTATATCTTACCAAAAATTCATAAGGCCACACGACCCCCCCCGGGTCGTCTCATTGTTTCGGGAGTACAGTCAGTGCTTGAGTCTCTTTCACAATTTGCCGATTTTTTTCTTTGTGAATTGGTGATAAAGCAGACCTCATATGTGCAGGACACTAGGGATATCCATAACAATTTGGAGAATACTTGTTTTGATACACAACAGGAGGTTTTGGTGACCATTGATATTGAGTCACTATATTCTTGCATACCCCAAGATGCCACGCTGGTGGCAGCAGCACGGGCACTTGGGGAGCAAGAGTGGTTTTACGATACGCCAAAGACCTTTGTGTTAGAGTGCATTGAAATTGCACTCACCCGAAACTATTTCATCTACAAAAAGGACTTGTTTTTACAAGTCTCAGGTACTTCGATGGGCGCAACCTTTGCTCCCAGCCTGGCCTGCATTTATGTGGGCCAGTTTGAGGAGCATCATATTTTCCATCCGCTCAATCCCTTCCAGAGGAATATACGCCTCTGGAAGCGGTATATTGACGATGTTTTATGTATCTGGGCAGGTACAGAAGACAATCTCATTATTTTTTTTAATCAGTTGAATACCTTGGATGACAGCTTTAGATTCACCTGGGCTTACAGTAAACACAAAGCTGTATACCTTGACCTGGATATTACAGCTGATCAGGGGAAGCTCATGACCACAGTACATCAGAAGGTAACCGATAGGAATTCTCTGTTGCACTTTAATTCGTTTCATCCCCGGACCCTCAGGGACAATTTACCTGTGGGACAGTTCCTTCGATACTGGAGGAACTGTTCCTTCACAGGCGATTTTTTGCAGCAGTCTGAATCACTTAGTGAGAAACTGGTTCAGAGACAATATCCAAGGTTGACGGTGAAAAACGCTAGAAAAAGAGCCTTGAACACCCCCCGCAGTGTATTGTTGGAGAAGAATATCAGACCTAGGACGGAGTGTCTCCCAGTAGTCATGACATATGATCCATTGGCAAGTAAAATGTGCCAAGTGATGCGCAAGCATTGGGCTCTACTTTCCACAGCAGACTTTAAGATGCCTCCTCCGAGATTTGCTTTCAGGAGAGCATGTAATCTGAATGATAAATTGGTACATTCGCACCCCAAAGCAGACACAAAAATGTCCACCCTTCCTGCTGGGCATTATCCGTGCGGATCATGCTCAGTTTGTGAACTGACTGTGAAAACGAATCAAGTGACACTGACTGATGGGAGGGTGTGGCACCTTACACAATTCACCAACTGTAATACAGTAAATGTGATTTATCGCTTGACGTGTGGCTGTGGTCTACACTATATTGGACTAACATCTAGGAAAGTAAAGATACGTATCCGGGAGCATCTCAGTACTATCAGATCAGGAAAATTGACTACTAGGCTAGTACAACACTTCATCAATGAAAAACATGATGCTAGGTCATTGACATGGACGGTACTAGAGAAATTGAGAGGTGACGCCTCCATTATGGACAGATTACTAGCCAATAGTGAAGCCTGTTGGATTTTTTCAGAGAAAGCAGAACAAGTGGGGCTCAACGACTGCATTGAATGGAACAGAATAAGTCTTTGAGATAATGAATCAGAGTTCTGATGTAGTTTAAGATGTTCTGCTCCCATCTTTGTGCAGCAAGTGTGGTATTTATACAATTGCATACAGGATTGATTTCCAAAGTAGTTTGTCTGATATACATCCCACGTACTATTTAAGTATCTATTTTCGGGGGCACTCCCTGTTCATTAGAATACAAATGACTTGATACGAGCGTCAGTGGTTGTTGGCATTAAAAAGAAATTATTGGATCGGCGATGTTTTATGAATTAATACCAACTACATGTGGGACAATTCTTACATGGTTTCTGTAATTAAAAGTGTGCACGTTAGGGTTAACACTGAGCTTCTTACGGCAGCGTACTTTTGAAAATATGAATTGTGAACGTTGAAATTGATTTTATAAACGAGGAGTCTAAGAAGTTACGATCGTGGCGTAATGGCGTTCTATATTGTCTTTTTTGATGGTCAAAACGCAGTTTTGATCAATATTATCCACTCCAAGATGGCACCTGTTGAACAGGGTCTGTCACGTGATTTGGCACGTAGTGCGTCCGGAGGAGACACCGTACCGGTTGTTTTAAATAATGAGGACCGCGTTTAGATGCCAGCGCGGAATGAGACAAAGCTCCCCACGTGAAGATTAAGCGGTAAAACCGTCGTAATCTTGTGACCGGGAAAAAACGGTGTGATTCGGTTAGAATTATTGAGGAGCGAAGAGAGGTGGCGACTCTGAATGGTTGGATGTTAAGAATTTATGTCATAGTCGCATTCCGATTGTAACCAGCGAGTTCTGAGTTTTAATGGAGGACATAGTCACATAGGATTGATATATTGCGCCAATGTGAATATGTTATGTTTGAGATGGAAGCATACCGATATAAGATTTTTCGGTTCAAAACTACCTCAGAAGGGAAAAGAAAAGGGACGGATTAAACCATACAGGAGAGCAAAAGGGGAGTGTCTGGTTGAAGTGACTGAATTCCCGAAGTGTGTGATAGTGATACACATAAGGAGGTGGTCGAACTTGTTTTTGCCTTACAGAAGAATGACAACATAAGTGTCCTTTTAGAAAACAGGACTGCTCAGACAGGGTAGTGCCTGTGTGACGCGGTGTATAACTGGTACGAGGGGCCTTGGCTATTACCGGGTAATTAGATATTTTATGTTGATTTGCAATTAAGGTTATAGAGGTGGAATGCTTTGCATTTTTGTTTTCTGTTCTAGCTATAAGTGCTTTTCTCAAAGAACCTTACCTTCTGTTTACACAGTCACTGGTTGTTCTTATCAAGGGTCCAGATAAGGTGGACGAAGTCCTCGTGCCCTGAAGAAATTGCCACAATAGACAGGCATTGAAACATGTCGGCCCAACATAATTTGGTCTGCTAACATGCAGTATGTTTTTAGATTGAACAAACCTACGAGTTGTGAATAAAGTGGTTTGCTGTGGGTTTATTTCAATTTTAACTATACAGGGTTGAAGTGTGTGATGCTGTCGCATATTTTCACCAAGTTCACTGGTTTTCTGGACACCTTTTTGTTTTTGTTTTTCTTTTACAAGGGAGTGACCTATGATGATAAACGTGGGCATAACTGGTGATATTTAACCAGCAAGCTCACTTTGGTGGTGTGCACGTGAGGTGCTACCTTGTCCTTGCACTTTTTTCACATTTTTGACACATGGTTGTGGTTTATACACCTGTGATTCCATGGGATATATATGTTTGGGAACCCTGTGACTGTTGACTTTGGGTGTGGTTCTTGTTTTAAAATAAAATACACAGCCATTGTGAGGAGGGACAATTCTCCAAATTCAGCTAAGAGAGACTGTTGAGGAAGAAAATAAAAACTTCCATTCCCACTCTCAAAGTAAATGTAAAGAATTGCCGTGTGATCAGATTAGGTCTACTTTGTTATATTGTAACTGTGCCTTTGAACAGTTGCCTCTGTAGGGGCACAGAACTCCACATGGTTTCCTGCATTTTGATGATTTTAACCTATATTGTATTCATACTGCGGGTGACAAGGTCAAACTATGCAATTGTTTATCTAGAAAGGGCATTCATTTTGTACAGCAAAAACAAAGGAATCAATTTCTAGATGAACTGTGTCCTGCATTGTTTTATGACGAAAAGGCATGAAAGTGTTGTCTCAAATAACCCTCAAAAGCAAAACCAGTCATTACTGCCTTTCTTAGAACCATTTAGATGCTTCAAGTCTGCATACTTTTATGGAACACTGCTTGCTGGGTGGTTATTGACTTCAGGGCTCATGTCAGTCTTAGCAGAATGTGTTCTGTGTTATCCCTCTTGCTTTTTTACTCCCAAGGTAGCACTGCATTGGGCTATGTCAGTCAAACGTATATATAACAACAGTTTAATGGGGTTAAATAATTTCTTCTTCAAGGAACTATCTAATCAAGATCAGCAGTAATCTAGATATGTTGGTTTCCCAGAAGAGATTGAGGATCGCACTCTAGAGAGAAATTTCCTGACAATACCAAAGAAGCTAATATTTGTGCTGAATTCATGTTCGATTTATGGTAGTCTAAGGTTGCAGAAGGATTAGGCCTTTTTTGCAGCTGATATAAACTGACATGGTAATGGGATGCAATAGAGGACTGGTATAAGAATCCCAAAAAGGTGATGGGTCTGGCATAGGTGGGTGTTTGTGCAAACAGTATATAAAGCATGGGCCTTAATGTGGGTCGGGAGCAGGGTGCATATAGTTAGATAAAAGAAGGAGAAGAGCTCTTCATATCAGGCAGGAAGTACTTGGGAATGATTATCAAAATTAAGATTGAAGTCACCCAGAACCAGAATATATGCTGCGTCAGAATTTGACTGCAATAGCACAGTAGCTAACACATTGTAAGCCGTAACCCCAGCCTTGGGGGGCAGTAGATCAAAAGTATATTCTGGGGAGTCCAGAGGGGTCTCTCAATCTAATTAGTGAGGTTTCAAGGGCCAAAAGGGAACTAGAGCCCAACTTAAAACATTTCAAACGATTTTAACCAGATTGGTAAATCCCCCCTCCACGTTTATGCGTGTGGTGGGTAGAAAACAAGGTGAAATTAATGGAACTATGCTATTTCATGATAACCCCACAGTTATCCTTGAACCAAGTTTCAGTATGACAGAAAATATCCACATTATATAAGGGATAAAGTTTCCCTCCCATACATTATAAGGTTATTGTAAGTCACAGAGGAGTTCCATGATCATATAGCGGAACAAGGCCTGCAGGAAGCAGCACATATGGCGCACTGCCACTCCTGCTTTAGTTTCAGTCAGCAGTATATTGGTGCATGATTAGCAGCGCTACGGCTTGACAGCTGAGGAGGCGCTATGCCTATTATGCATGACATTGCATTTCAGTGCAGTGATGCCGACCACCACACTGAATTGCGTTAGTCTAACTCCTGATGAATGGTACTTGGCAGAGCTGAACAATTCATTGCAAAACAAACCCCCCCATCCGGTCCCACTTAATAATCACCATTAAAAAAAGATTAAAAGTATCACCCCGTGTTTAAAGAAGTCACATTCTGAAAGCACTAACTTAGTATGTGAAGCAGCAGAAGTTACCATTCAGCAATAACTTTGGAAGAGTTTGTTAAAAGTTCCGTTACTGTTATAGCACACGTGTAAATTGGCTCACACCGTGAATGTTGCTGCTCTGTACAATCACATGTTGTGTGCTGCATTGAAATCTGTTCCTTTGCCAGTCCTGAAACGTCGTGCTGCAGAATGAAAGCAAGCTTTTTGGCAACCGTTGGAGATTAGATTATATCTTTGTTTTCAAGATGGTTCAAATATTACAGGCCAGTGTTTCCTTGTCTCCTAGAACTTACTGAAGCTGAATCCTTCTGATCGGTTCCTGACAGAACAAAGTTTGAACCATCCTGCCTTTCAGACTCAAAGACTCTTAGATCGCTGTGGTAGTTCACCATCCAGGTCCTCCAAGCGGAAGCCCCACCACGGAGAGGGCAATTCCTCCAGCAGGTCGGTGTGTTTGTATTTACCCATCATGCATTATTTCAGCTATTAATACTCAGGAGCACCTTCCAGCCCTTTATTTCACAGCAAGAGCAATGTTAAAGTGGCGAAGTTTTTGCAGAATTCCTATTTAGCAATCACAGTGTACAAATTGATAGTAAAATAGGGGAGCCTGGGCCATTTCATCTGCTAGTTTGCCTGCCTAACTTTCATTTCTCTACTTGGCCTGCAGATGTATCTTTGGTTGCACACCTCCAATGCGTTGGTTGTTCTTACTTTCTTATGTGTCTATTGTTTTTAATACACAGAGTTTTTTTCAACCTGCTCAATTGCACATTGTGCATGTGGAATGCTGCAAAAGTAAAATAGGCACACAAAATGCAATACATATGCACAAATCGGCCTGCACATGCATATTTGCCCCCATTCAAAAATCATGCTTAAGGCAAGACTGGCACTTTGGCATCCACACATTTGTTTACGTCTCTCAGTCATAGAGTGATGCACATTGTACACAGATCTGCAGCTGCCACGGTCCCCTTTAACCCAAGTGAGTCTATAATGAGCTTGATTAAACAGCAACTGTTCTACATGTGCAATAGATTATATTAAGTATTGATTGGTGATTATTGTAGATGTTCCACGCAGGGTGTCTGTTCTGGTCACATGGTCCTGCAGTGTCTGCTTCCGACTGCCTTGTGCATAGTGCATAATCTTGAAACTCGAAGGACTAGAGTGTTTCTGATTTTACAAGCAGGGATATTTGCTTTTGAAGTTTATCAGTGAGCTGTGCAACGGATTGCACAGCACCCATCTAATTCCAATGCACAAGGTAATCGAAGGCAGTGCACCAACAGTTGTGTTTGGTGCAAGAGAGCAACTCATTCTGCAACTACTCTTGGGAGAAACACAGAAACTCGCTTCAAAGCGGTATGTTTGTGGTAAGCAAAGGTTTGCAGTCCTCAGAGATATATTTCCCTGCTTTGCGAAGCATCAGCTGAAGTGTGTAAGATTTCATTTTGAACCTTTGAGTATGAGGTAGAATTAGAAAACTCATTGGTAGCGTGAAGGAAAGTTTTAAATTCTATGAAGGACACCGCGGCGAGGATTATGCTTTCTTCACATGTATTCCAACAGCAACCATTAAGCATTGAAACTCAAAATATATTTCCCATGAAAATTATGGAAAATGCTATAGTTTCGAACAATCAACCATGTACATAACATGTTCTTCAAAGTCCAGAACATCATCCCGAATGTACAGTATCTGCCTTTCCAGCAGTATTTCACTTCTCATTCTTGTTTCTGTTCAGATCCTAAGCAACAATATAATTACAGACCTTTAGAACCCCAACTTCCTACCTGTAGAAGTTGTCATATAGCCATAAGATTAATTAGCATGCATAACTTCCTTATTAAAAAAACAAGTTCTAGTTCATATACCTGACTTACGCTTAACATCTTTCTGGGTGAGCATTACTTTTAAATTCCTCCAGAATTTAGCAGGGTGGGATAATTTTTTCCTCCATATTCTTAATAAAATGAAAATTTTCCTTCATTTTAACTAGCAAATTTTATGATCTGTGTCACGACCAGGGAGAAGGATTATGCTAGTTCAAAGCTTACCTATCACCAACGAGGCTATATTGCTCTCAGGTTTAAAGTAGAGCCTCTTGAAACCCGAATCAGGCACCCAGTCACCCACGTTCATGACATTTTGCAGACGTGCTCCTAGAGAGAACGCTTGGGAAGCCACGGCACCTCTGATCGACTGAGCCCTGAAAATGTAGACATCAACACTGGGTTCCTTCATTGCCTACCTGATACATCTAGTTTTCAGTGGTGAGGACACTGCAGTAAAAGGTTTTCTTATGGATATCATCAAATGATTGGTTTTGTGGAACATTTTTTTCCAGTCATGCTTCATATGCATTCACGCACTCCACCACACACATCTGTAGGCAATCACTTAAGGCTGGATAGGGGATGACTCCTCTTCCGTGTCCTCCTCTGGGCACATGTTATCACTGCTTCTCTGCATCTTGAGAAGAGTATAATATCCTTAAAGAGCTGTGGCAAAATAACCAACATGTTGTTAGGGAGATATTTACACTCTGTCAAGTTTTAATTACCAGAGTTGCAAAGTGATCAGCGATTTTTAAAAATTCCTTCCTGCTGGCTGTGTGCGGTCACCGCAGTGTGGGGCTGACAGTATCAACAAGGGTTTGCCAGTGCGTGCACTCGCTACCACCACCGACTGGTGGGAGAACATCACTGCACCTCAGCCCACAGGTTGGCCCCACTGGGTCACCTAAATTAGGGCACCTGACAGTTCCTGGAAAGGAAACGGATTCAGTGCAATTAAACATCACACTGGCAAAAACCAGTAAAATTCTTTATATGTAGAAAAATTCTATAATAATATTATACGCGAAGGACAAAAACAACACTTACCCGCTGCTGGAGCAGCATACAAAGAGGGCATTCAGGATGTTGTCATGGACTTTGAAGGGCATGTTATTACGAGATTGGTTGTTTGAAACTACTGCATTTTCTCTAGGGTTCATTGGAATTATTTAGGTATAATGCTTTGGGACTGATTTTTGAGTAAATGCGAAAGGAAGAAAGCACAATCCTTGCCTCCCGTCCTGACGTAGATGTGAAATCCATTGATCTTTTTCTCCACAGGTCTTTGAAGCACTAACCCAATTGGAAGCCAATGAGCACTAAAGCAGCGGGTGCAGGCCTGCTGTTTACTTTTTATGAAAGGCTGGCCAATGACAGCAAGTGCCCACCTTGGGCTGCTGTTCTGACCCTCATTTGTTCTTTCAATTCCCCCTTGTGAACCTGGCCCTCTGTGAAGAAAAATGCACCCGTTAGCACAGGCTATATCCTGCAGGGCTATGTGCGGGCACAGTCGGAGTAATGCTGGACATCTCACTGCATACCCCCATACCCAACTGGTGTCTGCAGCATCGTCCTTTCCCAGGTCTATGGTGGGTCACTCGTAACGCTGTCACGCTTGCTGCCTTTCCTCTTGTAATACTGAAATACCGCTTCTTTTGCACATTGTTCGATTCATTTTTTAAAAGGAAAATTTTGAAAGCATTTTTTTAAATCTGTGTTGCTCAATTTTACCTGATTGTATCCTGCATTTGGTGATCCCCGCTCTACAGCGCGCCCCCACTTCCTGCTCATGCACTCCCGGTTAGTTCCCGGTCTAGTGCACAGAATAGCCAGCCGCTGCACAGCAGGGCTGAGTGGTGGGTGAGTGGAGCCTCAGGCTATTTTTACCAAGCTGCAGCTAGCGCGCAGATCAGAGAGTCTTGCCCAGGTCTATGGTGGGTCACTCATAACGCTGTCGCACCTGCTGCCTTTCCTCTTGTAATACTGAAATACCGCTTCTTTTGCACCTTGTTCGATTAATTTTTTAAAAGGAAAATTTTAAAAGCTTTTTTTTAAATCTGTGTTGTTCAATTTGACCTGATTGTATCCTGCATTTGGTGATCCCCGCTCCACAGGGCGCCCCCACTTCATGCTCAAGCACTTCCGGTTAGTTCCCAGTCTAGTGCACAGAATAAAGCCAAAGCCAAAACCAAAGGAAATGATGGACGGAGTGTTGAACATTGCAAGCACTCACCCCCAGTCAACTGATCTGGGTTTAATCCATCACTGTTCTTTAGCCCACTCTGCCACCCCAGTTCAGACATGGCCATATGCAAATCAGTCTGACCCTGTGCCTCATGGGAACAGTCCAGCCCGAACTGCCAAGCCATGACTTCCCAGGACCGGAAACAAGCTTCCAAGGACCGGTTTCTGGCATTTCAGCCGTCTTCAGCCAGGCTTGCTTGAATCCAGTGGCAAAGTGAGCAAGGGACTCACGTCTGAGCATACCCTGCCAACTTATGGCGAACAAAGCAAAAACCAAAGAAAATGATGGACGGAGTGTTGAACATTGCAAGCACTCGCCCCCAGTCAACTGATCTGGGTTTAATCCATCACCGTTCTTTAGCCCACTCTGCCACCCCAGTTCAGACATGGCCATATGCAAATCAGTCTGACCCTGTGCCTCATGGGAACAGTCCAGCCCGAACTGCCAAACCATGCCTTCCGTGGACCGGAAACAAGCTTCCTAGGACCGGTTTCTGGCATTTCAGCCGTCTTCAGCCAGGCTTGCTTGAATCCAGTGACAAAGTGAGCAAGGGACTCACGCCTGAGCATACCCTGCCAACTTATGGCGAACAAAGCAAAAACGAAAGGAAATGATGGACGGAGTGTTGAACATTGCAAGCACTCACCTCAGTCAACTGATCTGGGTTTAATCCATCACCGTTCTTTAGCCCACTCTGCCACCCCAGTTCAGACATGGCCATATGCAAATCAGTCTGACCCTGTGCCTCATGGGAACAGTCCAGCCCGAACTGCCAAGCCATGCCTTCCCTGGACCGGAAACAAGCTTCCGAGAAAGGCCATACACTTGACCTGCTTTGGACCTCCCAGCCACATACCAACCCCCCGGTCATCAGGCCCTGTTCTTGGTCTGACCACTATATCAATAGTGGCCGTCTCCCACTTTTGGAGCATAAAACCCTTCCACCCCCAGAATGGAAAGTTCTTAGGAGTTGGAATAAAATCAGAGCTGATGACCTGGTCTCGGTCCTCAGAAAATCCAGTCCCCGCAGTTCCACTCTAGGAGACCCCGATGCACAAAGTACCACCCTTGCGCAAAGGCTGAATAGTGCTATCAATATACTCGCACCTGCACGAAGAGAAAGAATAAGGGACAGAGGGAAAGGGGCTCCTTGGTTTAGTGATGCCTTACGAAGTATGAAACAAGAGCTTCACCAATGTGAGCGAGCCTGGCGGAAAGCCTATGATCCCGATGCTCGATTTGAATACCATGCAAAATTTGCTGCGTACAAAAAAGCAATTTTAACAAGAAAATCAGAATTCTATGAAGTCAAGATTGCATCCGCTAACAATACACAAAAAGAGACTTTTAAGATCCTGAAAGAACTAAGACAAGTGAAGGAACAGAAGCCCTCCTTCTGTAGGGAAGATAGCAATACATTTAATACCTTTTTCACATCAAAAGTGCAGGATCTCCTGACTGAAATCCAGTGCACCCCTACGTTCCCCTGCCTTTTGGAACCAACACCCCAGCCCGCCCTCTTTGACAAACCCCTCACCTCCTTCCCTACACTTACGCCTGACTCTTTGGCTCTACTTATAGGGCATGTGAAATCAGGTTCGCCTGCTGACTCTTGCCCCCCAACGATCTTTAGGATGGCCTTCCCTGGGATCAAAGCAGAGATCCTTTCACTACTCAACTTATCCCTAGAAACAGGACAAGTCCCTAGGGACTTCAAGGAGGCACGTGTCATTCCTCTCCTAAAAAATTCTAGGGGCCGACACAAAGAACCTGAAGAATTTCCGGCCAATCTCCCAACTCCCATTCTTTTCAAAGATTCTGGAACAGCATGTATTACTTTCACTCTCACATCACCTGGAAGTCAATCATCTCTTACAAACTAACCAGGCAGGATTTCGGGCACACCACAGCACGGAACTGGTTATGCTCTCGGTATTAGATGGATTAAGACTGAAGGCAGATACAAAAAAAACATGCGCCCTGATTCTGCTAGATCTATCCGCGGCATTTGACAGGGTCAATCATGACCTACTCCTGTTGCGAATTTCTGATCTAGGGATTCAGGGCAAGGCGCTAGCATGGCTCACATCCTTGCTGAATGGCCGCTCCCAGAGAATACAGCTGACTGACGCTGTGTCCAGCCCAGGCACACTTCCCTGAGGGGTCCCACAGGGGTCGGCACTGTCACCCCTCCTGTTCAATGCCTATCTTCAACCCTTAATAGCCGCACTGAATCAGATGGAGTGCCAGATCTACAACTACGCTGACGATACCCAAATTATCATTCAGTTTGATAATTCTCCAATTGGCCATGCTAGAGTTCAGAACATTCTGAAATTCACAGTCAACTGGATGACGGCCAATTCCCTGAAGATCAACCCAGATAAGACAGAGGTGCTGGCCATCACCACTGATGCCAACCCTTGGAGCAATCTCTTTTGGCCTCAAGAGCTAGGTAAATACCCAGATCCAGCCTTGGCTGTAAAAAGTCTGGGTATTAAAAGCGATGCCAAGCTATCCATGACTCAACAGGTGTCGGCAATAGTGGGCACTTGTATAGGCTTGCTGAGACAGCTACGCAAACTGGCCCCCCTTCTCATTTTTGACACCCTTAGACTAGCTGTATCAGCCCTAATTATATCAAGATTGGACTATGGCAACTCCCTCTACCTTGGCCTACCGGGAAAGCTACTGGCAAAATTGCAGATAGTAATGAACGATGCCGCAAGACTGATCTTTGGAGTGCCCAGACAAACGCATGCCACACCTCTCCTTCGCCAGTTACATTGGCTCCCAATGAGGCAGAGGATAAAGTTTAAAGGCCTCTGCATCGCACATAAAGCCATCTATGGCCAAGCCCGACATATATCAAAGGCAGTCTAGCCAAATACAACCCAAGTAGAACACTACGGTCATCGGAGTCCAGTCTGCTGGTCTTAGACACCCCCGCTCTTGTCTGTCCTCCATTGGAGGAAGAGCGTTCTCCACTTGCATCCCTCAAATCTGGAACAAGTTGCCTGAGAATGTACAAAAGGAACACTCTCTGCTCCCGTTCAGGAAAAAGCTCAAGACAGTACTCTTTCAGGAGGCTTAGGGCACGCGGTAACGTACTCCACTCCCACCTGGGCCAAGGCAGCACCCTCTCATAGCGCTTAGAGACCGTACGGTGATAATGCGCTTTACAAATAACAATTACATCCCCTGGTGTTTCTTTATTGCAATCATTACTTTTACCCAGCCTGCTGCACAATCTATTTGCAAGAAGCGTCAATGACGCAGCCTGCAAAACCAACCAAACTCCATTAATTGCTCAGTGGTAGCATTTTCTTGTCTCAACTTATGTGGCGGTACAAGCATGTCAGCTATTGGCACCAGTAGATAGTTGAGGAGCAGTACCAGCTTTGTCCTCTTATAATTGTCCTAATGGGAAATAGGAGGACAGGCGCCCGGCACGATATGCAGGCAGCCAATGCATTTTTGAGGGGTTGAAGGCAATAACCAATTATAATAACTATGAACCTAAAGTCTCGCCCTAACGCCACAATCCCTGGAGCGGGTGGTTTGTTGATAGTCCCCATCCCCTTTTGAATGGCAGTAATATTGCCCTCAACATACTGTTATTATTCATTATTAACATTTACTGTTTGATTTAATATTCCAAGATAGTAATAAATGGATCTGGCCTTCAAACCTCATGGAAGTATATAGTCCTTCTTATGATTGTGAGGGGGAATAATGAGCCCATTCAAACTTTTCAGTGCAAGTGCCTGGGTGGAAGGGCACCCGCAGAGTGGCGACCTACCCCGTTCCATCACTATGCAGTCTGGCATCCATGAGAAGCAAAATGCAGTCCACAGTAGTGAATCTGAGTACGAGCCACCAGACAGCTTGAATCTTCTTCCTTTCTGGGATTTCAGGTTACTTTGTTACACCTGAGCTCCCCTGTCCAACTCTTGGCCTGCAGCTCTTCTCACTTACTGGTGTGCATGTTAAAGCTATATGTTTGCCCACAATGTAGTTGGCAGTTGGAGCAGTTACCATAGTTCTGGGCATGCGCATACAGAAGATGCTGACATACAACCATCACAGCTCTGAAAGCAGTAAGCATGCTGCCTCCAAGAAATGTTTCTTACATACAAATAGTTATCAAGTATTTTCCTTTTACAAATATCCGATGACAGTAGTTAAGCTCAATGATCACAGCTGTTGAACTTGGATACAATTATAACAAATGTAGAAACACTGCTGGGCAGCTCTTGCGTATCTAATGGCACCTGTTTTCTGCGAGGTACGCCGTGTATCAATCTTTGTGTCCACTCTGGTCAGTACGACTCATTGACTAAATACAAATACAGCATTGTGTTCACTTTCATATTCAGTATCTGTGCTTTCATATTTTTGATGCTATTTCCCCAAACATTCAGTAGCCGGGTCTGGTCGCTGTTGTTGTTTACTTTGTCAGGAACTCATCTCATGTAATAAGCACTAAAGCTCGAAAATCAAAGGTAACTCAAAGTAGCTCGAAAATCAAAAGTAACTTGCACTTTTTCCATTTACATTATTCTTTCTCTAATCTGTGTGGCTATAAATAGTTTTAAGAAAATATATACATGTTTATAACCCTTGCACTGTATACTGTTGGTAATTATTGGTCGCATTCAAAATGTGATAATTTATGTAGAAAAAGTATATCGTTTTTATTAACATGTGTATATGCTATGCTTATTATATAGGACCCAGACCAGCAAGAGCACTGCCAGTCAGCCTCATCACAGATCAAACAGCAAGGATGCTCTGAGTCTAAGTGTGGGACATCCAAGAGGCGAGGAGTCTGCCCCTCCCAGCGAGACCTTCATAAATGGGAACCACCCCGCCACCTCCACGCACAGCCCAACTGTGCACGCAAAGAAGCAGAGCAACCAAAGTGGGTCTGGCAGCAAGGACCAGGCTAATAACTTGCCACATCTTCTCAGTCCCAAGGAAGCAAAGACGAAAGCAGAGTTTGATTTTAATGTAGAACAAAAAGCTTCTGATGGTCCAGGGACAAAGTATTTGAAATCAAACTCTCGCTCTCAGCAGAACAGGCACTCTTTTATGGAAAAATCGCATGAAAAGACTGGGAGCTTGCAGCCTCATGAGAGGCACAGTCGCCACAGCTATATCGACACCATACCCCAGTCCTCTAAGAAGCATTCTCATAATAGGGCATTGTCAAAAAACCCTGGCGTTCTGACTGACTCGAAGTCTGTGGGCAACCTAAGTGAGTCTAGGGGTCAGATCCTAGAGCCTAACAGCAGGTATTTTCCATCCAGTTGCCAGGATTTGAACTCGCCTACGAGTCCAACGCCGCCCAGGCACAATGAAAATAGAACTATGTTGAGTCCGTCTGGGAGGAACAACCGGATGGAAGGAACTCTTGATTCTCGAAGGCCGCAGGCGAGGCACTCGAGAACCATGGAGGAGCTGAAAGTGCCTGATCAGACGGAAGGAAGCCATTCACATTCACTGTCTGCACCACATGAGTCCCTGTCCTATGGTCTTGGTTATACCAGTCCCTTCTCCTCTCAGCAGCGCCCTCACAGACATTCTATGTATGTCTCCCGGGACAGAGTGAGGGTGAAGGGCACAGAGAGTAGTTTGACTGTAGGGCAAGGGATGGCCTCTAGAGCAAACAGCCTGCAGTTATTATCCCCACAAGTACAACATCGCACACTCACCAGGTCTGTTGGATCGTCAAGAGAAGACTGCACCGAAGATAGCAGGGTTAGTTGCAGTTTTATGTTACATAATAATGTATGTTTGTATTTAAATATGGGTTAGATTCCGGAAATGCAAGAGGAAAAGTATGTGTACAATTTACTTGGGTACTTATAGAGGTATTCCAAAGTTTTATTTTTTTCCACTTTCCACCTCTCCTCTCCTTCCTTACAGCTTTAGTCTTTCTGGATTTGTGTATTTCTTTTGGGGCCAGAAAAAGATCCATTCATTCTTAAAAATGCTCTCTTCTTGGAACAGTGTACCATCATCATTATTTATATAGGAGTTTATAAAACTGGACTTTGAGATATTATTTTCTAAAACTTCTTCTGTTTTTTTTAGTTAATCTTATCACATTATTTTTCCGTCAGGTGTGGGTAAAATTGACCTGAAGTTATCTAAAATGTCATTGGAGGATGTGATATTTATGTAGTCTTAATAATATGTGTCGTTTGATTTATTAATTAGATGTGTTTATTAAGTACCAATATCAATTTGGCCACTTCCGAGAGCTAACTATAAAAAAATTGTTTTAGTGAGTTCAGAGTACAACAGACTTTGCATCTACGAGATGCAAAGGGTGAACTTAGGTCTGGGATTCTTTCAGCCACTCCCATGTGAACACTGCGTTTAGTTGAAGGCTTGTAGATGTCTAATGTGCTTAGCTGTTGACACAACTGAAGGCAACCTGTTTCCATTTGAAGATGGGGCTAATTATGTTCTACAGTTTTGGATCCTGGGTCTCCAGTAATTCTCGTCCATATTTAAGCTATTTGAACAGATTTTGTTTTTTCATGTATATCAGGGAGAAGCACCGATTTATGACTGGAGTGTAGTGGTGTACTAGTATTTGAAGGGCCTTTCCCACACAATACTTTGTACAATATGTATAGAGGTTTGAATTTAATCCTGAAATCAACAGGGGGCAAATGGAATTATTTTGAGGGCAAGCTTGATGTGATTCCATCTCCAAAGATTCAAGCACATGCTGGCTTCTTGATTTTGTACTCTCGGATGTCTCGTGAGATATTTAGGAAAGCCAGTAGAGATTACCTTGCAGTTACTTACTTGGGCCATGACCAGGCACATGCATGCACAATTCATTAATCAGTTTGGAGGAGCAGGAGTGTTTTCCGGAGGAGTATTGAAATGTAGTTAATTTTAGCATTTAATTGATTTTTAGTGGGAAATTTGGTTGTGTGGAGGCAGGGTTTGAGCATGTAAGAAGGCCAAAGGAATAAAAACTTCAATTCAGTCAGAAGTGGAACTGTGTAGGCCATCTGCAATGCTATAATGTTTTCTCAAGGTGAATGTCTATCTCAGTATTATACCCGTATATCTGGAATTCTACTTTATGATAGTCATATACTTGAGCTAGAGGAATCAAATAATCATGTAGATGTTATAGTGGATGAGGAGGGACCACTGTGGAAGTTTACATTGCACTTTATGGGAGGATGAAACAGAGGCTCGTATCTCTATCCAGCAGGATGCTGTGTCAGCCTTGTTTAGGCATTTAAGAGGTCATTCAGGGTCACGGCTCATGAGAGATGACAAATGCCTTCCCTAATGTCTATCAATACTGATTCCTTTCTTGAGAAGGTCTGAAGCGGGTTGTTAATTGTTCTGGATTGAGTTCTTCTCCATATACTGCTGCAGCTGTCTGGTGACTTCCTTTTCCAGGAGTTTGAATTGTTTTGTGAGATTGGAGACAGGACAGTAATTGGAAAATACATGAGCACCTGCACTTGGTTTGTTAAGGAGAGAGATAATGATTTTGAGTGCTAGAGAATCCAGAGCCGTGACAATGAGAAGAGAAGCATTGATTATGGTTATGCCATATTCTGTAAGGAATAGCAGAACTTTCTTCATTAAAGCAAATGGAAAGGGTTCCGCTTGGCAATTTGAGGCTTTGATTTTTTTAGGCATATGCATCAGTTAGTCTAGTGACACAGATTTAAACATTGGAGAAGAATGATAGAGTAGTTAACGTAACTGCTCTGTGCACAATTCACAAATGAGAGAAATCTTTGTTTATTTATTTATTTGCTAGAGATATCTTTTATAGTGTTACCTACATGTAATGACAACAGATTGCTTCACAATAAACAAAGGACTTGCACAGTAGAATTTATCTTTGTAAGTGAGCTGCATCCTGGGAGATGCAGGGTGGAATTTGAGGTGAAGGTTGATTTTTTTATTAGAATTGTAGGACTTTATATTTCATGAAAGATGTTAAAGATATTCTTTGTTTGTTTTGACACTTTATCAATATATTTGCTGAGTGAGGGAGGGTTATGTCGGTTGGTTGTCACATTTGCAAGATCAGGCAAAACTGGATAAGAAACAGAATATGATGGTGGAAGGGGAGTAGGTACTGGTTAAAGGCATGCTTGAAAATTTGCTCGGAACTGAAAAAAGTATTGACATTTGTGGAGATTAGGAGGCGAGAGTTCCAGTTAGAGAAGACAGTGTTCGAAAACAATTCCTAACCACGAACAGTTTATTACCATTTACACAAATGTTTTGATTGGTGGAACATACTTAGGTGAATATCATTTGTGTTTCATTCAAAATTTTAATTCTGAAAGCTGTTCGGGGAATTAAAGTGAGCTGCAGTTATGGGTGGCATAGCAGTGACATGGTGGGGCGTTGTATTAAATCCTCCAATTTGTATGAAGCTATCGGAATACACTGAGGGGAGGATTGATTTGATGTGAACTCTATCTTCCACAAGGCATCTTACATGTAAAATACGGAAATAGTTGTAGCTTGTGGATACTTGTTGTGAAAAGCCTAAGTTAAAGAATATTGCAGTTGTCCATTCAGAAAAGGACGAGATTCGCAAACAGTTGGATTTTGTTTTTGAGTAATAGCAGATTGAAGGTAATTTTGTTGATCAATTTTCTTAAATTGAGCATTGAGTGGGATAAGAAGAATAGGCAAATTATAGTAAAGAGAGTGATACTAATTGGGATAGAATTTAAGTTAATATTTGTGGCATGTTGTTAGAGACCGTTTTTATGCCCTCTTACGTAACTTTGAAAAATGACTGTGGTGCTCTTTAGGAATTTGTGGTCAACACAGCTGATGGGGCACGGCAGGAGTATAAGATTCTTGTTGAGAAATAATGTAGATGGGGCAGATCTTTGTTGGACTCCTCAGGAGAGAGTGTTTTCTCTAGAAGAGGTAACTCACATACAGGTCTCTTCAGTTGTATTATAGATGAAAGAAGCTTGGCACATGAGTGTCATCTAAATGACTCCTCAGTTTTGTCAATGTGGTGAGCAGGGTAATATATTTGCCTGTAACAATTCCAGTAGACAGTTTCAGGCGATAAATACTGTTGTGTCCTCATTTCCAAACATCTAGAGCCCTTATTATATGATGCTGGTGTAAGCTAGTTATTTCCCCCTCTGTGGTGGAATCTAGATGGCAGTGGAGATTGCAATCTACCACCTCATCAAACCTTATTTTCTTTATTGGTAGGTTAGACATGTGCTGATAGACATGTTTATTGGGAAGTTTTTATCAGCAGAAAAGGTTTGCCAGCTCATTGAGGGCATTGGGGATAGCTCTACATTCAGGAAAATGGTCTTAATGGATCATAAATGAGTGCTCAGAACTTGGGGGCCTCCCATAAATATGGAAATTATCCAGTAATTTAAGAGAATGTGTCATGGGCATATGTTTGGAGCTGTTCTTCAGAGATAGATGTAAGCATAAATATTAGGATGGCTGGGAATCTGGGGAGAATATTCTGGTGTATGCTTATGGTGAATGATTTTTTCAGAATGAGAATATTTTGGATAGAAATAATTCATCCATGTCTTTGAACTTTTCCAAAGAAAATGGTAAGTGGTAAAACTAAATGTTCTTAATTACGCTGACAAAGTCCTTGTTTTTGTTAGATGTTTAAGAAATTGCACTTTTGATGGGCCACTTTTCAGACAATTGGCAGTTGTGTAGCCTTGTACATGCACAGGACACGGTGGTGCATTGTCCAGGAGTTGAAAAGTTAATTTGTAGCTTCTTGAAGAGGAAGACAGATATTAAGTCTCTTGAGAACATACTTGTTCTTTATTGTTTTCCATTGAGCAGTGCTACCTGGGGCACAATTGACAGTTTTGTAAAGGCTATTGTGTGAGGAAGAAGAATTATTTAGGCTTTCACAAAATTCATCATTGCGAATTAGAGACATTACATACTTCTTTAGAGTAGTGTTTAGAGGGCTTCTGAGAAATGGATCTCAGAAAGATCTCTTCTCTGCTGGCGGGTGATTTCTATTTCGTTCCTATTATGATATGTGTTTGTCAACTGTAAGGTTTTGAGAGACAACATGTTTTTATGTTGGACAGGAACGTTGAGGCTAGGAAGTGAGAGGAAACATCTCAGACATCGAGGTCACTGCGTGATCTGTGAGATGTATGCAGGAGAGCATTTTGTTGTTAAAAGATAGAGAGGGATTGGCGATCCGTAGATTATCGCGAGGACAAAAACATTTCCTCAGATTATGACCATATTCACAAATGTATGTATTGGTGAGACATACTTACGTAAATATCATTTGTGATTCACAGTTTTCAATATGTTTATGGGCCATATTGTGTCAGATGAGTTTACATTTCTGTTGAATCAATTTCTCTGTGACAAGGGCTGAGAAGTTGTTGGCATTGTTTCTTTGATGCATGTAACTCTCTGAATTCAGCGAGGCTAGTTTGGTGTGTGTGTTTGACATTTGTTGTGAAATTGAAAACAAAACTACTGTTAAACTCTATTCTAAAATATGTATTTCTTGTTTTACCACTGTCTGGCCTAATCTAATCTATGTAAATCATTTGAGGTCTGGCAAAAACAGTCACACTTGGGACAGTATCTGACTAGTGTCTGACATGATCACATCACAGAACCAAACCAAAAACAAATGATACTCTTCACATTAGGTGTATAAAAGGCATTTGATAAGCTAACCTGGAGCTTTTCAAGGAAAAGTATTACTTAAAACCATATAAGCAAAATAGGAAAGCCTTCATGTTGGCCAAAAAATAGATATTATGCATATGGCAGAAGTGCCAGAGAAATCCATTCCAGTCTCAGTGGGAAGCTATTCAAAACGTCAATGTGGCATTCATATCAGCTACATATAAATTAAACAGAGATAGGGCCAGGATGCAGACTTATTTGAGCGCACTTGGCATTATGATTTTATTTGTAATAGAGCCAGAGGTTTTTGTCTGCTTCCTGACCCATGTGTCTGTATACAAAGCCTTAATCAAATGTAGATAGATAGATCCTATATTCCTGTTTCTATGTTTCTGCTAAAAGGGAAACCGACCAACTCTCCAAATGGCAATAGTGTAGTCCACAAAACAACAGTTCAGCCTCGTGCCTTTCCCCACCAGCACAGAAAAGGCGATGCACTTCTAAGCCATTACATTGTTCACTCTGCAAGAGCCCTGCCTAAAGCCAGTTTGTCTCGGGAAGGTAGGCCGTTGGTGTCCACTCCAGAGTAAGGACCCATGATCAAGATATAATCTAAAGCATTTTTGGATCCTGTAAGAGCACATGGAGTTCTTGACATTTTCTATAAGGAAGTGAACACGTTGCCATAAAAATGAAAAACTAATTTATTTCATAATTTATATCAATAGAAAGAAGCCACTTGATCTGACTTTGAAGCATTGACATTCATATTTGCAGCGTACATCTGAAATAAACACGTTAGTTAGATTCCTCACCTTAGAATATCCCCAGGCGTCAGGCTGGATCCGGAAAGATTTTTGTAGCAATACCCCTTGCGCATCGCTAGGCGTCGTCTGCGGCTCCGTGCCCGTCGTTGGCGTCGTGCGCCGGAATGACGTCATCGGAGTACTTAGACGCCGCCCTTGCGCGCTGACGTCAGTTCTTCTTTTTTCCGCGCCAGACAGCGCCGATTCGGGAAGAGCTTACCCCTTAGTCACTTTTTGACTAAACTTTTTTGACTCTTTTTGGTCTTCTGTTGACTCGACTCTGGTGCCGGTAGGATGCCTAGGTTTAAAGCCTGTGACTCCTGTCATCGACTGATGTCGGTGACGGACCACCATTGCCGGTGCCTTTACTGCCTGGGGGCCGACCACGACGCGGAGTCGTGCCCCGAATGTCAGGCCTTGACCTCGAAAGCTAGGCGGGAGCGGTCCCGTAAGCTTCTCGAGCCTCGGCACTCGGCTCTGCGCCGTTCACGGTCCCGGTCCAGGAGGAGGTCCAAGGACCGGTCGCGGAGCCGCAGCCACCATCATCGCTGGTCGAGCTCGAAGTCTTCGGGTAAGTCGAAGCGATCAAAGAAGTCCAATAGGCGACAACGCTCTTGGGACTCCCCTCGCCGTTCGCGCGACACGGCTGAGGGTCAGGGTGGTCCCACCCCCGCGGCTCCGTCGGAGCCGCAGGAGCCGCGTCCGTCTCCATACCCGCCGGTCCCTGGGACTGACGCGACTCCGGCGGAGGTCAGTGCTTTCCTCTTGCCATGAGGGGCCTGGCTCCGCCGTCGATGCCTGCCGGCGCGCCTTCGGGCCCCGCGGGCTTGACTGGGTGACCTCGCATGCCGGCGGCTCCGGCCCCGGCGCCTACGACGACTTCGGTCCCGACGCCGCAGGTCCCCGAGGGATCCAGGCCTGGATATCTGCCGGCGCCGGTCGACCTCACGACGCCTCCTCCGCCCCAGACGACGCCGTTCCCCGGTTTAGCCCCGGTCCGGGCCTGACGCCGGTGCGGCGCCGCTCGACGCCGCACCCAACGCCGAAGGATGAGTGTTTCATCTACCGCCCGGCTCCGATCATTCCTCCTGTTTATCAGGAATCAGATGACAGGGGCGACTGGGAGGGGTCTGAGGACCCTATGGCCAGACAGGCCCAACTTTCACAGGACTGGGCAGACAAACTGGGGGATGCCAGTGGGCACCCCACCCCCGAGAGTCTGGTTATCCAGGCCTCAACTTCCCAATCCTCCTTCCCGTCCGTTCACCTCCGGATCGGGAATCCAAGAGGTTGGAGCAGTTCGGAAAGAAGCTGTTCTCTTCCCTGAGTTTGGGCCTGCGGTCTTTGAACACCGCTTGCCTCTTGGACCGTTTCTCCCACTCTCTGTGGGAGGCGGTGGAGGACGTGCTGCCCCTGTGCCCAGAGGAGGCCCGGACACGTCTCTCCCAGGCGCTTGCTGATGGGCGAGATGCAGCACGACATGCCATACGGTGTGGACTAGACACCACGGACTCGCTGGGTAGGGCGATTTCCAACACGGTGGCGCTCCGGCGCCACGCCTGGCTTTGGTCCACGTCTTTCTCGGGGGATGTCCAGAGTACCCTCATGGATATGCCGTTTTATGGCACTCGCCTTTTTGGTGAGAAGGCGGATAGTGCGCTGGCTCGTTTCAAGGACTCCCGGGCTTCGGCCAAGTCCTTGGGTCTCTCGGCCCCGCAGCCGCAAACTTCCGCCTTTTGTCCCTTTCGTGGCCAAGGAAGGGGCGCCTCCTCACGTCCGCCTAGCCACCGGCCGCAGAACCAACCTGCACGCGGTCGTGGACGTGGATTCCGCCGAGGCGGTACTGGAGGACAACGTGCCGGTCAGTCCACATCCACCCCGGCAGCATCTGCCTCAAAGTCCTCCTAGTCTGAGCTTTCAGGCCCATTCCATGCCAGTGGGCAGCAGAGTTCGCCATCACCTGCTCCACTGGCGATCCATCACATCGGACAGGTGGGTGCTGCAAATCGTCCGAAGGGGCTACTCCCTCCCCTTCGAGACGACCCCTCCAGCCATGCCACCGCAGTGCCACCGTATGTCGGGGGATCACTTGAATCTTCTGCAGGAGGAAGTTACGGCCCTCTTGGCCAAAGAGGCCGTCGAGCGCGTTCCTGCTCCAGAAGTAGGTCATGGTTGCTATTCCCACTACTTTCTGGTTCCCAAGAAGGGCAAAGGGGGCCTACGCCCTATCTTGGACCTCAGGAGCGTCAACGCCTTCCTCCGGAAGGAACGGTTCAAGATGCTCACTTTAGCTCAGGTTCTGGCTGCCCTCGACCCTGGAGACTGGATGATAGCGTTGGACTTGCAGGACGCCTATTTTCACATCCCCGTCCTGCTGGCCCACCGGCGTTACCTGCCGTTCACGGTGGGTCAGGAGCACTTTCAGTTTACCGTGCTCCCCTTCGGTCTCACCAGTGCCCCTCGGGTGTTCACGAAAGTGATGGCGGTGGTCGCAGCTCATCTGCACAGATCAGGGGTTCCAGTCTTCCCCTATCTCGACGACTGGCTGTTGAAGGAGGGTTCGCCCCAGGCAGTCGTCTCCCACCTCCAGACTACGGCCGACCTCCTGCATTTGCTGGGGTTCTCCATCAATGTGCCGAAGTCGCATCTGAGTCCCTCCCAGAAGCTCCTCTTCATCGGAGCGGTTCTAGATTCGGCGCAGTTCCGGGCCTATCCTCCGGAACAGCGGGTCTGGGATATTCAGGCTCTGATTCCCATCTTTCGGCCTCTATCCTGGGTTTCGGTCAGGTTGGTGCTGCGGCTTCTGGGGCAAATGGCCTCCTGCATCCTGTTGGTGCATTACGCCAGGTGGCGAATGCGGGCTCTGCAGTGGGACCTGAAGTTTCAGTGGGCCCAGCATCGAGGCAACCTATCCGACCATGTCTTGATCTCGGAGGGCACTGCGAAACAGTTGCAGTCGTGGCTCACGGACCGCGATTGGGTCATGGGCAGATGCCTCTCCCTACCCCAACCGGAGCACGTAGTAGTGACGGATGCATCCCTCCTAGGATGGGGGGCCATATGGGAGAGGCGGAGATCAGAGGCCTCTGGTCTCCGGCGGAGTCTCAACTCCATATCAACTTGTTGGAGCTGAGAGCGATCCGGCTTGCACTGAAAGCCTTCCTTCCCTCTGTCCGGGTAAGTGTCGTGCAGGTGTTCACGGACAACACCACCGCAATGTGGTATTGCAAGAAACAAGGCGGGGTGGGGTCGTGGACCCTTTGTCAGGAGGCTCTGCGCCTCTGGACATGGCTGGAACACCAGGGCATCATCCTGGTGGTTCAACATCTGGCGGGCTCTCTGAACGCCAGAGCAGACAAACTCAGCCGCCGGTGCATGATGGATCACGAATGGCGTCTGAACTCGGACGTGGCGCAAGGTCTCTTTCTGCAGTGGGGAGAGCCTTGGTTAGATCTATACGCCACCGAAGAGAACGCGCAATGTCAGCAGTTCTGCGCGTTGGAATTTCCAAGGCGGCACTCGCTCGGAGAAGCTTTTCGTCGCGAGTGGAGTTGCGGTCTGTTGTACGCCTTTCCGCCTATACCACTTCTGCCCAGAGTGCTGAAGAAGATCAGGTGCAACCAGGCCCAAGTCATCTTAGTGGCTCCGGATTGGGCACGAAGGTACTGGTATCCCGAGCTACTCAGTATGTCAATCGATCCTCCGGTACAACTGCCTCTTCAGGAGGACCTTCTGTCGCAGCAGCAGGGGACGGTCCTCCACCCGAACCTGTCCAGTCTCCACCTCCATGCGTGGAGATTGAGCGGCGACAGTTGATGCCATTTGACTTGCCTCCTGAAGTCTGCAATGTGATTCTGGCAGCCAGGCGTCCCTCCACAAAATCGGTATACGCCTGCAGGTGGAACAAATTTGTGGCATGGTGCACAGCAAAGGCTGTGGATCCCCTTTCCGCCCCTCTTTCTGAGGTTCTCCTCTTTCTTCTTTCTTTGGCCCAGCAGGGCTCTGCTCTGGGCACCTTGAAAGGTTATCTTTCTGCGATCTCTGCTTTCTTACGGCTTCCTGATCAGCCTTCTCTTTTCAAATCCCCTGTTGTTTCGCGTTTTCTTAAAGGCATTACTCACACGTTCCCTCCTGTCCCCTTCGTAATGCCTCAGTGGGATTTGAATCTTGTCTTGACCTTTCTGATGTGCGCTCCCTTTAAACTTCTTCACAATTGTCCACTTCGTCTTCTGACTCTTAAGACTGCTTTCCTGGTAGCTATCACCTCGGCTAGATGGGTGAGTGAGCTCCAGGCTCTGTCTTCTAAGCCTCCTTTTCTTTCGGTTCATCTGGACAAGGTTGTCCTCCGGACTCATCCTTCTTTTCTTCCAAAAGTGGTGACCCCCTTTTACATCGGGCAATCTGTCACATTGCTCACCTTCTTTCCGCCTCCACATCCTTGGAAAGAGGAAGAGAGGCTCCACCGTCTGGACCTCAAACGTGCGCTGTCCTTTTATTTGGACCGCACCAGACAGTTCCGGGTGGACGACCAACTTTTTGTTGGATACGTAGGTTCTAAGAAGGGGAGGGCTGTACACAAGCGGACCATCTCGCGGTGGGTCGTATTGTGTATAAAGGTTTGTTACTCCTTGGCGAAAAAGGACCCTCCTGTTGGGCTGAGAGCCCACTCCACCCGGGCCACAGCGACGACTACTGCCCTGGGACGAGGAGTTCCCTTGCAGGACATCTGTCAGGCGGCGACGTGGGCCTCACTGCACACGTTCGCCAAGCACTATTGCCTGGACAGCCAAGTCCGGAGAGATGGCTTCTTTGGCCGTTCTGTTCTCCAGGACTTTCTGGAGTGATCTTGGTTGGCAGACCCACCACCGGGGTTGGTATTGCTGGGGTATCTATTCTAAGGTGAGGAATCTAACTAACGTGTTTCTTTCAGATGAACAAGTTACTTACCTTCGGTAACGATGTATCTGTAAGAAACATTAGTTAGTTAGATTCCTCACCGACCCACCCATCCTGCGAACCGACATCTAGGGTTAAGGTCATCCTGTTCAGGGCCCTAGATTTTTTGGCACCAGTGTCGGTCTCTTGCATGGCTCTGCGTTCCTGGCGCGGAAAGCTATGTACAAGAACTGACGTCAGTGCGCGAGGGCTAAGTACTCCGACGACGTCATTCCGGCGCACAACGCCAACGGCGGACGCGGAGCCGCAGACGACACCTAGCGACTCGCAAGGGGTATTGCTACAAAAAGCTTTCCGGATCCAGCCTGACGCCTGGGGATATTCTAAGGTGAGGAATCTAACTAACTAATGTTTCTTACAGATACATCGTTACCGAAGGTAAGTAACTTGTTCATTAGGTCATTAAAATAAGTCTCTTGTAGGAAGATGCAGTACCCGAAGCCATTACTAGAAGGTCCCTTGTAGCATGCTGAAGTACCTTAAGCACGGAGGAAATAAAGAGAGAAAGATATAACCAGGGAGAGAATAAATAAGGGAGGTAGGTGAGGGGAGCAAGCACAGGGTACAAGAGGAAGGGAGAGACTAGTGATGGCTGGGGAGATGGGAAAAGAGAGACATGACCCACAGCCTGGAGGCAGCGTGAATGATATTCAGAAGGCAGTGGAGAGGGAGAGGTTCGGGAAGCGACAGGGGTATGACTATTGAGAGAGAAGAGAAGCAAGGGATGTAATTAAACAGGGGAATGATGGAGGAAGAGATGAGCGATGACCAGGGAGGCTGCATGAATAGAGACAAGGAGATAGTCCAAGAGATATGACCAGGAAGAAGAAAGTAGGAGAAGAGAGCAAATACACAGAGAAAAGAGTGAGGTTGATAGGTAGCACCCAGATGCACTAGTGATATTAGTCAAAAGTTTTAGAAACTTGCAACAACAACAAAAATAGTCCTTGACTTCAGTGGTCGGTTGGTAATCTAATCAGATGTGGAATACAAATATGAAAGTATATGAAAGAAACCATCAAATCAGAAGCTTGGACAAGAAATAGGCCTGGGCACCAAAATAAAATTGGCCCCATTAGTGAACAAGATGCCTAAACTAGTAGCCCACATTTTTAAATCAGACCCGTTTTTACTTGTAAAGAAATGCTGTATATGTGTTTTGCAAGGTGTAGGGGACTGCATACATTTGTGTTTGCTGCAGGAAATGTTGTTGTGATAACTAGGAGATCAACAGTAACACCGGCCCACCTGGCCATAAAACACCTCCACAAACTGCTAAAAAAAAGACCCACTCACTGATCTGTCAGACCAGACCAGCAGGCACTGCCTGGTTGCCCTAAGGGCGGTCTGACCCTGCTGGAAGTGGAAACTGAAACAGACAAGTGCTTAGGGTGGTTTTAAATTTTCTAATCCCTCATGTGTCACCATGATGACTGGACTCAATGGGTGACAGGAAATAATATTATTCTTGTACAGTTCTACGCTATCCGATCAGCATTATTTCGAGTTCTGCAGAGCGCGTCATCTGCCGAAAGGAGACAGATGCCCAGTCTGCTTTACTCGGAGTGCCATTGACCAATACATTCTTGTTTGAAATCAATTTTATTATTTTCCACATGCCTGTGTACATAGGTTTGACACCAAAACTGTTAATGACAATCTTACAAACATATAACATCTTGGCAGATCAATTAGGACATTTTGTCTTCACTCGGGAGTCCACAAGGCCCAACCCTGGCATGACAGTCATGTAGTGTTAACTTAGTTCGTGGACAAACATACTTGGCCAGGTTGACTGGCTTAGATAATTAGAGTGGTTTCAATGCTAAGGTCCATTTTCGCCAGAGTACAACAATAAAACGAACTTAGGAAGAACGAGGGGAAAGTGGGGGGGGAGGAGGATCCCCTAAATGTACTGCTAGAGGCTACACTCTTGCCCTGGGTTGTTGTGGGAGCTTTCAATGGTGCTGGCAGGAGTAAGAGAAATTTGATGCCAAGATGGTATGTCAAAGTAGTGGGGTATCGCCTGCATTAGTATGGTCTTCTTCAGTCCGGGAGCTCTGCCTCTCGCGGTAGAAAGCTTCTTCGAATAATTGAAGGGCCCTCATTCGTGGGGCAGAGCGGAAGTGCTCCAGTTTAAACAGGTGCTGTACTAGGGGTTGCAAAATGTGTGTGAATTTAGTGTCAGAATGTGCCTCACCGATGTTGGCGGGGGTCAGGGTTTACTTCCAATGCAGGGCAATAACCTGCTTAGCTGCCCTAGCATATGGAGGATCAGGCGTCAATCAGAGTGAGTCATGTCTTTAAGAGCTTAGGGTCGAAGTCCAAGGATCGCTATCTGCGGTGTGCTCGGGATAGGACACCCCACTGCGTCTTTGATGTGGCTGAGCACCTCTTTCCAGAAGAGAGTTAATGTTGGGCATGACCACCAAATATGTTCCTGTGTCCTCGTTGCACCGCCAACATTGGGATGTGGAGGAGGGAAACATTTTCTGTAGGCGAAGTGGCATGTGTTACCAGCGGGACATAACTTTATAGGCCGTCTCCTGTTGAGCAATGCTTTTATATGTTCTTGGGATATCTCGCATCATTTGTTCCCATTGCTCTGGAAGGGCCACATCTGCTACGTCTGTGTGCCATTTTTCCTGATAGGTTCGGAGGGGTAGAGTATTGGAAAGCTGCAGGACCTGGTAGGTACGCAAAATAAGGCCTCGCGAGCCGTCAAAGGAGCGTACAAGCGTCTCAAATGAGTTGAGCAGGAATGTGGCTCCTTGTATATTGAGGGGAGTATGTAGCCAGTGTCGAATTTGATAGTATTGTAAGTGTGTCGTGGCTGGAAGGCGAAATTCTTGTTTGCAGTGGTCAAAGGATTTGAAGGTCTCTCCCTCAAAAAGATCACTAATCTTGCGACAGTCTCCATCTGCCTAGGCCAGAAAGGAATTCGGCTGTAAGGCTGGTGGAAAGCCAGAATTGCAGGCGAGAGGCATGTTGGGGGAGGGGCAGGAGGTAAGGCCCCAACTTATCGCTATTCTATCCCATATATCCAGGACTGTCCCACAGGGGGCGCATGCCACCGCCCTATCCATATAAAACCAGTGTTTCTCGCTTTCACGGACTTCCCACTCCAAAATATAGCACAAGTGTGCAGCCCAATAGTAAACAAGGGGATTGGGACAGACGAGCCCCCCCGATCCCTCGGCAGCATTAAGATTCTGTTGGGGAACCTTGGTCTACCTTTACCCCAAATCAAGGCATTTAACTCTTTCCGGGGGCTTATGATATCTGGTTGAGGGATAGGTGTTAGAAGTGTTTGGAAAAGGTAAAGTATTTTAGGCAAAAAGGACGTTTTGACCGCCTTGAGGCGACCCAACCATGATATGGGGAGCGATTTTCATCGCCGAAGATTGTCCCTGATGGATCATTTACTGTCCGGCCAGTTGGCTTGAGACCACGACTCCAGCGTGGCCATGAAATTGAGGCCCCGGTACCGAATTGAATAGGTAGCCCATTGGAACAGAATGAGAGTGCTTAGTTCGAGAACCTCATGAGGGGGGAGTGTTAGGTTCGGCGCTTGCGATTTAGCTACATTAAATTTAAGTCTAAAGATGTGTTCCGATTGAGAGAGCAATGTGAGAAGTGGGATGGAGGGCTCAAGGTCGGTTAAAGTGAGTAGGAGGTCATCTACAAAGAGTGCTACCTTGTGTTCCTCTACTCCAAATGGTATGCCCGTGATTGCAGCAGACTGGCTGTTGGCTATCGCTAGGGTTCTACAGCCAGGGAAAAGAGTAGGGAGGAAAGGGGGCATCCCTGGCAAATACCCCTGCGGATCCGGACTGGAGGGGCCAGGAGCCCGTTGACTCTAATTTGTGCCGACAGGGCAACATAGGAGGCCATGATGCGAGATATCATGACCAGATTCAGTCTAATCCTTCGCAACACCGCCTGAAGAAAGGTCCAGTACACCCTGTCAAAGGCTTTCTCAGCATTGAGGGAAAGGAGAAATGCTGGGATGTTGCGCCGCTGTACTTTTTTCACCAGGTGGACCACCCGCCAAATATTATCTGCCCCCTGCCGTTGGCGTATGAATCCCACCTGGTCTGGGTCAATCAGACTGGGAAGGTATGGTTCCAAACAGCGTGCCAATAGTTGGTATATAATTTGGCATCAATGTTGAGGAGGGAGATAGGGCGGTAAGATGTGCGGGACGGGGGTCTTTCCCTTGCTTGGGAATGAGAGCAATCTCTGCCCTGGACATTGTAGGGGTTAAGCTTGTACTATCAGTGAGGGAGGTCAATAACCAGAGCAGGGGGGGCTGGAGCTGAGGAAGGAACAAGCAATAGAAGGAGACTGTGAGTCCATCCGGGTAAGGAGTCTTGCCTGCCGGCAGGCTTTTCAGTGCCCTTTGAAGCTACTGTAAGGTTAACGGGGCTTCCAACTGCTGTGCATGGGAGGGGTCGTGTGGCGGCCTGGTACAAGAGGCAAGCAATGGGTCTATCTCCTCTTGGACAATTTTGCCTTGGCTATATAGGGTTGATAAAAAATTGTGGAATGCCTCTTGGTTGTCTGTTTCGGAGGTAGCCCATGTGCCCTCCCTGGTCTTAACTCTGGCAATGAGGGCGTGGGAAATACGCATACGGAGTCGACAGGTCAATAAGGTGCCAACCTTGTTACCCCCTTCGTAATATTTTTGCTTCACTTCAGAGTGAGTGTTTGGCCTTGTTTACTTAGATCACTTTCAGTTGGCCACGGAAGGAAGCCAGCCGTTTTTGACAGTGCCGTGACAACGTTGCGTGATCCTGTCGCTCCATGGCTTTGATATCTCTGGCTAATCCGGCCTCCACCAAGCGGGATTCTCATGTTTGGGCTATTGCTATGGAGGTGATAACGCCTTGGATGGTTGCCTTAAAGGCATTCCATAGGGTGTGGCTTAGGGTATCGGGGAGATCGTTAGTTTCAAATTAAGCTTGAATTGCCTGCGTATTTCTGCTACATTGGCCTGGTCACGTATAATGTGTGGGGGGAGTCTCCACGTGGTAAGGAGAAAAAAGTCGCTCCTATGCCTCCCAGGGAGACCTAAAGGTGTGCATGGACGGATATAAAGATGTAAGATATCGTAGCCGATTCCAATGAGCAAATGAGTGTCTAGCTTCTATCAGACCCAAGATTGTGATATTGTGTTTTAGGGCTGCAGTCATTGCCCCGTGCCCCGGAAGGAGGTCGCGCTATGGTCTAGGTGAGGATCCCAGACTAGGTTAAAGTCTCCTCCTATAAGCATCGGGCCCATCTCCTAGGAGGCGAGTTCTTTGAGTAGGTTCGTAAGATATGTGTCTTGGAAGTGGTTAGGGGCATAGATGTTAATCAGCATGAGGGGGTTGCCATTGAGTAGTAGCTTGAGTTTCTCATACCTCCCCTCTTTGTCCAATACTGTTCGACTCCCCTGTAAGTGCAGGCCTACTCTACGAAGGATGGCTACTCCTGCTGTTTTAGATAGAGAAGACGCCTCGATTTGGGTCGGGTACCTGGGATGTGTCGTGCGCTGTGTGTCCGCGTGTAGGAGATGAGCCTCCTGGAGGAAGACAATGTCCGGGTCCTGAATCAGTAGGTAGCGCCATACCTATCTTCGCTTGTTAGGGGCATTTAATCCCTTCACATTGAGGGAAAGACATTTTACCTGAGTCATAACTATTTATGCAAGAAAAGATGTAAAGCCCCATGTAGAACCCACCCCTCTGTTAATAGTGGAACACTTGGATTTATTGGGCGCTCGCGGAGCCCTGGTGTGGGAGATATTAGAAGAGTACTAGTTGCAACCATCCCAGGTAATTCTACCGGTGTAAGATAATGTGTTTTTTTTGTTTTTGGTTTTTTTTGTCCTCATATATGCCACCAAATGATGTTTGCTCTAAATGGGAACTCTCCGTGCCTTTCACACAGACCAGCTCGGTTTCCGCCCCTGGGGTCTGTGTGCGGCAAACCGGGTTCCCCCAGAGGTAGGCTGTCTCCTTGTCCAACTCCCGTTCCCTTCTATGAACATAGTGAGTACTAGGGAGGACCGGACCACAGACCCCTGGCATAATCATTGGACAGGTGTTATTATTTCTTCACCCAGGCCATTAGTGCAGACCAGATCTTATTGGTACTCGCTTAGTCACAGGCTAGGTCTGACTGGCTAATCATCATGATGTTTTTTAGACAGTCCGCAAATCTGGGTGGGGCCTCGGACTTCCATTGTCTACAGATTTCTCTCCTGGCTATAACTATCACATAAAACACGAATTGTGAAGCAGCGTTCATCTTATACCCCGGTGAAAGACCAAAAAAAACCAGTCTAGGGCAACATATGATCTGTGTAGATAGAACCTCCTCTAAAAAGCTACATATAGCCACCCAATAGCTAGAAATCTTTGGACAATCAATAAACATATGTTGATCGTCCGCTGCCGGAAGTTTACACCTGGGGCAATAATAATTATCTGACGCTACCCTGAATAGTTTAGCCGGTGTCCAATAAACCCTATAGGCTGTAAATAGATGGTTCCTCCTAAAATTGGCAGGTTTAATTACTCTCTGAGACATTGAGAATGCATCCCTCCAAATTTTCTGTGCCTCCTCCATGCTCCCTATTAAACCGTTGCCCCAGAGTTTCCCTACCTCAGAATCTAAACAATCCTCTACCCCGATAAGTGTCTTATACCAGAAGGAGACCTCACGTTTCCAGCCTCCCCCCCTGCAGATGGAGTCTAAGATCGGGATGTCAGCTGCAGACCCCCATGATTGTCTTGCCCACCACGCGGACAGTTGGTAAAACTTAAATCTGGTTAGAGACCTGTTGGTTAAATTTACAAGGGACTCCCAGTCCATAAGCCTAGAGTCAAGACATAGGTCACCCCATGTTTTAATCCCTGCTGCTTTAAGTGGCTGAGACAATTGATCTAAAAGGCATTCAGGAGTGCCTGGGCAGTCCCAAATTGGAGCATATAGGTTATAATAAGGTATCCCCAATGTTTTCTGGATGTATCCCCAATTTTTAAGCGCCGTCTGTAGGATCTTAAGGCGGACCTTTTTGAAGAATTTTTGATCCCCAAATTTAAAGAGGAAAAACTCAAAGCCCTGTGGCTGGTCATGTAACATTGCCTGGAAAAGGCGGCTCTGTGAAGAAAAGTCCAACTTATTTGCCAAAATTCTGAAATTTTTAAAGTGAAAGGCGTGGCAGTATACAAATAAGTCGGGTAAGGCCAAGCCACCTACATTCAAGCCTCTCCTCAGTTTCTTCCAGGCTATCCTAGGTGATTTTGTGGCCCATATAAACGATCCAATCTTCCCTTGAAGACTAGCAATATCTTTGTGATTAAATGATAATGGGATAGATTAAAAAGAAACGTTACCTTGGGAAGGATAATCATTTTAACAAGATTTACTCTCCCGTAGATATTGAGTGGAAGGCTTCCCCATCTTAACATTAACTTACATGCTTCCTTCACAACTCTCTGCCAACTAGTTTTTGAGATATCAGCCAATTTTTGGGTTAGATGTATTCCGAGATATCTAATTTTTTGTTTAGCCCCCTCTATAGGGATTAAATTGTTCCAGCCCATTATATCTGTTTTTTCCTTATTAATTTTATACCCAGATACTCTTCCAAATTCCTCCGCTAATTCAAAGAGCCGCGGGATTGCCTCAACATGGTTAGAGGTGTACAAGAGGAGGTCATCAGCGTACAGGGCAGTTTTAAGCGCTAACTCTCCGATTTTAAAAGGTGTGATTGTGCAGTCCCTTCTAAGTGTACAGACAAAAGGCTCTATATAAACGTCAAACAATAAAGGGGACAGGGGGCATCCCTGCCTCGTACCTCCAGCAATATTAAACCATTCTGATAGGCCACCATTCACTAAGACCTTTGCTCGAGGGTTCCGATATAAAGATTTAACAGCTTCGATAAAAATTGAAGGAAAGCCGAACTTCATCATGGTAGCCCAGAGGTACCCCCAGTTGACCTGATCGAAGGCTTTGGCTGCATCGATTGCTATGATAACAAGAGGCAGCCCCCTCTCCTCTGCATAATCTATTGCCCCTATTGCCTGAAACGTAAGTTTGTTGAGCTGCCTCCCTGGTATAAACCCTCTCTGGTCTGAGTGTATGATTGTTTTAATGGATCTGGCTATTCTAGTGGCCAGTATCCCAGAAAAAATCTTTAAATCAGAGTTTAACAGTGAGATTAGTCTGTACGACTCAATTTTTTGTGGATCTTTATTTTGCTTGGCTATCAGGGTTATGGTGGCTTCAGCCCAGGATGGGGGGATACTATCTCCTTGTAAGAGAATTCTGTTAAAGAGTGTCCTGAGCACTGGAACTACTGTTTCAAAATTATCAGAATATATTTCAACCGGCAGACCATCTGGGCCAGCGGCTTTACCTCTACTCATTTTCTTAAGTTGTTCCTGTATTTCACCATCCATAATTTCACTAGCTAAATAGATCTTATCGGATTCAGACAATTGGGGTAGATCTCTCAAATTAAGCCAGTCAGCAGCCTCCTCCAGTCCAGGTCTGGTGTCCTCTTGATACAAAGCCAACATAAACCCCCTGGCCTCTTCCTTAATCAGCTCCTCCTCTGATATCAATAATCCAGATTCTCTTTGTACCAACGACTTAATGTTGTTCCTGACCCTATTCGTCCTTGACTTCCATGCTAGGAGAGCACCACATTTTTCTCCATACTCAAAATTCTTAAGTCTGCTGACTTCCCACCTTTCCTTAATGATCTTATCGCTCCTAGCCTTAAATGCTGCTTGTAGTTCCAACAACTCTCTCTCTACTTTCGGAATACTCTCCCTATCTTCCAGGGCAGCCAGTTGTAGATCTAATTCTTTCTTTTTATAGCTTTAGATCATCTATTTCCTTGATGAGTTTCCTCCTATAAATCATTTGCGAACCCAACAGCCCCCGTAAATAGGCCTTAAAGGACTCCAAAACAATTTGCACAGTAGAGGAACCAAGATTAAAATTAAAGAAATCAATTATTCTTACTTTTACCTCTACCTTCACTTTTTCATCCAGGAGGAGTGTTCTATCAAGTGTCCATCTATATTCAATATTCCTAGATCCTAAATTGAGCACAAGTTCGACTACTGAATGATCCGAGATACCCACCGAGGTATAACAGACCGATACAATGTTTGCAAGCAGTACCTGGTCAGCCTAGAAGAAATCTATTCTAGAGAATTGCTTGTACTTTTTGCTATAAAAAGAATACTCTCTTTGGCTGCATATTTCACTCTCCATAGGTCCAGTAAATTAAAGTCCTTCATGATATTCCTCAGTGATGATACAGTTTTAGTATGAGCACAATATTTGACCCTAGAGGTCCGGTCCAGCTGCCCATCAAAAACCAGATTAAAATCTCCCCCTAATATAACCGGGACTGGATTCTGTAATAGGCATGCACTAAGTTTTAAGATGGGACCTGGGTTATCCTCATTCGGGCCATAGTACACTGCACAGGTGAAGGATAAGCCACCTAAAGAGAGAGCTGCCACGAGCCATCTGCCCGATTGGTCAGTGTCCCACTTCTGGACCTTAATCCCTCTGTTCGATCTAACAACAATTGCTACACCTCTTGTACACCCCTTCTGTCGTGAACATAGTACATTCTGCACCCACCCCAATTTACCAAAAACTTGCTCACATACTTTAACCTCTAGGTGTGTTTCCTGTAGTAAATAGAGATGGGCTTCCGTACTTTTTAAATACTCGCAAACCCTCGATTGTTTCCTTCCGCCCCCTAAACCATTAACATTCCAGGAGAGGAATTTTATACCACTCAATCCACTCATGATCTACCCGTAATTACCATGCATCTAGAGCTATTAGCACAAAAAACAATCTTGCATAGTGTGAGGACAATTTTTCCCAGTTTACCCACCCCTTTGTGACCCCACCCAGACCCTCCCATGAGGAACCCTCCCATCATACCTGGTGTTGGTATCGCCTTTCAGGAGCCCCTCCCAGGTGACACAGCAATGTAATTATTACACAAAATCAAAAATCAAAAAGGCGACATGATGACAGTGGTTTCACCCACCACTCCCACTGTGAACAGGAATCAATTAGTTATTTGTTCCTTTTATCGTATATATTCCACTCCATTATACTTTTATATATATATATTTTTTTAAATTTTTTTTTGTACCTACACCTCTTGTTTTGTAGCGCCCCTCCTCTTTTTTTTTTTACCCCTTCTTGAGGCTGCCCACAGATCTTTTAGTGTTCCCATTCACCATCTCTTTTTTTTTTTTTCTTCCCCCCCTTTTTTACTCTATTTTATAATTATTGTAAAGTTTTTTTTTTTATTTTTTTTTTCACCCTTTATATATTCCCCCCCCCCCTTTTATATATTTTTTTTCCCCATTTTCCTTTCCCCCCTCTAAAGCCTAAAGTGGAATTACTGACCCCCCCCCCCCTTTCTCTTTTTTACTGTTTCATCTGGGATAGGAGGACATCAACATCTTCTGGCTGGCTGTAATTGTACATTTTGTTCCTCCACATTATTTTCAAAAGGGCAGGAAATTTCATTTGGACTTGTGCTGCAAGAGACCTTAATTCCGGCATTCTAGAGCCCAGCTCCCATTGTCTCTGCGCAGTTCTTCCCCCGATATCTGATCTAATTTGATAAGGATGTGTCTGATGATGGAGAGTCGAGCGAGATGGGCATCTACCTAAAATTAATTCTTTAACGCTGTATGTTTGAAAATTAACAAGAATTTTCCTTGGTGCTTTCCTATCTGGATGTAGTCTAAAAGGGTCCCTATGCACACTTTGAATCTCTGCCTCCAGGTCAATGTCAGGCCGATCTTTCAAAACTCCGTCCCTCAGTAGTTTACAGACAAAACCCTTAATGTCTTCCATCTCTTCTCCTTTGGGGATCTTCAAGATTCTGAGGTTGTTCCTGCGGGCTTGCATTTCTAATCTTTCCATATCCATTGTAAGAGACCGATTCTGGATTTTTAATGTATCAATGACCTTAGAGTTTCCTTGGACAGATTCTGACAGGGCAGTAACTTTAAGCTCAAGTGATCCAGTCCGCGCGCAAATATCATCGAGCCTGGACTCTAGAAGGTCAAACCTATCGTGGATACTTTTTTGGTTATTCTCGGAGATTTCGAACTTAGCCATAAGATCCTCCCTTAATGTCTGAAATAAGGAACCCAGCCTACCCCCGTCACCATCATGGTTGTCTGATAGCAGAGGGCTCCTCTGAACCAGAGCCTGCAACTGGAGCAGAGCTAGGACTCGAGATTGACAATGCCCATTAAGGTCCGCTATAACCTGTGGAGGCAAAGGAACTAGAGCCCCCGATGAGACCTGCTGAGCTTGAGACGAAGACAGGCTGCTTGCTGAAGGGCCCTGATTTGCACTCTCACCCCCTAGGTCCAGCATATTCTCTAGAGGTGCATACCGATTCTCCAGCTCTAAGGGAGGATTACCACACTCCTGGGAAGATGTAGCCATCTCAGCTCCCCCCTCAAAGCCTACAACCTGCTCCATAATTTTAAAGAAGGTCTTAAGCGACGGAGTATTCTTCTGAGATTGTTGAGCCACCTTGGGACCTTTTGCCCTTTTAATACTTCCTGGTTTTTTCTTCTTCTTATGGGGGGTAAGCGGAGTTGGACCCTCCCTTGCCACAGGGTCGAGCACCCCCTTTGACCTTAGCTCTTGCTGTGACCTTAGTTGGTATCTTTTAAGGGTGAGATTGACAGCAATCTCTGCACTCCCGTAGGGTCTCTCCTGCTCTTGCACCCTGAGAAAATAGACACCTGCGCCTCCGGGCTTCTTCCTCGCAGGGCAGCTACCCCCCCCCCTCACTACAGGGGTTAACTGGTTGGACCTCGACAGAAACCAGATCCATAAAATTCCACTGATGGTCCTCCCCTGCTTGGAAACTGCTTACCGAGATCAGCCGTTGAAGAATGGGGTACAGATGGAGAAAATTGGTGCAAACCGGCCCACGAAACTGAGTAGATACGAGTGCAGCCCGTGCCCGGCACCAGAGATCCCTCCGACGTCCTCCGGGCCACCATGCTGATGTATTCCTTGCTTCCTGGAAGGCTCGATCCGCCTCTACCGCCTCTACCGCTACGTAGTACATCCGTCTCCTCTGGGTCCTAGCGCCGCAGAGCGCTGCCAAATCCGCCTCGCTTCAGGGCGTTTTTAAAAAAGGAGAAAAAGCCAGATTACTCACTAATCGAAGAACAGGGGAAAAGAGGACACCATCTGCTCACCAGTCGAGAAAACCCCCGCTCATGTCGCCTAGTCGCCTTTACATGCTATGCCGCCTCGGAGCCCCTGCGACCGGCGTCAGCCTGCCGCCGCCATGTTCCTCCACTACGTGACCAGATAATGTGTTTCTAATAAAGAAGGAGAGGAACAATAATAGGATAGGTTCACCATCATCCCCGGGGTGTTCAAGGATAGATAGGGAAGGGAAAAGAGACAAGTAAACAACTATGAAAAAGTAAGGCCAACTGTGCCACAATAGTCCATTCCAGTGCTGGAGTGAACCTTTGGTATATACCAGGGCGACTCTGAGGAAGTCACTCCTCCTGGGGACCAGTTCAATGGCAGGGGTGCCACGGTGATCCTGCTGCTAACCGCTTTCTCCCTACCCAGCGGCTGGCCCGTAACTTCAAAGTAGATAAGAAAACACCCCCTAGATCCCAGGGCTTCATTAGGGTGAGCTCCTCCGTTGAGGTTGCCAAAGTAGGCGTCACAGTATTTGCTTGGGTGGCCGCAAGTCTCTAGTGGGCCCCATCCTTGAGAACATGATATAAGTCGCTAAGTATTGGAAGAAACAGTGAGACTGATTGGCATGGAGGTTTGAAGAGTGTAAATTCAGTCCTGCTGAATTCGATGGGTGGCTAAGATGCTGCGCCTCCACAGTTAACATGCACCGGGGAGGGTGAGTTTGAGGCAGATGGAGAGTTAGGCGGAGTCCAGGCACCATCCATAGGTCTGAGATGCTGTATAATGTCCTGCTAGGCCTGTTGTGATTTGAGACAGATCACTTGCTTTCTGTGCTTGATTTCTCAGATGAGATACAGTTTACCATTCCGGCCGCAGCGGCGACCTGGACTGGGCAAGGCCAGAATTCTGGCTGGAGGGATGGGACTCCATTGTAAGTTGGAGTCGTTGCTGGGCCTCCCGTAGGGATCTGAGTGATCTGCGCTTGCTTTCCCATGTGAAAATCAAGGCAAAGGGATGACCCCACTGATATTTAACTTTCAAGTCTCTCAGTTTGTCTGTGACCAGTTTGAATTCCCTGTGCCGGCGCAGCGTGACGGGGCCAGGTCTTGAAAAATTTGAATGTGGTACCCGCCATAGGTCAGGTCAGCTTTTCCTCTAACAGCATGCAGGATTGCCTCCTTCTCAGTGAAGAAGTGTACCCGGGTAAGGATGTCCAGAACGAGGCTGTGTTCCCACGGGGGGCTGCTATCTGGTGTGCCCTATCCAGAGCTGGAGGGGAGACATCCTCATCACCCCATACTCCCTGAAGGAGATCCGCCATGTAGGACATGATGTCCTGCCTTTCTACGCCCCTGGGGATCCCCTGATGCGGAGGTTGTTCCTCCGACTCCTGTTTTCCAGATGCTCCTGCTTGATTTGCAGCTCGATGTGCTGTTCCTTGAAGACTGTCATTCTGCACCAAAGCTCTTCCTGGTCTACAGTTTGCGTTGCAAGTGTTCGCTCGAGATCGTTTGCCCCAAATTTCTGTCATATCGCGCCAGAGGTCCTGCGGCATGTTTTAAACTCAGTTTTGAGTGAGTAAGTGGGCTTGCCTAGGGGGTAGTCGCAATCGGTAGACCCGGCTGGGCCGTAGTGGCAGGAGGCGGCTTCAACCACATCGATAGGACCGCAGCTTCTTTAGTGGGGCCTGGGGTGGTGTCCTTTCCTGCTTTGGCGTGGGGCATGTTCCTCCCGCGTCCCCCCCTGTTCAGTATGGCCCACACAGTGGGTCAAGTCCCAGGTTGCTGGCCCAGAGGGGGACGACAGAGGTTCCCTTTCTCTTGGTAAGGGCAGCTTAGTACACTGGGCAATGATGAGGGGGCAGGAAGCACAGCCATGAGTTGCCCCCTTTAGCTGCACGATATCAGAGGTATTGGCCCCCCTGGGGGCTATGTGGAGATCCACTCCACTTCTGTGGTGGTGGAGAGTTCACTCGAAGAAGCATGTAATCAGGCCCCCCGCGTAAGGGCCCGCAGCGTCGTCCTGCCAGTGAATGGGTTGGTAGGGGAGAGGGAGCGGGGCCTAGCTCGCTGTCTGACTGCACAGCCGATTGCACCCTCCCTCTCCCACCAGCAAAATTAGCCGCACACACGTGCAGAAATGGCCGCACCAGCACTCACCTCCTATCTTGTGCCTCGGAGGGTCCACGTGGATGCTGCAGCAGGTGGGTTCGCCGGTGAGTGGGGCAGCTCCTCCCTTCGTTCACTCGATGACGGTCCCCCCCAGGCTTCCTGGTGATCGTACCCAGCAGGGTGGGGGCAGCCCTGTGTGTCGTGACTAGACTTGCTCAAGAGCCTTCGCGGGTCACTGCGGAAGGAGGCCGCAGAATCCGATCAGGTCTCTGTCATCATGCGTCTCCCGGCAGGGATCCGGGCGGTGGGCAGCAACGAACATCAGGCCTGGTGTCGCCAGGGCGGGGAGACAGCACTGCAGGCCCCAGCCAGCAGGGGCCCCTACGGTGGTCAGGCGAGCCCCACAGCGCAGAGCCCCTGCGTCAATCAGTGAAACCGAGGGTCTGCTCAGTCAACCAACATGCGAGGCCCACACCAACTTCGGCCCACAGTGCGATTCCCCCAGCTCCTGCCTGGTACAGCATTCGTGGTTGCCGGTGCGGGGTCATCGGGCCACCCACAAAGCCACCAGGCCAGGCTCCCGCACGGGAGATCTAGACCCTCGATGCATGGGACACTTCCTCCAGGCCCGGGCACAAGATGGCGGGTCCAGCCACTCCGCTCGGCCAACTACCACTCTTTAGTCCTCCTCTCGAGCCTGGACGAGTCTCTCATGGCTTGGTGTCTGGGCGAGTGACTTGGTGGACATTAGCTGCGGATCCACATCTGATTTCGGGGCCCCGATGGTGGTGGATTCCAACGGCTGCTCGCAGGACAGCGAAGGCACCGCGAGGTGCGTCCTACTCCATCGTAGTCTTGGCCACGCCCCATCAATGCATTCTTAATACAACATAAGGGACTTATGCCACTATTTGTGGCCATCCTCATCTGATAACATTTAAATAAGGCCCTGGAAAATTAATTCATGTCAACTTAAATGAGGATAATGCTATTTCAACATCACATACATTGTTTTTTGTTTTTTTTTGTCCTCATATATCACATAGGCAGGAGATGTAATCTAGGAGCGACCTGGGAACTCAGCATAACCATTAGTGATTTAGACTCCTTTGACAATCTTCCTTCAATCAATTGTTAGGGGAGGGTTTTGCGGTAGCCACTGCCATCCTCCTCCACTGTTGAAGTTTATCTTAATCCTCTGACTTTCATGGATATGATTGTACTTTATATTCTAGCCTCTTGGGAAAGCAGAAAAAACACCATACTATAAGTAGCTTTCCACAGTAATTGCGAGAATTGAGAAAAGGGGTCCCACATTTTCTGTCTCTTTGCTGAACCATTTAGACAGTCCAGCCTACCAATGCGTTAAGCAGATTCCACCCAGTCAGGAAAAGAGGGTGGTGTGGTGAAAACCCATTTTACATATTTCTCTTTGTGGAATAATTATCAAAGTGAGGACAAGCGGATTCGTAATTTCCCCAGTTTTTGAGAAGCCCCATCACCATCCCAAATCCCAAAAATGATCAATGCAAGGTTTACCTCTATGTTTTCTCCCAAGATTGCAGTTAGCACCTTACCAACTTCCTGCCAGAAGAGCTTGATGTCTGGGCGCTGCCATAATAGATGCACATCATCCACGTTCTCAAGATCACTTTTAGGTCAAATCCTCTTCTTGCATCCTCCCATCTTCGAAAGCTTCTTGTGAGAACAGTAAGCCCTGTGTAAGATGAATACATGATTTCTTCTAAGGAGTGCAGATCTCACCGTTACCCAAAGTGTAGACATGGATACTTGTCATAAATCAAGAATTTCTACTACCGGCAGGTCCACCTTCCAAGTCTCCTCTGGTAGAGTTGAGGAACAATCTTCACCCTGTACCAGGGCCCAGTACCATCCGGACACATCCTTTCTATATGTCTGACTCCTGTGTAACTCTTCTTCCATTTCTGTTTTCATCCCTATATTCAATTGATCACGTGACCAACTTGCCAGCTGATAGTATTTAAATCTGGATAATCTGTGACTCATGCTTTCCAATATGGAGTCCCATGACAACAGGGAATCTTGTTCAAACAGCTGGCCCCATCGTACTATACCTGCAGTTAGCAGTGGGGTGGCAAGGGTATCTTGTAGGCACTGGGGGGTCCCAGGGGATTTCCATATCGGGGCCTTACTTGCCGAAGGCGCGCCTAAGGCAAGCCCGTCTGCGCCCGTCCGCGTCCCGGCTGCGGCCGTGGCCTGTTACTCTGCTCCACGGACAGGGGGGGGGCTCGTGCAGCACTGATGTACGGTAGGGATGAGCTACTTAATTTGTCTTTACCTTTATGCCCCTCACACCCTCAGTTTGATCTGTCGGATGCTCAGGAGCATGTCTGTACTATATGTGGTTTTTGTCTCCCGGACTCTTCCTCAGCTGGCTCATTCGCCCCAGGCCGTCGGCCCAAGCTGGATAAGGCACCGTCCATCTCCGCCGCCTTAATCAATGTACGCTCCTTTAAAAAACTTCACTCCGACATCTTTGAGCTCCTCTCTGATCTCCCTGTTGATCTTCTGTTCCTCACGGAAACATGGCTCGATTCCAACTCTGACCCTTTTGTTACTCTGGCTATCCCTGCGGGTTACAAAGTTGCTAGGGCTGACCGCTTAGAAGGAAGGGGTGGCGGTGTAGCGGTTATTTTCAGAGAAAAGTGGGAGCTTATTAGGGGTGAGTCTCATACTTGGGGGTCAGGAGAAGCGTTAGACTTTAGTATCAGGCTTTCCCCCCATTTTCTTCTTGGGGGGTCGCTGGTCTATCGCCCCCCTGGTTCTGCCAATGCCACCATTCAGGAGTGGGACGATAAGCTAATTTCTAGGGCGCTTCGTTTCTCGCAGTTCCTATTCCTCGGAGACTTGAACATACATTTGGATCAAGGGTCGTGTACTGATGCTATTGTCCTAAAAGATATGCTTCAGCTTGCCCAGATGTCTCAATGGGTTCTCCTCCCAACACATCAGGCTGGTCACATCCTTGATCCTATTTGCTCTAATTTTAAAATTCTAGTAGAGGATCCTCTTCCCCTTGTGTGGTCTGACCACTTCATCACTTTTTTCTCCTGGAAGGCTGGCCCTCACCTTGCTGCCGAATCTATTTCGCGGAAACCAGCCTTTAAGAAGGTGGATCCCGCTTCCTTGGCTGAGGCCCTGGCGGCCTCCAGGCCGACCCTTACTGGTGATTTTGTGGAGAGTCTCGCTAGCTTTACTAACTGGCTAGACAAGTCTATGACCTTGCTGGCCACTCCCACCTCCTCTCGGTCTTCGAGAGTTTCGCCATCTAAACCTTGGTTTTCGCCTGAGCTACGCTTGCTCAAACAAGATTGCAAAAAGCTGGAAAGGATTTGGCGTCGTCAAAAGTATTGTCCTTTGGCCAAGGCCGCTCTGAGGGCCAGGCAAAAGATCTATTACTCTGCCATCTTCCAGGCTAAAAAACAATACTTTACAGACCGTATTGAGCAGACTGGTAATAATTCGAAGGAGATTTTCCACATAGTCCAGAGTTTTACATCCCCTGCCGCTCTTAAGTGTTCGGGCCCGGCCACGGATGCTGGTGCAACACCCTCTCCTGTTTCTTTTCGGATAAAATCCGTTTGAAGTCCCTGCCGGTATGTGCGGCTTCCTGGATGGAAGATGGACGGACTGTGCCTCTTCAGGGGGCCTTGAACCACATCCTGTCAGTCTTTTCTCCTGTCGATCTTGCTAGCACTCTTAAATTACTTAAGGGCCTCAAGTCCGGCTCCCCCTCGGATTGCTGCCCAGCCAGATTGCTGGCAGCAGTCGCAGAGACCATTAATTCGGAGGTCAATGCTATTATTAACCTCTCCCTTGGGGAGGCTTGGGTTCCACCGGAATGGAAACAGGCCAAAATTATTTCTTTATTGAAGAAACCGTCCCTTGACCCCTCACTGCCCTGCAACTACCGTCCTATCTCCCTTCTCCCCAGCCTTGCTAAGGTATGTGAGAAGGCAGTGACTAGACAACTCTCCGAATTTGTGGAAAGATCTGAGGCCTTGCACCCAGCCCAGTCTGGGTTTCGGGCATCTTATAGCACGGAGTCAGCGCTAGTTGAGATCTCGGAGGCTATTCGGGACTGTTTAGATGCTGGTGGCAGAGCAGCTTTGGTGATGCTTGATCTGTCAGCTGCATTTGACACGGTGCCGCATGCCAGACTGCTTTCCCGCCTCTCCGAGATTGGGGTCTCTGGCTTGGCTCTGGCCTGGCTGAGGTCCTTTCTTGAGGGTCGTACCCAACAGGTTTGGCTGCCTCCCGCAGCCTCACCCCAGCAGGAGGTCTCTATAGGTGTCCCCCAGGGCTCGTCCCTTAGCCCCCTCCTCTTTAACATCTATGTCACACCGTTGGTCTCTCTGGCCGAGAAGTTGGGGGCTAAGGTGATAGCCTATGCCGACGACACCCAGCTTCTTTTCACCTGGAGCAAGGGGGATGATTCCGTGCTGCCTGTGCAGAAGTGTTTGTCTTCGGTATTTTGGTTGGCTTGCCAGGGCTCAACTCAAGTGCAATGAAGACAAATCGGAGATCCTTCTTTATGCTAACTTTCCCCTCGGACTTTAGATGTAAGATTTGGCCCCCTGACTTTCCCTCTCCCTCTTCTAATGGGAGCTCCGCTAAAAACCTTGGAGTCTGGTTCGAGGACAATCTGTCATTTTCGGTTCAGGTGAAGAAGATCTCGGGCGGTTGTTTTGGCCTTCTTAAGGTTATTAGGAGTTTTCTCCCTCTTCTCCCTAGACCGGCTAAGGAAACGGTTGTTCGGGCATTGGTTTTGTCCCGCCTGGACTATGCCAATGCCCTATATGTTGGCCTGCCTGGCTATTCCTTGAATAAACTACAAGTGATCCAGAATGCGGCCCCTTGGCTCCTTCTTGGTATCGCTAGAAGTTGTAGTGTTCGCGTTCATCTTCATGCCCTGCATTGGCTGCCCCTGATTGAGAGGGTTAAGTTCAAGGCTTTGGTCATCGCCCACAAGGCCCTACATAATTTGGGTCCTATCTATCTGCAGAGGTGGTTTGCCTTTTATGTTCCGACTAGAGCACTTGGCTCGTCAGCTCTTTTACTTGCGAGGGTTCCGCGCTTCTCCCGGTCTAGGATTGGGGGCAGCTCACTTGCTGTCAAAGCTGCCGTTGCCTGGAATGCTCTCCCATTTTTCCTGCAGAATACCCAGGATCCAGTCTGTTTTAAGCGTCTTCTTAAAACCTATCTGTTTCCATAAGTTTCCTCTAGCTCTCTACTTTGGCTCTCCCCCCCTTGGCTTCGCGCTGGGACACTCCTCGGAGTAACTATTGCGCGCTATAAAAATATTTAACATAACATAAAAGTATTTTGATTTGAAAATAGTTGCCTTCCTCCTTGAGATTTTTTGTTAATTTCCTGAGTCGTAGTGGTGTATGTTGATTGTTATCCATTAGCAGCCGTCTTGTGTTTTGAAAAGAAAAGGCCCAATAGTATAGTTGAAAGTCCGGGAGTGCTATTCCTCCGTCTATTTTCTTTTTACGTCGTTTTTTCTACGCTATCCTTACACTTGTATTCCTCTATATAAAACTACTTAATTCTCTGTGTAACTTTTTGAACCATTTTGTTTTGAAATGTAGTGGTAGAGAATTACAAATAAAATAGAATTTTGGGAGAATTCATAATTTTGACTATATTCGCTCTCCCTAAGATGGAGAGAGGTAAGTGAGCCCACAAATACAAAAGCTTTTTAGTTTCCTGTATACGCTTATTTAACTTTATGTACATCATTTTATCAAAATCTTTAACCACACGTAGCCCCAGGTATCTAATTTCTGACTTTTCTAAGGGACCATTCCAGGTCATGATCTCTGTTTTATCCTCATTGACTAGGTCACCCAATGATTCCATTTTTATGGGGAGTGATGATTTAGAGTCACATGTATAAATTATCAGATCATCTGCGTATAGAGCTTCTTTTTTAACCCAGTCTAAATATTGGAAGGGCAAGATTTTCTGTTCTGCTCTTATTCTTCTGGCCAATAGTTCTTTAAACAGATTAAATAATAGGGGCTACTGCGGGCAACCTTACTGGGTGCCTCTACCTATATGAAATTGTGAAGTGAGGGAGCTGTTGACCAATATCCTTGCTATAGGGGTAACATCACTTACATTGGTGTACAGGGTACTGTCCATTGCCATGTACGAATGCTACAACCATCAGTAAGTATATGGTCAGATAGCGTCAGATATTCCACTACTAATGTGCCAGCTAGATGTAGTTATAGGATATGTGAAAATATAAAAGTAAAAATAATTTTTACAAAAAGTATACATTTAAAACTTTTTACAGTTTACTTCTATAACAATGGGCTCACTGCTTTGTAGAAGAAGGTGTAGAGTATTCCACAAAACCACAATATTCTGGTTTAACCAGGGAAGTGACCACAACTCATTAAAATTGTTCTGAGTGGACCACTATTCCCTGTTTTAGTTCACGCACTCACAACATCACCACCTACACCCCCATCTCACACCAGGGCCCTCACACGCACTGCACCCAACGGCTTAAGGAATAAAGATCTCCGCAAAGTAGGCCCCATCACGGGCGCCTGATCGAGTATTGCAGCGCCGACCCGAGTAGGAGCAGACCTAATGATAAAGCAAGACACCTGCTTGTTGGGTGTGTGAGGGTCTTTTTCCAAAGAGGAGGAACCACCTCTCCTGCCAGTGTGAATACCCACTCAACAGGGTTCACTTTCGAGATCACAAACCTCCACCTGCAACACTCATTAGGAACTGCATACCTTGTTGGTTACACTAGTCATTGGGCATGTATGCTGGACCTTATTAAATAATAAAGCCCTTTTGTTCCGCCCCTTGGAAATTGATGCTCCTATGTGCCTGGTTGTAAGGACAAGAATGAAAAAACTCTAATAGACAATCAGCTCAACTAAACCCAGTGTTGACAGTTTTGGAAAACATTAATGTTTACTGTATGTACTGTTTAGTCATCTCTAAAATCTACCATACCAAGTTCAGGCTTTGTATAGTATTTGACAAAACCAGTCAGCCTGCTGCTGTGGTCAGTGCCCATGAGAGATGGTGGGGGTGGGGGGTGCCTATGGATGTGAATTATAGATTGGGCATCCATGGCTTAGTAGTACACTAAAGTGTGGTGTGGGGGTTCAGAAGGCATTTTCGCCAAGTGTGAGAGGATGGGCACTTTGTTAGCTTTTTAACAGGCATTAGTTCATGTACAACCATTATGATTACATCCATGTTCATGAAGGAGTGGAATTAGCTGGCTTTGGTGGGCTCCAACCTGAGAATTTCAGTGAAGACAGAATAAAAATGTTGGGATCAGACATAGTGCAGTTGGCAAGGTTCATGTTTCTTAAGAAACAGTCGATATTCTGTGGTGGCACATAGGATGGTGTAAATATGGTGTATCCCCATTACTTCACAGGCTGTTAATCGGGAGTCAATATATTACAAGTATGTATTCCTACTTTTACATGGGAAGGCAGCATATCACATGGGACATTACTTTGCAGGTGGCAGCCAATCAGATCTTATCTTAAGATCTATCGGCTCTGCGGATGTTCTACGGCTTGAAATATACAACGTTTTTAAAACTTAATTTTTCAAAACCTACTGAATGGATTTCACCAAATCACAAAAAGCAGACTTTCTGGACCAAGCTATACTTTTCTGCCAAATTTTGTGTTCTTCCGTTCAGCAGTTATTGCAGTATTGCTGTTCAAGTTTCCAATGGAAAAGCTAATGGGGAAAATGTGTTTTGTACCCTCCCTTTTTTCAGCCCCCACTTGACAGATCACACCCAAAACTTTCCAGAGCTGCGGTTGATGAACTTTTTTGGGGAACGTTTTATCAAGATTCGTTAAACAGCACCAAAGTTATGAGTAAAACAAAGAAGGCTTTTCTTATGGAAAGGTAGTCTGGTCCTAACTATCACCACCCAGTGGCAACCACCATTCGGTAATATAATATCTATCTATCTATCTATCTATCTATCTATCTATCTATCTATCTATCTATCTATCTATCTATCTATCTATCTATCTATCTATCTATCTATCTATCTATCTACACACACACAGTGTAGGTATACTTATACCTTATACATATACACACACACTGTTTGTAGATATACTTATACCTTTGTATATATGTGTAAGTACATATAGGGGTAAACTGTAAATATAAACAAAAGAAAAATGTATTAAATAAAAAGAAGGTATACTTATACATTTGTATATATTTATATGTGTAAGTATATACAGGGGTATATTATAAATATAAATAAAAGATAAAAGTAAGACAAAAAGAGGTGTATTCCCATTACACAGTAGCAGTAGCCTCTGTTGTTATAAGTGAGTCAGTTTCCATAGGAAGAGCATTTTTTGTTTTTCTAATAACTTTGATGCTGTTTTATGATTCACAGATGGCAGTATAGCCTATGTACTTTTAGGTAGCACATTGTTTCTATTGAAAAGGCATGTATTTTTTGCTAATAACTTTCGTACCATTCAACAAAACTGCATGAGGCAGTCTGTATGGTTAGGCCCATGAGGGGGAGGGTGAGCCTACTCTGACTCCTAACCTCGGTGACCCCCCAACATTAAAAATGTATATCAAAAATGCTTTTTATCTTGGAATTCGTGAATCCTTACCAGATTTGAAAATCCTAAATCTTGCTGGACCCAGCGGAGCTGTCTGAGACCTCTGGATATAGAAATCCAGCAGAAGATTGGCGAAACCTGAAATAAATATTTGGGAGCACTACAGGTGCGCTTGTCCAGCCCCTGCTGCGCAAGGCCTATCGCTGTGTGCAGGAGGGATTTGGCCCAGTGATGGCTTGGGCAGAGGTCCTGGCTTAATGGCGGGCCCTGTGGCACAACCACCCCTTGCACAACTGAAGGCTACTCCATACTAATAAATACCAGCACCTACAAGGAACATGTAATTAAATAACAACATACACTCAAACCAATCAATAATGCTACATCCATATTCATATCTTTCAACATGGTAAGGGTATTTACCGTGATATGTAATCTCATCTGTAAGATTATTTAGATTTGTAATTGCATCTGTCACATTAAAGGTGAGGTCATGATCACGTGGTCCTAACTTTAACTTGCGAATATAAGTCTTTTTTTCGGGTTTAAGTGTTTTATTTCATTTGTGGAGGTGTTCGAACCAAAGCTAATCAGACCGCACTTTGTCTGTGGTTTTTAAAGTGAATATGTACATATACAACATTGCTCGTGGTTCCAACTGTTTTATTGTTCTGTAGTTTAGCAAGACTTTTGCATCAGATGAGGAAGTGGCAGGTTTCCATCACAAAATTAAACTCAAAAGTGTGGCGTGCTGTGCATGTAAGATTCAATGTGAGTTTGGCAATTAGCCTAAGGGGGAGAAATGATTGGAATGTAGATTATGGAACCACCTGAACTCTTGGTCAGCTTTCGGCAATATCCAGATGGAATGTCTTTCTATTCATGAAATCTACAAATTATGTGGACTGCTGGTAATGTTTGCGATGTTCAACTCTTAAATTGAAGACATCCTAATAAGAAATTGAATTACACTGAGATTCCTCTGACTTGGCTGTGTTTCTCACTTCACAGGAGAGGAGCATTTAATTTCTTAGTACGCTGTTTGGCCTGTCATCTACTACCTTTGTTTTCCAGCATGTCTTATGCCAGTTGTTAATAATTTATGTTTTCGGTGTTCTAGCTTTTCGATATAACATTCTCATTCATGCAAATGCATCAGCATACCACAATCTTAGAAACGTTCTGTGGATTTTGAAGTCTTTGGGCTGACTGTAAGTGCAAGGAAAATATGTCTTGGTAGTAGGAAGTGGAATATTTAGGTCGTGTCATATTCACCCATCTATCAAACGCCGGTCATAAACTATTTTACCCACAATGCCTCACATCTGTGTGACAGTAACAACCTATTTCATTTCTCTGCCCAGGTGAATTCTATGCCAAACATTTATGGTTTGCCATCTTTAACAGACCTTGTCAAAGAATTTGTCAGTGTGTGGAAAAAGCAACAATATAGGTGTATTGATGATATAAAATTGCATGTTATTGATGCTTTGGCTTTGCAGCTATTGAAGGCCAAACCTTATGATTAATTCATAAGTAGGCTGAGACACCAGTGCTATACCTGGATACAATATCCCCAATTTTTTTGGTGTAGATAAGCAGCATTGTAAACACTGGTGAGTCCATTTTTCTTTTGTTGATTTAATTAAATGTTTTAATTACCATAAATGTATCTAATTTACCAACACGTGTTTTATCCTTGTACAGTTAATGTTTGGGCTTTTTCAAGGCAAAATTATGTTGGACAATACATACAAAATAATTTATTAAACAAATATGTATTTAGAAAGCTGATTTATATATTCCTGAAGAGCATGATGAAAACCGTGATATGTGATTTTTTTCTATGGAGGCACTCATATTGTAGTTAAACAGTGGTCCTAAAAACTAGATGTAACTTAGGGGCCGATTTAGATCTCATTTAGATCTCGGCGGACAGGTTACTCCGTCACAACGGTGACGGATATCCCGTCTGCCGAAATATATATCCCATAGGATATAATGGGATTTGTATTTTGGGGGACGGGTTATCTGTCACAGTTGTAATGGAGTAACCTGTCCGCCGGGTTCTAAATCAGGCCCTTAATTTGTAACCCGGCATCATTAGAAAGCTTCAAAACCGGTACCTGTTACTTTCAAGTCAGGATGTACAGGAGCAGTTCATATCAAATGTAAATTTGGAATTAAAAGAGAAGGTCAGAGAAATGTGTAATTAAGCAACATCACAAGGACTCAACTACTACAGCCTTTACACTCTTCTAAACTAACATGATGATTCATACCAGATTGTGAGAGTGGTTTCTATGTTATTCAGAATTATGTGTGGAGTGTGCTAAAAACTCACCGTAGCCTTGCTTCGTGCACACAGAGTCCATTATATCAAAAACGTTCTTATTGCTAGCCTACATGTTGATGGCCAATTATTTTAAAGCATTTTTGTTTTGACATCACGTTGTCATCTCCACCATCCATAACCTGCGCTTTGAAGGCAGCAGTAAAACCTTGGCAATCCTAGCACATCTGGTAATTAAGCTCTCCGACTTGCAATTTGATATCAAACAAATACCTGAGGTTCACTTGTGCCCCTCCATCTGTGCAGGTGGTCAAAGTGATGAGACTGGGAAGATGAGAGATAAGGAATACATTGTAGTTTTGGATTATGCATGGTTTGATAGCAAGTTGCCTGGCTCACTGGACCCAAAGGTAAGGTTTGGAGCAAATTTCCAGATTCATAATCACGCATTGGACCAAGAATTGCACCTATCTTGTCAGTGTGGCTGAGGATTATCTGAAGGAAACAGAATGGTTTTGACCAGTTCTAAGTTCATCGCTAATGAAGGTGTGAAAAGTTTGTTTTCTGATTCAACCCTATCCGCTCCCTAGGATAATAATGTGCTGAACTCCAATTGCCCTGGATATCTCTCGCCCAATTATTCTCCCACTGCACCTCTCCAAAATTGCCCATAACTTGTATCTTTCCTCCTCACCGTAGCCTTTCTCACACTTAACTCCTTCACCCCCTCTAATACTGTATTTACTTCACTCCTGCAATTTCCATGCACACTTGCCTAACTTTTTCCTGAACCAGGTCACCCCTCTTACCCTCCACTTGTACTTGTGCTGCTCTCTGGCTTCCTCTCTGTCTTTCCTCCTGTAATATCCATTTTCTTCTCCTATGTCTTACTCCCACACTCCCATGTCAGACTCTCCCATTTAATCTTTTCCATACAGCTGTACATGCAATTACTCCAACACTTTTAATCTTCCCTACAACCTCTTTTCACCCCTTCTCTATCGGCTCACAATGCAACATCAACTGAAACTTTATTCACTGGATCGCCTCCTACCTAACAAGCAGATCCAGCATCTTCTTGCTGCCTCATACATAACTTTTTAGCATTGATACAGTCATACCTCAAAGTTTGATTATCTGCCACTTCTCTTTAACCTATATCTGAGCTTACTGCTGCATCTCATCCAATCCTTCAACCTGACTTGCTTTAGTTATGCTAATGACATTCCGATCATCTTAAAACTAGAAAACTGCATACTGTGGGTCGTCCGCCTCTGGGGTGGCAATCACCCAGGCCTACATGTCGTCCTTCCTGCAAGAAATCAAGACTGAAATTGGCTCCCTTCATCAAGACTTTAAGGCTGGATTACAGGACGTCCGCAGGGAGGTCACTGAGATAGGCGACAGGGTTGGTGGTCTTGAATGTACGATGGATGCCAGGATGGAGCATCTCGATGGTCTCTGGAAGAAGGTAACCGAACTCGAAGACCAAAATATCACCCTACAGTTGAAGCAGGAGGATTTGGAAAACCGCAGTCGGCAGAACAACCTTCGCATTCGGGGTGTCCCGTTGGGAACAGAAGGGAAGGACATCTTGTCGTACGCGGCAGACCTCCTGCATACCATTTGCGAGGGCACCTCACCGCCCATGCTTGATCGTACGCATCGGATGCCTGGCCCCTGCAACCTCCCTAACTTTTTCCCGGACATCATCACGAGAGTCCATTTCTTTGCAGACTAAGAAGCCATCCTTTGAAAGGTGCAGGGAGTTCAAGTGGTCTCCTACAATGGGCTCTCCATACAAATCTTTCAAGACCGTGCACCTTCTACGATCCACCGGAGGAAGGACTTCAAGCCTGTGATGGATAAACTACGGGACCTTGAGATCAAGTATCAATGGGGCCATCCCTTTGCTTTGATGTTCACCTGGGAGGGCAGACGGCGAGTTCTTCGATCCTTACAGGAGGCACAGCGTCTCCTCCACTTCCCTGTTGACTCTGACAATGATGACCTCCCATCCTCTTGCACACGCCCTACGGGCATGCTCTGGCCGGAATGGTCCCCTGTTCCTCCTCCTCGTTCCAGCGCCTCTCGAGGGATCGTGAATCGTTGCAAGCCAAACAGGAGGTCACAGCCCTCTGTTCTGTGATGTGCCTTGCTGTGTTACTGCCTCGGGTCTGACTCTGACAGGTCTCCTAGCCCGCGCCTGGTGGCTGGATTTACCTTTGCTTTCTTCACTGTACCACGGGATGCCGACGGCAGAGACTCTCCTCCTCCTGTGTGTCTGCCGCCCCCCCCCATTCCTGAGTCCTACAAGAGAGTGACTTTTCCGGAATGATCTACCTTCGGGACCCCGGGCCGTTCCCAATAGACTCTACATTGCCTTGGCCCAGTTGGCCTGTTTTTTCCTTTAGTCTCTTTCTTTCTTCTTTTTACCCCTTCCTATTTCCCCTTCTACAGGCTTCTATCGGATGCGCCCTTGATAGAGGCTGGGTTGTGGTGTTACTCTGGGAGTGTATGGAGGGGTTATTGGCAACTGTGTGGGGTAGGCTGGCCCTTTGCTCCTGTTCTTTATCCACTCTTTTAGTCACTGTTCTTGATAACATGTTTTCCTTTCTACCCTGATCGTCCCTGGAGAGCTGCTTCCTTCCAGGTATTGGGGGTTGTCTTCCATGTCCTCACTGGGGTGTGTTGGCCGGCTTTGTGGTCTGGCCTGTTCTGAGGTCTGATGGGGTGGCTGGAGCACCCTATCTTAATTCTCTTGCACCATGACACAAACCGTTACATTCCTCTCTCTTAATGTAAAAGGGCTTAACTCCCCTACAAGCGTCGGCATGTATGGCGCTATTTACTGCAGCATGATCCTGATGTGTTTTTTTTACAGGAGACCCACTTGCTCTCTACTGACACCCGCATCATGTCCCACCGTAAACCCCACCCAATTTTGTGCATGCTCCCTGTCCAAGACTAGTGGTGTGGCCATTTTTTTTTAATCTGGCTGGCGCGCGGCGACCTCCAAGTGTGTGGCTGATGAGGGAGGGAAGTATCTTAAGGGTGACATGGTGTGGGGTCGGGGCTCTTGTACTTTTGTCAATGTATACGCCCCCAACCAGAAACAGGATATGTTCTTGCGTCTACACCTTGGGGCTCTCCTTCGCTCCCTTTCCACCCCTATTGTCCTTGGTGGCATCTTTAATCTGGTTTGGGACCATAAGTGAGATCGCACTGCGCAGGCTCACCATGCTGCTGGGGCGATGTCAGCAACCTTGAGGACTGCCATTACCAACTTCGGTTTGGTTGATGCCTGCCGATATTTACACCCGGACTCTTGCGATTACTCTTTTTTCTCACGTTCATCGCTCTTACTCTTGTATTGACTACTTTTTCATTTTGCTTTCTTTGGCTCATGTACTGTACACCGCGGAAATCTCGGATATCTCTATCTCCGGCCACGTGCATGTTTTGCTCACACTCCAATCTCCTACTGCCTGTAGAGATCCCCTCCCTCGATGGAGACTGCCCCCGAAGGCCCTCCGTGATCCGGTGGATGTGGCGGACATCCGTAAATAGATAGAATGTTTTTTTGTGGCCGACTCTCTTTCTGATACTCCGGGGGATGTCCGTTGGGACGCCTTCAAAGCTACTGTTCGGGGGATTATCACCTCAATCTCCATTGCCCGGACCAGGGAGGCGCGTCTGGTTGAATCCAACTTCTCTCGGGATATTAAAGTTTTGGAGCGCGTGGATCATGCCTGTCCCTCCCTCACTAACAAGCGTCGCTTAGCTGCCCTGCGTGGTCAAATGCGCTTACAGCGCACTAACAAGGCGGAGAGGCTTCTTGTTAATCTTAAACAAAAAATTCTACGTGGGAGGTGACAAGGTTGGGGCATGCCTGGCATGCCGCCTGCGGCTCCAGGCTTCCTGATCCCATATTGCAAAGCTTAAGTGGCCAAATGGCTCCTGGGCTATCTCTGAGGCGGATAAGGGTCAAGCATTGATGGCCTTCTATACCAATCTTTATACCCACAATCCTTGCCCGCCGGAGGCGGTCACGGCGTTCCTGGTCTCCTGTCCCTGGGACACTATTGATCCCTACTTCACAAAGCTACTTGATGAGCCCATCTCCCACGAGGAAGTCGCTAAGGCATTGAAACAATTTCCGACTGGCAAAACCACGGGCCCCAATTGCCTGTCAGTCGCTTTTTATAGGGTCTTCTACCCGCAGTTACGGGATCACTTGCTCCATCTCTTTAAAAGCTTCACCGATCATTCGGGCCTCTCTCCTGTGATGAACGAGGCAGAGATAGTGCTTGTTCCCAAGTTTGGCAAGGACCCGACCCTGAACCATAATGTGAGGGGCGACATTTCACCCCAAACACCAGTCGCACAGCTTGATTCGTAAATACACAACTCTTTGAATTTATCATCCATTTTTCGCCAAGTATTCAATGCTTTGTTCCACTTTTTGTGCTTAACCACACTTGATCCACACGTGGAGTATCATGCTATTTTCCAAGTTTCAAATGTTAGTGAGCACGCATTCTTGGACAATCTCAGGACACTCTCAGGGCAAACATGGATGATCATAGAAGAGAATGGTGTGCATCCCAGTACTTTTTTTAATATTTCATGATTAATTGCCCTACCCCGGGTTTGCACCGAGCACAAAAAATGTTTAAAGCGGTTTAAGTTGTTTTTTCATCCTGATCCACACTACTGGCGAAACATCTTGGCGAACGTTGAACGAATATGAAGGCATGCTTATTTTGAAGCTGGAAACTGTACTAGTCAACATATATTGAACAATTGATTATGGTGTCACAGTTAAAAAATTGCGTTTTTGGTAAATTTCCTGTATAAATTGCGTTAGTGCAGGGTAATGCATTATGGGAGTTGTATTTGTATGTGTTTTTGGGCTTGCTGGGAGTTTTGAGGCAGGAGAGGGTAGATCAGGTGGCCAACCAGGAAGAATGCATGCATGAGGGAGGGACCTTGGTGAGTGCGTTTTGTTTAAAAACAGAGTGTCACTATGGGGGAGGTAACATTTTCTTGAAACGAGATACGGATACAGAGCCATTAAATCGTCTTGGCAGGTATGAGCAGTTGTGTTGAAGGAGTGCCGGTACAATGCGGTTAATGTTGGAGCTTTCAAGATGTGTGAGTGCGGGATAGAAAAGGGGTGACAGGAATGTGTGATGTAGCGAGGGGTGCAACGGGATGAGTGTCGCATTTGTTACAGGAGAGTTGGGTGGGAGGGGGAATAGCAGGAGGTTGATTGATGATGTGCTAGAGGAGTGAGTGGGGGGTATGTAGTGGTGAGCATGACTGTGATGAAAAAAGTGATTGCGGTGCGATTCGGGGAGGTTGGAAAAGATGAATGGTGTGTCAGGCAGCGTGTCGGGGTTTGAGAAGGGCGAATGCGGGTAGAAATGGGATATGCAGCTTGGAGGAGTGTTTCATGTATGGTGAGTTTAGAGAGCGCAGTTTGAAAGTGGGTTAGAAGATGGGATTTACGTAGGTTCATGGGGTGGAAGGGGAAGTTAATTTGATTTTGCCAGATAATTTGGGGGATGAACGTCCAATTAAAAATTGTTTAGGTTATTGTACAAATGCACCAATATCACATTTTGTTTGATTTTTAAACAGTTTCTTAAACAGTATTAGATGATAAATATGTATTATTATACTTGTATAAGCAAGCAGTAATGGTGAATGTTTTACTTGTAGTTACCCCTGAAGAAGGGCTCGCGAAGCCCCAAATGCATTGGGCTTGAATAAAGAACATGCCTTGGACGAATTATGCGTTGTGTGTGTTCTTGATAGAGGTCCGGATGGACACATCATGAACATTTGAAACTTGGAAAATAGCATGATACTCCACGTGTGGATCAAGTGTGGTTAAGCACAAAAAGTGGAACACGGTATTAAATATTTGGCGAAAAATGGATGATAAATTCAAAGAGTTGTGTATTTACGAATCAAGCTGTGTGACTGGTCTTTGGGGCGAAATGTCGCCCCTCACATTATGGTTCATTATCGGTGTGCCAACAGGGCAAGGAACTAAACCAGTGAGCATGCATTCTTGGACAATCTCAGGACAAACATGGATGATCATAGAAGAGAATGGTGTGCATCCCAGTACTTTTTTTAATATTTAAGGACCCGACCCTGCCAACTTCTTTCCGTCCCATTGCTTTGTTAAATACCGACGCCAAAATATTCACCAAAAAAAAGAAAAGTCGCCTATTAGGGATATCCCAGCCTGCTGGTCTCCCTTGACGCCGAGAAGGCGTTTGATCGCGTGGACTGGAGCTTTCTCAAGGCGGTTATCCAGAAGATCGGGTTGGGACCAGGCTTTATTTCTAAACTGATGGCTCTCTATGCAAAACCTACCACTCGCATCCAGTTCAATGGCTCTACCACTGCTCCTATTTGTATCCACCGAGGCATTTGTCAGGGGTGCCCACTTTCTCCTTTATTATTTGCACTTGTTGTCGAGCCCTTAGCTATCCATATGGGAGGCACTGAACATAAAGCATCGACCTCCCTCCCCGCGGTGGCTGAGCTTTTGAAGTCCTTCGAGGCCGTTTCTGGCTATCAGATTAATCTTGCGAAATCCCAAGCTCTTAATCTTATGCTTCCGGCCTCAGAAGTCCAGGGATTGCGAGACCTACTTCCGGTGCAGTGGACTGACGAGTCGATACGCTACTTGGGCCTGGATCTGACTCCTACGCTCGCTTCTTGGTCCTCCTCTAACTGGCTTAGATACCGGAAATCTATTCGCGACGAGATGCGTCGCTGGGAAGGCCTTCCCCTGGCGTGGTTGGGGTGCCTCAACGCCGTTAAGATGTCCCTCCTCCCCAAAGTCCTTTACTTGTTCCAGTCTCTTCCTCTCCCCATCCCACACGCTGACATCCGGGCCATTCAACACGATTTTACCAAGTTCATCTGGGGGAAATCCCGCCTCCGCTTCTCTTATAAAATACTTATGCTCCCCAGATCTTGGGGTGGTCTGGCCTGTCCCAATTTACAGGAATACTATTGGGCTTGCCATCTCCGGTTTTTATCAGAATAGATCGTTCCTGAAAGCGAGAAACACTGGTTTCACATGGACCGTGCAGTGGCCTGTAGACCATTATGGGATGTGGCCTGGCTCCTGCGAGAGGCGCACCCTCACAGTGCCTACTTAGCGACTCTGACGAGAACGGTCTTGGAGATATGGGATAGACTAGTTATTACCCGAGGCCTTATGACCTTCCCTTCCCCCAATACCCCTCTAACGCGAAATCCTGTGTTCCCCCCTGCCTTGCAGCCTCAGGCTTTTGTGGCTTGGACCATAGAGGGTTGGCATGTTCTCCAGGATTTTTTTCAGGGCTCTACTCTCTGCACCTTTGACCAGTGTAAGCAATATTTCCATCTCACAGATAATGCGCGCCTGCAATATTGTCAATTGCACCATTGGCTCTCTCCCACAGAGTACTCCAGAGAGGTGACTCGACAACTCACCCCCTTTGAGTCTCTGGTGCGTAGATTTGAGGGGTCTAGAGACCTAGTCTCTAAAACCTACTCTGTCCTTCAACACTCTCGACAGATTCCGCTTCATGGCTACCAGGCGCGTTAGGCCTCCAATCTGGCTGCTGACATCTCCCCAGAGGAGTGGGATCGCTTGTGGAGGGACATCCCTAAGGTATACCGTAGCATTCCTCAGCACAAATCTGCATATAAACTGCATTATACCCCTACCCATCTACATCAGATGTTCCCGAACACTCCTCCGACTTGATAGCGTTGCCGGACGGGTAGAGTGGACTTCCTGCACATTTGGTGGTCTTGCCCGGGTCTTACCATGTTCTGGGAGGAGGTCCTCAGTCACATCAGGGAGGTGGTGGGGCACCCGGTCCCTTCTACTCGGTCCCTAGCGCTTCTGGGCATCCGACCCGGCATGCTAAAGGCCATGACTTCAGCAGACTGGTATTTAATTCTCCACTTATTGGGAGCAGCAAGACAGTCCATTGCCTCCTGCTGGAAGTGACCACACCCTTCTCCTATTGCTGCGTGGTTTCTCCGGCTGTGGGATACCCTGTCCCTAGAATTTCTTACGGCCCGCCTCACTCTCACTGACATACGCTTTGACCGCATCTGGCGTCCCCTTATTCACCATCTCACTAAAACTGAACATTCCCGCCTGATGCCCCCTATACTACGGGCCCTACAATTGTTCAAAGACTCTCTGGAGTCTTTCTCTCATGGCCTGAGACCGGCCTCCCCGGAGTAACCTTCTTGGACTGTCAGATGGGCCCTCCTGACCTGGCGATTATTGACCTCCACTCTGGGCCCTGGCCTTTACCCCTCCTCCCTATCTCCTTGGCGCATCCTCTCTTGTTTCTTTTTCTCTTCTCTTCCCTTCTGGGGGATGCCTTTCCAGTTGTTTTCTTCTTTTTCTCTCTGTCCTTACTTCCTTCAGGTTTCTTTTTCTGTCTCTTTATTGTTACAGGATGTTTTTTGTTATATTCATAGCAGAGTATACTGATATTGTCACAATACCAACTGTATCTTCCATGTGGGCGGAGGACTTCACTATGTCTGGACTTTGCTAGTATTGACCAACTGTCTGACTCAGGGGCTGTGCTGCTTTGTTAGCCCTGTATTGGGCAATGGACCTTTAGCTGTGCCTCTGCCTTTCAGTCCCTTCCATAGCTTTCCCCTTGGGCGTGACAATAGCTTTCCTCTTGATGTTATCACTTGTATTCTGAGACGTCACTGTGCCCTTACTACATTTGTGTTTTGTGGTCTATTGAGACAGTCCTATCCCCCTGCAGAGACTCAAAGCTGATTGTTTATTCCGTACCCAAACTTTTGGTACCCTCCCGCCCCTGCCTTCTATTTTCAGCGACATGTATACTTTTTTATTTGTTTGAATTCAATAAACAGATATTAAACAAAAACTAGAAAACTAGAGCATGCTTGATACCTGGGGTCTAGCTGACTACCAGAGAGCTACCTACTAATGAATGCTTTGAACTTAACTCATAACAAAGCAGGGATCCTGGTATGCAGAAATGGAAAGAACTACTGTCCTTCAACCATTGAGCCACAGGAACTTAGAGTATCACCAGCAATGTTGACAGAAATGAGAAACCTCAGAGTAATCATAAAATGCTACTTATTTCTTATCCCCAAGTAAACCAGGTCACAGTAAGTGCCTGCTATTCCATGCATACTGTACATCAAATGTTATTGCGTCTAGGCATCCCCAACATTAGTCCTTTTATAGATTCACATGCTTGAATCTATCCCATTATCAGGCTTGGGAATCTCTGTAATTTATAAATAGCAATAAACAATATTACAAAGCCTATAGGGAAAAAGTATGATTAATTAGCAACATTGAGTGCTACCCAAAATTCAGGTAATGCAGGGAATATGCCGAGCACTCCACTCTGCATAGAGACCAGCACAGCTCAGATTTCTACTGAAGTTGTGTGTGTGAGTCCCTGGACAGAGCTAATTTCTGGAAAAATAGTTAAGGATATTGATTTGTACTCTGCCTTTCCGCTGAATATCATGTTTAGGATCAGTTTCAGCTTGAACTCAGGAGCCGCCCGTTCAGCTAAGAGCAGTGGAGCAAGATGGGGGGAGTTGACAGCCTACAACAAGGTAAAATTGCATTTAAAAAAGCAAAACACTTACCTTGAGCTGAGTCTGTCGACTCCCCCCCACCCCGCTCCACCGCTCTTACCTGCACGGGCTGCTCCTGCTTGAACTTGTGTGGTATTTTAGAATTCCCTGGGCCAAGGCAGACAACTGTTTTACTGTGGGTGAAACTCTAGTAAGGGAGTAAAAAAACCTCTCTTTGAGATATACTCCACCTATGGCCTAAAAGTGATTTATACTGATGATCTGCGTTTAGAATACTTTGACTGTCCCCAAGCACACCATAAGCTGGAGTGTATGATATGCTACAGTGTTCAGCCCCAAACTCTTTGGGATAGGGAGAGTTGTTTAGTATCAGCTTTATGGATGACCCTCTAATGGATCTCTCCTCTTCAGGGCATGATTCATTGTCAAATGTACCATCTTCCACTCCCACCAAAATGGCGCAAATGTTGAAGCATATTGAGATGCGACAGATGGACATTTGTAAACTAGTAGCCTTAAAGTGGCTTCTCAGGAGAAGCAACCTCATTCTCCTGCAGTTCCTCTTAAATAACACCTGCAGTGCTGTTGGAAATTCCAAAACCCAAAGTGGCGATTAGAGTTGCTTCTTTTTGGGGGTTCCACTCTTTCTGCTTAGATGAGTGCAAAAGATCCAGAACATCTCATCCTGACAACTTCTACACAGCCATTTACATGACAACATCTTACTAGCCCTGCAAGGTCTCTATTGACATTGTGTTGCTACATGCTCAGTCTCAAGTGGCTTTGAATCTTCTACAGGGACATCCATGGAAAGCAGCAAAGATAGTCACAGATGAGACCTCTCCATTCTAGAGTTCCAGGACAGCTTACTGTACACCGTTACAAGAACCGCATAGGTGGATTTTCCTTTTCCATACAAGCAAGACTACTCTGAAATGCTGTCGCAGCTAAGAAACAAAACATGTTAGGCCAACTAGAATTCAGGAAGGCAGTCAAGACTATGCTCTTACCAAGATTGTTCCATACTAAAGAGATAGTACAGCTTTCCATCACTCAAATGGGATGGACATTAGAGAACTCAGAATGATACCCAGCCAAAGCTGCAACAGATCGCCCTAAGGATGCTAGGCACAACCACATGCCTAGCTATCTTTGACTCTTTTTGCTCCTCCTTGCATATGAGCAAAATGACACATTCGCTACTCCATGTGACTTCACACGACTCCTTTGCATGCACAATACCAAAATACTGCACACATAGGTCACTCTTCATTCATAAATTTTTCGCCATTCATTTGTCAAACAATTATTAAGCTTAAGTGCCCTGCCTCCCACACCATTTCACTTCAGTACAGGCCACAGTGCTGCGACAAAATCAAGAGGGGAACTCCTAGCCTCAATCACATCAAAACACTATTCAGATAGGTCACATGACAGACTCTTCCATGCAAGCAACCTATGTTCAAATCCGCTTTGGTACTTCATCTGGCACATGTAGCACCCTATAATAGAAAAGCAATACAATGCACTTTTACCCTTAAACATTGCTCGGTGTGATCTCAACTAAATGCCATGTTTGTGTGGGGTTCTGTTGACTATGAATAGATTGCTATGTTTTGCTTTATTAATAAAAATGTCGGGTGCACTGATTGTAGGACAAAGTATTGCAACCCGCTCCTTTCTTCTTCGTATGCCCTCGGGGTACTAGCGGTAGACGGCTGTAGATTTAATTGGGGCTTTAGGTAACCTGCCTTAGACCAGAGAGTTTCATTCTGTAACAGTAACACATTACTTTTCGAAGTGGGTTGAATTCTCATTCGTGTTTGACGCCACTCCTCAAGCATTATCAAATGATTACTGATGTTGTCTTCAGAGAAGAGTTTCTTCTATATATTGCGAGAAATAACGGAAATAATTTGCTTCAAGTAAGATGAAAAAGCATCAGCATTATTGTAATATAAAACAGTATAGCTTGTTTTTTCAAACCTGAATCAAATGACTCTTAGAATGAGGAAACTAAATATTCAAGAATGAAAATTTGCCTAGCACCGTAAAAATAAGTTTCATTCTCTTAAGGACGCAGAGGCGAGGATCATGCTAAGTCTTTCTTCGCTTTATTACATCACAAATTTCATAGCATCCCGAAAGACAAAACTTTGAATAAAAAACATCAACTCCCATGAACCAAAGGGAGATCCACAACATCATATTCCTTCCATACTGTCCATGAAACCACATATAGTCCCTTCACACTGTTAGTCCCTCCTCTTTCTTTGCGCGAGTTTCCCTTCCGCACAAATTTCATAGCAGCCCGAAAGACAAAACTTTGAGTAAAAAACATCAACTCCCATGAACCAAAGGGGGATCCACAACATCTTAGTCCTTCCATAGTGTCCATGAAACCACATATAGCCCCTTCACACTGTTAGTTCCTCCTCTTTCTTCGAGCGAGTTACGCCAACTGCATAATCACTGGTCCTGCTTTGAACCGTCGTTCCCTAGAAGAAATAGAAACAGCGTAAGGGTCCAACTGAAAACTGTGTGAGCACAAAGATGCCAATATTCCATCAACCAAACTGAAGCTCACAAGAATGACAGTTTCCAACAGTTATTGAAACTCCTATAGGTTTTGAATGGGTTACTTACCACCGTATGGGGAGGGTGCACACAAAAAGTGCCCCGGGCGGCATAATCCTCGCCTCCGCATCCTTAATAGAATTGAAACTTACCTTTACGGTGCTAGGCAAATTCTCATTCTATGTCAGGACCGGAGGCTCAGATAAGCTAGTTTAAAGCTTACTCACCACCAACTGAGCGACCTCTATCACTGGCTTGATGTAAAACCTCTTAAAGTTCGAGTCTGAGGACCAGTCCGCTGCCGCATCAAGTCCTCCAGACAGGCCTCCAAGGAAAACGCTTTTGAAGCCATAGCACCCCTGGCTGAATGGGCCCCGAATGTTTTCGTGTCAGTGCATGGCCCAACGATCCACCTTGAAAACCACACCGTCCAGGGAAAAAAACACTCGCTGTAATGTTCAAAGATCTGACATCCGAGACTCTCCTGCAGGAGATTAAGCATTGCAGCATCGCCAGTTTGGCCGAGAGTTCTTTCAAAGAAAGATATTTATTCGGTTGCCAAGACAGAAATAGGTTCAAGACCAGATTGACGTCCCACAAACACAAATAGCGCGAATACCCTGCACCAATCTGCAAATAAAAGGATGTTCTCCCATGGGTGCCCTTCCACCGGGGCATGGCCCAAGGAAATTGCTGACCTTATTGCATTGATTGAGTGGTACGCCAGGCCTTCCGCTGCCAAATCTGCTAAGAAATTTAAGATCTGAACGACACCTGCGACCACGGGATCCAGGTCCCTTCGAAGACACCAACTAACCTATCTTGTCCAGGCGGACAGATAATGTTTGGTGGTGCTGTCTGCCCACACCTTTGACAAGAAAAGTTCAGCCGGTCACGATAAGCCCGGGAGTGACCAGCGTTGTTTGAAAGTCACCACGCCGTCAGCTGCAGGAAACCCTGAGCTACAAGATGGTGCGGCTTCCAGTTTGGATTCAGAAGAAGATGAGGAAACTGGGGGAGTTGGATTGGAGAATCCCAAGAAATTTCCAGAAGAACTGGAAACCAAACTTGCGATCTCCAACGCGGAGTCACCATTACCATCTCCGCCTCCTGTTGCCGGATCTGGACCGCCGCTCTCGTAATCATTGAGAACGGGGGAAGGCATAACCCTTCTCCAGCTTCCTCCTGGAGGAATGCAACGGGTCCGGCCTCCAACTGAAAAAACACAGGACTTGATGATCGAGGCGCGATGCAAAGAGATCGGCCAAAAACGTCCCCCACAGGTCTGACAACCATTGGAAGACTTTTGAATCCAGCTTCCACAATCTTGCAGTCATGCAGATGCCTCGAGTGCCAATCCGCAACCTGGTTGGCTTGGCCTGGAAGGTGTTCCGCCGTCACCGAGATGTGATGTGCCAAGCAAAAATCCTTTGCCAGGTTCGCCAGGGCTCGGGAGCAGGGGCCCCCCATGTGGTTGACATACTGAACCGCAGAAATGTTGTCCATCTTGAGAAGGACATACGACTGCACCTTGTCCCTGGTCCAACAACGAACGGTGAAGGACCCTGCCAGGATCTCCAGGTAATTGTTATGAAGGTTCTGCTCGTCTATTTACCAGACGCCTCCAGTGGAGAAATCCCCACAACGGGCGCCCCAAACAGATCTGCTGGCATCGGATTCGATGATCAGATCTCGCACGGATCAGAAAATCGCTCGGCCGTTCCATGCTTCCATGTGAGTCCGCCACCACGTGATCTACTTCCTCGCCTCCGCTGTAGTAAGTGGCACCGACTGGGCGCACTCAGACCTTTCCGCAGGTGACATGCCTTCAACCGCTGGAGGGTGCGATAATGGAGGTGCCCCAGGAAAATTGCCGGATGGAAGAAGAGAGAAAGCCCACCAGCCAGGGCAATTTGCCTGAGCGACATGCAGGTCTTGGAAATGGTCTGACGCAACTTGTGGCAGATCTAGGCCATCTTTCGAGAAGGTAGACTCAATGAAGAGTGGGCCGAGTCCCTAATGAATCCAAGAAAAGTCACTCTCTGAGAGGGGATGAGGACTGACTTTTGTTCGTTGATGACGAACCCCAACCCCTGCAGGAGGCTCACTGCCTGTTGGAGCTGGGTTGACAAGGTCCTGGGACACTGCGCCATGAAGAGAATATCATCCAGGTACACGATCATGCGGATGCCCTGGGCCCTGAGAAACTCCACCACCACATGAAGCACCTCGGTGAAACACCATGGTGCTGAGGAATGGAAGGGCAGTGAACTTGCAGACTAGATCCTTCCAAACTGTAGGAACCGCTGATGAGGAGGTGGAATCGGATAGGCATCCTTTAAATCCAGCCGCCCCATCCAGTCTGATGGAAGCAGAACATCCCGAAGGAGATGGATCCCCTCCATCTTGAAATGGAGGTATACCAACCCCCCCCCCCCCCCCCCTTTGAATTCCTGGAGGTTGATAACTGGTCGACGTCTATCATCGGATTTGTCCACTAGAAATATATTAGTCAGGAAGCCATCGCGGTGCAGGACCGATCAACAGATGGCTCCTTTGCGCAGGAGCGCGGAGACCTCCTCATTGATAAGTTATGCATCGTGAGCTGTGAAGCAAATGGGTCGAGTATGACACTCCTCCTGAGGGTGATCATTCAACTCTATATGGAAACCCTGTACGGTTTGCAAGACCCATGCGTCTAACGTGATGGAAGCCCAAGAGTCCCGGAAGACCGACAACTGACCCCCAATACGGACCTGGGCCACAGGTAAGACACTCACCGTTGGAATTGCCACCTCCAAGCGTTGTTCGTGTAGCCTCTCCGGCCTTTGAAGCCCTGGCCCCTTGTGGGGTGAAAGTTAGTATAGTTCGTGCTGGAGTTGTACTGACTGCGACCAGAGCCTTGCCCCTTGGGGGGATTTTGCTGGAAGCCACGGCTGGCCCCATGGAAAACCCACAGGTTGAAAACCGTCTTGATACTAGACTGTGCCTTATCCAATGAGGTAAAGGTGGCCACAAACTTACCAAGCTCCTTCACAAAAGGGTCACCAAAAAGGCCACCCTGGGCTACTGCACCCCCCTCAGAGAAGGCTAAGTCCCCAAGTTTGGGGTTCCGCTTAATCGACAACGAGCGGCGACGCTCCGTTCACAGGGTGCAGTTTGTATTGCTAATAAAGATGATGGCACGCTGAGCCCAGTTGGATAGCACCTCGGGCGAAATAGGGGATCCCGAAACCTTAGCCTCCTCTGCCATGTCTAAAGTTTTGGTCATAGGACTGATGGCATCGAGCAGCTTATCCTGAACGCCAGGATCTGTCAATGCCCTTACACAGGTCCTTCATGTATTTAGCCAAAAAGGTAGCTATCTTTGAGTCCAGTTCCGAGGTGAACGCTACTTTTCCCTCAAGAGTGGGCCTCGGGCACTCAGCCTTAAGGCACCCATGGGCCTCCTTTTCCAGGGGCTTGGGGAGACGTCCCGCGACAAACTTGGCTACCTTGTCACCGGGAGCAGAAGCAGCAGACCGTGGATGGATAATCTCTTCAGGGTCCAGCATGCCTGAGTCCACCCCTGGAGCAGAGGGCAGAAGGACCACAGGGCGCCACAGGCGTGAGGGCCCGCCTCCTCTGCCGAATCTCCCTGGGAGTCCTCAACAGGTTCGGGAGAAACCGGACCAGGAGTCCCCGGGGGCTTGGCTGCCAGAAGGGGGGTTGGGGGAGTGGGTGTTACTTTTGCTAGAAAGGCACTCTTCAGGCATGCAAACGCGTCTGTGTCCACCCTCTTAGTGAATTTCTTTTTAGGTGGGGGGGGTTCGTCCCCTGAGGGGAGGCTAGGAGTGGAGGCAGGGAGCTCTGAGTGGGCCTGTGCCAATTTTGCGCACTCCTGGACTATCCTGTCCAACAGGCGCTGTTCCATAGGCCCAACCACCTCATGAACCAGCCTATAGATGGAGGAGTCGACAGCGTCGTAAAAATCGTCGTCCCATTGTATATATGCTTGGGAATCCTCCTCATAAGTGCAATCCTTCATCTCCATTATTTGCAGCAGGTCAGGCTAATACCTCCTTCGTAGAAGGACATATGGAAGCGCAAGTATGCCTAAAATATATAGAAGCTGGGGGACCCAGACAGTGAAAGGCTTAGACCATAGGTCCACAATGGGGCTTGCACGAACCCTAGCGCACAAAAACAGCCCTTAGGAATTCCTGACATGGCCCCACTGTCTCACCGTGCACCTTAATGAGGTTAAAACCTCTGAGATAATGCCAGTGCAATCTTACGCCTTCAGACATCACCCAGAGTTCACCCGCAATACAGACCCCTACCGGGGCGTCCAATAAACAAAATAATGTAGGGATACTGACCCGGGAGCCCGGGCATAAGTCAGACAGCGGGGGGAAACGCTCTGTCTGCACGTCTCCTGCAGCACGGTCTGTCCGATTTGAAGAGACGCATGCACCAGGGTCAGCGAGACAAGACAATACGCCTAGCGGGCCTTCAGTGCACCACAACCATAATGGCCCCAGCCACGTAAGGAGCGCAAAAGCACTCCAGCGGCCGGGGGAATCTGGAAATTAAACCACGAGCACCGCGCACAATAATTGGGCAATTAACAATACTCTGTGAATCTTCCCGGGGGGGCGCGTCTCAGCAGGGAAAGAGTTTTACTAACATAATTCTACACAAAGCATGAGATTAGAAAAAACACACTTAACTGGCTGCGAAGCAGCGAAGAAAGATGAGGAACTAACAGTGTGAAGGGACTATATGTGGTTTCATGGACACTATGGAAGAACTATGATGTGGATCTCCCTTTGGTTCATGGGAGTTGATGTTTTTTCCTCAAAGTTTTGTCTTTCGGGCTGCTATGAAATTTGTGATGCAATAAAGCGAAGAAAGACTTAGCATAATCAGAGCCTCTGGTCCTGACATAGACTTGCATTTTTGGGGTGTCAAGAACAGAAACCAATTAAGGATTCTCTTTGGGACAGTCGTGGACATATTATTAACTCAGAATCAAAAAAACATACGTATATATTCTAGCACACAGCAGCTCAAACATTTTGTAGCCCCCATAAAAACTACAATGGGTGATACTTTTGGTGTTTGTTATCAGGGTGACCCGATCGCACCAGAGGGAAGCCATTCGAGGCCTACAGCTAAAGAGTCTTCAAGAGATGGCGCAGCTGCTTTCCACACCCGTCAGAAGTCTGAGGTATGAATTGATTAAAGGGCAATACTATTTTTAATATTGTACAAATTTTATGGTATGGTAACTTTGTGTGCTGTTTCTTTAGATATCTTGTTGCTGTATTCAGCTGGAAATATTACGTACTTCGTAATATCTTGTTAATTATGTTCACCCATATTTGTTTATTTAATATAATAATGACTAAAATGTACAATTCTTATCTCATTTTTTAAATAGCAGGTTTCAAATCCTATCAAAAACATCACAATAAACGTCACAATACTAATTTAATTTAATTTCATGTATCGCCTTCCTTAGAAAATGCTGTATGTTTTTTAATATATTGTCATGAGCTCCAGACATGTTAGTGCTTTAGTGAGATGTCTTCGTTTAATAAACAATGTACTCCTTCCCAAGAAAGACATAACCAGTCTGTCTTCTCTTATTTTTCAGTCCATCCCACTTATTGATACTTTTTGTTACTTGTTGACTAATAGGGAGCAGTTTATCATGAAATCCATGGTGAGGATGGATCGTCATCGAAAGAAAATAGACATATTTATAGCGACACTGTGCCCAGGAGAGTTGGAAGTTTTTACAGAGGTAAATTTGCACTATCATACCATATTTGTTTGTAGCTACGGATTATTGTGCTGTTCCATTTAGAATGTGGGGCAATGGAAATTCTTGCATGGTGAAGATGAGAGAATAAAATTCTAAGTAATCAATCATGCAATTTTAGGTCCAATTTTCAACACAACACATGTAAGGTGTTTTTGCTGATATTTTACGCTTGTGGTTTTTATCTTGATTAGTCAGGATGCTTCTATTGAAATGAAGCAGATATGTGAAGATTCATTGTGCAATATATTTTTTTTAAGATAATATTTACACTGAATTAAAAGCGCCTTTGGCCTTTTTTTCATTTATTGCAACCTGCTACCTGATTTGTTAGGCCGAGCCTGAGTCAGCGCGCATATGCTGCTCTGGCGGTCTGTTGTAGTAGAGTATGGAAGAGAAGCCCCACTCACTCTCCGCCCATATTTTTCATTGGCTTGTGCATTTGCCCTTCGTAAATGCTGGCTTCCGATTGGTTACTAGGCTTGTTAGCCCCTCCTTAGTACTGCCTTGTCTTCATTTGTAACCTCCCATGGCTACTGGCCCCTTTACTTCGGTTGTTACACGGCACATCTTATTTAGTCTTGTAAGCACTATTTTCTTCATTGAGTTTTGAGTTTCTGTTCGTGCCTTGTAACATTCAGCATGCCGTGTAACATTCAGCATGCGTGCTGCAAATATTTTTTTTCTTAATTTACGTTGGTTAAAATCGCCGCATACGCATTGTAACCAAAGTAAGTAAAGAGGGAAAAAAAGATGTGTGGCTGTCATTTTTTCTCTTGTTTTAACTTTGGTTACAGTCGCGGCACTTGTACATCTTAAGCTAAAGCGCCGTGCCGCGATTGCTTCAAAAGTAAAGAAATAGAAAGAATGTGTTTTTCTATTTCCTTACTTTTGAAGCAATCAGGGCAACCGTACTTTAGTTTAAGATGATTACAGCTAAAGCACGAGTGCCACGATAGCATGCAAAGGCTGGTTTATGGGTGAACAAAGCGATACCAAAAGGGATAATGGACCCTTATCAGCCAGGCTATCTTGAATCCAGTGGCAAAGTGAGCAACGGACCCACGTCTGGGCATACCCTACCAACTTAGGGCGAACAAAGCGATACCAAAAGGGATGATGGACGGAGCGCCTGAGCAAATCAAACACTCACCCCCAGTCAACTGATATGGGTTTAATCCATCATCATTCTTTAGCTCACTCCACCACCCCAGTTCAGACAAGGCCATATGCAAATCAGTCTGACCCTGTGCCTCATGGGAACAGTCCAGCCCGAACTGCCAAGCCATGTCTTCCCTGGACCAGAAACAAGCATCCTGGGACCGGTTTCAGGGTTCATAACCCTCATCAGCCAGGCTATCTTGAATCCAGTGGCAAAGTGAGCAAGAGACCCACGTCTGGGCATACACTGCCAACTTAGGGCGAACAAAGCGATACCAAAAGGGATGATGGACGGAGCGCCTGAGCAAATCAAACACTCACCCCCAGTCAACTGATCTGGGTTTAATCCATCATCATTCTTTAGCTCACTCCACCACCCCAGTTCAGACAAGGCCATATGCAAATCAGTCTGACCCTGTGCCTCATGGGAACAGTCCAGCCCGAACTGCCAAGCCATGTCTTCCCTGGACCGGAAACAAGCATCCTGGGACCGGTTTTGGGTTCATAACCCTCATCAGCCAGGCTATCTTGAATCCAGTGGCAAAGTGAGCAAGAGACCCACGTCCGGGCATACCCTGCCAACTTAGGGCGAACAAAGCAATAACAAAAGTGATGATGGTCGGAGCGCCTGAGCAAATCAAACACTCACCCCCAGTCAACTGATCTGGGTTTAATCCATCATCATTCTTTAGCTCACTCCACCACCTCAGTTCAGACAAGGCCATATGCAAATCCGTCTGACCCTGTGCCTCATGGGAACAGTCCAGCCCGAACTGCCAAGCCATGTCTTCCCTGGACCGGAAACAAGCATCCTGGGACCGGTTTCGGGTTCATAACCCGCATCAGCCAGGCTATCTTGAATCCAGTGGCAAAGTGAGCAAGGGACCCACGTCTGGGCATACCCGGCCAACTTAGGGCAAACAAAGCGATACCAAAAGGGATGATGGACGGAGCGCCTGAGGAAATCAAACACTCACCCCCAGTCAACTGATCTGGGTTTAATCCATCATCATTCTTTAGCTCACTCCACCACCCCAGTTGCATATAGCCAGGTCTAAACTGGGGTGGCATGGTGAGCAAAAGAATGATGGATTTAACCCAGATCTCTTGACTGGGGGTAAATGTTTTGATTTGTTCTGCATTTCGTCCATCAATTGTGTGTCTTTTGCTTTGGTTTATGGGACGGGAGTAGAAATAAATATACCTTCAAGTACTAGGCTGAGTGTGCGTGAACATTTCGCTGTTACTCGCTGTTACTTCAGTACGGATGCACTGAAGAAAACGTAACAATAAAACACGGTTCAAGGAAATCGAGGCTTTTCCTTCATTCCGGTATTATGCGCTTATTGCCTCCCTGCATCGTTTTTTGTGACCTGTTAACAGCTCTGGCGGTGCTCCCCGCAGTGTAGTAGGTTTGACTTTGTGTCTGTTTTCCTGTGAATGGTTGCAGCCACTTCATGTTTTTGCTGACCGGATTTGTGAATTACTCCGTGGTGAAGATGCTGCTAACAGCATGTCGTAGCTCGTATATGGGTGTAAAGTCAAGCAAGCTATGTATAATTCGAAAAGTCCTCAGTAATCACAGGAGTTTTTTATGTTTAATCTGAGTTGTAATCGTCGCCTGTGGAGTATTGAAACACAGGCCTGTATCCTAGAGCAAAACTTTTTATGGCTGAATAAGTATAACATGCATTCTGTTCCATATAGTTAGAGACTTTCATGCAGGTTTCCAATATCTAACGTTTACTCCCTGCAATGTTAACCTCGTAGCTGCAGCACGGCCATTGTCCAGGCAGACCTTGGCCAGTGGAAAATACACAGGGATTAATGTTAGTGGCTATTGGGCCTAGACGGCTACATCATGAATAACGTTGCTTCGTTTTCTTCTTAGTTGAACAAGTCCCCCGTTAGCACTTGACCTTCCCTTTAGTAGACTAGTTAGAATATATTCCCATAATTGTCCTATCTTGACTACGCATACAAGTTCCCACATTAATTAAACACATTTAGAAACGTGATCAGATGTGCTGTGTGCTGATTGTAGCATCCTGTATTACTTATGCATGTTATCCGTTCTACTTATGTTTGATTGCACAGAATTGGAGGTTGCCAAGAAAGTGTGCTTCTTTTTTCTGCATTTCATTAGCCTTTAATTATTTAACTTCAAGTTATTGCACTGCTTTTTGTAGATAGATAGATAGATAGATAGATAGATAGATACATAGATACATAGATACATAGATACTGAACTTGTAGCTTTTGTGGAGAAAATGCAAATGTCAGATTTTATACACCCACTTTGGTGATATTGTAATACTTCTGAATAGTCTGGTCAGAGCAGGAAATATCCTAGTGTAAATTCTTCCAGGTTATGCCTTTTATTAGTTTCAAAATGTGTCTGCTTTATTGTAGATTGAAAACGATACATTAAATCACTGCTGTTCAGTGTTGTTTTAACGAGCGGGTTGTGGGACGTCCCCTTTGCTCAATAAAAAAAAGTTATAATAAAAGAAATCATTTGAGTAGCTCTTACTATTCAGGAACAACAGATCAAGCCACACTTGAATGGAGTTCAATCAATCAATCAATCATGGCATTTGTAAAGCGCACTACATACCTGCGAGGGTCTCCAAGGCGCTAGGGAGGTGGGGAGCTGCTACTGTTCGAAGAGCCAGGTCTTATTTGCTCTGCTATTTTTACCAAGTCTGCAAAGCAGGTAGAGGATTTCTGAGGCTATCTGCATACAGTTGCATATAAGTGATGTGATGTTTGTACTACAGCCGTAGTTTAAGTTTTCCAGTTGATGCCTTGTAATCCCTCCCCCTGTCTTTGTATTTTTTAATGCATTTGAATTCAGGATGGGATGAGTGGCCACAAAATGGCGCAGGCCTGCTTCAATTTACACGATCCGGCCGGTCGTGTACACATTTTTCGTTTGAAAGCCCTGCCGGTCTCCTTTTTCTCATCGGATCCCCACTGGGTGGCACAAAAGGGCTGTTTCATTGGTGTCTTGTTATTAACGCTTTCCAACTAAACATTCACCTCTGTCTGGTCCCAGCCAATCTTGGGATCCTCTACTTTTGCCCATCTGAAATCCCTATCATAATCTAACCGTGCCATCCCGCTGTACATTGCATGTGCCTTCAACATTTTGTTAGAATAAAATATCAATGGTGCCGCTAGCTCAGGCTTCCTTTCGAGTATCACTGTTGCAAAAACATTAAAACCAAAGAGCCAATTCGTGATTGACTCTTCTACCTTCGGCTTCCTCTCCTTGGAAGAGCTATCCCACCCCTCCTTTTCTTTTATCGCCACCTCTCTCCTTTTAGGCCTTATCAATGAGAATATGTCTATGAACTCCCCCTTTCAAATCTTTTCCTTAATATCAGAAGGAACATGAGAGGCTAATTTCCCAGGTTTGGACAACAATGTATCTTGCCCCCCAGAACCTTACCCCGCCACCAAGACTCTTGACTGCTGCCTCGGACCCCTTACCTGTTGGGGCACCTGTGGGTGCACTTGGATTTGCTGGGGGCTCTTGACCCACTGCCATAGGGGCTGTGCTTGGTCCATCCTTCGCCTGCGCCATTAGTTCTATTTGTTTATGCAATTCACTCATGGTGCCCTCTAAGGCCGGTAGGATGCCCACGGGGCCTCTGAGGCACTGCTGCCCTGGCTCCCAGATGAAGGTGCTGCTAACTGCGCTATTAAACCCTGGGCCGGTCCTCCTCCCCCATCAAGACACTCGCCGCAGGTGCCTGCACTACCGCCATTGTACATGGGGATGCGGGAGCCAATGCCCTCAGCGCCCCATGTATCTGAGCCAGTACTGCACCTACATCATTTGAACCAGGGACCACTGGTTGTACTATAGCCGGTAATGCAGTCATGTTGGGTGTCCCCTGTGGCACTTCACTGGCGGGCGGTCGACCAACCTCCTCTGACTGCCGTTCTTGTGGTGAATCAGAATCTGGCAATCGCTAAATACGAGCAACCCCGGAAATCAGCTACTCTTCGCCCTTTGCTTAATGTGGTGGGACCCTAAACGCTCAGTTGTTATGTGAGGAGGAGGGGTGAGGGAGGGAAATAAACAACGAGCTACTCCCCCTTCCACTTAATGCCCCGGGCAGCCGTAGGAAAAAGGACTTGAGGGGTCACAAAATCCCGTTCCCACCAATGGCAATACCAAATGCTCAATGCCTCCCCCGCGACTGCCCACTGAACCAGCCGAAGGCCCCACCCTTTACCTCTGTGTGCTGGAAAAGCACACCAACCACCAACTCGTTTTGCGCTTCCTGCCGCCTATATCCCCTGGACTTGAAGACCGTGCTGCTATGATGGCCCAGTGCACTCCTTCGACCCCTCGAAGATCGGTGGAACTTCCTCGACGACCACTTCTGTCCGTCGATGACGACGCGCACCGGCCCCTGTTCCTGTCGTCCGATCGTCGACCACCACCTGCAGAGGAGACAAAAGAAACAGGATGGCTCCACGAAGATTCAGATGGAGTCCACTGTGACCAGGGCCGGCACTGTAGAAAAGAGAGGATGAGGGCCAGGGCCAGGTGCCCTAAATAGGCCCCCACCAACTCCTCCCCCCCATTGCCGGTCCCGGCAGGAAGTGATGTCACATCCTGCCCTGGAAGTGATTCTTCAGTCGCCTATCGGATGACCCGGGAGTCTGGAGGGCATGGCCGGACTCCCAGGTCGCCGGGTCCTAATGGCACGCTTTCTTACAGTCCGCGCTCTACCATTTGCGTGGCTCTGCTTGATAGCCTGGGTATTTTCTCTGAAATACATTCTTCCGTTCTGGCAGCAGCCCTTTAAAGGATTGGGCTGCAGGGGTCATAGGAAGAAGTGAAAACACAAAGATTTGTTAAGTGATGGTCTTTTGAAGGCCTGTGAAATACTTTTACTGAGTTTGAGGCGTCAGCCCTGGCCCAGCCTATGACAGTTCAAGTAGTGCGTTTGTCCTGGAAGCGGAAGCTGCACATCCTGGGCCACGGCGTATGATGGGTGGTAGACGGGTGGCTATAGCCCTTACAGTCCGGCGGGTGTTTCAAGCCTGGTTACTACCAAAGCAGATAAGCTGTAGGTTACTGAATCCCTGAGAAGATGAAGGAAGTAGCAGAGTAGCAAATGTATTTAGTCCATTGGTGTGCCCACTGGTCTTCAATAATGTAACTAAAGTGGACGAGTCTACATGGATAAATTGCCATAGCAACATAAAAGAGGTAGGGTGTGTGAGTGTCAGCCAGTATCTGTACTGAAAGAGGTGGAGGAGAACTAGAAAAGGGATCGCTGACAGGTCTAAGTAAATGTCAGAAAAGGAGGAGGAGATACTAAATTAAGAAAGAGCACAAAGAACTTCTACTTAAAAAAAACGCAAAAAAAAGTGGGAAAGCTACTTGCAAAGGAATGTTAGCCCTGGGAAGGAGAAGCAGTGGTAGTAATGGTAGGATACAGCAATATGGTGAGGAGAAGGGATCCGATGATGGTCTCTGAAGACAATGATGTACAGGTGGAGGACTGAGTAAAACACTACATAGAACTTACTGAAAAAGTGTAGAGTTAAATTGCGTAATAACCTCCATGCAGTACGAGTGGAAAGCAACCATTAGAATGTTTACTCTTAAAGTATCAGACATACTTCAGTAACATATGATATTCGTACATGCTATTAATCCTAGAAGTCGGGCCATACTGCCATGAACAAACCCCATCTTGACAGCACATCACTTTAACGTTCCACTTTCACCAGAATTGCACTGGACGTGAGACTCATAGTGGGGTAACATTGTCAGCAGTTTATGGATAATACAACGCACCATATCAATTTGTGTCTTGCAGGCAGTGACATCATTTAAAAACTTAGCATTGTGTTTCACTAATATCAATGACTTTGCATCCTTCACTTTGTTACCAGTTGGGTGTTTTTGACTGTTTCTCGTATACTTCAGATTCCTGGTTTCAACTTGCTACTATTGGTCCATTTGCTCCATGTGTCATGCCTCTACCTGGCGTGCTTTTTGCGTGCGCTTTACTTGTTTATTCCTGCCCTTTATACAGAGACGGGATAGCCAAACAGGGGTGAGGGGTCGTCCTTTTTGCTCCGGCCCCATCTTACCCGGGCACCGCCGCCTAGGCTGTTTTGGGCCCACTGTCAGGTTATGTCTATGGCCCCTTAAGGCCTCCTTCGCCCTTTGGGCCTCTTCCTTAACCCAAGAAGTCAGGCCATAAGGCCATGACAAAAACACCACCTTGACATCACATCACTTTAACGTTCCACTTTTCCCAGGACTGCACTAGAGGCAAGACTTATTTTGGGGTAACTTTGGGTGCGGTTTATTGATCATACAACACACCATATCAAGTTGCCGCTCGCAGGCAGTGACATAATTTCAAAAGTTATCTTTGTGAGCTCGCCAATATCAATGACTTGTGCCCGCCTGTCAGTTAATCGCATGGAAACGGGAGCAAACCAGGCCTCAGGTGTTATGCTTTTCGTCCCACTCTGCAACAGCTTTCTGCATTCAGGACTCTCACTAAAGGTCTAACTCCTACTGTGGTCTACCTCTAGACCGGCACACCACCTGCATGCATCAGAAAGTGTGGGAACAGCAGAGCACGAGTCGGGGGTACACGCGGGTGGACGGTGTCCACCCACTATTTTCACAGGGTGAACGCCATCAACCCTGCCAAGAATTTGGGCCCCACTGACTAATGTGCTGATTTGGTCCCAGCACAATTTCCAAACACCGGGACACTTTCAGCAGCGCCTGTACGTTGTCTGCTGTCCATCTGCAACAAGCAACAACGTGCAGGCGGGGACGGGGCTTTCTGATTTTAGACTCCTGCTGGGCCCTTCGCCTACCATAGACGGACGGACTTCTGATGGCAGCAGATTAACGGCACCCATGGGCCCTAATATACGACTGGCCCAACTGTGTTTCTACTTTACAGTGTAATTCGGAACCTTGGAATCTTTTGGGCCATACCTGATTTGAATGTTTGAATTTTTACTACCCATTTTCCTGATCATAAGAGGTGTTGTGGAACCCTCGTATTTCATGCGAAGTGCCATCCTTCCGCTCTCTCGTCCTGGAGCCATTTGGCCCTCCCACACTATCCAACCATCCAGTTGATGATGGTTTATGTACCTCCTTTGTTAACATTCCCAGGTGCCCCTATTCAGGCCAGAGGAAGATCCCGTCGTAAGGACTTAAGCAGCCTACTCCATAGTGGGGTCAAAACGTCGACTTTGTTTCCCTGTTTTACCAGTTTGATCCACAGTGATTTTCAACTGTGATATTACGAACAATGGCCTGGTATTCAGTTTCTGTTAACTGCGAGGCTGAGGAAAGCCGGTTTTATTGTAGATATTGATGTGATGGATGTATTGTCACGACCTTCCCTTCTCACTTTTCCTACCCTCACTTGATGCACACTACCTTTTCCTTTCTCTTCCCCCCCTTTTGCGTGGGGCACTTACTTGGTACATATTTTTATTTCTTGGTGATATAAGAGCATATGTTCAATGTGATTAAATAACATTGGACGACAAACATTGTTTTACTAGTGTGTTTTTTTTATAAGAGGCCCTCAAATGTGTGTGCTTCTCAAGTTTGCTCTACTGGGACTACCTTCCCTACTGTGTGGGTCCATAACAAAGGCCGAATTTGAGGGGCCATCGGCCTCCTTTTATTCGAGTCTCTTGGCTGGGAGCAGTCAGGAGCCTCACACCTGATTAAAATGAAGCAGAGGGGAACAAAGGCTCAAACCTTGTTAGCACTTTACACATACTTAAGAGAGGCAGCTTTTCACTTTGTTCAATCCTGGTTTAGGAGATATGCATGCACTGTAAGAATGACAGATGTGCTGGTCTTTCCCAGTATTTACACAAAACAAAATTGCATTTATTTAGAGCTTACTGCCCCTGAGGAGGAGTTGAAATAATTTAAGTACCACCATTTTTTCTTGTATAGCCCTACTCATCCCAATGCAGGGTGTCAGAGCGCTTTACATCAGACGTGCATGTTACATATACAATAAATTAAATACATTTGTAAATGCATTTACAGGATGTGTTACATAAAACTGGGGGACTACAAGGTGTAGAAGTCACATTTCATCATCCATAGCTCACTGTGCTATTATCCTCGCAATGCGCTCAGATGTACACATGCCAGACCTGCTAAACATATATGTGAGGACTTTAGATCTGATGTCACTTCTTGTGATGCCACTTACTGTAAAGTCGTGGCTTGTGATGCCACTTTCTATGATGTCAATTCCTGTGATGCCATGTCTGAGCTCGTGTGCCCTGATTTTGTGGGCCGTGATGTTGTGCGCCGTGATGTCGTGCACCGTGATGTCATGTGCTGTGGTGTTGCGTGCGTGATGGTACGCATGTGAGGTCACCTGCATACTGCCTAACTAGGTTAGTCCCCCCACTTCTTTTTTTAGGACTTGTGCCCTGGGGAAAAGGAAGTCTTAGGGAGTCGGTGGCGGCTCGACCTGCATCACCTTTGGTGGATGCCTCGAAGGCGCATCATCAGCCGCTCTCATTTGTTCCATGGTAGGTGTCTAAAGGATGTCAATGGCAGATAGGATTGTAGCAAGGGTGGCTAGGGCCCTAATGCAGACAATGGGAAATGAGCCCCATTCCTTGGTTTGGTTGTAAAAAGCTACAATTGGGGTAAAGTGGGCCCCTGAGAACACTGGGCCCAGGTGCCAGTGCACATGCTGCACTGTTCACAGCTGAGTCTCTGGATATGGACACAAATGTGAGACGACCCGTAGTTTAAAGCGCTCATTTGCCTTGCCTGTCATGATGTCTGGTAATGTCATGGCTATTTGAACATGATTTATACATGTTCCACTACAAAGTGCTCGTTTTTTTCCCAAACGGATCTCGGAACATTCTTAATTGTCCTCTCATTGGAAATGATTTTATATTCTGTTATTCTAGCATTATATAGCTGTTAGTTGCATTATATATATATATTTTTAAACCTTCAACTCTTGTAAGGCATATTTATCTCAACCGCCTCCATGTACAGTGGGCTGTGCTTGGAGTTTTAACAAATATGCTCTGTCCTTACAGCTCTTGAAGAAAAGGAAGTTCTGTAATGCAACATGACAAGTTACAAAGTTAGAATGAATTATTTATTCCTACATCAAAACACTTTTTAGATACAATTTGTAGAGCATGAGCATGATCTGAATAATCAAAAGAAAGCACAGATGCATCAGCGAATCCTAAAGCAGGAGGGAAACGCATTTTAAGCGTAGAGTTGGAATATGCAGTAGTTGCGAAGCCCAGATCTCCGGTCATTTGACGTCACCTTCGCACTCCAATGTCTGCAGGGATCCCTGGTGGCTTCACTAAAGTGTCACATGGTGCATCACGGTGCAGTGGTTTCCGAATATAACAACCTCATAGTTGGCAACCTTTGAAAAAAAAATACCGGGACACTTTGCAGCCCAGGGCCGCTGCAGATAGAAAGTTCTTGTTTGCGTACCTGTGTGTAATAAAGAGGAACAGTTTCTGCAACAATATTACCCGGGACTAGCCCTGCAAAAACGGGTCAGTTGGCAACTATGCAGCCTCTTGCCTCCTGCCACCGAAAATGCAGCTGCCATATTGTCCCCTCTGTCTCCTTACTAGTCCAGCCCACTGCAGCACTAGAACAGGAGTCAGGGGTCTCTTGCTGTCAAGTTGCTCTTTGGCATTGGGGTATGAATACTGTAAAAAGGTGATTTTGCTGTTTCGAGTGGTGATGTTTATAGTTCTGATTTAAGCGCCGCTGACCACAAGGCTTATTGTGACCAGTTCCTTAAAATACACATAGGCCTTGCTTATGAGTTAAATGGAATTCCATGCAGAGATTCCCAGCAGCCAGAGTTAATATTACCGGCCGGTATCTCCACATGGAATTCCAACTACTGCGAGTTAGATACCTTGAAACCACGTAGACATGGAATTACTGTGTGGAATTCCGCACCGTGTTCCCTGCTCTGAGGGGTTTAATGTTCCCATTTACGGAGGTACGGAGGAGCGTCGCCTCACTTAATTGCCCCAGAAATGCCCCAGAGACGAAAAATAAAATGGTAATGAAGTTAATTCATTCCATTTTATTTTCCATCAACCCGTCCTAAACCGAGTGTCAAGACGACGGCCAGCCTGACATGCGCACAATAAAGCTCTCAACCTGGCATTCCAAGACAGCCAGGTTGAGAGCCTACACAAGCCTCCAGTGTCCTTGGGAGCGGCGAGAGAGACCGCTCCCTCCAATCCTAGCACTGCTCTCATGCAGCATCAGGATTGGTGAGGACGTGTCTCCGGAAAACATGCTATTTCTTTTATGTATTTAATTTTATTTATGTTTTTAATTTTTTAAAATTTATTAATCCATTTTCCCACCCCTCCAATCAGCGTATTTTCCAGGCGCCGCTGCCTGCTTTGTGGAGGCAAAGGGGAGAATAGTTTTGGCAGGGCAGAGTGTTGCCGAAGAAAACTTTTGGTGCGGACCGAGGGTTGAGGCTTGGCTATTGTTGCAGCCAAAGACTCATGCGATTTTACCAGCCTGAATTTCCGGCCAGTGTCAGGTCCCATGCTCACACTCCTGAGGAAAACCAGGTGTGGAAATACAGGTTCATTCATGATCAGCAGTATCCAAGGGTGATATATTGCTCCACCTGACTGGTAATCAGTTCCTTACCATGGACTTTAAACTTCATCGTACTATTTCAATACAAATTTTAAAACGAGCTAAAACTGTAAAAAGGCAACTTGATCTGATGAGACAGAGGTAGCCATTATACGTAAAGGATCAATTACCAATACATCAGTTTTTAAAAACATTCGGTACAAAAAATTTGCCAAGCACTTTTCAAGGCAGAGCATGGTTTAAGTTTTGTATTCAGCAATTTCAGAAATAACATATGGATTTATCCCTTATTAGTCTCAATCCCATCTCTCAGTTTCCGTTCTCAGCGAGTGTCCCCCTGTTCTAAGTGGAAACTACATTTTCCTTTAGTTTATATTCTTAGAGCATTACTGTGTAATGTTGAGGTTTTTTAAGTACCTCTGATTCTGCAGCTAATTCATTTTACACTTTACTAAGGCTCTAAATTAATTATAAATATTAGAATAAACAGGAAACCCTATTGAATCAATGTTCCAACATTTTTAGAAAAAATGTTCATTTAATCATTTGAATTTATACAGTACTTTTATTCAAAACACTTGTTAGTTCACAGTTCAAACTGAATAACAGAGGAAAAATGGTGTGAAACATCAGCAAAATAACAAACGCCGATCATGTCATTCCTGAGTTTTGAATTCAAGAAGGTAAAAGAACTCAGATGGTAACCCTTGATTGACCAAACATAGGTGTTTGGTAGGTTGATAACGGATGATGTCAAGTGACATCAATCAGTCATTTAATCAATTAAAAGTTTATTAGGTGAAAACAGCGTAACTAAGAAAAACAACAATAAAATCACAAATAACCATTGTCTGCAGTTCAGGATGGCTATGAACCGAAATAAAGAGTAACAAATAATTAGACCGATCTAAAACATGTAAATAAAGAAATGCCGGTCTACAATTGATAAAAATGCAGGTTTTCAGCCAATGAACCAAATTCTTGACAAATAAATGTATAAATTATACATTAAAAAAATGCATAAATGTTTTAACAGATACATGGTCACATGGGCAGGTATTAGCATCGTCAAATTTGGACGAACCTAGAGGAAAACCTAAAGAAAGATTAATTGAGCTCGCCCTGAATTTATTTAACAACCATCAATCATACGATGAACTAAATTGTCACATAGGGTTCCATCCCATGTCTAGTCTTTACTAACAGATGAGACCTAACTGAGGTATTGCAGAGGTCTTGTCTTGTTGTTCCTTCTCAGGGGTGCAAAGTAAATCCAATTAATCTTGTACCCCGTGTTTGTCCTTTTGACAAATAATCCAAGGATGTGTAAACAAATCTGCTCTACCTAATTCAGGACAAAGTTTTCTAATATAATTGTACCATGGGATGTTAGAGGCCCCATCAAACTTCAGACAGTCCCACTCCCGATCTCCCAATTAAATTCCACAGGCAGGTCTCTCCAAATCAAAAGCCATAATAATAAAGGAGCTGCACGAAGATGATCAATCAAATATTTTCGACCCAGCTCTTTATGAGAAACAAAGCTAGAAGTTCCTCTTAAGAGGCCCAGTAAGTTCCTGCAGACATGCAGATAAAGCGGTAAAATCCTCTTAACACAGTTGTAAAATATTACATATATAATGAAATTGAAAACGAAAACCCATAGGTAACCAACACAGTCAGAACTAATGAGGTTTAATGTAATCAGAAATTCCTAGACCAAATTGAATTCAAACAGGCGAGTGAAGAATTGATTATAATTAAAGTAAACCATACTGTGCAAAACCTATATAAAGAGAAGAACAATTGTCTAAATGAGACAAGTTGAAACTGAGCATGAGAAGTGTCACAGTGGATTTTCTTAATATTGTACAGTTGGTAACAGAATCTCTGGCAGACCAGTGAGTCAGAAATTATACCAAGGCTATGAGCACCCTCAGTAGGTCTAAAGGAAGATGGGGGACAGGAAATAGAGTGAAGAGGTGAAATGGAATCTGTAGCAAAAAAGTGTGTCTATTTTTAGGCTGTTTTAAATTGAAAAATGGCAGAAGAGCACGCAGAAAAAAACAATAAGGGCCATATGTATCAAAACAGAGTTTTGCGATTCTCAAATTGCGATTTTTAGAGAATCACAATTAGAGAATTGCAAAATTCAATGTATGTAGTATTTACAAACATTTTAGCGAATCCTACATATTCCTAATTTGCGATCCCGATAGGCTAGGAGGCCCATAGGAATGAATGGGAAGACATTCTCAATTTTGGATTACCAATTAGAGAATCGCAATTTGAGAATGCAATTTCAAGGTTGCAAGGGTGCAAAAAGGACACCCTGTTGCACCCCTGAAATATGCATGTGTGCACATTGTGCACACATACATGCTCTGAGGGCATGTATGCGCGACATATGGCACTTTAAAAAAATCAAAAAAGTGCTTTTTTAAAGAAAGTCGCAAATTACCACCGACTTGAAGTTGGTGGTAATTTGCAATTCCTTAAGGCCAAATAGCAAATTTCTGGTGCTTCCAGAATTGCATTTAAGGAATCGCAATTTGCAATTCCTTAATTGCATTCGCAAAATAGAGAATCACAAATTTTGCGATTCTCTATTTTGCGATGGCCTTTTGGGATGATACATCCCAAAAGGCTTTTTCCCATTCGCAAACGGGAAAAGGGCTTTATTCATGTGGCCCTAAATTAAGGAGAGTAGAAATAAGCCTCAGTGTACATAGCATAAAAATGTGTATCAAAACCTACAGAAAAAAATAAAAGAAAATAAGGGAACTCTGTAGAGCATAAATAGTATAAACTCTTAAGCAGGTGTTGTACTAAACCTTGAAAGGTGCAGCAAAAGAAACGACTTGATACATAAGAGAAAAACCAGGAAAGAACAGTACCAGAAATCCCCATAGAACAAAGAAAGGACAGACAAGAAACAGAATCTACCATTTCGAAAGCAGTAGAAAGTTCCAAGCGTACCAGTATAGAAGCAATTTTTTGATGATAAGAGTGTGTGCAGTATAAAGTTAGATATTGTGAGTAGTGCTGTCTCTGTAGAATGGCCTGGACAGAACCCAGACTGAGATAAGAGAAGTCAATCAATCAATCAATCAATCAATCAATCAATCAATCAATCAAACAGGTGGCTTGTAAAGCGTGACTACTCACCCGTAAGGGTCTCATGCCACTAAGAAGTCAATTATTCTGTTAAAGAAAATGTGATAAGTTAGAATGAATGAGGTCTTCCAGAATCATTTATAGAGAATAGATTGGGAGATGTAAATGAAGGACCTACAGAAGGTTTTTTGAGTAAAGGAATGACAGTTACAGACTTTAATGCAGAAGGCAAAATAGTTAATAAGTGTGATAGATTAAAAAAAAGATAAGCTAAAGAAAGGGGGACAGTAAGAGAAGTTGTGAGGTTAGCACCGGAGCTAAGATTAGCAAAGTATGTTTTGGAAATTGGAACATAACCAGATAGTTAGTTATGTGTGTCCACAGGTGGGGTGTAAGGACATTATGTGGTCTTAGCACCTCGAGCTGCTACATTTAGAACCTGGGAGCCCAGGTTCGAATATTGACCTAACGCTAGGCTCAACATCATGTGATACTGGGCAGATCACTTAATCTCCCTGTCTAAATGTGTCTAAAATGTATTTGTATAATCCCCACTTGATGTACACGTTCTTGTAGATTGTCTCTCAACCGCTCACGTAACATATAGAGAGCTCTGTTTCTTCACAAATAGGTTTTCACCATATAATGGTTTTATATGTTCCATAAGATTTCAATACGCACACAAATTACTTTTCCCAGAGGTTTTTTAAAATATTCAACTGTCTGCCACTCTGTCTCGAGCCTTATCCAGTACCATGTTAAAGGCCCCTCCTAGAATTAGAGGTTCACAGGGGATGTTCTGTATTAGATTACCAAGGGTGTTTAGTGTTGTGGTTTGGAATACCTTGGGGATCATATGCATTTATTAAGAGTAGTTTTGTACCTTCCCACATGCATTAAATTGTAGCAAAGTTTTTTTTAAACATAGCTTTGTTGCTTTTCAATAACAAACATATAGTAATGATGGCACGCTGGTAAATTGTAATCCAAGTAGGTTTATTCAGGTAAGTAGACAGGTCATCATTAACAGCGATATAAGTCCTGTAAAGCAGCCTGTATCCAGATATCAACAGCCCCACCAGGAGCAGCCTGCTAGCTGCTCAGCCCCTCTCACCAACTGCCATTCCTAATCCAGTCACCCAGGCATTCTACTCAAGGTCCATTCACCAACATTCCATACATAAGGCGCACACACACAGGCTGAGCAGCTAGGACAGAGAAACATAGGGAATAAAACATCATGCAAGAATACTACAAAACAGTTGCCAACAGCATAGAGGGTCCTGCACAGTATAATTGAAGAAAACAATATATTCTTTATTTTGTTATCACTTTATATGCATCCGTTCAAACAATGTCAATGTATCTTCCCCATACTCTAACCCCAGTCTCGAGGACCAGACATGTCCCCGTCCTATCCTTAAGTGTGACCATCTAATCTATTTACTACAGAACTAAGGAAAGTTAATCCTAGGTTTCAATCAGCCCACTGGACCGCAGTGGAGTTCAGGAGCCCCAACAATCATAATTTTGCCACCTGCTTCCCAGGCTTAAGATGGAGGGGTTGAAGGGGAAAGCAAAGAAAGGGGAAGGCAAAGAAAGGAGAGGTGGGGGAAGCACCAGACTAGTAGCACTGCACTTATTAATATGCCATCTCTTCTTCTGGGTGTTGAAAGACATTCAATATTACTTTCCAGGCTGTAGTGGTTCCCATGTTCCCCCTACCTCGATTGGCATCTTTATACAGAAGTGAACCATTATGTCCAGCCCACTTGGCAACCTCCCTCTTTCAGTTTCCCACTCTGGGATGGCATATCTCCTTCCCATTCATAAGTGGGTGTCTTTTAGCCATCGCCAATGCCACATTAATGAATACATTACTGTGGCATAACTGCTGTTGTTATCTGTTGATGTTTTTATCCTGGGAAGGTGGTGACTTTTTTAAATTAAGATTGCCCTCTTCTTGATCCAAAGGTGTACCCTGAGTGACGTAGGAGATTGTACTTTCCCAGCCCAATAAGCTGTAAGTTATTACCCAGCAAGTGGGGTTCATGCAAGCATACTATGTCAGACGCTTGACTAGTCAAACATTTTTGCTCCACCTTTTGTTTAGTTTAGTTTCTCAGACTGTTACGTTCCATGTTAGGCAGCTCAACCTCCCTGCCGTTTACCTCATTTCCTAGATTTCTGATGGCCACTGTAATTGTTGGGTCTCTAGTCTTGTCTGGTCATGCATCTTTGTCATTTGTACACCATGTGGTATGTTAATCTCAAATGATTCCCATGCCAACTCTCTCTAGCCCCACATATTCCTCTGTGGTTTTACAACTACCTCCCCCACCCTCCAGTGGTACAATGATTTCTGCCACCCCATCTTTGTGTTAATATGCTGTACCAGTGTTGCTCAAAATGTACGCCACACAGGCAGAAGTGGAATATACTTTGTTAGGTTTTCAAAAAAGAATAAGGTTAACTGTTAAGTTCAGAGTTGAAACACGAAAAAAAGGCGGGGATGGCATAATGTTTGTATCTCCTCCCTCCACATTGTTCACCATCCCCATAATGTACTAATGGTGTTCATTTGGTGGGCTGCTTTCCTGTGAAACTGTTGTCTATCACCCACTTGTTTATCTCCATCCCTCCATAATAATATCCCATTTACCATGCAGGACTCTTCTTTGATTTCCTCCTTTTCTTGTTCTTGGGGACTGTCAGCCTCTAATGTCGCTTTGGTGTTGTCTTGTTTGGCTGCTTCTCCCCTTTTGCATCTCTGCCTGTATTCCCAGATCATTTTATTGTCAGATCTATGATTATTGCTTTCTTTTCTGCTCGGCCTCTTGGTGGATGTTGTCATTTTTTGTCTGCTCTACCTTTGCTGTCAATGGTGTTCTGTCGGGGTCTGTCTTTCTAGCCACTTCCATATCTCCAGGGGGTCTGGAAGTGCCATGCCTTCCCTTCTAAAATGACTCTCTGGCATGCAGGGAACATCATGAAATATGAGTTCTTGCCTCAGAAGATTTCCTTCACAGCATTGAAGCTTCTGCTTTGTTTCTGTACAGCCTCTATAAAATCCGGGTGCAGATGTATTCTTGCATTTTCGAATGATATTGTACCTCTTGTTCTTGACACTTCTTGCGCCTCTTCCCTGACGTTAAGCAAATTAGCTATAATTGCTCATGGTGGACTACCCAGTTTTGGTGGGAATTGCCTTTTCCTATATAAGTTAATAAGATAGTCTTCAGGGTTTAAGTACGATTGTAATTCAGTTTTCAACACAGTTCTGTGCATTGGCCCTCTTTCCCCTCTGGGACCCTAACCATTGGGATATTGCTTCTCTATGACTTTCCTTCTGTATCATATAGATGGGCTTATATCATTTTGTTTGTAGTATTCAAAGTCTTCATCAATATCCTGACGGTCTTTACTTCTATTGTTAGTTAAGCCAGTCCACATTTGTTTTGGCTCACTCTGTCACTTATTTTCAATCCAAAGAACGTTCATTTCGATATTTGACTAGTGTGTTTTTTGGTCCAGCACTGTCTACATGTCTTTTACTGGCATTGGAACTTCCATTAGTGTGGGTACAAGTAAGGATGTGGGTTGTTGCCCAGTTACATTTTCCCCTGATTACTGTTGCTTTTCCTCACATCATCTATTCCGTAGAAATGCAAATGTGTCTATCTGGTGTTTTGGTTGGATCTTGTGGCTTTCTTGTGGTCCATCTTGCTTTGTGATATATCTTTTCACCTACTACAGAGTTTCCACTTCTGGCTTCCTTTGATCCCCACTTAGATTCAGATCGCAGGGCCTTGTGACCAGGGTGTCGCTTCTGTGCTGCCTCTTTATCCTAATGTCTTTCAAAGTACTTAGCTTGCTGGGAGAGCAGATGGCATTAGGGTTGTTGTTGATCTGGATTACCCTTTGCTCCTGCGCTAATGCATAGTCCCTTCAGGCTTTTGGATTCTTCTCCCCGTGTCTCTCCTCTTGATCTTATCAGGTGCTTGTTCCTTCTGGGTATTATATAGCCTTCATTTTTCCCGCTTTCCTTCTAGTGTTTCATAGTCTTACATTGTGTAAACTAGAGGGGAAGAAGGAATGCCCCACAATCTAGCCTGCCTTATATTTTGTGCTGATTGTCTTTGTCATACAATGACGCTGTTTGGGAATCCAGCAAACACTTTGCCACTCCTATCTCATCCCCCTAAGTGTTGTGGCTTAGGATCCCATAGGCAAGTGTTCTGTTGGCTCTGGTGTTTTATGTTAAGTCCCACTTATGGCCTGCCTTTTTGAGCTGGTGATGCTTTCTTCTCTTAGTGCTCCTCCTTTCTTCAGGTCCAGTTTATGCAGTACCACTTGGAGGGGAGGAAGGGTGAAGAACAGACCCAGGTTCTGATGTCGCTTCGGCTTTTTTCTCCACCAGCTGGTTGATTCCGCTATGCCCAAGTTGCCTATGGACATCGCTGGTGGCTCTCGGGGAGTGAGCGGGTTTCTGATCCAGCATGTCACCTTGGCCCTCCTTTTGTTTTGTTTAACTCACCAGGCATATCTCACCTGCCACAGGTGCCTCACCACAGAACTACACTTTGAGGCTTCTTTGCAACCTTAAGAAATTTGACCGAGTATCATCTGCTAGGAGGAGTTTGCACTGGTTGCCCATAAATCAAACAATCAGGTTCAAGACTGTGCTTGGCACATTAAGTCTAATATAGAAAAGCTTCTCTGATGGAGTCTTTCATGTGAGGCATCAATATCCACAGAGACCACTAAAATTATCAGAGCAATCTTTATTACATATTCCAAAAACATAACTCGTATTACTTGGCCTTCAGGAAAGTAAATAAATCCTTCCTGTTTAAGTAATAAAGCTTGCTGAATTGTTGCCATCACGTGCTCCGTTTAGTTAGCTCTATTTTAGTTGTATATTGTAGATCCAAAAGGCCACTTAGGTGATGTACATTGTGCGGTATAGTAAATAAAATAAAATCAGTCAAAACTTAAATCTAAACCTGGTGTTTGCACCATTGATAACAGTGTGTGAGTATGTACAGGTAAATACAACTATTAGAATAAAAATAATAAATGAAAGAAAACTTAGAAAAAAGTAAAAACAGAAGATTCTTGACTGATGGAATGGCAGTGTTATAGACTAAACTTTGTTATCCAATTACTGTTCTATTAGACACTCATTAAACATGCTCCTACCATCTTGGTCTGCTGAGGGATAGGTCAATGAGTGACCTGGGAAGCCTTGAAGATTTGGAGTGGTGATGTGAACACCTACAGCGGTTGCAAAACAGGCGAGTTTCCCCCTAGTCCAGCTGAAACTACCGCACTTAGGTCTAGATGTCTGAAGCCTTTTTGCGTTCAAAAACTGCCTGATTCGCAGGGTCGGACTGTGTGCGACTCCAAAAATAATTATTTTTCTGATGTACAAAGCCCAAATTGCAAATTAGGAACTTGTTACTGAATCACAATTTGGGTTTTGCAATTCAGAATTTGGAAGGGGCATCTTGAGGATGTCCATTCCTAATACAGAATATCTTTGGTATGTACGAATGCGGCCGCATAACATTCACAATTTACCCCAACTCAAAGTTGGAGGTAATCAATTCGCAAATAGGAAGGTGTCCCAAAGAGCCCCTTCCCTTTTAAGAATGGTTGGACAAATATATTTCCAAGGGACCACTGCCTACTCTTAGGAAATGAAACTTCAAAGTTTAATTTTGTTCTTTTTAAACACACCCTGTTTTCTTTTAAGCAAAATGGGCTGCTTTTAAAAATTGAAAAGATTGCTTTACTTAAAAGCAATCACAGACGTGGTGGTCTACTGACTCCATCAGACCACCATTCCTGTGAAGGCAACGAATTGTAGTGGGTCACCATTTGCGACCTACCTCATGAAAATGCAGGAAGTCTGTCTATTTGGAACCCACACCGAATCGCTAAATGGAGTTTCATACATAAGGAATACCGATTTCCTTATTGCGATTCGCAAAAAAACGTAATTAGGTAATCACTATTGCTATTTTTGTACATCTAGTCCTCAGTGTTCTATAGACACACGCAGCTGATGGACTGTTACCTCACTAGATCAGACCTATGTCCTAAAGGGTGCAGCAAGGGGATTTCCAACATTTATGGTGGGATTGCGGATTAAGGTTTCTTGGGCCAAGGGAGTAACCACCTAGCATTGTTAACTGAAGCAGAAATAAGCGTGGACGCAAACATAATTTTACTCCTCATATGGAGAAATCATGCTATACCCCAAAATACGAAGATGCTGTGTAATAAAGGACTGGCAAAGACTGTATGTGACATCAGCAGCAGATGGGGGCGAGCGTGATCACTGGCTTCAACAACAGGTGTGGCAACTAAGGGTGGAGGGAACTCATGGAGTACCACTCTGTGGAATTCCACGGAGTTACATAAAAACTACCCGAGATTCCGTGGAGTTCTGCGAGTGAGCGAAATTCGGCATGTTGCGCTGCTCGCACTGATTGTTAGCACCGGGAGTTTATTCCTCACTGTAAAATCAGAGTGAATGGCACTATGCGGCGCACCAAAGGGAGCTGCTTCTTTCTGCAGCTCGAGTAGATTTTCTAGTCGAGCTGCAGCTTTCTCAATGCGAACTGTTGCGACCTGCTGCGACCACACGCTTTACGGAATCTCTCCGGGAGGCGATCTAGAACCCGAAAATCACACTATCGGGGGGGGGGGCAAATTCTCGATCGCACTTGCCAACTTAACGCTCCCTGATACCCCCGGGTCGAGCCAGCGCTATATAAAACCTCTCAAATAAATGTATAAATGTGAAAGCGAAAGAGCGAAAAACAAACAACTGGGACCTGCCTTTGAAGAAAGTAAAAGTGTGTTAATCACACGGGGCAATTCATACTTTCGCAAGGAATCCTATATTTTGTAAATCTAGTTGCAATTTACAGGATGCTCACCCTTTAAACAAAATGTAAAGCTAGGCGGCCTCCGCTAATAATACATTGATTAAAGGAATAACGCAACCATGTCCTACGTTCACTATTTATTGACAACTGGATTCGTGCAGAATATATGAGCAAGTAATTACGATTTATTTTCCAAAAGTCTGCATTTTATCATATTTAGTGGTTGAGCCCAGCTTGGTAAAAATTCTGAGGTTGTGTGAAACCAAATCTCGGCTAAATGAATTTAGTTTTTAGTGAACAGGAAATCAGTCGGCAATAAATTTTTGTCTGTGCGGCTTTGTTTGTGTGAGTTGTCCAAGCATGACTTATTTTGCTGGAAGCTGTTTAATCATCCTTAGAGGAGAACGGTTTTCTAATTTTGTTTACTGTTCGTTTGAATCCAGTAAATGCCAAGGGTGAATTCCATAGCTCATGGATGTGTATGTATGTAGTTTGTGTCTACCTATAAATATAACTTAGACCTTTTTTTAGGTCTCGCTAAGTCAGCGCGCATGCGCTCCTCGGAGAGACATTTAGTATGTGAGTTTTGAAAGTGCTGCTGGCTGGTGACAAGCTTGCGTTCCCGCCAGTGTGCACGCGCGCAGCCGGCAGCTTTGCAATATGTACAGCCACGATTACTCACTTTTGCGCGCGCAGCCTACTTTCACTTTTCGCGTGCGTGCGCACCACTCGCGTTTCTTGTTCTGTTTCGTGACAGATACCCATGCGCCATTTCTCCTAAGAGTAATACAAAAGTTTGCTATCATTCATTTTGTACCAAGATCAGCAGCGATTAAGATACGAAATTACCATTATCTCTATGTTAAAAAAAAATGTGTGTGAAACGTCAGAATCGTGTTCAAGCTCGGCTCTCTGCAACCTGAGCTTTCCAAAGCTCCCACTTCCCCCTCTGTGAGCTCTTGCCAGCACTATAACAGCTGTTTGCTCATTGCATGTGTTCCATTTTATTGCCACTAAAGTTACTTTCACACCTTGTCGGGACCCTTTATCCCAAGACACACCAGACTAAGTTGCAATTGCCATTTCCTGATGTAACTTTCCATGATCCTGTTCAAACCTTTGCAGACACACTTTATTTGAACGCATCATAGTCAAATCTTTAGTCATAAACATATGCCCCAGGCACTATTCGCCCGTCAGTTTCCGTCACACGTTGTAAACACCCTTCCACAGTCCGCTCCAGCCTGTCCAGCATATATTTATGGGCTGAATCTCATGGAAATAACGGATGCTCTGCTTTTCTCTAAGTTATCGGGGGTGTGGTGGGGGTGGGGGGGCATACAAACCTGATTTTTCAGTTTTAATTTCCATGATTATGTCAGTGTACAGGAGTATGGAAAGAAAACAAGCATTGGCAAAGTCAATAGGTTTCGTATATGTGAAATCTATGGGCCCGATTCACAGAACTAACTTAAGACAAAGTCCTAAACTTACTACCATTTTGGTATTCACAGAAGGCACTTACTCATTTTGGTATTCACAGAAGGCACTTACTCATTTTGGTATTCACAGAAGTTAGGAGTCCTAACTTTAGGACTCCTAAATGCCTTCTGTGAATACCGAAAGTCTTAAAATTAGGATTTTTCTCAATTTAGTAGTGCTAAATTTAGGACTCCTAACTTTAGGACTCCTAAATGCCTTCTGTGAATACCGAAAGCCTTAAAATTAGGATTTTTCTCAGTTTAGTAGTTGTAAAGTTAGGAGTCCTAACCTTAGGACTCCTAAACTGAGAAAAATCCTAATTTTAAGGCTTTCGGTATTCACAGAAGGCATTTAGGAGTCCTAAAGTTAGGAGTCCTAAATTTAGGACTACTAAATTGAGAAAAATCCTAATTTTAAGACTTTCGGTATTCACAGAAGGCATTTAGGAGTCCTAAAGTTAGGAGTCCTAACTATACTACTACTAAACTGAGAAAAATCCTAATTTCAAGACTTTCGGTATTCACAGAAGGCATTTAGTAGTCCTAAAGTTAGGAGTCCTAAACTTAGGACTACTAAATTGAGAAAAATCCTAATTTTAAGACTTTCGGTATTCACAGAAGGCATTTAGGAGTCCTAAAGTTAGGAGTCCTAACTATACTACTACTAAACTGAGAAAAATCCTAATTTTTGTCTTAAGTTAGTTCTGTGAATCGGGCCCTATGGCTTTGTCAATGTTATTTTTTTAACACATTGCACAGCAATTGAGCTTCTGTGCAACATGGTTTAAAGTAAAAAAAAAAAAGCTATGACGCACTCAGTGTTGACGGTGTCACAGCACTTTTTTGTACCTTTAAGCCATGTTAGCCATGTAACACAGCAGCCCACACAACAAGCATTGGCCAATAGGTCTCGCTTTTGGGACCTTATAAGTATTTAGTTATGCAGCACACTATCCTTGGAGCAACAACATCAACTGTTGCATGGCTAAACACTTATAAGGTCCCAAAGGCGAGACCTATTGGCTATGCCAATGCTTGTTCTTAAAAGGTTACTGTTATCTGACCGGTGTTGTTGTTTCCCCCATAATAAATAAAAGCCTATAAATGTGGTGATTATAATTAGATATATTTAATGAAACAGATTTCTGTGACATTTATACATAGTCATATTTTGACTAACTTCCAAAGATTATTGATGTCTTGGTTTTAAAAAGCCCAAGCAAGGGTCTAATGTCGACATTAGGAAAAGGCCAGAAAAAGTCCTCCCTTTTGTCTTGTTTTAATTGATGTGTTTCCAGGATATTTGCTGCATGATTATGCAGTGAAGTAAAACATTTGTGAGATGTCCAGCAGAAGGTCTCCCAACTCTTACATTTATGAAAGTCTCACATTTTAGTAAAGAGTCTGGCACTTTAGTACATTCCCATTAGAGCTTGCATACTCCACCTGATATCAAATTGTGACTTCTTAGGGAATGATTACGAGTCACAGTGGTGCGGACGTGGGTGGACCATCATGCTCACGCACCACCGAGACACACTGCTGCCCGCCTGCCAGATTACAACTTAAAATTGATCGGGCGGGTGGCGTGGCGGTCCCGTGGCAGTGCCTCTTTCAAAGGCGGGGGTGCATTTGAAAAAGGCACCGCAATGGGAATGACACACAAGGTTCCTGCACAGCATGGACTCTAACGTCCATGCTGTGCAGGAAGTGGGGTGCATGCACACAAGGGGGCACGTGTGCATCCACATGGCGTGAGACACCAGGGGGCCCTGTAAGGTCCCCTTTGTTCCTCTCTGCCATGGCTTTCATGGCGGTCAAACCACATAATATGAAACTCATAATATGCTTGGCGGGACCGCAGCACTCCAGTTAAACATATTGCGGCCTCAAGACCGCCAAGCCACCGCCATGAGGTTCTGTAGCGATCCGAACCCGTGTATTCGGTATCGTAGTACTGACACGATTTTGGTATCAATGAACCGTAAATGATCCATTTAATGCATGACAGTGTTTTCGCTGCGCTACGAGCATGAATTCACTGAGAAATAGGGCATTCTGTTGAAAAGTCATGGCATCCATTTTAGATACGGCACCCATTTTGTTTCTTGCCCTCACATAGTCAATGAACGAGCAATGACCCCGGCAGAATCACCTTGTTAAGGACACGTAAGCTCGAGCCCGAGGAAGCTGACGCTGCGTGACTAGGCAGAATCAAGCTGCCTCCCCTGCCTGAGGCCAGCCCTGCTATACTGGTTCTCGTGTCCATTGTCCTGATTAAAGAGGCCGAAGACGGTAGCCATGCCCGTTTATGATCCATAAACATCTCTTATCCTACTTTTCTATCTCTTACACCTGGCTCTGCTCCTCTCCCTCTGGACTTTTACTATGGGGAGGATACGATTTTTATGATGGGGAGGATCGGTCAAAGAATGGAAAACTGACAAAGAGACTTGATCGAATACTGAAAACCTACGACTAATTATTGTTTGGTGTATGTTTATTGTCTGTTTGGGATACCGGGTTGGGCATGAAAGATATTCGTGTAATGTTGCCTGAAGACATATTTTGTGTATTTAAGGAGCAACCCACTTTTTGCAATTCGAACAGTCTCGTAGATTCTGCCTTTGTGTGGTTCCTATGACTTCTGTGTCCCTGCAGCAAAAAAATCTTGGTCTCTGACGCCACCATCGAGAAGCCCGTGTCTCTGTTTATTTGTGCACCAAGGCAGGAAGGAACTCAGGGGTCTTTGGGTGTTGTTTCCCTGACACCTCTGGACTCTAAAAAGTCCAGAACCTCAATTTGGTGCCCAACGTTGGGCGACGTCATCCGGTACCGGTCCAAAGCCTGAAAATTTCGAGGAGCTTCGTGTGAAGATTCCGGAGGGAGGTACCCCGCTTCATCGATCCCTGTATGTCGTAAAAGTGGCCGGACGATCTCTTCCACAAGGGTTCCCGTTCCTAGACGGCTACAGAGGACCGCTGCCCTGACTGTCGCCCTGTCTTGGACCCGAGGTGCAGACCTTAGTACGGCGAGACGTAGACGGGTTCTCCTTGGTGACGTCTTCCACATTTCAGTTAAGTATTAAGTGGGTTGCGCTCAGTTTGGTTGTTCTTTGTTGCTCTTGTTCGGATAAAACCTTTTGTTCTCTGGATACGTTTGTTTTTGAATTCGTAGATTATCGTTGGTTGCTCTTGTTAAGATAATCTTTGTTTTGGTATTGGTTCATTTGGTAGGCCTAAGTTCTTTGCGCATTTTGGTTGGAATCTGTCCTTAGTTTATAATGACTAACAGTAGTAATTGTTTCCTGTCCTGGTTAAGTTGCAACGGGGATTCCCGGTTGGAGGATCCGTGTTCGGTTCCTCCGATTGGAACTCCTACATATGAGCTCTATTGTAAACATGGTGTAGGTCCTATCGCTTATAATGAAGTATGGGTCCGTTACACCAGGAAAGATGGTGTCCTTAGTTGGCCACCGCATGGCAGCTTTGAAATTGAAATTCTAGACAATCTAGAAATGAAGTTGTTTAAAAAGAAAGCCCGGCCGGCAATGTTTGATTCTTTTCGCGTATGGCGTAAAGAAGCCAAACAGAGAGAAATTAGGAAAATGAAGAAGGAACAGAAAGAGAAAGGGTTGACATTAATGGAGTCTGCTAGACAGTTGCATGTCAACGAGACTGAGAAAGCAATAGAGATAGCGAATAGACAACATAATTTGGCGATTGATAAATGCTACCCTGTCTTGCCATCATGTCCTGCTAAGCCGATAGAGGACTCTTAAAAGGATCCTCTGTTGTCTTATCTGTTGAGATCACCTCCACCGTATGCACAGGGTAATACAGCACCACAGTTACTACCTGTTGTGCAGCCAGCTGCTGGTCAGCCTGAAATAGTTGCTCCACTTCCTTTGATTCAAGCTCCTGTCCTTTCTGTGGTTAATGTTCCCTCGGCACCCCCTCTTCCTGGGTTGCCTATTCCGCCTTTGCCTGTCGTTTCGCAAACTGCTTTACCTGCTACTCCCACCCTTACCATTTCATCTGCTCCAGCTTCCTTGTTCCCGAACTCTGTAAACATTCTGACTCCGCTTTCTGTTCGTCGGAAAATAACCGACTCTGTCACTAATATCTTAACTCCTCTCTACAGGTCTTTAATTGGGACCCCCGTTTCTGACTCTACACAGAGATGTAGCCAGTTTCCTGGTCCCCAGGAACGAGAAATATTAGATTCGACAGCTCTTAGGTGGATGTCGAAAGCTGCGAAGTATGATGCACGAAGAGTGTCAGATACATTTATGCAATGGAATGAACCAACTCAGCGTTATGCCTTTGACGTGATGTGTTCTCTTTTGCTTGAGGAATGGGATGATGATGACTTGGATTCCGTTCCCTCTGATTTGATAAATATTCAGCAAAAGTTCGCCGCAGGAATGGTGATAGGTTCAGAAGTAAGGGAAGCGATAGAACTGATTTTAGCTTATAGGGATGATTCTCCTCTTCGGTCTCCAAGGGGTTCTGATGGTTCACCGATTACTAGGAAAAGACGAGGTCAATATCCGATGAGGGAAGTTCCACCCATATGGCGCGAAGCAGTCCAAGCTAATGCGAACTTGGGTATTGCAGCTGCTCCAGCACATTTCCATAGAGTGTGGATACACATCCCTTGGAAGCGGGCTGAAGTATTAGCAGTAAAACAGGCATTACCGGATCAACGTAAAAATCCTGCTGGTTATTATAAAGAGTTAACGCAGACAGTTCAAGCGTGTGTCATGAATTTGGCAGACATCGAAATGCTATTTGGCAATGTAGTGCCACAGCCTATATGGGCCAAGATTCGGCAAGAGAATCACCCAGCTGCCTTAGGAGGTGATTGGCCAGCTATTATAGCGGCAGACGCGCAACAAGTTGGTGGTGCTAAACCTGAGCCTCTGATTGCTGCTTTACCTGGCAGAATAATTAATCTGATGAAAACGCTGATGCCAGCGTTACGGGTTAACTGGGATAAATTATCAGCATGCAAGCAGAAGAGGGATGAAATCGTCTCTGACTTCTTCACTAGATTTGAAGAGACCTTCGTAGACCACAGTGGGCAATATATGAGTACTGAGGGAGGTCAGAGGTTGTTTGTCGACAAGTTTGTGTTTAATTTACTGCCTGAGCTTAGTAACAAGTTAAAGGATTCTGAGAGTGCATGGGCAGTGTCGACGACAGCACAGATACTTGCAACTGCTCAGTATTACGAGAATAGAGAGAAAGAAGAGAAGGAAAAGTCAGAAAAGAAGACAAAGGATTTGAAAACTAAAGTTCTTTTGCAACAGGTGTACCCGCCTCGCTCAAATCAGTCAGATTTACAGCAGCGACCCCAGTTTCAGCAACAGCCACAATTCCAGCAAGGGATGTCCCAAAGATTTGATTATGGTCTTCCCCGACAACAGTTAGCATGGAACCAGTGTGCCTATTGTAAAAAGGAGGGTCATTATAAGAACGAGTGTCCAGTACTGCATACACAAACCAGTGGTGTCCCAGCTCAGAGAGGTAATGGTGGGTTTATGCAAGCTCCTAGAGGTAGAGGACGTGGTACAATGACTCCACAGGCTAATCGCCCATCAAATTATTTCGATCAGCGAAATGTACAATCTACGCAACCAGGTAGATCTCCACAGTATCATGTTGAGGATTACTATGATAATAATGAAGAGATTCAGCAAAGCGAGTACTAGGACAGCCACAGGCAAAGAGAGGGAGTAGTATCAGTTCCAGTTGATCAGAGTGGACCTTATGTCGCAGTAGTTACATCAGGCGTGGTCGAACCGTTTCTGTTGGATACTGGTGCGGCAAAAAGTTCAATTATGCATGCGAAACTCCCTGGCGCACCTTTGTCTGGCTTAACGAACACTTCAGTAGGTTTCTCAGGCGCCCCTGTTCACAATCCTGTTTCTAGTCCTTTGTCGATTTCTGTTGGGCCATGCGAACTAGAAGCACCCCTTATTCTGACAACCGGTTGTAATTAGAATCTGCTTGGTTTAGATCTGTTGAAACGCCTGCATGCGACACTGTACTGTTCTCCTTCGGGAGTACAGCTCACGTTGGGTAAGAGAGTCATTTCTCCAATGTACATGTCAATGAATAAACTCCCACCGGAGCTGCGTTCTCTCCCTGATACTCTTTGGGCGACTGGTCCTAATGATGTAGGTCTTCTGGAAATTCCCCCTTATGTGGTGAGTCTGAAGGCAAATGTTAGATTCCCACGAATCCCACAGTATCGGATTTCGAATGAAGGTGAACGTGCACTTTTACTGATCGTGAAAGATTTGATACATAAAGATGTGATAGAAGAAACTAGAGGAAATGTCTGCAATAGTCCTGTTCTGCCGATTTTGAAACGCACTGACCCTTCCAAACCTCCAATCTACAGATTTGTGATTGACCTCAGAGAGGTTAACAAAATAGTGATTCCACAGTTTCCTATGGTACCAGATATCACTGCATTATTGACGTTGATTCCTGCCTCAGCCTCATGGTTTACAGTGATAGACTTGAAGAATGCCTTTTTCAGCATCCCGATAGCCGAGGAAAGTAGAGACATTTTTGGTTTCTCCTTAGGAGGTCGCAGTTTCAGGTTCAAGCGCGCTCCACAAGGTTATTGTGAAAGCCCTTCAATTTACAGCCAAGCATTAAAAAGTCAATTAGATGCTCTTGTACTTCCTCCTGGTGTTGCTCTGATCCAATACGTAGATGATCTTTTAGTGGCTGCTGATGACAAGGAAACTTGCAAAACAGCTACAATTTCTTTATTACGTCATTTGTCAGACTTACATCACAAGGTTTCACCTTCTAAACTGCAATATTGTTGCCAAGAAGTGACCTACTTAGGTCATCTTTTGTCAAAGGAGGGAAGAAGGTTGACCCCAGAGAGAATCAAAGCAATTTCGCAGATGACTGTACCAAGCACACAGAGAGAAGTGCGTGCGTTTTTGGGTATTACGTCATACTGCAGGCAATGGATCCCAAATTTTTCTCTCATGGCAAAACCATTGGTAGCCCTCACTGGAAAAGGTGTTCCGAGCCCTTTGCCATGGTCTGATGAATGTCAACAGAGCTTCTCTGATTTACGTGATGCGCTGTGTTCAGCTCCTGTGTTGGGTACTCCTGACTACAGTAAGCCGTTTACTTTATATGTCCATGAAAGAGAAGGTTGTGCGTTGAGTGTTTTAACGCAACAATTTGGTGACAAACAGCGACCTTGTGCATATTTCTCATCCACATTAGATCCGGTAGCCAGAGCATTGCCAAGTTGTTTGAGAGCTACAGCAGCAGCTGCAGTGTCTATTCAACAGTCTGCTGGACTAGTCATGAACAACATGTTAGTAGTCATGGTTCCACATGCTGTGGATACACTCATGAATCGAACGAAAACTCAACACCTCACCAGTGCTAGACTATCAGGCTATGAGCTGACGCTTTTGGCAAGTCACATTCAGATCAAGCGATGCAACATATTGAATCCAGCAACGCTGTTGCCGACTACTCAAGAGTCGAGTGATTCAGAGCCCCATGATTGTTGTTTTAGAACTGAGGAAGAGACAAAAGGTAGGATTGATTTAAAAGATACTCCGTTACTAGATCCAGATGGCACTTTGTACGTCGATGGGTCATGTTTTAAACTACAGAATGGTGATGTGACGGCCGCGTATGCAGTTACGACCTTGAGTACGATTGTTGAGACCGCAAGAGTGAGTCAGAATTCTGCCCAAGCTGCAGAATTAATTGCATTAACAAGAGCGTGTGTTTTAGCTGAGGGAAAGAGAGTGAATGTGTTTACTGATAGCCAATACGCCTTCGGCGTAGCACATAGTTTTGAACGTCTGTGGAAAGAAAGAGGTTTTCTCACGTCCCATGGAACTAAGATCCAACATGGACAGTTAGTCAATGACCTGTTGGAATCTCTTACCCTACCGAATGAAGTTGCGATTGTGAAGTGCAGTGCACATCGAAAGATTACGGATGATGTTGGCCGTGGGAATGCGTTTGCTGATGAGGTCGCCAAAGAGACGGCCAAGAACATGATGAGTCGAATGTACGTTGCAACATCTGCAAGATGCATTGCTGAATCAGGAATGTGTGAGAATACGATTGAAAGTGTGAAGGCGATCCAGAATGAAGCAACTAAAAATGAGAAAAATGAATGGAAGGAGATAACGGATAAAATGGATTCAAGTGGAGGTTGGGTTGATTGGTCTGAGCAGCAGCGTTGGATGTTACCCGATGCGTATGTACTTGCGGTAGTCACGATGGCGCATGGAGCGGCGCACATTAGTTCGAAAGGAATCTGTAAAATGTTAGCTCCAGTATGGAAGAACGATGGAATTACTAAGTGTGCGGAAAGAGTGGTGAAAAATTGCATGATATGCCTGATGCATAATCCTGGCAAGGGAACCCCAACCCCAGCTGGTCACTTTGCTCCCCCTTCTTGTCCCTTTGAAGTGATTCAGTTGGATTTTATCCCAGGGACAGGTGTAATAATCTTAAATATGTCCTAGTGGTAGTCTGTGCTTTTTCAAGATGGATTGAGGCGTATCCGTTAAAGGATAACACTGCTATGTCTACTGCCAAAATCCTCCTCAAAGAGTACTTCCCCAGGTATGGTATGCCACGGATTGTATGGTCGGACAATGGAAGTGAGTTTGTAGGGAAAGTTATGAAAAGTGTGTGTGCGGGTCTGGGAATCACCCAGAAATTCCACAGTGCGAATCACCCACAGTCAGCCGGTTTGGTTGAAGGGTACAATGGTACCTTGAAGCTGAAACTTGCTAAAATTCAAGCTTCCACTGGTCTATCTTGGCCAGACGCACTGCCGTTAGCTTTACTGTCCACCAGAGCGACTGTACACTCTCGAGTAGGGCTTAGCCCATATAAGATTGTGGAAGGAAGGAAAAATTGGGTGCACGCTAGCCATACGAAGCGTGTCCCTCTCCCACTCCCCTACGACAACTGGGTTAGACAGGGATTTGGTGTATCCGAGACAGAACCTGTTCCTAGGCTCATCCCCTTCAGTGATGCAGAGTACATAACGGACAAACGAACTGAAACACAGAACTCTGATACCCCACCAGGAACTGTTCCTTCGAACCCTGGGCAGAGTGTTGTACAAGGTGAACATTTGTCACCTGTGGATTTGAACATTACTGCACCTGTAGATCAATTGTTTCAAGATCAGACGAGACCAGGAAAATTTAGATACAATCTAGGTTCTCGTTTTAGAAAACAATAGCATTGCATAATTACCTTCCTATTTAAAAAAAACTCTTTCACATTTCCATTCAGTCAGGAAGTTTGCTCTATAATTTTTGTCTTTTTTTATTGTTCTCTCACCTTGCCATCTGGGTTACCGTAGGGTCGTAACGTGTGCCTTGTTTTAACTTGCAGGGAACCAGACACAAGGTCGGTTTCTTCTGTTTATTTTGGGAACTCCCAGGGTAGACAGAGGCATTTTTTTAACAGGTACAAACCATCCGTTGCGAACGGTTGTAGAAGATGGAGCTTCCTGAACTGCGACGGGCTAACGTCATAAATGCTCGCAAGACAAAACTATATGAAATATTGAATAGCAAATGTTTCCTAATGCAATGTGCTCTGACATTTCTGATTGTTTTAATAACTCTGGTAGGCGGAATCATTTTTGGTATTCAATTGATCTTTACATCTACAGTATCTCCCCATGTTTCTGTTTCTCCGACTGATGTTTCTTTTCATTCTTTCCATCCTTTTCCTGCACATGAGCAAGCTCGACGCTCTGAGTTTATAAATAACACTTTCATTCAGCTCTTGCACCAACACCAACTAGTGGTAAACACAACGAATTGCTGGGTGTGCGGCTTGATACCACATACCATGGACAAGGGTATCCCTTATCTGGTTCTGCCCTTTAGTTATAATGGATCATTCTGGGCATTTCAGACCATGTTCGTCTATGCTCTAGAGACCTATCCCCCGCGACCTCCGCGTTCCACTAGGTATAACTCCGCTAATAGAGCCTTGGTAAAAGGAATTACTGACATGGTTAGAGATGTCAATAACACTCCGTTTATTCCCAAGGATGAATTGCGAGTTTACATGGGTTGGAATGTTACGGAGTATGGCATTACTTTGAGTGAGAACAAACGTAAGAGCTCGACTCCGATCTGGGTCGTACCCCACCAAGGTCAGGTCTGTTTGCAAGGAAATGGGAGGAATCCGAAAGCTCGACTAGGGAAGAGTGACTGTACCGAAACATACGTTTTCCCGTCACAGTTTTCCCCTGCATTCTTAGCTGCTAAGGGCACCTATTTTGTTTGCAAAGACAGAGCATATACATGGTTACCTGCTGACTTTTCAGGCTCATGTTATATCGCTCAACTGTTGCCTCCGACATACACTGCTGCACCGGATTATCACAAAACTAGAGTGGTGAGAGGTGTTTTCAATAAGGAAGACACTGCTGGCCAAGAAGCAGGAGACTTCTTCAAAGGTTTCCTTCCGTTCTGGGGGCCTATGGCCAACAGTAGAAACTTACGTCAACTAACACGGGTAGTTGAATCCACTATTACCGAAACTGCGGGTGCCCTTAGTAACCTGACAGCTGAGCTTCAAGCGGATCGCCTCATGACGTTACAGAATCGTATGGTCCTTGATGTATTACTTGCAGATCGAGGTGGGGTATGTAAGATGATCCAATCGAGTTGCTGTGTTTTTATCCCAGATAATGCGCCAACGGTATATAAGGCCATTTCTAAGTTACACAAAATCTCTGACTCTATTCATGTAGAGGAAGGTGACTGGTCACTAATGGGATGGTTCTGGAATCTGTTATCTGCGTGGGGATGGAAAGTTCTGATAGTCATTGGTGTTGCGTTGGTGTTTTTATTCTCGTGCTGTCTCATTGTTCAGTGTGGTCCTGCCTTATGTGGCCTTTGTGTTTCAACATGCGTAAGAAGTCCACCTGTTTTTGGAGATATGCCACGAGATAGAATAATGCTCCAGCAACATATCAGTGACCTGATGAACGTAGAGATGGACTCTGACATAGAGTAAGTTATTGCCTATGTAAGGGCAAAAGGACGGTCTGAGGTTCTGTAGCGATCCGAACCCGTGTATTCGGTATCGTAGTACTGACACGATTTTGGTATCAATGAACCGTAAATGATCCATTTAATGCATGACAGTGTTTTCGCTGCGCTACGAGCATGAATTCACTGAGAAATAGGGCATTCTGTTGAAAAGTCATGGCATCCATTTTAGATACGGCACCCATTTTGTTTCTTGCCCTCACATAGTCAATGAACGAGCAATGACCCCGGCAGAATCACCTTGTTAAGGACACGTAAGCTCGAGCCCGAGGAAGCTGACGCTGCGTGACTAGGCAGAATCAGGCTGCCTCCCCTGCCTGAGGCCAGCCCTGCTATACTGGTTCTCGTGTCCATTGTCCTGATTAAAGAGGCCGAAGACGGTAGCCATGCCCGTTTATGATCCATAAACATCTCTTATCCTACTTTTCTATCTCTTACACCTGGCTCTGCTCCTCTCCCTCTGGACTTTTACTATGGGGAGGATACGATTTTTATGATGGGGAGGATCGGTCAAAGAATGGAAAACTGACAAAGAGACTTGATCGAATACTGAAAACCTACGACTAATTATTGTTTGGTGTATGTTTATTGTCTGTTTGGGATACCGGGTTGGGCATGAAAGATATTCGTGTAATGTTGCCTGAAGACATATTTTGTGTATTTAAGGAGCAACCCACTTTTCGCAATTCGAACAGTCTCGTAGATTCTGCCTTTGTGTGGTTCCTATGACTTCTGTGTCCCTGCAGCAAATAAATCTTGGTCTCTGACGCCACCATCGAGAAGCCCGTGTCTCTGTTTATTTGTGCACCAAGGCAGGAAGGAACTGAGGGGTCTTTGGGTGTTGTTTCCCTGACACCTCTGGACTCTAAAAAGTCCAGAACCTCAGCCAGGGAATGCCGGTTCCCTGGTAGCGGTCCCATGGTGGTCTGCCCACCCAAGTTGTAATGGGGCTGTCGGATTGCCAGTGCAGCGGTGGCTGGACCGTGACCGCCGCACCACCACAAGTCTGGAGGTCCTCGTAATTGGAACCTTAGTGTCAAGATTGTGCTACTCGAAATAGTACTAATTTAGGGCAATTTTTCTTCCTTGCCGTAAGCTCTGTTGCTGCTGAAGATTGCTTACCGGGCTGGGTACACCAGTTCAGAGTCAGAAAATGAAAATCCACAAGAAACTAGGACAGTAACTGAACCTACTCCGAGTACAAGTAAAGAATCTCTGTCTTTTTTAGAACAGCGACAATTCAACCCTGGGCAATTCCGAGGCAGAGGACGGGGGAGAGGGAACTTCTACCCCCAGAACCCACCATACAAACGCCCTTACATGAAGACCAGGAGTCAAACAGTGTGGGATTAGATAAGAAGGCACCAATTATTAATCTCTCCAATAAAACCCTCACCAAAGATGAGATATCGGTCCTAGAGAAGGGATTAGGTTACGCAATCTGTACCCCACCTGATAAGTTTAACCTTGAGCGAGATTTACAAAGCTTTTTTAGAAAAATCCGCCTTAGGGAGTTCTTTAAGAACAAGGAATGCTCCACTGTAGTTAATAACAAATCAGGTCTTAAGCCAAAGTCAAAATGGACCCCATCACTAAATCTTGTTAATAACAAAAATATTGCACTTTTCGAAAAAGTAGTTGAGAAAGACTGTTGTTTTTAAATATGTTTTTAATAACTCATTAGATTGTAACCTATAGTGGGAGGAAAATCAAGTATAGTTCCTACTGAACATGTTATACAATAAATTGATGTTTTAACCATGATTGTTTTTATAGTATGTTTCTGAAACCGTAGATTGTACTGTGTCATTGCTATCAAGAGTTATTGAATAGTCTCTTTAGACATTGAGTCTCTCTGTCCTCATAGGCTCTACTATTCTTAGGACTTAATAGGCCTAGTAATAAGCCGTTCTGTCCAAGCATAGAAGCTAAATACTGGGAACTTTTGTTTTTTGTGTTTAATGGCAATACCTCGTCCCTATTACACATAAGGGGGTACCTCCCTTTTTTTCTTTGAACTCTAATTGTACAGCTGGTCAGCTGGGGAGCTTGCAGTTATCCTGTGCGATATTTATATCATTAAAACACTAGCCACCCTAATTGATAATGGATGCTTTAAAAACGTTTGGCTTTTCAGAAGAACAATTTAATAAAATCATAAATGGTACCTCGAAAAATATCTCTTCAATTACCACAAATAATCCCGATGAAGAGAAGTGGAGGGCTTTATGGAATAATAAGAAAAGAGTCATTAGAACTGAATTACATGCCGATTTTTTAATCGAGTACTGTAAAAAAGGAATAATACCTAGGGGCTTACAAGTAAAAAATGAGCCAGGTATTTTTATTAGGAACCCTAAGTTCATTGAAAACTGGACCTTCATTGCCAACCGCTGCAGTCGGGATTGGATGTTGTTGATCATAGAAACTGCACATGAGATATTGATTATTGAAAAACCAGAGATTGAGGAAATGGAAATGAAATTAAAAGAAAATACTTCTTTGGAAGATGCCAAAAAAAAGCTGGACGAAATCCAAAACGATATATCAGGATATAGGGAATACCTTGTAAACAAAAAATCGAATAAATTCAAAAAAGATGTAACTAAATACAATCTAGAGGTGGTATACCCATATCTTCAAAAAGATTACTTTGATAGACCAAGGGAAGATACCTATTACCGGAATAACTGGCAACAACCCAGAAGAAATTTCCATAAAAAAAGAGTAACGTTTTTAGATACTTCTTACACCAGTTCAGAGTCAGAAAATGAAAATCCACAAGAAACTAGGACAGTAACTGAACCTACTCCGAGTACAAGTAAAGAATCTCTGTCTTTTTTAGAACAGCGACAATTCAACCCTGGGCAATTCCGAGGCAGAGGACGGGGGAGAGGGAACTTCTACCCCCAGAACCCACCATACAAACGCCCTTACATGAAGACCAGGAGTCAAACAGTGTGGGATTAGATAAGAAGGCACCAATTATTAATCTCTCCAATAAAACCCTCACCAAAGATGAGATATCGGTCCTAGAGAAGGGATTAGGTTACGCAATCTGTACCCCACCTGATAAGTTTAACCTTGAGCGAGATTTACAAAGCTTTTTTAGAAAAATCCGCCTTAGGGAGTTCTTTAAGAACAAGGAATGCTCCATTGTAGTTAATAACAAATCAGGTCTTAAGCCAAAGTCAAAATGGACCCCATCACTAAATCTTGTTAATAACAAAAATATTGCACTTTTCGAAAAAGTAGTTGAGAAAGACTGTTGTTTTTAAATATGTTTTTAATAACTCATTAGATTGTAACCTATAGTGGGAGGAAAATCAAGTATAGTTCCTACTGAACATGTTATACAATAAATTGATGTTTTAACCATGATTGTTTTTATAGTATGTTTCTGAAACCGTAGATTGTACTGTGTCATTGCTATCAAGAGTTATTGAATAGTCTCTTTAGACATTGAGTCTCTCTGTCCTCATAGGCTCTACTATTCTTAGGACTTAATAGGCCTAGTAATAAGCCGTTCTGTCCAAGCATAGAAGCTAAATACTGGGAACTTTTGTTTTTTGTGTTTAATGGGTAAGAAAATATACAGTATTCCCCACCCTTGGGTAATTGGGGACTCCTCATACCTGCGTCATCAGTTGTGCCAGGCTTGAGTATTACACTTAGAGCAAAAAACTTGAATTGGGATGTTTGATACTGTGTGGGAGAGGAATGCGAACAAGGCTTCAGGATCCTGAAGGGATCCAGATGCTAATCGAGCAAGATAATTTTCAGCCCATTTTAGAGGAATTATGTCCACTCGATGTGGAAGAAAAAAAAAACTGTGTACTCTACAGTCTAAGTAGCATATAAAAAATACAATTATTAGTGAACATAAAAATAATCAAACATTTAAAGAGGGATTCCTCTAGCTGACTTCAACAAGCATTGGCATAGCCAATAGGTCTCGCTTATAATTTTTTAGTTACGTTTTATATTATTGTATGTGAAAGTTCTAATAAAAGTGTTAAAACTTTCACATACAATAATATAAAACATAACTAAAAAGTGAGAGCGGGGGCGCTGAGAGTAGAGGCAGGGTGCTGTGGCAGAGCTAAACAGGCATAAGGTATTGGAAGCATGGGGTAAGAGCGGGGAAGTGGGGGCAGAGAGTAGAGACAGGGAGCAAGGTGCTGTGGCATAGAGCGGGACAGGCAGAGGGCGCTGGAAGCACGGGGTGAGAGCAGGAGAGGGACGGGCAGCGGTGTGGTTAGACCTGAGGGAGGTAACGGAGAGTGAGCATGGCACCAGAAACACGGGGTGAGAGTAGGAGAGGGCAGAGAGCAGAGACAGGGACGGGCAGTGGTGGGGTTAGAGCTGAGGGAGGTAACGGAGAGTGACAGTAAAGGATGAAATGTTATGAAGCTAAAATAACAGGAATAAATGATCTCTCCTGATGTGCAGCTGGTACAACATTTTATTTTCTGAACTGCCTCGTTCCAAATTACAACAAGTAGGAAATCCAGAGAGAAGAGCAACATTGCAGACGGATGAAAATAAGAGCTGTATCTATTTTTGAAGCATGGAAAGCGAGAAAAGGGCAGATTGTGCAGACAGTAGGACGCTGAAAACAAAAGCAAAGGAAGAAAGAAAACAGAATCTGCTATCACTCTAAGATTTTGGACAGAAGACAGGAAGGAATGCGGTGAAAACGAGAATGGATGAAGGACGGGGGTTACAAAACAAGAGAGTGGGGAGAAAGAAAAGATTTTAGTTTTAGAGAGATTGAGAGAGCGAGTTCACATCCTCGAAAGTGCTAAGGCTATCATGACAGAGAGGATGTACCGAGAGAATTAAATTAAATGTAGACTTCACAGTCATCTTCGCAGAAATGAAGGATGGCCCGGGAGTGGTGCGTGCACGGTAGAAAATAAGAGCTGTATCTATTTTTGAAGCATGGAAAGCGAGAAAAGGCCAGATTGTGCAGACAATAGGATGCTGAAAACGAAAGCAAAGGAAGAAAGAAAACAGAATCTGCTTTCACTCTAAGATTTTGGACAGAAGACAGAAGCAAACAAAAGTCACGTCTGGAATGTAAAACCCCAGCTCCATAGAGTCAAAGAAGTTCAGATTCAGCTCCCCCCCCCCCCAGCAAGACCGCGAACAGGGGGGCGCACCAGATTGGTCACCCCCCAAACCAGCTGCTCACCAGTCAATCCTGGAGGGAGATTTTAAGCGATCAGTCTGAAAGGAATTACCTGGTGCCTCGGATCCATCGCCGCCGAGAGGGACCTGCCGAGGACGGAGCTGTGGTCGTCAGGAAGAAACAGCGAGGAGCAAAGGAACATGCTGAGGAATTGCCAGGAGGAACAGCGAGGTCAGCGGCTCCAAGCAGGGAGTCATCATCGGGAGGCCTGCGCAGATCAAGAAGTGGCGGCGGCTATAACTGGCGAGAACCGGTCATCGGCGGCCCATCGACGACGAGTGCGGCTGTCTCGGAGGTGTTTCCAAGTCCTGCATGGGATTGATGCCAAGCCTGCGGGGTGGGTTGCAGACGTGAGAAGGAGCTAGCAACCTGAGCAGGAGCGAAAGAAAAGCTGGCTGCAGCAGGAGCGGAACAGTGGTTCAGCCTCACCGACGACCCGGGAAGTCTGATGCTCACCAGGAAACCACGATTGCACCGGAAGAAGCGGGAGCGTTTAGTGCAAGCATGTTCGGATGACGGGACTGTGCAACGCAGACAAAAGGGTTGGAGCTGCATGCTTGGGGGGAAGAAAAGAAAGCAAGAAAGATACTTTGGAGGGCGTGACCGGCGAGCTGAACCAAGCGCAGCTGTAAGCGACTTGGCGTGAGGCATTCAGTTTGATGAAAAAAGTGCGTACACACAGTAATAAAACTCATCAGCATCTACTCTGGGAGTTGAGTAACACAGTAACACAATTATAAAAGTAAATCATGGTTGCAAAGTGCCAAACATTACAGACAGTCAGAGCGCGCTCACGGGAGGCATTCTATTGAACGGGAAGCGAATCACCGTGAGTGCGAACATATATATAAAGGGCAGAGGATAAGAGAGTGGTAATATGGGGTTTGGGAAGCAAAAACTAAAGAAAGTGAGGTGGGAAAAATAAATATAAGAGAGATGGAGGTGAGAAAATCGCAAGTGAAAATATACAGAGGAGACAGAAGAGAACAAGACGGCAAAAGTGAAAACAGGGGTGCGCGCGCGATGGCAAACACGTGAGCGGCAAAAGTGAAAGTAATCAGGGTCCAGATGGCGCCTCGGGCGCTGAAAGCTGGCGGCTGCGCACGTGCACGTGCACATGCACGCAAGCGCTAGGCCACCAAAAGCATGGGGTAGCACTTTGAAAACCCCACTTACTAAATGTCTCGCAGAGCAGCGTATGCGCTGGCTCAGGCGAGACTTAAAAAGTGGAGCACCCCAAAGCAGATGATAAGCACGTCTTTTTTGATCATATTATGGGCTTAACCTACGAAGAGAAGAGTTTTGATTAGGATCACGTTTTATTAGTTACTTTTGAAAGAGAATGAACTTACATCTCCTACGAGCTTTTGTAACCTACAAACTATCTCCAGTGCAGTTCTACCTCTGTGTTTAGTAAATGCAGCACCTTTGCTACTTTCCTCATTATTCTTGTCAAACCCATCGATTCTCAGAACAGCAGTCATGGCATGAGAAGAGAAGCTGAGTTCTGTTCAACTGGTTAACACTAAACAGAGGCAGGGTTCATGGTCATTTGGACACAAATTTAAAAATGTTCTAAGTATTGCAGATTTAACGGTCCACATACACCCATGTGCAGAGAAGAAAAATAGCAACAAGAAATGTTAAATGGAAGACAACGCCGCACCATTGATTCAACAAAGATACAACCATTCAGGCCTCATGTTCTGCTGCTCGATGCATAGGTTTTCTAACACAGCAAAAGCCTCCAACCATGGACTTCTACTCAGCATATCTGACTTGCAGTGCTCTTCTTATACACCGCATTGCAACTACTCCCTCTGCATAGACTAATGACCATAAGTTGATCAAGTACGAAGGTAGCTTTTGAAACCAGCCCAAGTGTTGCTTCGGTCTCATCACAACTTGTTGAAAAGACTCATAAAAGAACTCAATTTTTAAACTTTTGTCTCATGGGCGTTGGTAGGTCTCCATTAGACTTCAAGGTTGGGTGTTTGATGCTATTGAATTTTATTAAACCAAATTTCTCCATGTTCCACTTTTACGACTTTTTCATTGTCTTTTAGTGATAAAAGAGCTATTTTAATAATCAGTTTGTCTGTACATTGTCTGCTTTAGCTATTGACTTTGTAATGATTGTACTTGCTGATTTCTGCCTTACCCTGCACTTGGTGGATTTGAGCCAAAGAGTTCTTCAAGGGGGCCTTTGATTTCTCTGTCTGTAAAGAAATTAATTTTAGCCTTGAATGTAGTCATTTGTTTAATATGTATGGCACTTTCCTATCCGCGTTTTGATTTTTGTGAATACCTAATTAATAGAAACAAGAGAGGCAGACACCATCCAGTGATTGATCTAACATTACATTTACAGTGCAATTGAAATACATTTTTAGTGTTAACATAACACGCCATATGCATTAAAATACCTTGTTATGTGGAAGTGCATGATTCATAGATCTCAGGTACTGATTGAAACTACGGGCATTGTCATCGTTTGTTTGCTGGCCAGGCTCTCTACATTTGCCTTGGTAGTAATAGTTAATCATGGCTATGACTAGCTTATGGGTATCTTTTTTAATTTTGTGTGTACATTTTCTTAAACATAACTGAGACTGCAGTGCTCAGTAACTTTTGTAATGTTTTGTTCCAAGGTATATTCACAACTTTCCTTGTGTTTTATGGTTTAAATCTTTTTATTGAGTCAGCTGCAAAAGAAGCTATATGTTATGCAAGCAGGTTCATCATAAGTGTTGCGCAGAACCCAGAAATGGACATATAGCGCTGGCCGTATTAAGGAAATTTAAGCATAAGATAAACATAAACACACCCTAACCCCCCCCCCCGGATCCCCTCCGCCCCGTCCACTGCTTCTTGGGAGTAGTATTGCATCTTGTGTTGTCTCAGCTATGTCAGGTCTGGTTGGGCCGTTGGGCCTGCTGAGGTTTGGCGTTGCAAACGGAGATATCTGGGGCACGTTAATTCTCGAAATTCTTGGGCCAGGAGAGTCAAGAATGGTTGCCAGAGCTCACTGAACATCGAACCTTCCCCTACCAGCGTGAGTGAAATCTTTTCCATCCCTAATATGTGCCACAATCGTTGAAGCCAACCTGTGTGTGTGGGGGTCCTAGGCGTCTTCCAATGTTGTAGTATGTTTTGTGTGGCTGTGCCCAGTGCTATCACTATCTGTCGTCCTCTACTGGACTTTAGGGGGTATGTGAGGGGGTTCGGGATGCCCAAAAGAACGTAAGCCGGAAATCTGGTGAGTTCTGTGTCAAGATGCTCTTCAATCTCGTCTAAGATGTGAGACCAATATTGCTGTAGATGCTTGCAGTCCCAAAGGCGATGGACCAACGTTCCTTTCCCCCCACATCCCCTCCAACAGTCTGCACTGCATTTGGGATCCATCCGGTGTAGCCGTTCAGGGGTGTAGTACCAATAGGAGGCTAATTTGGTTAGCGTCTCTGTAAGGCCTATGTGGTTCACGGTATGTCGTGCCCTGTAGTAAACCCCTTCCCACTCTTTATTGCTGAGTTGGCGGCCAGGGTCCCTCTCCCAGCACGCCCGGCTAGCATTGTGTACATGGGTTTATTGAGTGAGGAGCATTTTATATAGGTCCGAGAGCAGTTTTTTGTTTGAGGTCCGAGTAAGTAGCCACCTTTCGTAACATGTGAGGTGTCTTTGCGCTTGCGACTTATTGTCCGAGTGTAGTGCCCAATGTCTTAACTGCAGGTACCGCAGCCTCTCCGTCTCTGGTAGGCCATAGTCGGACCTAATGTGGGTGAAAGGTGAAGGGGATAATGCCTTCCACATCAAACAAATGGGCCAACACGCGGCATCCCGCATCTCTCCATAGTTTAAAGGACGATTCGCCTATCCCTGGGCTGAAGTTGGGATTGTCAAAAAGTAGTGTAAGGGGGGAGGGGAAGGTGGTCTGTCCGTGTCTCCTACTTGTCTGGTCCCAAGCAGCTTGTGTGGTGCGGGTAATGTGTGACGCATACAGATTGGGTGGCCTCTGCGCTTTCCTAAGGAACGGAATCCTCCTCAGAGGAGTGCCTGCCACTGCTCGATCCTGGAATAGCCAGTGTTTCTCTGATTCTGTGCGGCTCCATTCAACCAGGTGTCGCAGTTGTGCGGCATTGTAGTGTGGTCTGGGATCCCCAGGCCCCCTTCGTAAGGTGGAAGAGTGCTGACAGTCCTCTTCATTCTCGGTTTGCCCCCTGCCAGATGAAGAGTGAGAGGGCCGACTGAACACGCCGCAGCCAGCCAGTAGGTTGCTGCAGGAGAAGCATCTGAAAGATGTAGAGAATTATAGGTAGGATGGACATTTTTATAGCGGCTATGCACCCTAGCCAGGAAATGGGATAGTATTTGTGTTTGTAGCTTGGAGTAGTTTGCCGAAGTCGTGGCCTGTAGTGTAGGCGCCAAGTGAATCCCCAGGTATGGGACCGTGTCGTCAGCCCACTGTATGGCATGTCAACCCTGAAGCCGTGCCTATGCCTGCAGTGAAAGAGACAGGTTTAGGGCTATGGATTTGGTGACATTAACTTTGAACCAAGAGGCCCCTGCGAAGGCGTCCAGTTCCTGCAGAAAGGCTCCCAGGGCAGTCTCTGGATCTGCTAGGGTGACTAGGACGTCGTCTGCATACAGGCTAATAGTGTACACTTTGCCCCCGAAACGGATGCCCGTGATTTGTGGGTGTTCTCGGACTCACTGCGCCAAAGGCTCCATGTATAAAGCGAAGAGCAGGGGCGACAATGGGCACCCCTGCTGAGTGCCTCTACTGATAGGGAACGGAGCTGAGGTATGTCTGTTAACTCTCACTGAAGCCGTGGGGGAGTGGTAGCAATTTAAAATAAGCGTCCTCATCCTCTCTCCCAATCCGATGGGAATCATCGCCTGTTCTAGATAGGGCCAGTGAACCCGATCAAAGGCCTTCTTGGCGTCGATAGTGAGAAGCATGTAGTCTCCTGGAATGCACGACGCCTTTTCTATGAGATGCAGGACCCTCTTGGTGTTATCACTGGTCTGTCTCTGGGGGACAAATCCTGCCTGGTCGGGGTCTATGAGCCCGGGCATACAGGGAGCTAACCGCGCTGCCAAAATCCCAGTGTAGCGTTTCAGGTCAATATTCAGATGGGAAATGGGCCGGTATGCCCTCCAGTTAGTCTTGCCCTTCCTCTGCTTAGGGATGACCATGATTGCTGCCTCCAGCATCGATTGAGGAATCGCCCCTAATTATGCAAAAGAGTTAAAAAGCCTCATCAGCAGGGGTGTGAGCGTGGGGCAGAATTGTTTGTAAAAGGCCGCAGTGTAGCCATCGAGGCCGGGGGATTTAGCTAGTTGAAGTCTGGAAATGGCCGTTATAACTTCTTCAATTCGTAATATATGAGCTCTGCCTTTCCCGGGGTCTGTCTGCAGCCTACATTATTCGCGGACGATATGGCGATTAGTTCGCTCCTAATGAGTGCCTTCAGGGTTTCCCATCTAGTGGATAGAGGGGTGTCGGGATTGTCATTAGGTCTCAGAGAGTCTTCGAGTGCGCGCTGTATCTGGGTATCTACGTGTGCAAGCTGTAGGAGGGTGTCCCGAAAGCGCCATCTTCGTGCTGGCACTTGGATAGGTGGTAGTGTCAGAGTGGCCACAACCGGCGCGTGGTGTGACAGTGTTGCTACTAGAATGTCCACTTCCCTCGAAGTGTCGATGAGCACTGTAGAGCCCAGCAGATAGTCAAGATGGCATAGGTCTTGTGGGTGCTAGAGTAGTAGGAGTATTCTCTGAGCTGCGGATGATGGTATCTCCACATATCTACCAAGCCTAAGTCGTCCAGTCGGGCCAGCCCCGCTGGGGACAAAGCTCCCATCTGACCTGTGCATTGGGCAGACCTATCTAGGGTGTTGTCGAATACTAAATTCAGGTCACCCCCTAGCAGAATTCTCCGCTCCATTGTAGCGGTAGCGTCTGTCAGCGTCCTGTGCAAGAACCACTCCTGTCCGTCGTTAGGTACGTATATTGACCCTATAACTAGAGTGTGTCCTCCAATGGAAAACTGGTATGTAAGCAACCTACCCTTGATTTCTGCGACCTTGTGTGTCACCTTCCCTTTGAATGTCCGGGAGACTAAAATCGCAACTCCAGCTGTCTTAGAGGGAATGGACGAGAAAAATTGCGTAGGGAACATGCGGGATTTAAGGCGATGGCAATCCCTCAGCAGTAAGTGCGTCTCTTGAAGAAGACTGATATCGGCGCCGGTGCTCTCTAAGTAGGAGAGAATTGCCCGGTGTTTGACAGGGTTGTTGAGCCCTCTCATATTTAGCGCAAGGACTTTGAGCATGTTAAGTGGCATTTAGGACATTAGGCCTGAAACGTAGCAGTGCCCTGACAACAAGCCCGGCTGTGGTGGCTATTGTGCGACTATGAAATGCATCTCTACTATCTCGCTCGTTACTACGAAGATTGTGGGACTGTGGACGGGGAACCCTATAAACAAGAACAAAACAAGAAAAGCGAAAACCCCTTTGATAATCGGCACAACAAGCGCCTAAAAAAATGTGAAAGTTGTAGTTCAGTCCGTCATCCGTAGACGATCGGCAGTAGATCTTCATGGGGGCCATGTTGTGGCCGAGGACGTCCCTCTATCCCCCCGCCAGCCATTCCTCCGGCAAGGTTAGAAAGAGGAAAAGTCAGTGGACCATGTGTCTCTCATGCGGGTTCTGTCTTTGCCAGTGCTTCAGGCAAGGCGTCCAACACAGCTTGTTGCCCTTTCGAAATTTCTGCGGGGTCGGGTCTTCTGGATCAGCACCGATGTCCATGTTGCCGTCAGCGCGGCTGTGCTTCTTCCGACTCACGAGCGGGGCTGCCGCCGCCATCCTCTTTATCTGGGATGTCGACTCCTAACAGCCGGCTTACCTCTGAGAGGGAGCGGAGTTGGTAGAGTTTGCCCTCCAAATGGAATATGAGTCGAAATGGGTGTCCCCAACTAAAGGAAATGTTGCGTTAGCGCAGATGCACGGTGATGGGCCGGAAGGTCCTCTGCTTTTGCAGGGTGAGTGCAGCCAGGTCTTGGTACAGAACAGGGTTTTGGTCACGAAACATGATCGGATGCATCAGTCTGGCCTTGCGTAGGATCTCTTCCTTGGTGCAGAAGTCCTGGACACAGACCAATATGTCCGACGGCGGACCTTTGTTGGAGCGTGGTAGACCCACTCTGTGCGTTCTGTCTAATTTGAGATCTGCATTGGGTGGGTTGCCCAGAATGTGATTAAAAAGTTCTCTAACATAAGTGAAGATGTCGCCAGCCTCTTCGGTGGTCCTCACCCCGCGAATTATGACGTTGTGGCGGCAGGAGCGGGTCTCCAGGTCCTCAAGATGTGACTGCAGGTCCACCTGTTGATCGTGAATGCCGATGACCTCTTGTTGAAGGGCCGTCATTTCCGTGTCCCTGCTATCACTTTTATCTTCCAGTGCGGCCACTCTCTCACCAATGTTGTCCATGTTCCTGCGGACGTCCTTAATTTCAGCAGTGAGTTCGCATTTGAGTGTTTGCAGATCGTCCCGCAATGCTATGAATAGGGACCCCAGGAAGGCCCTTGTCACTGGTTCCTCTCCGAGGCCGCCCATTTGTGAGGAGGAATCATCGCCCAACAGTGCGTGGTCCGTCGGGCCCCCACTCTGGGTCCGTGCAAATAGTTCCTTTAACGTTTTGTCCTTTTCCCTCGGGTGGAGGACATGCTGCCTCCCCGCAGAATGGGCCGCGCAGTAGTAGATCTGGTCAATCAGGGCCCCTGCCCAGCTTCCCTGTGGACTGTGGTGTGGACACGGGACGACTCCTCGCGGCGCTCCCGTGCGGGTACGATGGTCCACTCTGTCGCCGCCTTCCTCAGTGCTTGTTGGGTTGTCCCCTTGTGGGTCCTAGTAAGTCCGCTGTGGAGAGCCGGAAGGCTACCGGACGCGGTGCCTCACTTGTGTCCCTCTGCCCGTGGGCTGACGTTAAATGCTGCAGGGGTCTACCGTTGAGAGTTGCTGGGTAGTGCCCCTCCTCCGGGCCCTCCGTTTTCCGCTACTCAAGTCATCAGTACTCCCCGTGATCTGGGTTATGGCCCATGTCTCGGATAGCGCCCCGCCCGTATAGTGCTTGTGGCGGTCGGCCCCTAGCTCCCCCGGTCCAACTCCGCCAATGAGTCCCAGGCCCTAGTATCTCTGGTAAAGGCTGATTGCAGCCACGTCCAGCAACCTTGGTGACCTGGTACACCACCAGGGCCGAGCCGGGGCCTCACGGCACACACACAAGCCGCTCCCGTGCCTAACCGAGCCGCTTCTGTAGGCCTCCGGGCCCCACCCTCGGCGATCGCCCCTAATGGTGGCCACGCTCGGTCTCACCTGGTCTATTCCGTGGCTGACTGCTGCTTTGCTAAGGCCCGGTGAGTCCAATGGGTGGGGCTCCCACCACAGCTCCCCTGGTCTCCCAGCCGGGCCCCTGCAGTGGCTGTTGAGTGCGTGCATACCGCGGTGCCTGTCGGAGCCGCAAGGATCTCGCCCGCGGCACCACAATCGAGAGCCAGCGCTCCCTTCCCTCGTATGCCAGGTCGTCTCACTCGCCTCTTCGCTCCTGGGCTAATGTGGGGGTGTAAAGTTCAGTGAAATGATGAACAGGTAGGATAGACTAATTTATTGGTAAATACATTGGAAAGAGGCACAGCACGACCAAATGCAAGGAAGTACAAGCTTAACTGTCGACCCTGGAACATGGAACATCAAACGTACAACGCAGGTACAGTGTTCCATGTTCCAGGCAGGGAAGAAAAAGGAAAGGGAGGATAACAAGGGAAAAAGGAAGGAGAGAATGTAACACATCTCACCTCTAACACAAAGCAAAAGAAACATAAAGATCAAGATAAATATCTACCAGGTAACTTTTTGGGATGAACATTATTTTTGACTCTGGACGCTATAGATTGTGTAGACTGAGAAGTATCACAGGAAACATTATCAGAATTGCGTAAGATAGATGATTCAGCATTGTGTAAAGTTTTGCATTTTTCAACCCTTCTCACATTCCATACTCTACCATCCTGGGTAATGACACTGTTCCTACAAACTGACGAATGGCCGAAGACTCCACCTGCCACGTTTCCTGTGAGGCACAGGTGCTGTGAAGTTTTCCGGACCCAACTTCTACTTGAGTGAGAGCCGCTGATTGCTTTGCGCTTCACCGCTTTGCTCGCTGTGTCACTCTGGGAAAACCCCGACCTTCCTCTTGTTTTCCTGCGATTTCCGCAGAATTTTATCCATTTTCTGGAGTTTGTAGACACAACCGACATTTCTACAGACGTCATCATACTTCTCATTGACGTTGCCAGGATACCGGCTGTGACGCTCACCATTCGTCAGCACAGCGGTTTCCTCAGACGCGCTACATCACTCCTCCTATGTGTATTCTTTGCATTGGCCACGCCGCCCGTCATCACGCCGGCGGCCATTTTAGTGAAGATTGGAACCAATATCATCTACACAGTACTCAGCGGCAGCATATTCAGCTTCACCGCTACTTTCATTTTTTCATCTACACAGAATTCAGCGGCAACGAATTCAGCTGTACCCCATACAGCGGCAAACTCATTATTTGACGTAACACTTTTGCTTTCATCTTATTTTTATCTCAAACAAGAAAAGTCTATTTCACTACCATTATTGCACACGGTGATGTGCAAACCTGACTAATTACTTTGGTTTGTTTTATAAGTACACTTCATGCTAATTTCAGCAAGTGCACACGATGATGTGCACATCTATCTTGAATGTTTTGTGACACAATAATCTATTTATCGACCATATTGCACACGTTGATCTGCACACCTGATTAATTGCTTTGGTGTAAATTTGTTAATTATACTTCATGCTAGTCTCAGCAATCGCACATGATGATGTGCACGCCTAACTTGAATGTGTTGTGACATTTGCTTTTCATGAGCCATATTTACATTTTACTGTATACGTACCAGATTTCATGTTGCATAATAGATAAGCTTGTTTTATTCAGTGACAGGCACACCTGGACTTTTAGTATTATACAATTGTACCTTTCTAGCTTAATTTCTCGCTATATTTTGTTTTATTTTGATATGCCCTGGGATCAACATTTTATTACATCATCATAATGCAATTTGACCCACCCTCAAAATTTTTACAATCCACACCAAATCGCTAAATGGAGTTTCATACATAAGGAATACCGATTTCCTAATTGCGAGTCGCAAAAAATCGTAATTAGGTAATCACTATTGCTATTTTTGTACATCTAGTCCTCAGTGTTCTATAGACACACGCAGCTGACGGACTGTTACCTCACTAGATCAGATCTATGTCCTAAAGGGGGGGTTTCCAACATTTATGGTGGGATTGCGGATAAAGGTTTCTTGGGCCAAGGGAGTAACCACCTAGCATTGTTAACTGAAGCAGAAATAAGCGTGGACGCAAACATAATTTTACTCCTCATATGGAGAAATCATGCTATACCCAAAAATACGAAGATGCTGTGTAATAAAGGACTGGCAATGACTGAATGTGACATCAGCAGCAGATGGGGGCGAGCGTGATCACTGGCTTCAACAACTGGTGTGGCAACTAAGGGTGGAGGGAACTCATGGAGTACCACTCTGTGGAATTCCACGGAGTTACATAAAAACTACCCGAGATTCCGTGGAGTTCTGCGAGTGAGCGAACTTCGGCATGTTGTGCTGCTCGCACTGATTGTTAGCACCGGGAGTTTATTCCTCACTGTAAAATCAGAGTGAATAGCACTATGCGGCGCACCAAAGGGAGCTGCTTCTTTCTGCAGCTCGAGTAGATTTTCTAGTCGAGCTGCAGCTTTCTCAATGCGAACTGTTGCGACCTGCTGCGACCACACACTTTGCGGAATTTCTCCGGGAGGTGATCTAGAACCCGAAAATCACACTATGGGGGGGGCAAATTCTCGATTGCACTTGCCAACTTAACGCTCCCTGATACCCCCGGGTCGAGCCAGTGCTATATAAAACCTCTCAAATAAATGTATAAATGTGAAAGCGAAAGAGCGAAAAACAAACAACTTGGACCTGCCTTTGAAGAAAGTAAAAGTGTGTTAATCACACCGGGCAATTCATACTTTCGCAAGGAATCCTATATTTTGTAAATCTAGTTGCAATTTGCAGGATGCTCACCCTTTAAACAAAATGTAAAGCTAGGTGGCCTCTGCTAATAATACATTGATTAAAGGAATAACGCAACCATGTCCTACGTTCACTATTTATTGACAACTGGATTCGTGCAGAATATATGAGCAAGTAATTACGATTCATTATCCAAAAGTCTGCATTTTATCATATTTAGTGGTTGAGCCCAGCTTGGTAAAAATTCTGAGGTTGTGTGAAACCAAATCTCGGCTAAATGAATTTAGTTTTTAGTGAACAGGAAATCAGTCGCCAATATATTTTTGTCTGTGCGGCCTTGTTTGTGTGAGTTGTCCAAGCATCACTTATTTTGCTGGAAGCTGTTTTATCATCCTTAGAGGAGAACGGTTTTCTAATTTTGTTTACTGTTCGTTTGAATCCAGTAAATGCCAACAGTGAATTCCATAGCTCATGGATGTGTATGTATGTAGTTTGTGTCTACCTATAAATATAACATAGACCTTTTTGTAGGTCTCGCTGAGTCAACGCGCATGCGCTCCTCGGAGAAACATTTAGTATGTGAATTTTGAAAGTGCTGCTGGCTGGCGACAAGCTTGCGTTCCCGCCAGCGTGCACAAGCGCAGCCGGCAGCTTTGCAATATGTACAGCCGCGATTACTCACTTTCGCGCGCACAGCCTACTTTCACTTTTCGCGTGCGCGCGCACCACTCGCGTTTCTTGTTCTGTTTCGTGACAGATGCCCATGTGCCATTTCTCCTAAGAGTAATACAAAAGTTTGCTATTATTCATTTTGTACCAAGATCAGCAGCGATTAAGATACGAAATTACAATTATCTCTATGTTAAAAAAAAAAAAAAAATGTGTGTAAAATGGCAGAATCGTGTTCAAGCTCGGTTCTCTGCAACCTGAGCTTTCCAAAGCTCCCACTTCCCCTCTGTGAGCTCTTGCCAGCACTATAACAGCTGTTTGCTCATTGCATGTGTTCCATTTTATTGCCACTACAGTTACTTTCACACTTTGTCGGGACCCTTTGTCCCAAGACACACCAGACTAAGTTGCAATTGCCATTTCCTGATGTAACTTTCCATGATCCTGTTCAAACCTTTGCAGACACGCTTTATTTGAACGCATCATATTCAAATCTTTAGTCATAAACATATGCCCCAGGCACTATTAGCCCGTCAGTTTCCGTCACACGTTGTAAACACCCTTCCACAGTCCGCTCCAGCCTGTCCAGCATATATTTATGGGCTAAATCTCATGGAAATAACGGATGCCCTGCTTTTCTCTAAGTTATCGGGGGTGCGGTGGGGGCGGGGGGCATACAAACCCGATGTTTCAGTTTTAATTTCCATAATTATGTCAGTGTACAGGAGTATGGAAAGAAAACAAGCATTGGCAAAGCCAATAGGTTTCGTCTATGTGAAATCTATGGCTTTGTCAATGTTATTTGTTTTTAACACATTGCACAGCAATTGAGCTTCTGTGCAACATGGCAACATGGTTTAAAGTAAAAAAAACAAAAGCTATGACGCGCCCAGTGTTGACAGTGTCACAGCACTTTTTTTTATCTTTAAGCCATGTTAGCCATGTAACACAGTAGCCCACACAACAAGCATTGGCCAATAGGTCTCGCTTTTGGGACCTTATAAGTATTTAGTTATGCAGCACACTATCCTTGGAGCAACAACATCAACTGTTGCATGGCTAAACACTTATAAGGTCCCAAAGGCGAGACCTATTGGCTATGCCAATGCTTGTTCTTAAAAGGTTACTGTTTTCTGACCGTTGTTGTTGTTTCCCCCATAATAAATAAAAGCATATAAATGTGGTGATTATAATTAGATATATTTAATTAAACAGATTTCTGTGACATTTATACATAGTCATATTTTGACTAACTTCCAAAGATTATTGATGTCTTAGTTTTAAAAAGCCCAAGCAAGGGTCTAATGTCGACATTAGGAAAAGGCCAGAAAAAGTCCTCCCTTTTTGTCTTGTGAGATGTCCAGCAGAAGGTCTCCCAACTCTTACATTTATGAAAGTCTCACATTTTAGTAAAGAGTCTGGCACTTTAGTACATTCCCATTAGAGCTTGCATGCTCCACATGATATCAAATTGTGACTTCTAATGGAATGATTACGAGTCACACTGGTGCGGACATGGGTGGACCGCCATGCTCACGCACCACCGAGACTCACTGCTGTCCGCCTGCCAAATTACGACTTAAAATTGATCGGGCGGGTGGCGTGGTGGTCCCGTGGCGGTGTCTCTTTCAAAGGCGGGGGTGCATTTGAAAAAGGCACTGCAATGGGAATGCCACACAAGGTTCCTGCACAGCATGGACTCTAACGTCCATGCCGTGCAGGAAGTGGGGTGCATGCACAAAAGGGGGGCACGTGTGCATCCACTTGGCGTGAGACACCAGGGGGCCCTGTAGGGTCCCCTTTGTTCCTCTCTGCCATGGTTTTTATGGCGGTCAAACCACATAATATGAAACTCATAATATGCTTGGCGGGACCGCAGCACTCCAGTTAAACATATTGCGGCCTCAAGACTGCCAAGCCACCCCCAGGGAATGCTGGTTCCCTGGTGGCGGTCCCATGGTGGTCTGCCCACCCAAGTTGTAATGGGGCTGTCGGATTGCCAGTGCAGCGGTGGCTGGACCGCGACTGCCGCACCACCACAAGTCTGGAGGTCCTCGTAATTGGAACCTTAGTGTCAAGATTATGCTACTCGAAATAGTACTAATTTAGGGCAATTTTGCGTCCTTGCAGTAAGATCTGTTGCTGCTGAACATCGCTTACCGGGCTGGGTAAGAAAATATACTGTATTCCCCACCCTTGGGTAATTGGGGACTCCTCATACCTGCGTCATCAGTTGTGCCAGGCTTGAGTATTACACTTAGAGCAAAAAACTTGAATTGGGATGTTTGATACTGTGTGGGAGAGGAATGCGAGCGAGGCTTCAGGATCCTGAACGGATCCAGATGCTAATCGAGCAAGATAATTTTCCGCCCATTTTAGAGGAATTATGTCCACTCGATGTGGAAGAAAAAAATAACTGTGTACTCTACAATCTAAGTAGCATATACAAAATAAAGTTATTAATGAACATAAAAATAATCAAACATTTAAAATTCCCCTAGCTGACTTCAACAAGCATTGGCATAGCCAATAGGTCTCGTTTTCGGGATTTTATAATTTTTTGGTTATGTTTTATATTATTGTATGTGAAAGCTCTAATAAAAGTGTTAAAACTTTCACATACAATAATATAAAACATAACTAAAATGTGGGAGCGGGGGGCGCAGAGAGTAGAGGCAGGGTGCTGTGGCAGAGCTAAACAGGCATAAGGTATTGGAAGCATGGGGTAAGAGTGGGGGTGGGGGCAGAGAGTAGAGACAGGGAGCAAGATGCTGTGGCATAGAGCGGGACAGTCAGAGGGCGCCGGAAGCATGGGGTGAGAGCAGGAGAGGACAGAGAGCAGATACAGGGACGGGAAGCGGTGGGGTTAGACCTGAGGGAGGTAACGGAGAGTGAGCATGGCACCAGAAGCACGGGGTGAGAGCAGGAGAGGGCAGAGAGCAGAGACAGGGACGGGCAGTAGTGGGGTTAGAGCTGAGGGAGGTAACGGAGAGTGACAGTAAAGTATGAAATGTTATGAAGCTAAAATAACAGGAATAAATGATCTTTCCTGATGTGCGGCTGGTACAACATTTTATTTTCTGAACTGCCTCGTTCCAAATTACAATCTGCTATCACTCTAAGATTTTGGACAGAAGACAGGAAGGAAAGCGGTGAAAACGAGAATGCTTGAAGGACGGGGTTTACAAAACAAGAGAGTGGGGAGAATTTTTTTTTAGAGAGATGGAGAGAGCGAGTTCACATCCTCGAAAGAGCTAAGTCTATCATGACAGAGAGGATGTACCGAGAGAATTAAATTAAATGTAGACTTCACAGTCATCTTTGCAGAAATGAAGGATGGCCTGGGAGTGGTGCGTGCACGGTAGAAAATAAGAGCTGTATCTATTTTTGAAGCATGGAAAGCGAGAAAAGGCCAGATGGTGCAGACAGTAGGATGCTGAAAACAAAAGCAAAGGAAGAAAGAAAACAGAATCTGCTATCACTCTAAGATTTTGGACAGAAGACAGAAGCAAACAAAAGTCACGCCTGGAATGTAAAACCCCAGCTCCATAGAGTCAAAGAAGTTCAGATTCAGCTCCCCCCCCAGCAAGACTGCGAAAAGGGGTGCGCACCACATTGGTCACCCCCCAAACCAGCTGCTAACCAGTCAATCCTGGAGGGAGATTTTTTTTTTTTTTTTTTTTTTTTTTTGAAAAACCTTTATTGACATTTCAACCAATAACAAGTATGGGCCTACAACCCCCGGGGCCGGCCGCTAAGCAGTCAGAGTAACAGAAATCAATATTTATTACAGGCAGCACCTCGGGGAGCGGAATCTCCATGCTATTAAACTGTCGGCCACTGAACAGCCCAAGTAGGTGACCAGGATACAAAAGGTTTTCATTTTATAATAAGGGAGGATGGAAGGATCAGGTGCCAAACAGTTTCCCAGCAGCAAGAAATGGCAGGCAGAATAATAAACGTCAACAATAAAGCAATTTATCTAGTCAATGGCGCTGAAACAGGAAAGTCAGGATGTGGAGGAATATCACGGCCATTTGCGCCTGCAGTCCCCTGCCCTAAAACCCAGAAAACACCACGGAAATTGTGGCACACATGAAAACGCAGCGATTAACAACGAAGGAGTTTTACCATGCTGATCCCAGAAAAGAAGGACAAAGAAGAATAAGAGAAGAAAAAGGAGGCCATGGAAAAAAAGGGTTAAAGACTAAAGGATCCCCTCCCCCAACCCCCCACCCTGCACCTCTGCAGATGAGTACGGCCCCCCTCCCCAGCAGTGTGCCTGTCGCCCCGGAACCAGACCCGAAATATAGAAGAGACAGAGAAAGAGGAGTAAGAAAAGAAACCCCACCAGACGGGGGGGTAGAGAGAATATTAATAAACTGGAGGAGGGCCTTCAAAACATGCCCCCGGCTTCTCCCTCCCGCACAGTATGTTTTCCCCCAAAGCAAACAATAAGCAACACAGAATCGACCATGTCAAAGAAGAATGGGGAGCATTATGCGCCTATTACACTACCAGTTATGCCGTGAGAGCACGCAACCCCTGAGCCCGCCCGCCTATTAGATGACCACCTCTGAAGGATCAACCTTATCCTTGGCCACTCTTTGCGAATCTACCCATGCATACCCATCGACCCAGTACCATGTCCAATGTTACAAAGAAGAGGAGCGTCCAAAAAAGAGCAGGAAGCGACACACACAGGCAGGGTGGAAGTCTCTGAATACCAACACAGTCAGCAGTATGGAGAGTCGTCTTTCCCAGTGCTGCCCCAGGATCTGCACTGCACACAAGGTCCAAGAAGGCTAGATCAGCCAGAACAGGCGACCGTTGCTTGAATATTGCCTGGGTCGCCGGAGGCCGCGCACGGGACAAGGCCACCACCCCCCACTCAGGTCCAAGACCTCCGGAACAGACCAGACCCACAGCCTGCCGATCACACGTTAATATACTGTCCGGAGTTTCCAGCTGGTCACTATCCACAGGGCCGGCCACGACACTGTCCTCCTGTGTGCAGTGTAGGAAGTCCCCGTGTACCTGGAGACAGGCAGGCAGCAACTGTTGCGATGCTGATGCCACCCCATCAAGCTTACTCCCCAATACCCAGGCGCCGTGAACCAAGGCGGAATGAAGGGCACCGAGAGCCTCGAGAAGATCACCATACCCCAGCACAGCTCTCGGCGCTCGCTCCGCTACGCTCCTCATAGTCGCACACTTCCAATCGTGCTGCGACCCAGTGTACAGGATGGTAGACTTCGTCCTGTCAAGATGGCCGCCGGGTAAGTCCAACCCAGATTGGGACCAGGACTCAGGGACAAGCGCCGCAGGTTCCATGTCACTGGAATCAGGGTTTCGGGGGCAGGCAAAAAATATATCCGGTATGTGGTCACAGGCAACAGTCATCCCCACCACGGACCTGCGCCCGCGAAAATCCGGGAGCAGGCCGCAAGAATCAAGGCGAGTTACGGGCGGCGGCCGGGCAGCTCACCGGCGAAGGCTGAGGCAATCACCGGGGAATCTTGGATTAGCCACCTCGGGCCTGCACTCGTTCCGCTACGCTTAGTGGTAGGAACGGTCACGGCGAAATGTAGGCCGATATTCGCACCGCTTCGGTTAGTCCGACTCCACCCAGTCACCAAAGGCCGCTGTTGTTTAACTGCCGCCCGGCCATGTTATCCACTCGAGGTCCCGGTTCCAGGGTTGCACAGGCCGCAATCTTCAAACGGACATTTCTCCGGCGATACCGCCGCCAGAAACTTCAGAGTCACACGATCGGTTGCCGCTCTCATTCACCAACACGGGCATATAGCGCAGGCGAAGGAGCTCATACAGGATATCTGTGCGGGATGCGGAGGTTCACGGAGCCGGGAGCCTACGCTGCCGTCCCGGTCGCCATCTTGGCTCCTCTCCCTGGAGGGAGATTTTAGGCGATCAGTCTGAAGCGGAATTACCTGGTGCCTGGGATCCAACGCCGCCGAGAGGGACCTGCGGAGGACGGAGCTGTGGTCGCCAGGAAGAAACAGCGAGGAGCAAAGGAGCATGCTGAGGAATCGCCAGGAGGAACAACGAGGTCAGCGGCTCCAAGCAGGGAGTCATCATCGGGAGGCCTGCGCAGATCAAGAAGTGGCGGCGGATATAACTGGCGAGAACCGGTCATCGGCGGCCCATCGGCGACGAGTGCGGCTGCCTCGAAGGTGTTTCCAAGTCCTGCATGGCATTGATGCCAAGCCTGCGGGGTGGGTTGCAGGCGTGAGAAGGAGCTAGCAACCTGAGCAGGAGCGAAGGCAAAGCTGGCTGCAGCAGGAGCGGAACAGTGGTTCAGCCTCGCCGACGACCCGGGAAGTCTGATGCTCACCAGGAAACCACGATTGCACCGGAAGAAGCAGGAGCGTTTAGTGCAAGCAAGTTTGGATGACGGGACAGTGCAACGCAGAGAAAAAGGTTGGCGCTGCATGCTTGGGGGGCAGAAAACAAAGCAGCAAAGAAAGCAAGAAAGATACTTTGGAGGGCGTGACCGTCGAGCTGAACCAAGGGCAGCTGTCAGCGACTTGGCCTGAGGCACTCAGTTTGATGAAAAAAGTGCGTACACACAGTAATAAAACTCATCAGTATCTACTCTGGGAGTTGAGTAACACAGTAACACAATTATAAAAGTAAAGCATGGGGTAGCACTTTGAAAACCCCACTTACTAAATGTCTCGCAGAGCAGCACATGCGCTGGCTCAGGCGAGACTTAAAAAGTGGAGCACCCCAAAGCAGATGATAAGCACGTCTTTTTTGATCATATTATGGGCTTAACCTACGAAGAGATCACGTTTTATTAGTTACTTTTTAAAGAGAATGAACTTACATCTCCTACGAGCTTTTGTGACCTACAAACTATCTTCAGTGCAGTTCTACCTCTGTGTTTAGTAAATGCAGCACCTTTGCTACTTTTCTCATTATTCTTGTCAAACCCATCCCTGCCTTGCTTACTATCTTATAGTGCATCGATTCTCAGAACAGCAGTCTTGGCATGAGAAGAGAAGCTGAGTTCTGTTCAACTGGTTAACACTAAACAGAGGCAGGGTTCATGGTCATTTGGACACAAATTTAAAAATGTTCTAAGTATTGCAGATTTAACGGTCCACATACACCCATGTGCAGAGAAGAAAAATAGCAACAAAAAATGTTAAATGGAAGACATCGCCGCACCATTGATTCAACAAAGATACAACCATTCAGGCCTCATGTTCTGATGCTCGATGCATAGGTTTTCTAACACAGCAAAAGCCTCCAACCATGGACTTCTACTCAGCATATCTGACTTGCAGTGCTCTTCTTATACACCGCATTGCAACTACTCCCTCTGCATAGACTAATGACCATAAGTTGCTCAAGTACGAAGGTAGCTTTTGAAACCAGTCCAAGTGTTGCTTCGGTCTCATCACAACTTGTTGAAAAGACTCATTAAAGACTCATAAAAGAACACAATTTTAAAACTTTTGTCTCATGGGCGTTGGTAGGTCTCCATTAGACTTCAAGGTTGGGTGTTTAATGCTATTGAATTTTATTAAACCAAATTTCTCCATGTTCCACTTTTACGACTTTTTCATTGTCTTTTAGTGATAAAAGAGCTATTTTAATAATCAGTTTGTCTGTACATTGTCTGCTTTAGCTATAGACTTCGTAATGACTGTACTTGCTGATTTCTGCCTTACCCTGCACTTGGTGGATTTGAGCCAAAGAGTTCTTCAAGGGGGCCTTTGATTTCTCTGTCTGTAAAGAAATTAATTTTAGCCTTGAATGTAGTCATTTGTTTAATATGTATGGCACTTTCCTAAACCGGCCTTCTTTTTTGTGAATACCTAATTAATAGAAACAAGAGAGGCAGACACCATCCAGTGATTGATCTAACATTACATTTACAGTGCAATTGAAATACAATTTTAGTGTTAACATAACACGCCATATGCATTAAAATACCTTGTTATGTGGAAGTGCATGATTCACAGATCTCAGGTACTGATTGAAACTACGGGCATTGTCATCGTTTGTTTGCTGGCCAGGCTCTCTACATTTGCCTTGGTAGCAATAGTTAATCATGGCTATGACTAGCTTATGGGTATCTTTTTTATTTTGTGTGTACATTTTCTTAAATATAACTGAGACTGCAGTGCTCAGTAACTTTTGTAATGTTTTGTTCCAAGGTTTATTCACAACTTTCCTTGTGTTTTATGGTTTAAATCTTTTTATTGAGTCAGCTGCAAAAGAAGCTATATGTTATGCAAGCAGGTTCATCATAAGGGTTGCGCAGAACCCAGAAATGGATAGATAGCGCTGGCCGTATTAAGGAAATTTAAGCATAAGATAAACATAAACACACCCTAACCCCCCCCCCCTCCGGATCCCCCCGCCCCGTCCACTGCTTCTTGGGAGTAATGTTGCATCTTGTGTTGTCTCAGCTATGTCAGGTCTGGTTGGGCCGTTGGGCCTGCTGAGGTTAGGCGTAGCAAACTGAGATATCTGGGGCACGTTAATTCTCCAAATTCTTGGGCCAGGAGAGTCAAGAATGGTTGCCAGAGCTCACTGAACGTCGAACCTTCCCCTGCCAGCGTGAGTGAAATCTTTTCCATCCCTAATATGTGCCACAGTCGTTGAAGCCAACCTGTGTGTGTGGGGATCCTAGGCGTCTTCCAATGTTGTAGTATGTTTTGTGTGGCTGTGCCCAGTGCTATCGCTATCTGTTGTCCTCTTCTGAACTTTAGGGGGTATGTGAGGGGGTTCGGGACACCCAAAAGAACGTAAGCCGGAAATCTGGTGAGTTATGTGTCAAGATGCTCTTCAATCTCGTCTAAGATTTGAGACCAATATTGCTGTAGATGCTTGCAGTCCCAAAGGAGATGGACCAACGTTCCTCTCTCCCCACATACCCTCCAACAGTCTACACTGCATTTGGGATCCATCCGGTGTAGCCGTTCAGGGGTGTAGTACCAATAGGAGGCTAATTTGGTTAGCGTCTCTGTAAGGCCTATGTGGCTCGCGGTATGTCGTGCCCTGTAGTAAACCCCTTCCCACTCTTTATTGCTGAGTTGGCGGCCAGGGTCCCTCTCCCAGCGCGCCCGGCTAGCATTGTGTACATGGGTTTATCGAGAGAGGAGCATTTTATATAGGCCCGAGAGCAGCTTCTTGTTTGAGGTCCGAGTAAGTATCCACCTTTCGTAACATGTGAGGTGTCTTTGCGCTTGCGACTTATTGTCCGAGTGTAGTGCCCAATGTCTTAACTGCAGGTACCGCAGCCTCTCCGTCTCTGGTAGGCCATAGTCGGACCTAATGTGGGTGAAGGGGATGATGCCTTCCATATCAAACAAATGGGCCAACACGCAGCATCCCGCATCTCTCCATAGTTTAAAGGACGATTCGCCTATCCCTGGTCTGAAGTTGGGATTGTCAAAAAGTAGTGTAAGGGGGAGGGGAAGGTGGTCAGTCCGTGTCTCTTACTTGTCTGGTCCCAAGCAGCTAGTGTGGTGCGGGTAATGTGTGACGCATACAGATTGGGTGACCTCTGCGCTTTCCTAAGGAACGGAATCCTCCTCAGAGGAGTGCCCGTCACTGCTCGATCCTGGAATAGCCAGTGTTTCTCTGATTCTGTGCGGCTCCATTCAACCAGGTGTCGCAGTTGTGCGGCATTGTAGTGAGGTCTGGGATCCCCAGGCCCCCCTCGTAAGGTGGAAGAGTGCTGACAGTCCTCTTCATTCTCCGTTTGCCCCCTGCTAGATGAAGAGTGAGAGTGCCGACTGAAGACGCCACAGCCAGCCAGTAGGTGGCTGCAGGGGAAGCATCTGAGAGATGTAGAGAATTATAGGTAGGATGGTCATTTTTATAGCGGCTCCATGTATAAAGCGAAGAGCAGGGGCGACAATGGGCACCCCTGCCGAGTGCCTCTACTGATAGGGAACGGAGCTGAGGTATGTCTGTGAACTCTCACTGAGGCCGTGGGGGAGTGGTAGCAATTTAAAATAAGCGTCCTCATCCTCTCCCCCAATCCGATGGGAATCATCGCCTGTTCTAGATAGGGCCAGTGAACCCGATCAAAGGCCTTCTCGGCGTCGATAGTGAGAAGCATGTAGTCTCCTGGAATGCACGACGCCTTTTCTATGAGATGCAGGACCCTCTTGGTGTTATCACTGGTCTGTCTCTGGGGGACAAATCCTGCCTGGTCGGGGTCTATGAGCCCGGGCATATAGGGAGCTAACCGCGCTGCCAAAATCCCAGTGTAGCGTTTCAGGTCAATATTCAGATGGGAAATGGGCCGGTATGCCCTCCAGTTAGTCTTGCCCTTCCTCTGCTTAGGAATGACCATGATTGCTGCCTCCAGCATCGATCGAGGAACCGTCCCTAAGGATGCAAAAGAGTTAAAAAGCCTCGTCAGCAGGGGTGTGAGCGTGGGGCAGAATTGTTTGTAAAAGGCCGCAGTGTAGCCATCGAGGCCGGGGGATTTAGCTAGTTGAAGTCTGGAAATGGCCGTTATAACTTCTTCAATTCGTAATATATGAGCTCTGCCTGTCCCGGGGTCTGTCTGCAGCCTACGTTATTCGCGGACGATATGGCGATTAGTTCGCTCCTAATGAGTGCCTTCAGGGTTTCCCATCTAGTGGATAGAGGGGTGTCGGGATTGTCATTAGGTCTCAGATAGTCTTCGAGTGCGCGCTGTATCTGGGTATCTACATCTGCAAGCTGTAGGAGGGTGTCCCGAAAGCGCCATCTTCGTGCTGGCACTTGGATAGGTGGTAGTGTCAGAGTGGCCACAACCGGCGCGTGGTGTGACAGTGTTGCCACTAGAATGTCCACTTCCCTCGAAGTGTCGATGAGCACTGTAGAGCCCAGCACATAGTCAAGATGGCATAGGTCTTGTGGGTGCTAGAGTAGTAGGAGTATTCTCTGAGCTGCGGATGATGGTATCTCCACATATCTACCAAGCCTAAGTCGTCCATTCGGGCCAGCCCCGCTGGGGACAAAGCTCCATTCTGACCTGTGCATTGGGCAGACCTATCTAGGGTGTTGTTGAATACTAAATTCAGGTCACCCCCTAGCAGAATTCTCCGCTCCATTGTAGCGGTAGCGTCTGTCAGCGTCCTGTGCAAGAACCACTCCTGTCCGTCGTTAGGTACGTATATTGACCCTATAACTAGAGTGTGTCCTCCAATGGAAAACTGGTATGTAAGCAACCTACCCTTGATTTCTGCGACCTTGTGTGTCACCTTCCCTTTGAATGTCCGGGAGACTAAAATCGCTACTCCAGCTGTCTTAGAGGGCATGGACGAGAAAAATTGCGTAGCGAACATGCGGGATTTAAGGCGATGGCAATCCCTCAGCAGTAAGTGCGTCTCTTGAAGAAGACTGATATCGGCGCCAGTGCTCTCTAAGTAGGAGAGAATTGCCCGGTGTTTGACAGGGTTGTTGAGCCCTCTCACATTTAGCGCGAGGACTTTGAGCGTGTTAAGTGGCATTTAGGATATTAGGCCTGAAGCGTAGCAGTGCCCTGACAACAAGCCCGGCTGTGGTGGCTATTGTGCGACTATGAAATGCATCTCTACTATCTCTCTCGTTACTACGAAGATTGTGGGACTGTGGACGGGGAACCCCATAAACAAGAACAAAACAAGAAAAACGAAAACCCGTTCAATAATCGGCGCAACAAGCGCCTAAAACAATGTGAAAGTTGTAGTTCAGTCCGTCATCCGTAGATGATCGGCAGTAGATCTTCATGGGGGCCATGTTGTGGCCGAGGACGTCCCTCCATCCCCCCGCCAGCCGTCCCTCCGGCAAGGTTAGAAAAAGGAAAAGTCAGTGGACCATGTGTCTCTCATGTGGGTTCTGTCTTTGTCAGTGATTCAGGCAAGGCGTCCAACACAGCTTGTTGCCCTTTCGAAATTTCTGCGGGGTAGGGTCTTCTGGATCAGCACCGATGTCCATGTTGCCGCCAGTGCGGCTGTGCGTCTTCCGACCCACGTGCGGGGCTGCCGCCGCCATCCTCTTTATCTGGGATGTCGACTCCTAACAGCCGGCTTACCTCTGAGAGGGAGCGGAGTTGGTAGAGTTTGCCCTCCAAGCGGAATATGAGTCGATATGGGTGTCCCCAACTAAAGGAAATGTTGCGTTAGCGCAGATGCACGGTGATGGGCCGGAAGGTCCTCTGCTTTTGCAGGGTGAGTGCAGCCAGGTCTTGGTACAGAACAGGGTTTTGGTCACGAAACGTGATCGTATGCATCAGTCTGGCCTTGCGTAGGATCTCCTCCTTGGTGCAGTAGTCCTGGACACAGACCAATATGTCTGACGGCGGACCTTTGTTGGAGCGTGGTAGACCCACTCTGTGCGTTCTGTCTAATTTGAGATCTGCATCGGGTGGGTTGCCCAGAATGTGATTAAAAAGTTCTCTAACATAAGTGAAGATGTCGCCAGCCTCTTCAGTGGTCCTCACCCCGCGAATTCTGACGTTGTGGCGGCAGGAGCGGTTCTCCAGGTCCTCAAGATGTGACTGCAGGTCCACCTGTTGATCGTGAATGCCGATGACCTCTTGTTGAAGGGCCGTCATTTCCGTGTCCCTGCTATCACTTTTATCTTCCACTCTCTCGCCAATGTTGTCCATGTCCCTGCGGACGTCCTTAATTTCAGCGGTGAGTTCGCATTTGAATGTTTGCAGATCGTCCCGCAATGCCATGAATAGGGACTCCAGGAAGGCCCTTGTCACTGGTTCCTCTCCGGGGCCGCCCATTTGTGAGGAGGAATCGTCTCCCGACGGTGCGTGGTCCGTCGGGCCCCCACTCAGGGCCCGTGCGAATAGTTCCTTTAACGTTTTGTCCTTTTTCCCTCTGGTGGAGGAAATGCTGCCTCCCCGCAGAATGGGCCGCGCAGTAGTAGATTTTGTCAATCAGGGCCCCTGCCCAGCTTCGCTGTGGACTGTGGTGTGTACACGGGACGACTCCTCGCGGAGCTCCCGTGCGGGTACGATGGTTCGCTCTGTCGCTGCCTTCCTCAGTGCTTGTTGGGTCGTCCCCTTGTGGGTCCTAGTAAGTCCGCTGTGGAGAGCCGGAAGGCTACCGGACGCGGTGCCTCACTTGTGTCCCTCTGCCAGTGGGCTGACGTTAAATGCTGCAGGGGCCTGCCGTTGAGAGGTGCTGGGTAGTGCCCCTCCTCGGGGCCCTCCGTTTTCCGCTACTCAAGTCATCAGTACTCCCCGTGATCTGGGTTTTGGCCCTTGTCTCGTATAGCGCCCCGCCCTTATAGTGCTTGTGGCGGTCGGCCCCTAGCTGCCCCGGTCCAGCTCCGCCAATGAGTCCCAGGCCCTTGTGTCTCTGGTAAAGGCTGATTGCAGCCACGTCCAGCAACCTTAGTGACCTGGTACACCACCAGGGCCGAGCGGGGGGCCTCATGGCACACCCACAAGCCGCACCCGTGCCTAGCCGGGCCACTTCTGCAGGCCTCCGGGCCCCACCCTCGGCGATCGCCCCTAATGGCGGCCACGCTCTGTCTCACCTGGTCTCTTCCGTGGCTGGGGCTGCTTTGCTAAGGCCCGGTGAGTCCAATGGGCGGGGCTCCCACCACAGCTCGCCTGGTCTACCAGCCGGGCCCCTGCAGTGGCTATTGAGTGCGGGCGTACAGCGGTGCCTCTTGGAGCGCAAAGATCTCGCCCGCAGCACCACAATCGAGAGCCAGCACTCCCTTCCCTCATATGCCGGGTCGTCTCACTCGCCTCTTCGCCCCTGGGCTAATGTGGGGGTGTAAAGTTCAGTGAAACGATGAGCAGGTAGGATAGACTAATTTATTGGTCAATACATTGGAAAGAGGCACAGCACGACCAAATGCAAGGAAGTACAAGCTTAACTGTCGACCCTGGAAGATGGAACATCAAACGTACAACGCAGGTACAGTGTTCCATGTTCCAGGCAGGGAAGAAAAAGGAAAGGAAGGATAACAAGGGAAAAAGGAAGGAGAGAATGTAATAGGGGGCCGCGCCCCGGGCCGTGTGTGCAGTGGCCACTCTCCAGGCTTCCCGGGATGTGTCACGGAGCTGACACTACTCTCGATGCTCACTTCTCGCTCCCAGTGCCGATCGTGCACTGCGCGTTTCCCCTTTGGGGCCCTCACTTCCATGCGCTTTCCCAGTGCATGAGGCCTCAGTAAACAGGCTCGGGCCAGACCGGTCCCCAGATTTCAAATCCACTGTGGGTCTGCTCCCCAAGCTGGCGGGAGCAGCCCCACCAGCACCTCTCCAGTAAGACTGCTGCTCTCGTTGGTGGGAGCATCCCTCTTGCTTCCCTGCGCCGGGGCCTGACCGGGGGACGCGCTCTGAGCTGTGTAGGCCGTAACTGCTCCCCGGGCCCCCCTGACCGCGCTGCAGAGGCGATGCGGCTCCTGTCGCTCTCTTCACGCTCCCAGTGCCGATCGTGCACTGCGTGATTCCCATTTGGGCCCCTCACTTGCCTGCACTATCCCGGTGCTCAAAGGCCTCCAGAAGTATGCTCGTGCCCCGACCATTACCCCGATCACTGGTCTGCCGCAGGGCCGCCCTCCAAGATGGCAGGCGCATCTCCTCCAGCGCCTCCCTGGCGGGAACCTATGGTCGCAATCTCCGGCCCGGGCGCACCTGGACCAACGCTCCGCCTTCTGTCTGTTGCCAACGGAATGGCCAACACCTGCTGCGCCTGTCCTTCTCAGGCGGTCCGGGTTGCTCCTGGGTCCCGTTCCTCTGATCCCCGCCTCCTCTCTGCTAGGCCGCAACCTCGAGGTCAGGAGCGCAGTCCCACCGCTGCATGTACCGCTGCGGTGGGAGACTTCTCCCCGCTGGTCCAGCTGCTGTGGATGGCTCAAGGCCGGTGCTTTGCCGGGTCGCCGACGGGAGGAACGGAGCACATTATCTCTATGATAAACAACAGCAAGGATGGTGACAGAGACCTGTGTATCATGCTTCGGAATAGATTTACGTACAAGGTTATCACGAATCATATGAATGCACACACCATTCAGGACAATAGATTGAACCATTTACCACAAATCTTTAAAAATAGTTTGGGGCAGCCCCGGGCTTCGATGAGGGGTTCCTCCTGGGTCCGCACCAATCCACTCCCCGTCTCCACCTCCGTACAGTGGGGGGCCTGACCTGCGACCAGAGTGCCGCAATGTCACGTTTCACTACAGCCACTGCAGTCCCAAGAAAGCGTTTATCGGCCCGAGAGCCGTCCATGCCATCAAACACACCTAAAATCAGACGTAGTGGGTCATGGGGAACCACCCACCCCAGGGTCTGTGTAAGTTCCAACTCCACACCCGCCCAAAATGACGCAATGACGGGACATTGCCAGATCATATGGTAAAAGTCTGCAGGGGCGTGATTGCATTGTGTACAAGTCGGGGAGGGCCTCAGTCGGGCTCTATACAAACACGCAGGGGTTAAATATGCCATGTGTAAATAGTAGAGTTGAATTAGACGCAGTTTGGAGGAGGTCGTCAAGGTCTTGGGAGCCATAAGAGCGTCCCGCCAGTCTGCATCCTCCAAGGGGCCCAGCCAGCCCTCCCAGCGAGCGCGCAATGAGTCCAGGGTCGCGCGCCGCTGTTCACTAGGGAGCTGTAGATCCGCGGCACCCCTCCTTTACCTAGGTTCCCCATCATCACTTGGGCCTCGAGGGGACTGAATTCGGGGATGGAGGCGGGAGATGTAATGTGCACATTGAGGGCATGCCGAAGCTACAGGTATTTGTAAAACTGGGAATAATGGAGGGAGTAGCGCTGCTGCAAATATGCAAAGGCCCTGATGTGGTCCCCAATCCAGACGTCCCCAAGAAGCAAAATCCCAATGCGGTCCCATTGACGAAAGTCCCGGAGAGTTGAAGTCTCACGCAGCCAAGTACCATGCCACAGGGGTGTGTGTTGGGTAAGCTTCCCATCCCATTTCGTGTGGCATAGGGCAGTGCGCCAAGCCAATAGGACTGTCCTAGTGATGGGGGTAAGAATTTGTGGTATTGGGGCCACCATAAATATGTTTTAAAACAAAACAGGCATGAATAAATATCTCCTCCACATATAATAATTAAACAGCAGAAGAGAGCATAAACAACTGAGAAGTCTAACTCTGGAAAAATAACGTTAAGAATCTTACAAATCTTTTGTTTCGTGCATTTGCTATCTTGCAATGTTATCCTAGAATTAAAAGCAGTTCCTGATCTTTTTCTGGAATGATCGTTTTGGACTTGACAGTCCTGACAGGCAGCCAATGGGAGGCGGTGCAGAACCAGGCGTTAGGATGATCTAAGGCAGTGACTCAGCCTCTGAGTAAGCACGCGCTGGTCGGGTTCCACGCGCTGTGCTGCACAAACGATGAAGCACGCGCTCATGGGCGTCCGCAGGGGGGGGCAAGGAGGGGCGCTTGCCCCCCCCTGGACTGCTCCTCCTTGCCCCCCCTGTGGCCACTTATGCTTTTACGGACGCCTTTTGTCCGGGATTACGGGCCCTGCAGGGAGCAGAGGTGTTCCCTGCCAGAGGCCTCAACTCCCTGATGGGGCTCCTTGCACTCCTCCTCGCTGCCCCTCCCGCCCATTGTCATTCTGTCTGCGGCTGATTGCCACAAACAGAATGACAATGGCCGGTTTGAGCTGCGCGCCACAAGCACGAGTGGTTAGGTCGGGACACACAGACCTCCTTTTAACACTCTCAGGGCCGGCTTTAGGGCTGTGCAACCGGTGCCACCGCACTGGGTGCTGACTCTTCGAGGGGGCGCCTATTTGGAAGTATTTTATGGTTTTAAAAGCACCTGCTGCATTGCCGGTCTCCGAAATTGTCATACAAAAATAAAAATGTCAAGATAACTTGGTGATTAATGTTCTTCCTGGAGAGAAAAGGAGTTTTGTCAAGTGGTATTTTTAACTCATTTTATGTATCACAGAGGGTTAATGTGTGTGCTGCAAAGAATGTGTACCATGCAGATCACAAAATGCATATAGTTTAAATAGGTCAGTGCATTTGTCAGAGAGATCCTTTCGGTAAAAAAAAATCATCATTATGAAATGTAACCTCCAACCATCGGGTTCTGATTTACTTTCTGAGTCTGTGCTTCTCCAGACCAAGCACTCTTAAACTATACTGCCTACCAGTATGGATGACATGCAACTCCTACACCTTGTAGTCCTCTGTATTATGTAACATTTCCTATACACTGATTTACACACCTATGATTGATTGCATCTGAGTAGTGTTTGCGATGTAAAGTGCTCTGACACCCTAAACTGGTACAGGTGGTACTATTAAATACATCTGAGAGAGAGTGGTTATGGAGACTTGAGGGGGTACTGTACTGTTAAAGGGTAGTAGTGTGGGAGTCTGTGGGGAGCGCCCGTGGGGGGCGCCAACAAACTTTGTCGCACAGGGCGCCACCAGCGCTAAAGCCGGCCCTGAACACTCTGTAGCCTGAGAGCAAGGGATCTTCTGAATGAAGTTCGGGGAGGGGGGGGGAGGGGGGGTCGATGCATTATTCTCCCAAGTCAAAAACTGAGGTTGCAGCATAGACCGGATTTCAGATCCCACTAAAATGTACACAGACTTGTGGCAATAACATATCTATCTGCCAGTATGCACCCTATCATGTCTGGCAGGACGTCCCGACCCTGTGTTTCACTACCTCATATCCCCCTGCACCCCACTCCCCACGCTCACTGCCTCATGTCCCCCTGTATCCCACTCCCCGTGCTCAGGGCCGGCTCTAGGGCGGTGCGACCGGTGCCACCGCACCGGCTGCTGACTTCGTGTAGGGGGCCCTAATATGATGATTTTAAAAGCACCTGCTTCTTTCCTGGACTCCTAGAAACTTTCAGCCACCTATAAAAATGTCTAAATGACTGCAGTGATTAATGCACTTCCTTAGAGAGAGGGAGAGATCAAAGTTTTGTGTAGTGGAAGTTTCTACTCATCCTAAGGTAGCGCAGAGGGTTACTATGCTTGCTGCAAAGAACGTGCAGCTCACAAAGTGCGTATAATGTAATGTAAATAGGTCAGTGGGTCACACTTTTGTCAGAGAGACCATATTGTTGATAACTCTTTATGAGTTAAAATCCTAATGTGGAACAGTGAGCAAGTAACTGTTAGCAAAGATGCATGCAAACTGGGCTAGAGCGTTATGATTTCCCCCCAGTTTTTCATTATCCTAATGTGGCAAAATGGGTTAATTTGGGTAGAAATCAATTCTTATTAATAAAGAGAACCCCCCCATCCATGGTGCTAGGTTTTAAATTCTAGGTTTCTGATTCTCCTGACCAAGCACTCTTAAACTATCCTGCCTACCTGTATGGATGACATGTGACTCCTACACCTTCTTGTCCTCTCTCTTATGTAACATTTCCTATGCACTGATTTACACACCTATGATTGATTGTCTCTATGTAATCTGTGTGATGTAAAGTGTTGTGACACCTTACACTGATAGGAGCGGCGCTATAAAATGAATTAAATGCACCTGAGACTGAATGGTTACGGAGGCTTGAGGAGCGCTGTGAAAGGATGGTTATGAAGAACCTGTAGTGGAGGTGGTCATTGGGGGTGCCAAAAAGCATTATCGCACTTGGCCCCACGAGCGCTAAAGTCGGCCCTGCCCACGCTCACTGCCTTATATCCCTCTGTACCCCACACCTCGCGCTAACTGCCACGACATATCCCTCTGTACCCCACACCTTGCGCTTACTGCCACAACATATCCCTCTGTACCCCGCACTTCGCGCTCACTGCCACATATGCCTCTGTATCCCACTCCTCACACTCACTGCCTGATCGCTCATTTTACCCTGCCATTCATCTTCTACGTGTTCTCTCCCCTTCCACTCGTTCTACCTCTGTTCACCCCTTACTTCTTTTTGTGCCTTACTTCTTTCTCAATATCTCTACTTCTTTTCCTCTTCAGTAACATCTGTGACACATCTCTGCACTTCCTTTATATCAACGCACCCCTCTACCTCGCCTGTCTACCTCAGTCGTTATTATTCCCTCTTCCTCAGCTGTCTCTACCTGTCTCTGACACACCTCTCCCTCTCTCTACCTGGCCCTCTCTGGTTCTACGACTGCGTTATTCTCCCCTCTCCAGCTTTGATTTATTTACCTGTCTCTGCTCCTGAATCTTTTACTTCTACACCTCACTTCTTTGTCTACCCTTCACCCCTCGCTACCCTTCTGTTTGCCTCACTACGGTCTTTACCCGACCCACCTTCAGTGCCTCTTCCCATTTCGCCTCACTCCCTCACAGCGCTCTCCTAGCATGCATCTGTTTTTCCCCTCACCACCATGCCTGCCTCTACCCCTCCTTACCTTTCTAACCAGCCTAACTTTCTACTTTCCTGTTATTCCTGGTAGTGAACCTTTCATTTCACCCCTCCGGTTGTATTATCTACGCATTCAAATTGAGTAGGTCATTGCTGTGCTCCCAACCTGACATCGAGACCCAGTCCCCTAGCCTCTCAACATGCCCAGATATAACAACAAGCATTGGCATAGCCAATTGGTCTCGCCTTTGGGACCTGCTGCAGAACTAAATACTTATACTGCCGGCATCATACTTACCCAGCGCCAAGACGCCTTGGCAGAAGTGCGCTATATAAGTTCTTCAGTCAGTGAGTCAGTCATAAGGTCCCAAAGGCGAGACCTATTGGCTATGCCAATGCTTGTTTTTCTCAGGTTGGCCTGAACATTACCCGATCCGGATTGTCTGCCATTTTAGCCCCGCCCCCATTATTATTAGCCACGCCCCTTCATTTGCCAGGTTCGCCCCCCCCTGGAAAAATTTCTGCGGACGCCCATGCACGCGCTCCCTCTCCAACACTGTGAGGACAATGAGTGGACACATCTGCGCTTCAAATGAGTCATTAGCAAACTAAGGTTTACAACAAATATTTTGATTGTCTTTGTACAACGACCTCTCCAACCCTTTTCCCCTTGATCTCCTGTTTATGAAGGCATCACTGACGTGTTGTTTTTCACGTCTCGAGGACAACAGAGAGCAGGCCAAACAAAAATGTTTTAGTGAGTAACAATGTGGAATACTATGGGCCTGCGAGTGTGGATGTAATTTGGCGCTAATGTATCTCAGGTATATTTATCTAGCTCAGAAAAACACTGAGCAGATGCCTCTCTATTCTGCTGTGCCAAAGGTTTATTTTTCTCAGATACATCTGGCAACTGTAAAAAGTAATTTCTCCTTTGGGGATTTCATTGAAATTATAACCATACAATTGTCTCACCCTAGTGTAGCATCCCAGAACACTTTACAAAATATAAACAATACACTTTTGTTAAAAAAAAAACAAAAAACAATGTTTCTTTAAAAAAGAAAATATTTTCTGACAGGCTATAGTGTATTTTATTGGCCACTTTTTCGTTTATTTTTGTTTTTTAAACATTATCCAATTGGAAAGTACTGTCTCTCTTGACACTGGTACAATGGGGACGGCTACCGTGTGCACTGTATAAAGCTATGGAGAATGAACACACAAAGGGAGTATGTGTTAAACGTTCGTGGGAGAGGGGCAGTGCTGAGACACTTACAGACAGGGAATGGAATAGAACCCTAGCACACCTGAAAGTAATCTCAGGTAACTCTTGGTTGCAAATTAGCCATGTTAAATTCTTATGAAATACATATCTAACACAAAGGTTGTATGCAAAATAGTCCCCAACACGTTTGGAGAATTCCCAAGATGCCTTTCGGAAATTACTGATTTGCTGAATATGGTGTGCTTAAGTGTGGTACCACAAGAGTTATGGGAGGAGTGGCCAAGATTCTGAGTAGCTTGGCCAGCAATATGGTTGAACAAACAGTGTGTGCTGAGGCTACACCCCTGGCCAAAGAATAGAGGCATGCAGTACCATACGATCGCGTAGTATTTGATAGTCATGAAAAGGTGTTTAGTCATACACTAGGAGCAAGATAAGGGCCCACCAGTAACCTTTGGCCCGAAAACATTCACGAATGGCTGTTAGCCGAAGAGATGCACATTGCCACAGTCCGAATGGACATCAAGCTACCTGAAGGTTTAAACAGCTGGAGGGATCTGTATTCAACCATGTGTACATTTATGGACTTTAATCCTCGATATTCTAATCAATAATTCACTCTTCTTGTCTATAATGTATTTAATTTCTTACACATCCTACCCTAATCTGCAGAAGTTTTTCTCGCCAGATTGGAAATATGATAATTGCTAGATAATGGTTCCATGCTGTTCCTCATGTGCATGGTTTGTTTGCTGAAAAAAAATAAAGATTTTTTTTTAAGTTGCCACTTATAATTTGGAAAAGTCGCTAAAGAAAGAAAAGTGACGAAAAAAAATTTGAAACCTTTATTTAAAAAAGGTGAGCGAAAAGGAGAGCAATTTAGGTAGATAGATTGCATTGTAAATAGGCGGGAAAACTGATATTACTCCTTTAAGAAAGCACACTTCACCAGTAACCCATAATGACCTGTCGGTGACAGTCGCTTCAGTTCTTTTTTGCAGCTTCCGGATTCTGAAGCACATAACTCCGTATTTATGCTTTTTGTAAAGGGAAAATGTTTCCAAAACTATCTTTAAGCTTTTCATTCAACATCTTTTAGGATATTTAATTTCTGTTTTCTTGCGTAGCAGATTTTTTAATACACTTTCACAGAGAAATACTCTCTCTCTCTCTCTTTGTGAAATGCCCTTCCTCCCACAGAAAGAAGGCACAGACGTCTCCACATGAAGTTTGCATAGTTTATCTCACTGATTTTCACCTGCTGGGGAAGCGTTCCCATTGTCAGAAGATGTTGAGGAGGCCCCTCAAAGACACAAAAAATTTGCCTTTATGGCTCTAGGATGGCTTGCCAAGATGTCAAAAGTCAACAACAAGAAGGTCTGAGGAGCATGGATATGTGGCTTCTTCTACCAAAGCCCGCTCCTCCTTATCTAAGGTCTGCTCCAGAGGGAGATTCAGAGAGACATACGGGCTTTAAAAATGTGGCTGTTCTTGGTCAACGTCAAGGACAGGCAAAATTGTCACCTGTTCACCATTGTGGCACTCAGCTTTAAAGCCTTTTAGATCTATTAATGGAAGGGATGATGGTTTCAAACCAAATCATAAGTATGACTGCAGATTCCTCCGACGTTTTAGCTCGTGGCTGCCTCCATGTTTTAGCCATGTAACATTCATGCTGGTTTAGACTCACAGACCTAAAACCTGAAACACAGCAGCAAATGTAAACCTATCATAATCTTAATATACCAGTGACTTTGAGCGCTCCATAAACTCTTTTCAGGCAGCTTGGGTTTTTCAGATTGTATTTGGCTTTTTTCCCCTGTCCGATCTGCCTGCTATCCGTTCCAGGGGTCCCCTTCTGTGTGAGTGGTTACTCTATCATAATCTGGTGTCACATTTTTGGGTCTTATGCTGATGAGGAAAGGCAGTACGAGTTGGAAACTCTGAAACCAGTGGACGTGAGCATGAAAAGTACCTCAGGTCTTATGACTAGGAGTAGTTTCCACAAAGGGTTCAAAACCCTCAGTGGCATGAACATCATCAGCCACAGCAACAATAGCGGGAATTATACAAACATTAAAAAAATATATTGGGAGTAACGGTGGCTAACTACCATCAATGGCCAGAGAGCTGCAAAAGGTACACAGTGACTCCTCTCTACTTGCTCTTCTGTCCATCACTCTGGGAGAGGAAGTATCATGAAACACCCACAAGAGTGGCAAAGCATGAATGGGGAGGGAGGGATGAGAGGGATCAATGTAGACAGAGGGTGGGAAGAGGAATATGTGATTGTAAAACATACAGGAAACGGTGCCTGGAAGCGTACTGAGAGCAAGAATAAACAAATGTCTATGACATGTGCAACTGTTATGTTGTTTTTAAAAGAGTGGTAAAGCATCACAAAAGACAGATAGGGGTTGAATATGCTGGAAAATATGTCTTTCCATTTCCAACTGGAAAAGCTTCAAAAAGAGGTCAACAACTTTGTGGTAAGCAAACTGTGGACCTGGCCCCATGTTCAAGTGAAGATGTGATTGGTTTACTGGAACTGAGCGCAGTTCTTCTGGTGCCCAAATCTTTGCTTCCAGCAATAAGGGTGTCGTGATTAATGGAACTGAGAGCAGTCATTCTGGTGCCCAAATCTTTGCTACCAGCAATAAGGGTGTCGTGATTAATGGAACTGAGAGCAGTCCTTCTGGTGCCCAAATCTTTGCTACCAGCAATAAGGGTGTTGGGATTAATGGAACTGAGAGCAGTCCTTCTGGTGCCCAAATCTTTGCTTCCAGCAATAAGGGTGTTGGGATTAATGGAACTGAGAGCAGTTCTTCTGGTGCTCAAATCTTTTCTTCATGCACTAAGGATTGATTTGTTCAAATTGATAATACTAGAATGTATTTATTATCTGAATGAGCAGATCTAGACTGCTTTTTCTCAAAGTGCTAGCAATTTGGAAATAACTCTGCAAATGAAGGTGCTTCACCTTCTGGTGTTCAAAATGTAGAAGAGGATTAACTGAGGAAGATTGTCCAGGAGAATCAGGAACGGGTCACAAGCAAAGATGTGCTCCTTGATGTTCTTGATGCTTGGAGGTATCTGCAACTACATCTGTTTGCAAATGCAGAAAACAAGAAATGCCCAGACTTAGCCTTCAGGTTCTACCAAGCAGAGACGAAGGGGAATGCCCTCTTGACTGACTGGTCACAAACGTCTCTGTACGCATTTCTCCTGATAACCTTCAGTGATCTTCAAAGTGAATTACACCAGTGGCAGATAATTCTCTTAGCGCCACAACGGCCACAACGCTTCCACAAGTACAAATGGCAGGTTCTACACTCTTGCAATCCTTAAATTTGATGGTGTGGCTCCTAAAATCATGCAATATGGAGATCTGAACACATTCCACAGACTGTATGGATATCCTAAAAGAATCCAGATGCCCGTCCACTACAGCTTCCTAAACTTTCAAATGGAAGAGGTCCTGCATCTGGTGTATTGAGAAAAACGTTGTTTCAACAAAGTGCCAGAAAGTAACAGTAATCCCATCTCTGTTTGGGGTTTGGAGGTCTCATTTTTAAAAGTTCATCTTGCTACTGTTACTGCTCTTTCTTTAGGGTCCCTGTTTTAAAGACTTCACAGAAATTAATAAAAAAAAGCTTTTCCTCCATTTATGAGACCTTTTCTCCTTGGCAACACAGTGTGATCCTTTAAAGCTTTCATGTTCCCCATTTGAACTTATTCATAGGGCTGCCTTGCAGCATATTTGTGGACGACTGCTTACTTAACAGTAATCATGCCTGCATGCAGAACTAGTGTGATTCATGCTTTATTTTCCCTACACTGTGTTCCATAAGGACAAGGTGGTCATGGGGTGTCCCAAAATTTCTTCCGAAAGTAGTCTTCATGTTCATGTTAACCGGGCTATTGCTTTTCTTACCCTGTTTCAGAATCCTGGCTGTCCAGCTGAAAGCGCTTTACATAGTATTCATTTGAGGCGGATTCCCAAGTTCTGTCTTCAAAACACATTTGCAGATCATACTATTTATAAATTGTGAAGCTTTTTATACACATGTGTCCACCTCCCAGCTGTCCACATCCACAAGGAGTGTATTTTGTATAGTGCTCTGTTATCAGAAAACAAATAGATCCTTACTAAGTTAACCCAAAGCTCATTCTCCTTTTAGTAAGGCTTCAGCCATCACTATGTTGAGGAAGATTTCTATAGCAGAGATTTGTAAAGCAGTTAGAATGCGCTCTGTTAAGATATTCACAAGACAGTCCTGTA